>NC_073384.1:22298690-22908690 GCF_028641065.1 Leucoraja erinaceus
AGAAGCAGCACAAACACAGTGTGCCCATTGATCTACCCCTCAACTATGACTCTCTGGTTTATGAATGAAATAGAACAAATAGACCTTCAGTGGGGCCATCCCTCCATCAACCTCTGTCAGGAAAGTTTCACCAGGTTTTATTAACTTGTTCTTAGATCTTCTCATCAAGAAGTTGGAGAGAAATCCTAGAGGGTCCTCCTGAAAACAGAAAGAAAAAAATTGACTCTAGTCCCATCTGCTCATCTCAGGTCACCATTAGCCCAAGACAGCCAAGCATAATTAACACATTCTACACTGAAATATGCTTTGAAAATAGAACTGAAAAATGGCTGAAACTTAGTAAATTCAGCAACATCTGTGAAGAGAGAAAGGGATTCAATATTGCAGGTCGGACACCATTCATCAGAACTGGGTAAGACTTTCTAAAAAAAAGAATAGGCTTGGTTTGAAGTACTTAGAATGTAGAACATTACAGCACAGGGTCATGCCCTTTGGTGCACGATGTCCATGGCATGTCCATGTCCAGGTTAAACCAATCCTCTCTGCCAGCACATGATCCATATCCCTCGCATCTGAATATCTCTTAAATGCCACTGGTGTATCTGCCTCCACCATGTTTGACCTCTGACCAAGTTAGTCAGTGATATGGTGGGTGACAATTGGCACCTGTCCTGGTGGTGTCTGTGGATCTTTCAGAAAGCCTCATCTCTACTCTGTTCCAGGCACCCACCACATGATCTCATATCCCTCGCCCTCCAGTCTTTGACTTTAGCTCCCTATGAAAAAGTAAGCATGGGTCATTTGAAAATGCCACTGGTGTATCTGCCTCCACCATGTTTGACCTCTGACCAGTTAGTCAGTGATATGACATCAAAACGAGGAGCCGGGGGAAAGTGCAAAAAAAGATCAGCCAGGACATAAATATACGCAGGATGAAATTTGCAGGACATGTACTCAGAGTGTCACCAGAACGTGCACCTAAGATAGCAATGACATGGCAACCTGGCGGAAGAAGGAAAAGACGTCGACCAAAGCTCACATGGAGGCTAACATTCCAAAAGGAATTGAAAGCCCAGGATGGATTAGATGCTAACCTATCGAGGGTGACTAAGATGAGCCGCACACAAACTGAACGGGAAAGTGCAAATAGCTCTCAAGGACATAAATGCTGCCTAATGCACTCACGTGCACAGTGTGGGAGGAACTAAGAAGAAGGAAAAGTCTAATACCCAAGGTATTCCAAAAGGAATGAAAGCCCAGGCCTAACGTATCGAGGGTGAAGACAAAATGACCAAACAGAAAGCGAAAGCTTGCTGCCCACTGCACTCAGCAGTGTGGGAGGAACTAAGTCTAAGTCTAATACCCCCTCGCCACCCCCCTCCCTCACAGCCGTCCCGTGCGATGCATCCGCCATTGTTCTTCTCTCCTCCCCCTCCACGGTGATCTCCCCACGCACCATTGTCCTCCTTTTTGAGGTTGAGCTCCTTTTTTTGGTTGAGCAAATGGATTATACTCACTGGAGTTTAAAAGAACACGAGGTGACCTTATTGAAACATGTCAAATTCTGAGATGGTTTGCCAGGGGGACTGCTGAGAATATGTTTCCCTAGGTTGGGGTATTTAAAGCCAGGCGGAAAGAGGGATCACCCCATTAACACAGAATTTATTCTCTCAGAGGGTTGTGACCCTTTTCCTGACAGAGATTTCTTCAAGGCAGACCTTAACAGACATTTTAGAGAAACAAAACATATCTGAGGAAAGATGTGCTAGCGTTGGAGAGGGTCCAGAGGAGGTTTAAAAGGTCCCAAAAAGTTAATCTGCAAGTCAAATCGGTAGTAAAAAAGGCAAATGCAATGTTAGCATTTATTTCAAGAGGGCTAGAATATAAAAACAGGGATGCAATGTTGAGGGTCTATAAGGCACTGGTCAGACCGCATTTGGAGTATTGTGAGCAATTTTGGGCACCATATCTGAGGGAATGATGTGCTAGCCCTGGAGAGGATCCAGAGGAGGATTACAAGAATAATTCCAAAAATGATTGGGTTAACATATGATGAGCGTTTGGCAGCACTGGGTCTGTAGAAGGATGAGAGGGGGGACTTCATTGACACTTACCGAATAGTGAAAGGCCTGGATGGAGTGGATGTGGAGAGGGTGGTTCCACTGGTTGGAAAGGTTAGGATTAAAGGCCATAGCCTCAGAATAAAAAGACGCACCTTTAGAAAAGAGATGAGGAGGAATTTCTTTAGTAAGAGGGTGGTGAATCTGTGGAATTCATTGCTACAGATGGCTGTGGAGGCCGTCAATAGATATATTTATGGCAGAGATTGACAGACATTTTAGGGAATTGGATAGGCATATGGATGAGAAGGGAATGGAGGGTTATGGTATGAGTGCAGGCAGGTGGGACTAAGGGGAAAAAGTTGTTCGGCATGGACTTGTAGGGCCGAGATGGCCTGTTTCCGTGCTGTAATTGTTATATGGTTATATGATTATTGATTAGTACGGGTATCAGGGGTTATGGGGCGAAGGCAGGAGAATCAGGTTGTGAAGGAAAGATTGATCAGCCATGATTGAATGGTGGAGTAGACTTGATGGGCCAAATGGCCTAATTCTGCTCCTAGAACATGAACTTATGTGGTGATAGCAGGAAATTAACAGTGTAGACAGAACACCTTGATCTTATTGATTGGTGAAGCAGGCACAAGAGCTGAATGGCTTCTCCCCCTTCTTTAGTAGCGAGTGATTTGGAAAGCATGAGACCACTGCACTGAAGCCCATCTCTTCTTCCTCATTACATGCACTGCTTAAGAACTACCTCTTAGGATAGGCCTTTGGTCATCTACCCTCGCATCCATTTCTGTGACTCAGTATCAAAGATTAGTTTGATAATGCTGCCTCGAGCATTTCAATGCCTTACAGTCACAATGCAAATGTTACTGCTTCTGTTCAAAGTAATTGCAGCATTCCTTGTTCCCGACACTGTTCCAGTTTGTAACTAATTTGACATTGGTGAGGCCGCACTTGGAGGACTGTGGTCAGTTTTGGTCACTCTGCTACAAGAAAGATGCATTTAGCTGGAACGAGAGCAGAGATATAAAGATGTTGCCAGACTCAAGGGTCTGCGTTACAGGCAGAGGTCGGTCATCCTAGTATTTTATTCCTTGGAGTGCAGGAGACAAAGGGATGACCTTACAGAGGTGCAGTAAACCATAAAGGGGATTAGACAGGGTGAATACACACTGGCTTTACCCCAGGGTAGGGGAATCGAGAATTAAACTGCATGTATTAAAGGTGGGAGGGATAAGAAATAATAGGAACCCGAGGGGCAACTTTTTCCACAGAGAGTGTGGTCATGTATGGAACAATCTGCCAACGTAAGTAGTTGCAGCAGTTAAAATAACAACATCCATAAGACACTTGGACAGGTACATGGATAGGAACTTCAGAGCGATATGGGCCAATTGTGGGCAAATGGAACTAAAGTGAATGGGGCATCTTGGTTGGCATGGATGAAATGTGCCGAAGGACCCATTCTCACGCTGTATTGCTCTATGATTCTAATTTATCCTAAAGCAAATCAGTAGGTTTATTTGGCTTAGAATTACCTGTTTTTCCCTTGACATTAAGGTAAGTCCATCAGTTAAGACTTGTGCAACATCTTGGTTTTGCTGGACCTCAGCCGCGCTCATTGAGTCAAACATTAGCTGTCCTGCAGATCAGTAAATGAACAAATTACCTCAACTGTGGCGGTGCGCAAGACACTGAAGCTCAACGTTACTTCTGGTGGAAAGGAAATTGAGCATAGGCAGAAATAGAAGCAGTGAGATGGAGGAAAGGGGTCCAGGAGAATGAAATAACAGAATGAAGCAGATTAAATGCAAAGAAATCCCCAACATAAAATAGGCTTGTTACAAAGTAAATGCAAGAAATTACATTCGCAAATATGCAGCATCTCCGCATGGTTACACATTGCAGGGAGCGTTACCAGACTACAAGATGAATCACATTAGGAGATGCAAAGACAAGAACAGATTGCCAAAGTGTTGGTCAAAATGTGTGGATGAAAGAGCACCTGTTGAGTAGTTCACCAGAGAACAGGGCAGGGAACGGGAGGAAAGTTGAAGAATAGGAAGATGCTGCCGGGAAATGAGAAGAAAGTGGACAAGGGAACTGAACAGGAGTGGGGGGGGGGCATTAATAGATTTTGTCCGTGTCGGAAAATAAATCCCGTAACCCTATCTCCATGGTAATGTAATGGATGGTTTCAAAAGCACATCAGACTGATAAGAAAATAATTACTCAAAGTGAGGGGAGAGAGGAAAACAGTTCTACTGTTCACAGGAACAAACATATGACGCATGTTGGACTTTTTAATTTAGTAATTTATTATTGGAGCTCGTTCATATGTAGGGGTGTCTGTAAGTTGGGCGTTCATATCCCGGGATGGACCATATGTATTCACAATTTCAGGAGCTCTGTAGCATTTATGGAGTTCTGTAGGATATATAAAAGCTCTGTGGGATTTAAGGAGGGTTGGTAACATGGAGAGAGGAACAGAAGCCAGCGCCCCTATATAAGGGCCCTGGGGAGGTTTTCACTGGGTCAATGGAACAGTCTGCTTGTCAGGATTTGCTAAGTGCCCCTTGCCCCTGTGGCATTCAAACATCTGATTGGCAAAGTATTAATGATGCTTGGGGTCGTACCGATCATCCTCCCACAGACGTGCCGCTGTAGTTGTCTGAGGTGCGGTTCCATCTGCCCACGCACGTGTCCCAGAACCTCCTCCCTCGCTTCGGCCATCTTGGTCCACGCCTGCAGCTTCTTCTCATTGAAGTAGCGGGTCGGGGGAGACGGGTCCTCGGCTTCCCACAGCCACTCACTGAGGACTAAAATCCAACACAGCTGGAGAAACTATGCTTGAGAAGCACTCTACACTGACACTTACCACATCCAAAGAAGGAGATGGTTCTAATGCAGGCAAATGAGATTAATACTGATGGTCAAAAAGGTTGGCATGGGCCGAAGGGCCCGTTACTGCATTGTACAACTCAATGACTCCCTGATTATTGTAATAGTGAATGTTCCGAGTCCTAGCTCACACCACCTGATCCATCGCCACCACAAGCCAACCCCTGCCCTTTGAAAAACAATGCCAGCAAGGTGTTAGACATAGAAACATATAAACAAAGAAAATAGGTGCAGGAGTAGGCCATTCGGCCCTTCGAGCCTGCACCGCCATTCAATTTGATCATGGCTGATCATCCAACTCAGTATCCCGTACCTGCCTTCGTTCCATACCCCCTGATACCTTTAGCCACAAAGGCCACATCTAACTCCCTCTTAAATATAGCCAATGAACTGGCCTCAACTACCTTCTGTGTTGAATTTGCATGCTGGTTTTCAAATCCTGGCAATGCATCGTCCCTCTACATCTCTGTAATTATTTCCTATCCTTACTGCCCTCAGGGTCCCTGTATTCCCACAAACTCTTCCTCCTGTGCATCTCTATTCATTTTCCCATTCATTCACCAGTGCTTCAGCTGCTGAGGCACAAGGCTCTGGAATTCCTTCCATAGGCCTCCACTTCCTTCCCTTTGTTTTCGTATAAATGAACTCATGAAAGAGATGCGAGCATTCATTGCCAACCATAATTACCTTAAAATGGAGCTAGTCACTTCAGAGAACCACAGAGTGATGTGAAGGGACCCTCTGCCAAATTGATAAGGATGGCAGATTTCCTTCCCTGAAGGACATGCGAGAAGTAAATGGTATTTATGAAAATCCTGTGGTGTTGTGATATCATTTCAGCTGCCTATTCATGGCGGCTATTGTTACTACGGACAGGCCAACTCTGCATGTGTCTACAAGCAGATTGGCCCCAGGAGAACATGCTTGTTCCCGGTTTCCTGTCACATACAGTCAAGGTTGGAAAGGATCTGTTGACCACCCTGATGGGCTCTCTTCCATTCAGTGCCATGAGCGACTGAAAGATCCCTCTGGCATTCGATCAATCATCTCCTCAATGATGTGTAGGAAAGAACTGCAGATGCTGGTTTAAATTTGAAGATAGACACAAAATGCTGGAGTAACTCAGCGGGACAGGCAGCAACTCTGGAGAGAATGGGTGACGTTTTGGGTCAAGACCCTTCTACAAACTTCAGTCTGAAGAAGGATCTCGACCCGAAATTTCACCCGTTCCTTCTCTCCAGAGATGTTGCCTGTCCTGCTGAGTTACACCAATATTTTGTGTCCATCTCCTCAATGTTAGCATTCTGCCTCATTTGGATCTAGAGAATCTTGTCCCTCAGTCCAATACCAATGCCAAATGCTCTCAATACATTCGCATTTCCTGCTTTTGTTGTTTTTTTGCTTTTCTATTCCTGCCTTCGGGTTCCAAACTCCAGATTCAGATTGGTGAGAAGGGTCTCAACCTGAAACGTCACCCATTCCTTCTCTCCTGAGAGGCTGCCTGTCCGGCTGAGTTACTCCAGCATTTTGTGTCTATCTTCAGATAAGTTTATTGGTTATTATAAAGGGTAACATAGTGGTACAGCTGATAGTGCTGCTGCCTCACAGCGCCACAGACCCAGTTCAATCCTGACCTCGGGTGCTGTCTGTGTTGAGTTTGCATATTCTCCCTGTGACCACGTGCGTTTCCTCCGGGTGCTCCATAGGTTGTGGCCACTGTTTCCAAACTGTACGAGTTTATGACTCTGTGATACATTTCCCTGACTATCCAATCAACTCTGAATATATACGAACGTTACAGTGAGATTAAAAAAAAACATTGACAAGCAAATTAGACAATACAAGTGGCTGATAGATTGGTCAGTAAAGCAGGCAAATGAAGTTTAATCCAGAGCTGGAACATGGGATTAATACGAATGTGTGACCAGTGGTTAGCATGGCTGTGGTGGGCCGAATGGCCTGTTTCCATACTCAATGATTATGTGAATATTTAACTAAGGTGCATAAAATTGTGAGGGAACAAGAAACACAGGAAGGACCTATTTCTCTTAGCTGAGTAATCAAAAACCAGAGGGCGGTGGTTTGAAGTAATTGGTAGATGTATTAGGGAGGAAAGAAGGAAAAACAATATCAGAGGATGGTGGCGGTTTGGAAGCTTTAAAGCGCATGGTAGCGTGGCAGTAGAGCTATAGTTTATAGCGCCAGAGGCCCGGGTTCGATCCTGACTGCGGGTGCTGTCTGTATGTAGTTTGTACATAGTTCTCCCCGTGACCTGCGTGGGTTTTCGCCGGGTGCTCTGGTTTCCTCCTACACTCCAAAGACATACAGGTTTATAGGCCAATTGGCTTGGTAAAAATTGTAAATTGTCCCCAGTGTGGGTAGGATAGTATTGGTGTGCGGGGATCGCTGATCACCAACACGGGCTCGGTGGGTCGAATGGCCTGTTTCCGCGCTGTATCTCTAAACTCAATTCACTGCCGGAAAGCGTAGTGGAGGACCCCTCATGGCATTTAAACAGTACTTGGATATGCATTTAAAGAAATGTGATTTGCAGGGCTATGGACTGAATCCTAAATGGGATTAGGATGGCATGCTCCTCGATAACTAGCACAGATACACAGATATGATGGGCTGAATGCCCTCTGTTGTGAATTTTCAATCTTTTACCTCTGTGAGGATGGTGCACTTCTGTGCTTGTTAATGTGAAATCCACAAGGCTCTGCGAATTCCGATTCTCCATCCCTTGGAAGCTAATTTGGAGGAATTTCCAATGGGTGGCCCAGAAGTTACGTATTCGCAGTGAATGGAGGTAGGATCCACATTGCCGTCTGCAAGCTAGGCCCCCAACCCGGGCTAGTCGAGCAGTGATGAGATTCAGCTGGCTGAGTTAACAACTAGCTGGCGTAGCTAGATCCTCCCAGAATCAATCAAGTGCGAAGCACTGGGTTAATGTCTCATTAAGTCTGGGAAAGGCAAAGTATTGTGCAACGTACCTCAGAAGCTAATCTGACTGAGGAGCGGACTCTGTGGATGAAGCATGATACCACTTGTGTGTTTAAACATAGATTGGAACAGCAGATTTCCACACCACACATAGGGGATCCAGTGAGGCATGATGTTATTTACAGAGCTCTAGTGAAGAAGTGGAGCGCCTACCGTGTTGGTAGGATCCAGTCACCATCCCTGTAGGCGAATTATAACGCACACCAGTCAGTGAGGAGAGCTGGGACAGGAGTTCCATTCCCATCTCTGGCAACAGAGAAAGAACAGGTTAAAATAAAATCAACATGAAACAAGGATTGTGCCAGAAAATCGGTGGTGGACAGATGGATCTGTGACAGTTCCCACTAGCAATAAACCAACCTCACTCTGTTCTCTCCACACTCCATCAACTTCCCCCCACCCCCCACCTCCCCCCAGATTCTACCACTGACCTACACACTAGGACGATTTACAGCAGCCATCTAACCAGCCAACCCACATGTCTTTGGTTTGTGGAAGGAAATTAAAGCACCCAGAGGAAACCCATGTGGGCACAGGGAGAACGTACAAACACCACACATACAGCACCGATGGTCAAGATTGAACCCTGGGTCTCCGGCACTGGGAGGCGTTGGGTCTATCGGCCTCACCACCGTGCCGCCCACACTCAAGTGCAGAGAACTAACCTGATGTAGCCAAAGGTGCAAAGATGTGAATGTGGCCCCCGTCTTCTTGTGATAAGACACAGCCAGCGAGGTTCTCCCAGAAGTCGTGTATCTTAGCATCTGGCAGAGTCTTTGAGCTGATTTTGTAGCCTGATAAGTGGATAAAATAGTAAATAGATTAAAGAAGAATGACCAAGCACCCTGCTTTGCTGATTGTTTTGAGTTTAGCCTTGCTTCTGGTAACCAAGCTGACGTTCCCCAGACACTGGGATGGAGATCTGGGACTTCTTCCATGCACCACGTCATGGGCCAGTGGAAAATGTTAGGACCAATGGGATTTTGTTTGGTTATGGTTATTATTATGGGAGTTGGAGGAAAGTCTGGCAAAGTTGACATGCTCTCACGGTTTAATGTCTCGTGTACCGAGGTACAGTGTAAGGCTTTTGTTGCGTGCTTACCAGTCAACGGAAAGACAATACAATGATTACAATCGAGCCATTCACAGTGTACTGATACATGATAGGGGAATATACGTGAAAAGAGAGGGGGGTGCAGGTCAACCATGTGGTGGGCACGGGCTGGAAAGGCTGAGTGCCCTCTTGCCGCTCCTGATATCAAAGCGGAACAGATTTACATTGGTCAACGGACTAGAGAAGGCAGGAGAATGGGGTTAAGAGGAAATGATAGTTCAGCCATGATTGAGTGACAGAGTAGACTTGATGGGCCACATGGCCTAATTCTGCTCCAATCAGTTACGAACATGAACCTCTCTCTGCCCTGCTGGTTCTGGCCTCTTAGCGGCTCAGGATTTAATCCACCATCACCACCGTGTCTTCAGCCTGAAGATCTTAAGACTTGCCACATTCTCTACCCCCACCCTGGCCTAGTCATATCTGCTCTAATAATGCTCCTGAGTAACATCTTCGACTGTTTTGCTCTGTCTTACTGTGTGCTTGGACATGTAGAAAATCCCAAAGGAACAAGGATGGGAGAGGGAAGTGGAATGAAGATCAGCAGTGATCATGTTGAATGACAGCATGGGTTTGACGGGCCAAATTGTCTATTCCTGCTTCCTTTTAGTATGCATTTTAAAAGTGCTCTACCATAGAGTCACACAGGAAAGAAACAGAGTCTTTGGGCCAACTTGTCCATGCCGACCAAGGTGGCCCATCTCAGCTATCGAGTTTCTGCAGCTCACAGGTTACCAGCAGCCAGACAGGTGTATTGGATCTTCAGTGTCTGGTTGGCAATGATCCCTGAGCTAGACATGTTGCAGCTTCATAAACTTTTATTTAGGCCACATTTGGGGTATTGTTTGTAACTGGAGTCATAGAGTCAGTCATACAGCATGGAAACAAGCCCTTCGGACCAACATGTACCATCCAAACCAGTCTCACCTGCGTGTGTCACTGATCTTTGTCATAGAGTTATATGGCGTGGAAACATGCCCTTCGGCCCATCTTGCCCTTGCTGACCAACATGCTCCATCTACACTAGCCACAACGTGCCTGCGTTTGGACCATATCCCTTCAAACCTATTCTATCCATGTACCTGTCCAAATGTTTCTTAAACGTTGTGATAGTACCTGCCTCCTCCGGCTGTTCGCTCCATATACCTACCACCTATTGTGTAAACAAAGTTGCCCCTCTAGTTCCTATTAAATCTTTCCCCCCTCACTTTAAACCTATGTCCTCTGGTTCTTAATTCCCCTATTCTAGGTAAAATACTGTATGCATTCACCCTATCTATTCCTCTAATCTTGCACACCTCCATAAGATCACCCCTCATCCTCCTGCACTCCAAGGAATACAGTCCAAGCCCGTTCAACCACTTAGTATAGCCCAGGCCCTCGAGCCCTGGCAACATCCTTGTAAATCTTCTCTGCACCCTTTCCAGCTTAACAACATCTTACTTATAACAGCGTGACCAAAACTCTAAATATTGGCCTCATCAATGTCTTGTGCAACTGTAACATGACCTCCCAACTTCTAAACTCAATAATTTATCTGATGAAACTAACATGCTGAAAGCCTTCTTGACCACCATGTATACTTGTGACGCCACTTTCAAGGAACTATGTACTGACACTCCTTGATTCCTCTGCTCTACAACACTCCCCAGAGCCCTTCCATTCGCTGTAGGTCCTGCCCTGGTTTGACTTCCCAAAATGCAACCTCATATTTCTTTGCATTAAACTCCATTAACCATTCCTCAACCCACCTGCCTAACTGTTCAAGTTTTAACAAACATCTCAGCTATCTACAATTCCTTTAGTGTCATCTGCAAAGTTGCTAATCATGCCATGTATGTTCTCATTCAAATCATTGATGTAGATGACAAACAACAATTGTTCCAGCACCGAACCCTGAGGCGCACTAGTCACAAGCCTCCAGTCCAAAAAACAATCTTCCACCATCACCCTCTGCTACCTTCCATGAAGCCAATTTTTGATCCGGTCAGCTAGCTCAACTTGGATCCCATGCAATCTAAATTTCCAGAGCAGCCTACCATGTGGAAGCTGGTCGAATGCCTTGCAGTTCTGGTCACTGCATAACAGGAAGAATGTGTAGGCTTTGCAGAGGGTGCAGAAGAGGTTTAGCAGGATGATGCCTGTATTATAGGGTATTAGCTATCAGGAGAAGTTTGACAAATTTGGATTGTTTTCTCTGGAGTGTCAGAGGTTAGGGAAGTTCTGATAGGCATTTACAAGTTCTGAGAGGCATTTTTAGGACAGACAGTCAGAGTCTTTTCCTCAGGGTAGAAATGAAAATAAATTATAGGGCATGGGTTTAAGATGAGAGGGGCAAAGTTTAAAGGAGATTTTGAGGCAAGCATTTTTTTTTTACACAGAGATTGATAATGGAGGTGCCTGAAACATACTGCCAGGGAAAGTGATAGAAGCAAACACAATGGTGAAATGTTAGAAGCATTTAGAGTAACATGAACAGGCAGTGAATAGAAGAATACAGATCATATGCAGGTAGATGGTGTTAGTTTAATTTGGTATCATGGCTGGTACAGCCAACTTGGGCTGAAGGGCCTGTACCCATGCTATACTGTTCTCTGCTCTGGACCTTGTTCAGGCAGTGGTATCTCATCAATCCTGCGACTTGGAATGAATGGGCACTGGGCCTCTACCCGCTGCAGTTTAGAAGGTTGAGGAGGAACCTCATTGAAACTTACAGATTAATGAAAGGCATAAATAGAGTGGATGTGGAAAGGATGTTTCCACTGTTGGGAGAGTCTAGGACCAGAGGTCAAAGCCTCAGAATTAAAGGGCGCTCTTTTAGAAAGATGGCGAGGAGGAACTTCTTTAGTCAGAGGGTAGTTAACATTACCACAGAGGGCTGTGGAGGCCAAGTCAGTGGATATTTTAAAGGCAGAAATAGACAAATTCTTGATTAGAACGGGTGTCAAGGGTTATGGGCAGAAGGCGGGGAAAATGGGATTAGGAGGCAGAGATCAGCAATGACTGAATGGCGAAGTAGACTCGATGGGCCGAATGGCCTAATATTACTCCTGTAATTTGTGTGAACTTGCCTTGGACCAAGTCCACCTCCGTAGGGTCTCCCTCAGCAAGTATTCCAATGCTCCTCGCTCTCCGGCCTCTCAGAACGTGCTCGACTCGAAACAGGAGGCTGTCCAGTGTTGTTCCGCAGTGCTCATACACAACGGGGATCACATCAATCCTCACACAGTCCAGGGCCATCTGTACACAGAACAGCACCTCAAATCTCCACATGGTTGAGATAACTCCGTCCCCAAATCCAAGGACCAGACTGAGGTGGGAGATCTCACTCCTATGTGTCAGAAGGGTCAGAGTTCCAGTCAGACCCAAGAAAATGAGTGCAGGATTGCAGGGACAGATTGCTGATGGTGGCTTGGAGATAAAGCAAAACCTCATCTGCCTGGGTGGGCTGCGATGGAAGACAAAATGCTGGGGTAACTCGATGGGTCGGGAAGAGACTTGAACTTTATTTCACCTTCCATCACAGTGAGGAATGTGGAGGAGTCACTGTGGTGGATGTTCATGTTAAAATGTGTTTTGGGTGATCTGTTGCTCTTATTTGTATGAATGACTTGGCAAATTAAATTCCTCATATGTTGCAAAACATACTTGGCAAATAAAGTACTATTCTGATTCTGATCTCCGAAGAAAAGGAATAGGTGACGTTTTGGGTCAAGACCCGACCTGAAACAACACCTATTCCTTTTCACCAGAGATGCTGCCTGACCCGCTGAGTTAGTCCAGCATTTTGTGTCTATCTTCGCTGCTAGCCAGCATCTGCAGCTCCTTCCTACACCTTTGGACTGTGAAGGGATAATTTAGAAAGTGATGTCAGATTTTCTCCATTGCGAGTACAGAGGGGTGGGTGGTAGTTGGTAGCTTACTGTGAATCCTTGATTCATAGATGGAATCAGCATGGAAACAAACCCTTCGGCCCACCAAATCCATGCCAACTATCTACACAAATCCTACATTAATCCATAGAGACACAAGCAATTGTGGATGCTGGAATCCTGAACAAAAAAACGAACAGCTGGAGAAACGCAATGAGTCAGGCAGCATCAGTGGAGGAAATGGATAGATGATGTTTTGGGTTGGGACATTCCTTCATACTCTCTCCACTCCATAGAGGTAGGTACAGGTTTGCAGGTTGAATGGTTTCAGTAAAATTGTAAATTATCCCTAGTGTATAGGATAGTGCCAGTGGACGGGGTGATCAGGTGAGCCAAAGAGTCTGTTTCCACACTCTAAAGTCTCTGTCTAAAGTATCTCGAAAGTCTAAGGTCTAAAGTGTGAAGAATTGTGTGAGACTGTTACCCCTCTGTGATTCCTATGGGTTTCATACATTAATCCCACTTGTTGCACATTGCAGATAGCAACCATTCTTGGTGCAAAGCCCTACCCCTTTTAAAACTCCTTCCTCTCATCTTAAAACTATGTCCTCCTTTTTCTGAATAGTCCCTTCAATGGGACATTCCTATTAACTACCCTCTCTATGCCTCTCATAATGTTAAACACTTCCTTCAGGCGACCCCTCAGCCTCCTTTGCTCCACGGATAACATAGAATTGTACAGCAAAGAAACAGACTGAAAGCACCGCTCTCCATGTAAAGTAATTTGCCTGCACTTCTTTCAACTTTCCCTCTCTCACTTAAAGGCTACGCCCTCTAGTATTTGGCATTTCCACTCTGGGTAAAAGGGACAATCTACATCTCTGTACCTCTCTGTCTTATAAACTTCTCTCAGGTCACCCCTCCGCCTCCTTTGCTTCAGAGTGGACAAGCCCAGCCTGTCTAATCTCTCCCCATGTGAAGCTCTTCAATCCAGACACCATCAAAGGGAAACTCCTCGGCACTCTCTATAGTGCTGCCACATTATGCCTAACCAATGTTTTGCAAAATTGCGATGCAAGGCCCCAATTCTTGTACTCTCTATGCCTCAATCTTTGAAGGCAACCATGTATTATGTCATCATTCTATCCATTTGTTTTTCCAGTCCAATCTTAAGATTATATCTATTTAACAATCCTCAGGCAGATCTTCTCATATCCCCAGCCTCCCAACATACAGTCCATTCGTGCCACTTGGGTAGGGGCCTGCAGAAGCCTACCTCCCACGCCGGAATCCTGGACGAAATGAGAAGCACCCGTGGGTGGTTAGAGCCACCCTCCTCTTGCAGGGCAGCATTGGTCTGGGGCAAGGTGGGGTAGGGACTGCCCCCCGTGAGGTTCTTCCTGCAATCAGTAGAGAAAAATAGCATCAATCCAGACATACTTAGGAGGTATGGAGATGGGGAGAGGTTGAGGGGGAAGGATCAGATACGGGATCGTGGAGCAGGATTGGGGAGCTGATTTTTATTCTTTGAATTTTAAGGTCTGAAGATCTCTTTATTTCTCCATGTGGAACCCAGTGGCATTGGGGCACCATGGAGAACAGGCCCCCAGCCTGATTAACCAATGCTTCAAATCAACACGCATTGGTAGTCGGCTGAAGCCCGCATGCGGTAAATCCCCGATCTCCACGGGGTTGTCTATTCGGGTGGGTCACTGGCCACCTGCTACCTCCACCTGCCTCCTCACAGTGAGAGCAGGGATGTTGATATTGACCATGTCATCCAGAATAATTCCTCTGCTCTTCTTCGAAACAGGCCCTTGGGAATTAATTTACAAACTTTGACTGCTCAGATGGGTTTTTTTTCAAACTTTCTGCAGATTTTACTATCTCTCTGCTGGTTTTCACCAGATGTTTCACTCTAAGCAGATGTTTTTTGCTGCTGATGTTTATTTTACTCTGTCTGCTGATGTTTCTGTCTCTGCAGATGTTGACTGACATACTGAACATTTTGAGCATTTTATATTTTAGTTTGGACAACAGAAGGAGGACATTTAACAATTTTGTCTGGCAGAATATTTTCCCCATCTCCAATATTGTTGCTATCGGCAACAAATGTTCAAAGCAACATTATAAACATTTTTTAATAATGCAATTTGTTTTTGGGAGGAAACCCATATATTTACAGAAAAAAAATGTGTACACTTGATGCAGACAGCACTGGAGGTCAGGGTCCTACCCATGTCTCCGGTGTAGTGAGGCTCTACCAGCTACGCCAATGGGGAACCCTAATTTTAAACCTGAGGCTTGCTAGCTAGGTAAAGTAACATGGATGGAGCACCCTCTTGCAGTGACACAGTGCAAAGGCACATCTTACAGTGTAGGAGAGGTCAATATTCTCAGAGCTTCATCACTGACCCAGTCCCCAGTGTTCTCAATGATTCCAACATGCGCTGCTTCTCCAGAGCGCGGCCGCACGAGACGAAGGACGTGGCCCCTTCACTCAGCAAGTGGGAGAGAGGGACACCGGCATGGGTTTGATCATCCTGCAACAAGTCAACACAAAACTGATCGTCAGTTGCTTCAACAAGTTCAAGTTCAAGTGAGTTTATTGTCATGTGTCCCTGATAGGACAATGAAATTCTTGCTTTGCTTCAGCACACAGAACATAGTAGGCATTTACTACAAAATAGATCAGTGTGTCCATATACCACAATATAAATATATACACACATAAACAAATAAACTGATAAAGTGCAAATAGCAGATAATGGGCCACCAATAATCAGTTTTGTCCGAGCCAGGTTTAATTGCCTGATGGCTGTGGGGAAGTAGCTATTCCTAAACCTGTTTGTTGCAGTCTTCAGGCTCCTGTACCTTCTACCTGAAGGTAGCAGGGAGATGAGTGTGTGGCCAGGATGGTGTGGGTCTCTGATGATACTGCCAGCCTTTTTGAGGCAGCGACTGCGATAAATCCCCTCGAGGGAAGGAAGGTCAGAGCCGTTGATGGACTGTGCAAATGGTTATCAATACAGAAAAGAATGAGGTGATTTATTTTGCCAAAAGAGGGAGAGAGGCTACAAAGAGTTAGCGGCTTAGTTCTACAGAATCTGCAGGAATAGAGAGGCTTGGAGATTCACGTGCATACTTCATCGAGTAAGTGGGCAAGTCAAGTTTATTGTCACATACAGAAGTGCAGAAAGGTACGGTACAGTGTTGCATCATCACAAGCACATAGACTGAACAACCCACAAAACATGAATTATACACACATTTCAATAAAACAGTGAACAGCCAAAGATTGTGAAAAGAACAAGAGATTAATGCATAAATAGACTGTTAGTAAACAAGTCCATGGCATTGCAAGAATCAGTAGTGTTCCGTGCAAAACGTGATGAACACTGCCCAGTCATTCACTGGTACTGACCACCCCACCATCAATTGGAGACGCTGCCTCAAAAAGGCAGCCAGTATCATTATAGACCCACACCACCCTGGCCACACTCTCATCTCACACCTGCCATCTCCTGAAGAAGATATAGGAGCCTCAAAACTGTACATTCCAGTTTCAGGAACAGTTTCTTCAATACTGACCATGAGGCTGTTAAACACTACAATCTCCAAATAAGCTCTGAATTACAATTGGTTTGTCTTTTTGCACTATTATTGTTTGTTTGTTCCTTTTATGTGTCGATCAGTCTGTCTGCATGCACGTGTGTACACACAGATTTATTTTTTCATTTATTATATTGTTTACACATGTTTACAGATTCTGTTGTGCTGCTGCAATTCAGAATTCCATTGTTCCACTCACTCATCCTGGGGAAGAAGACTATGGCTATTCATCCTATTTATGTCCCTCATGATTTTATAAACCTCTGCAAACATCTTCACTTTAGGGAAAATAGTCCCACTGAACTAGTCTCTCCTTATACCAGTGGTAGAGTTGTTGCCTTACAGCGCCAAATAGCTGGGTTTGATTCTGACTACAGATGCAGTCTGTACAGAGTTTGTACATTCTCCCTGTGACCACATGGCCTTTCTTCATGTGCTCCTGTTTCCTCACACATTCCAAAGACTTGCAGGTTTGTAGGTTAATTGGCTCCTGTAAATTGTCTCTAGTATGTGGGACATATAACTAGTGCAAGTGTGATTACTGGTCAGAGCGGGCTCGGTGAACCTGTCCAAAGGACCTGTTTCCGCTCTGTTTCTCTTAACTAAACTAAACTAAACTAAACACAAGTCTCCAGTTTCGGCAACATCCTTGTGAATCTTTTCAGCACTCTCTCCTGCTTAACTATATCTTCTTATAGCAATAGAAAACATACTGTAACTGCACACAATATTTCAAGTGCACTCTCACCTATGTTCTATATGTTTGCAGCATGATATCTCAATTCTTGTTCTCAGTGCCATGTCTGAGAAAGGGCTTTAAAGCTGAAAATGTACTAATCGCTGGTGGGTGACAGCCGGAGTATGGCATTCAGTCTTGTCAACACACATGAGGAAGGTGAGAGGTACAGGAATGAGGATGTACCAGGAGGTGGGGTTTTCATTGTAAGATTGAAGGAGGAGTAGACTGAGGGGAGATTTAGTGGAGGGGGAGTGGGTTTAGATAAGGTTTAGTTTAGTTTAGAGATATAGTGCAGAATCGTGCCCTTCGGTCCACCGAGTCCGCACCGACCAGTGATTCTCGCACAATAACACTATTCTACACACACAATTTACACTTATACCAAGCCAATTAACCTACAAACCTGCACGTCTTTGGAGTGTGGGAGGAAACCGCAGATCTCAGAGAAAACCCACACGTCCACAGGGAGAACATACAAACTCTGTACAGACAGCACCCATAGTCGGGAATGAACCGGGGTCTCTGACGCTGCAAGTGCTGTCAGGCAGAAACTCTACTTCTTCTTCTTGCGTAGGGAGTGCACAACCTAAAGTTGTAGGTCAACTTGTTCTATTTGTTGATTTGTTTGTGCACGTCAGGTTGATTGCATTAGTCAAAACAGGGTGGACCACGTGAAGGTTGCAATCTCCCACCGCAGAAACTCTAATGCTGAGCCACCATGCCACCCAAGGTAGACAAAGAAAAGCTCTTGCCATTAGCTGATGGTACAAGGACCAAGAGTTACTGGGTTGGGGGGGGGTGGTAGAGAGTGAGAAGGAATGATGCCATATAGTGGGACGTAGTGACTGAGCGGAGGCAGAGATGATCAATGAAAGACAGAAATAGCCAAATTCTTGATTAGAACTGGTGTCAAGGGTTATGGGGAGAAGTTGGGAAAATGGGATTAGGAGGCAGAGACCGGCCATGATAGAATGGCGAAGTAGACTCAATGGGCCAAATGGCCTAATTCTACTCCTATAACTTGTGAACTTGTAAACTCCCCCTATTCAAGGCAGGTACCATTGAGTTAGCCTCCTGAAACGGGGGATCACAGTATGTAATAGAGCTTCCTTTATTAAGGGTGACACAGTGATGCAGCGAACAGAACTGCTGCTCCACAACTTCAACCATTCTGCTGCTTCACTACTTCAACCATGCTGGCTTGCTCCTGACTACTGGTGCTGTCTGTGTGGAGTTTGCACGTTCTGCCTATGACAACATAGGTCTCCCCCAGGTGCTCCGGGTTCCTCCCACATTCCAATCAGCCGCTGTAAATTGTCCCCAGGTATAGGTGATTAGTGTATGTGATGTGTTGCGAATAGGAAATGGGGAAAGCTAGTGTGGGAACGGGATTGTTCCATGGATCAGCATATACACTATGGGCTGAGTATTCTCATTCTATGTCCTGGGGGTAGGGAAAGGTTCTGAAGCATTACCATCAGACACAGCGACATGCCACTCACTCTGGGCTGCTCCAAGCTTGTGAAGATCAGACTGTGATGTGGTCGTGTGTTGAACTGGCGGGCATTCCACTTCCCACTCAGCCAGGGTGGTCGGGAGCACAGCAATTCCTCTGGAGGTTTAACAGATGCAGTGGTTTAGTTAGAAACATAGAAAAATAGGTGCAGAAGTAGGCCATTCGGCCTTTCGAGCCAGCATCGCCATTCAATATGATCATGTCTGATTATGTAAAATCAGTACCCCGTTCCTGCTTTTTCCCTATATCCCTTGATTCCTTTCGTTTAGAGATACAGCGTGGAAACAGGCTTCAGCCCACTGAGTCACTAGGGGAAATTTACACATGCCAAGCCAAATAACCTACAAATCTGTACATCTTTGAAGTGTAGGAGGAATCTGGAACCCCCAGCAGGTCACAGGAGAACATATCGACCATACAGACAGCAACCGTAGTCAGGATTGAACCCGGGTCTCTGGTGCTGTAAGGCAGCAACTCTGCTGCGGCGCAACTGTGCAGCCCATGCATGAGAATGCATGAGACACCATGAGCTATAAACCACTGAATCAACAGCAACTTCCATTTGTGTAGCTCACTTTCGTGTTGAGTAATCAGTGAATCACATAAGGAGATACTCAAATAGGTGAGCAGTGGCTTGATTTTAAAGGGGCGCAGAGTGGTACAGCTTGTTGACCTGCGGCATCGTAGCACCAGAAACCCACATTTTACCCCAATCTCATGCGCTGTTTGTACGGAGTCTGCTCGATTTCACAGTGACTGCGTAGGTTTCCTCCAGGTGCTTCGGTTTCCTCCAACGTCGCAAAGACGTGCGAGTTTGTAAGTTAATTGGACTCTGTAAATTGCCCTTTGCGTGTATGTATTGGATGAGAAACTGAGGTAACGTAGAACTAGCATGAACGGGTGGTCAATGGTCATTGTGGACTCGGTGGGCCAAAGGGCCTGTTTCCAGGCTACATCTCTAGATTGTAGCAAAAACTAAAAGGGGAGAGGGAGGCCTCAACTTCCTACTTTCTATACAATCCTTACACCCTGCGATTCCCTTGAAGTGCACAGTGATAATAGACAATAGACAATAGATGCAGGAGTAGGCCATTCAGCCCTTCAAGCCAGCACCGCCATTCAATGTGATCATGGCTGATCATCCCCAATCAGTAAGTACCCCGTTCCTGCCTTCTCCCCATATCCGCTGACTCCGCTATCTTTAAGAGCCCTATCTAGCTCTCTCTTGAAAGTATCCAGAGAACCGGCCTCCACCGCCCTCTGAGGCAGAGAATTCCACAGACTCACAGTGCACTGTGTGAAAAAGTGTTTCCTCATCTCCATTCTAAATGGCTTACCCTTTATTCTTAAACTGTGGCCCCTGGTTCTGGACTCCCTCAACATCAGGAACATGTTTCCTGCCTCTAGCGTGTCCAAACCCTTAATAATCTTATATGTTTCAATAAGATGCCCTCTCATCCTTCTAAACTCTGGAGTGTACAAGCCCAGCTGCTCCATTCTCTCCGCATATGACAGTCCCGCCATCCAGGGAATTAACCTTGTAAACCCACACTGCACTCCCTCAATAGCAAGAATGTTCTTCCTCAAATTAGGGGACCAAAACTGCACACAATACTCCAGGTGTAGTCTCACTAGGGCCCTATACAACTGCAGAAGGACGTCTTTGCTCCTATAGTCAACACCTCTTGTTATGAAGTCTAACATGCCATTCGCTTTCTTCACTGCCTGCTGTACCTGCATGCTTACTTTCATTGACTGATGAACAAGGACCCCCAGATCCCATTGTACTTCCCCTTTTCCAAACTTGACACCATTTAGATAATAATCTGCCTTCCTGTTTTTGCTACCAAAGTGGATAACCTCACATTTATCTGCCACGCATCTGCCCACTCACCCAACCTGTCCAAGTCACCCTGCATTCTCATAGCATCCTCCTCACAGTTCACACTGCCACCCAGCTTTGTGTCATCTGCAAATTTGCTAATGTTACTTTGAACCCCTTCATCTAAATCATAGATGTATATTGTAAATAGCTGAGGTCCCAGCACCGAGCCACGAGTCACTGCCTTCCATTCTGAAATGGACCCGTTAATCCCAAATCTTTGTTTCCTGTCTGCCAGCCAATTTTCTATCCATGTCAGCACTCTGCCCCCAAAACCATGTGCCCTACTTTTGCCCACTAAAATCCTAGGCGGGATCTTATCAAATGCTTTCTGAAAGTCCAGGTACACTACATCCACTGGCTCTCCCTTGTCCATTTTCCTAGTTACATCCTCAAAAAATTCCAGAATATTAGTCAAGCATGATTTCACCTTCGTAAATCCATGCTGACTCAGACCAAACCTGTTACTGCTATCCAAATGTGCTGCTATTTCATCTTTTATGATTGACTCCAGCATCTTCCCCACCACCGATGTCAGGCTAACTGGTCTATAATTTTTTCTCGCTCCCACCTTTCTTAAAAAGTGGGATAACATTAGCTACCCTCCACAGGAACTGATCCTGAATCTATAGAACATTGGAAAATATCATCAATGCGTCCATGATTTCTAGAGCCACTCCCTTAAGTACCTGGGATGCAGACCATCAGGCCCTGGGGATTTATCAGCCTTCAGTCCCATCAGTGTACCCAACACCATTTCCTGCCTGATGTGGATTTCCTTCTGTTCCCCGTCACCCCAAATCCTCTGGCCACTAGTACATTACGTAGATAGTTAGTGTCCACCTTATTGAAGACGGATCCAAAGTACCTGTTCAACTCATTGCCATTTCCTTGTTCCCCATAATAAATTCACCTTTTTCAGTCTTCAAGGATCCAACTTTGGTATTAACTACTTTTTTCCTCTTCACATACCTAAAGAAGCTTTTAATACCATCCTTTATATTCTTGGCTAGCTTACCTTCGTACCTCATCTTTTCTCTCTGTATTGCCTTTTTAATTATCTTCTGTTGCTCTTTAAACATTACCCAATCTTCTTGCTTCCTGCCTCTCATCGCCCGGCGTGGCTTAAAATCGGCCGGCGGGGGCTTCAACATCGGGAGCCTCGATTGCCTCGATGCAGCAGTTTGATTTTAAGCCACACCGGGTGATGAAAAGCCATGCAAACGGGCCGATTCAGCCCTTAGAAAGCGTCTGATACCCGTTTGAATCTATCAAAGGCTACAATGTGATAAATAACACTTAAACAAATAAAACTGAAGCAAATAAAGGCAAACAGAAGAACTAACCTTGGAGGGAGGAGAGATTGGGAAAAAATACTAAATAACGTGAGTGACTGAATGAGGGAATTACCTGCAAGCCAACCAGGAAACCCGTTTGACCGGAGCCCTTAATGATCTGACCCATTTAAATCTGATACCTGTTTAAATCTTTCCCATCCACCAATACATCAAATTAGTTAAATTGGTAATTGTACCCGCTTCAGACAGCTTTAAGAAATTCTCCGTGAATACCTTCAGTTACACTTGAAGGTCAAAACACAATTGGTGACACATCGTGTTAATACGATGTTAATAGTGACATTTAACAAACGCTTAACAATGACACCCCCACTGTCTCATGGAAAGCAGAGATTTTAATACATTTTTTTAACCGAATTTCAAAATCCGGATTACAAAACATGGGGGGGGGGGGGACACACACGTGCCTCCCCCATCCCCCTCTATCCTCCCCCAATCCCCGCCCCCCCCCCCCCCCCCCCAATCCCTCCCCCCAGGATTTCCACCCATGGTTCCTTCCTATCACACCAGTGCATATCTTCACATTGAGGGTAATGGAAGAAGACCAAAATGGGCAATCGAGGATCACCATTGGGCTTCAGTTGTCCTTACTTTTCCGTTGGGTCAGTCGCTCCTGGATCTGCTGCCTTCGCCACCTCTCGTTTCGCCTCTCCTCCCTCTCCTCCATGACCTCTTTGTGTTCAGTGACGACACCATACACATTGGCCGCCTCCCCTGGCGTGAGGTAGTCCAGGCTGCGGGCACAGGCGATGTAGTGCCGTTTCCACGCCCCGTACTCGTACGCCGTCGGGCTGTAAGGCAGGAACCAGCCCTGCTTCACACACTTGGGCATCCACAGGCAATCCTGGCAGCGAGACACTGAATCACATTGCAGCTCACTGGGAGAGAGCATGTCAAGGCCAAGGGCACAGGTGAATGCACCGTTTGGGGAGCAAGGGAGAGGGAATCTCCAAAGGGAAGATGGACCCGGGGGCAGAGTGAGTGAGGCCAAGGACTTTGGGGAACTGACACTAGTGAGGACTGGAGGCCTGGGGCAGATCAGCCACAATCACATTGAAAGGTGGGGCTGACTTGAGAGTCCTGGTGGCCTACACCTATTCCTATTTTCCTGCATTCTTGTGATAGAAACCCCAAAGGTGAAGAATTGTGTGGAATGAAGAGCACAGAAAAGGTCAAAGGGAACCATTTAGAGTTATCTCCAACCCACAGGTGTGTGCCTTAAATCTTATGTCCGTGTTTGATCTAATGATTCAAAGAAAAGAAGAGTGTTACTTGCCCAGAGTGTGAGATGGGATGGTTCGCCAGAGATTCCTGGGAGGGGCGCATGAGGAGAGATTAGGTCAACTAGCTTTGCATATGCAAGAACTCAGAGCATGCTGACATAGGCAGACCGAATGGATATGAGGAGAGTCTTTCTCCAGGGGGGGGGGGGAGAGGGATGGGGGTAGGTAAGAACGAGGAAGTCCACAGTCTCAGGTTACAGGGATAGAGATTTTTAACTGAGATCATAGAATCATGGAGACATACAGCCCAGTAATGCGGACTTCGATGCCTATCTATGCCAATCCCATTTGCCTGCATTAGATCCACAACCCTCTACTCTTTTCCATTCCCACTACTTGTCCAAGCACATTTTTAAATTTGCAATTGTATCTGCCTCTACCGTCTTCTCTGGAGCTCATCCCAGATAACCACCATTCCCTGTGTGGAAAAACTTACCCCTCTTATCCCTTTTAATTTTCTCCACTCTCACCTTAAACCTTGTTTCCTCCGATTCCAGAATCCCTTAATCTGGGTAAAAAGATTCGGACTATTTATCTAGCTCAGTGCACACGGAGAATCCTGTCTAAGGTCAACCCGTGGAAAGCAGTCGGACCCGACAACATCCCAGGACGTGTGCTCAAGGAATGTGCTGAGGAGTTAGCAGATGTGCTAACAGACATCTTCAACATCTGCCTTAGTCAAGCCATTGTCCCCACATGCCTCAAAACTTCCACAATAATCCCAATAGCAAAGAAACCAGTGGTTGCCTGCCTAAATGACTACCGCCCTGTCGCCCTGACCCCAATAATAATGAAGTGCTTTGAACGCCTGGTGAAACCCCACATTACTGCCAGCCTCCCCTCATCGTTAGACCCCCTCCAGTTTGCCTATCGCCCCAACCGTTCTACAGAAGATGCCATCTCTACCACGCTGCACACAGTACTCACTCATCTGGAAAACAAAAACACCTACGCCAGAATCCTGTACATTGACTTCAGCTCAGCTTTTAATTCAATCATCCTACAGAGATTTGTGGAGAAAATAACCCTGCTGGGCCTCAACACCACCCTGTATCACTGGATCTTGAATTTTCTGACAGAGAGACCGCAGTCAGTCCGTGTTGGCAAGAACACCTCAGGCTCGATCACGCTGAGCACCGGCTCCCCTCAAGGCTGTGTGCTCAGCCCGCTGTTGTTCACATTGCTCACACATGACTGTGCTGCCAGATTCAGGGACAATAAGATCATAAAATTCGCGGATGACACAACAGTGGTGGGACTCATCAGTGGAGATGACGAATCAATGTACAGGGAGGAAGTAAAACAACTAGTGGACTGATGCGGCAACAACAATCTAGCATTAAATGTCGACAAAACAAAGGAGATGGTTGTCGACTTCAGGAGGGCGCAGCCAAAGCATACACCCCTCAACATCAGTGGCACTGCAGTGGAGAGAGTGGAGAGCATAAAGTTCCTCGGTGTGCAAATTACAGACAGCCTCACCTGGTCCAGGAACACCACTGGGACCGTCAAACGGGCCCATCAGCGACTGCACTTCCTGAGGAAACTAAAACAGGCCTCACTCCCCACCAACATCCTCAGGACTTTCTACAGGGGCACGGTGGAGTCTGTACTCACGTACTGCATGAACACGTGGTACTCCAACTGCAACTGCTCGGACAGGAAGGCTCTGCAGAGGGTAGTGAGGGGAGCAGAGAGGATCATTGGCGTCTCCCTACCCTCGGTACAAGAACTGTTCCAGAGCCGCTGTCTGAAAAAAGCTCTGAGAATAGCTAAGGACAAGTTGCACCCCCTCCACAACACCTGGATCTCCTGCCATCAGGCAAGAGATATCGCAGCATCAAAGCCAGGACTACCAGACTGCTAAACAGCTTCCTGCCACAGGCTGTGAGGCTGCTAAACAGTCACTCTGTACTCACAGTCACCTGATTCTGCAGCTTTGCACTGACATTTTAATAACTCTGGCACTGGCCACTCAATTCAGCTGCCCTGGACATTTTAATGATTGGTTTTACTGTATTTTAATGTTGCTGTTTTACCTGCTTTTAACTATTTATACTGGGGTACCGCAAGGCTCAGTGCTGGGACCCCAGCTATTTACAATATATATTAATGATCTGGATGAGGGAATTGAAGGCAATATCTCCAAGTTTGCGGATGACACTAAGCTGGGGGGCAGTGTTAGCTGTGGGGAGGATGCTAGGAGACTGCAAAGTGACTTGGATAGGCTGGGTGAGTGGGCAAATGTTTGGCAGATGCAGTATAATGTGGATAAATGTGAGGTTATCCATTTTGGTGGCAAAAACGGGAAAGCAGATTATTATCTAAATGGTGGCCGATTGGGGAAGGGGGAGATGCAGCGAGACCTGGGTGTCATGGTACACCACCAGTCATTGAAGGTAGGCATGCAGGTGCAGCAGGCAGTAAAGAAAGCGAATGGCATGTTGGCTTTCATAGCAAGAGGATTTGAGTATAGGAGCAGGGAGGTTCTACTGCAGTTGTATAGGGTCTTGGTGAGACCACACCTGGAGTATTGCGTGCAGTTTTGGTCTCCAAATCTGAGGAAGGACATTATTGCCATAGAGGGAGTGCAGAGAAGGTTCACCAGACTGATTCCTGGGATGTCAGGACTGTCTTATGAAGAAAGACTGGATAGACTTGGTTTATACTCTCTAGAGTTTAGGAGATTGAGAGGGGATCTTATAGAAACTTACAAAATTCTTAAGGGGTTGGACAGGCTAGATGCAGGAAGATTGTTTCCGATGTTGGGGAAGTCCAGGACAAGGGGTCACAGCTTAAGGATAAGGGGGAAATCCTTTAAAACCGAGATGAGGAGAACTTTTTTCACACAGAGAGTGGTGAATCTCTGGAACTCTCTGCCACAGAGGGTAGTTGAGGCCAGTTCATTGGCTATATTTAAGAGGGAGTTAGATGTGGCCCTTGTGGCCAAGGGGATCAGAGGGTATGGAGAAAAGGCAGGTACGGGATACTGAGTTGGATGATCAGCCATGATCATATTAAATGGCGGTGCAGGCTCGAAGGGCCGAATGGCCTACTCCTGCACCTAATTTCTATGTTTCTATGTTTCTATGTTTCATCAGGGGCTGGGTTGTTTTTACTGTTATTATGTGTGAAATGTTTTATGTTTCATGTGCGATGCTCCGGTATTCCCTGGGAAACGTCTTCTCATTTTACACTGTACAACTGTTGCTTTGCAAGATGACAATAAAGGTTGATTTGATTTGATTTGATTTGATCTGCATGACCTTGGTGAAGCAACTCTTCAGGAAGTTGGCACCCCTGAGAGTGTGGCACGCCCTCCACCGCGCTGTTGTGTCGGCTTAGATTCCTGCACTCAAGCCCCTGGGCCTGCTCAACCCAACACGTCCCGTCTGGCCTCATAACTGAAGCACTCCATCCCAGGCAACATCCTGGTGAATCTCCCTATAATCCTATCCTCATAGAGCCATAAGAGAGGTACCTTTCAGCCCATCGTGTCCATGCTGACCATCAATCACTCATCTACACTGACCCTATTTTATTCTCCCCATATTCTCATCAACTACCACCTCCTCCACCCCAAAACAAATTCTACCACTCCCACTTGGAGCAATTTACAGAGACCAATTAACATGCCAACCTGCACGTCTCTGGGAAGCAGGAGGATCCCGGAGGAAACCCACATTTGTCACAGGGAGGTAGACAAAAAATGCTGGAGAAACTCAGCGGGTAAGGCAGCATCTATGGAGGGAAGGAATTCTCTCAGGGAGAATATGCAAACTCTACTCAGAAAGCTCCCAAGGTCAGGATTGTTCCTGGGCCTCTGGAGCTGTGAGACACTCTATGACTGTCTACCCTTCCTAGAGTTCAATGCATGTACCTGACAGGGGTATTACCAAGTGACCAGCCATGTTCACAATCACCTAATGGTAAAAATCTTAACACATGCCAGGGGAAAAAAATATTTCTGAGAACTTGGATATGGAGTAACTGGAATGGCAGACCTGTTCCGTCAGGAATCTCCAGTGCCAATTGACTTTAGAGGATGAGGACAGGAGTCTGGGACTCAGGAACGAGAAGATATATAGTGACAGGAAGCGTGGCAGGATGGTGGTGAAGTCCAGCTTGTCTATCGGCACAGTCTCTGTGAACCAATCCCGGGTAAACCTGAAATAAAAACAGGAAATGCTGGAAAAGACTCAGCGGTTTAGGAAGCCACTGGAGAGAAAGAAACAGGGTCAATGTTTCAATGAGCTCTCATTCAAGGTGAATCTGTAAGCACCTCATTGCCTCTCAATCAACAGAGACACAAATGTGATAGCAGTGTAGTAACATTCATAAGAGCACGAGGCCACTCAGTCCCTCGGGTACAGTCCACCATTGAAATTTAGTTTAGTTTAGTTTAATAGAACAGGCAGCATCTCTAGATAGAGGGAATGGGTGACGTTTTGGGGCGAGACCCTTCTTCAGACCCGAAATTTCACCCATTACTTCTATCTAGAGATGCTGCTTGTCCTGCAGAGTTACTCCAGCATTTTGGGTTTATCGTCGATGTAAACCAACATTTACAATTCTTTCCTACATAGTTTAGTTTAGTTTAGTTTAGTTTAGAGATACAGCTTCCCACCGAGTCCGCACCGACAGGAGATCCCATACCAATTGTTGCTGCAAAAAAAATGATAAAATGATATTTCAAGTTAATGCAAACATGTATTTTCAACCAGCTGTGGGAAGGATGTCATTAAACTAGAAATGATGCAGAAAAGATTCACAAAGATGTTCAGTCTCTTCCCACATCCTATAGATGTGCTGGTTGGCAGGTTACTTGGACACTGTAAGCTTCTCCTAGTGTATCGATGAGTGGCATCAGTGGGAGCTGGTGGGGCTGTGAGAAAGATTGGGCAACAGGGTAGTAAGTTGTGGAAATGGACTGATGGGACATAGGGTTGATGGGCTGAATAGCCGACTATGTCAAAAGGAAATAAGACCATTTCATATCAATCTATCCACGCTGACCATCAGTTGGGCACATAGTTTATGGGTGTGATAGCATAGAGCTACTTTACTGAACGTGTAGCCAAGAATGAGTTCATGTCCAATCATACACTGGGGAATTTAAATTCAGTCCATTAAATAAATTGGGAATTAAAATGTCAGCAATAGCAATAAAGGACATCAAATTACCCGATTGCTGCAAGATCTAACTGGTTCATAGGCAATGTATTCTGTTGGCTGTGTAAATACCTGGTTTACTCGGCTGAAAATCCTTCTATTCCTTTAGATGATTAGACATGATCATATTGAATGGCTCGTAGAGCCGAATGGGCTACTCCTGCACCTATTTTCCCATGTTTCTATGTTTAGTGACCTTCTTCTCACTGCTACCATTGGACAAAAGGTACAAAAGTCCCACTACACCAGGTTCAGGAACAGCTGCTTCTCTACAACCCTAATCCTACCTGAGCAATGGAACACTAAGGATCACCTTTTGCACTGGATTTGTGCACTAATTATGTTGTGCACTAATGTCTCTTTTGCATAGTTTTGTCTTGTTAGTTTAGTTTATTGTCACGTATGGCAAGGTACATTGAGAAGCTTGACAGTCTTTTTATGTGTAATTTATGATTGATTTATGTTTTAGTGGGTTTGTCTAAGTGTCTGTGGTACTGCTGCAAGCAGGATTTTCATGGTTGCTGTACCTCACCGTACTTGTGCATATGACAATAAACTTGAAAGTGCCTAGAAAGCACAGTTACATAGGGTGGTCGAGGTTTTCAGCACATTACCCTTCATCAGTCAGAGTATTGAGTATAGAAGTTGGAAGATCATGTTACAGTGTACAAGACATTGTTGAGGCCACATTTACAGTATTGTGTTATTGTGTTAAAGACAACTTTAAATTGGTCACTCTGGTAAAGGAAAGATGTTGCTAAGCTGGAAAGGGTGGAGAGGAGAGTTACAAGGACGTTGCCAGGACTCGAGGGCCTGAGCTATCAGGAGAGGTTGAGCAGGCAAGGGATTTATTCCTTGGAGCACAGAAGGATGAGTGGCGATCTCTTATAGAAGTGTATAAAATCATGAGAGGAATAGTTTTTTACCCCCAATAGGAGAATGAAGAAACAGAGGACATAAGTTTAAGGTGAGGGAGGGAAAGATTTAATAGGAACCCGAGAAGCAACTTTATTTACATCAAGGATAGTAGGTATATGGACTGAGGTGCCAGAGGAGTTAGTTGAGGCAGGTACTATCACAACATTTAAAAAGCATTTGGACAAGTACATGGATAGAATAGGCTTAGAGGGATAGGGCCAAATACAGGCAGATGGAACTAGTATAGATGGGGCTCAAGGAAGTTGGGGGTCGGCATAAGGAAGTTGGGTCAAAGGGCCCATTTCCACACTGTATGACCATGATGACATCTCTGCCTGTTTTTTTTAGTTGTTTTTTTTAAATATTTTTATTAGAAGCAAACATATTATAAAGTGTAGTTACATATTATAGTAAAAAAAACTTTTCATATACATCAATTATACATTATTAAAATTTTCAATTGTTGATTAATTCTGCTTCTAGTATTTTTTTATATATAGATAGAAAGAGAGAGAAAGAGAGAAAAAATAATTACAAATATCAAATAAGAGAAAAGGTGGAGTTTTTTTTTTAGTTCTGAGGTGGAACCTTGCACAGGTATACACAGGGGCTGATGTCCTCTGCTTCTCTGACAACATCAGCCACCAAGACCCAGGGGAAACAAACCCGGCAAAGCAAAATACTGGTTAGAAGTCACACCGTTATGGTGACTTTCACACAACCATCAAAATGCAACTTCCTATACACCCGTTTCGTTCAGACTTACTTGAGCTGTGATTTGCTGCAGCGCGTTAAAATACCGTGTATAAACAATTTCCTCTGCTTGTCAGTCCACAGGTCAAACCAATGACCTACAAGCGTCACTCTCTCATCAAATAGCTGCAAGAGAAGAATGTAGTTAATCCATGGAGGCCAGTCAGTGTTCCACAAAGTGTTCCCCACGTTCAGACAGCAGCGCAGTGGCATAGGCCACCTGTAGGGGGAGCATGCAAAATGGATCTGCAATCTGCTGACAGACCAGCAGGAGGAACCCACACCTTACATCTGGAAAAGATGGAGGCCACCTATCCATGCTCCAGAGATGCTGCCTGACCCGCCAAGTTACTCCAGCACTGTGTGCTTTACATTTACACAGTGCGAATCTTTCGTCACTTTCCCAGGAAGTAAAATGATGGAGGATTTGGCTCCCGATGCCAGGACACAGAAGTTTTTGGAAGCCCGCATGGATCCGATGAACTAAATGTCCTCCTTAACAAAGACTGTAAACCTCCAATAATCTGGCACACTCAGGACTTTGGTGGTTATGGCCTGGGTGATCATTCACTCATACATTAAAATCCCAACACACTATGAATTCATTTTTTAGATGGTGCGCAGTATCACACTCAATTTTACAGTGAACCTGGTATATTTAGTAAAATATTTAGTCCAATATATTGATTATAATTCCAGCTTCAACACTATAATCCTAACCAAACATCTCCAAACTCCTGCACCTAGGACTCGGAACCCCTCTGCAACTGGTCCTTGACTTCCTGACCCATAGACAATAACTGGTAAAGACAGGTGACAAAATATCTCCACGATAATTCCCAACACCCAGGTCCCGTTAGGACGCATTCTCTGCCCCTTACTGTTCTTCCTGTTCACTCATGATTGCATGGCCTGGTTCTTCTCTAATTCCATTTACAAGTTTGCAGATGACGCCACAGTAGTGTGCCGGATCTCAAACAATAACAAGACGGAGAACAGGAAGGAGACCATGGCATGGCGTCAAGGTCAAAATCTCCCTCAAAATAAGCAAAACAAAGGAGTTTGTCATCGGCTTCAGGAGGTAGGGTGGTGTATATAACCCAGTCTGTATCAATGGTGCTGAAGTGGGGATGGTTGAGAGCCTCAAGTTCCTAGGTGTACATTTCACCAACATATTGTCCTGGTCTAAACATAATAACACAATTCCCAAGAAAATACACCAACACTTCTACTTACTCAGGGAAATTTTGCATGTCCCCAATACTCTAGCCGATTTTCACAGATGCACCATAGAAGGAATCTTATCTTGATGTATCACAGTCTAGTGTGGCAACTGCTCTGCCCAAGACTGAAAGGAACGGTAGATAGTCATGGACACAGGCCAGTCCATCACACAGACCAGCCTCCGTCCCATTGACTCCATCTACATTTCACGCTACCCTTCAGGAAAGCAGCCAACATAATCAAGTCAAATTCACACCTCAGTCTTTCTCTCTTCTCCCCTCTCTTGTCGGGCAGAGAATATTAAAGTTTGCAGGCACATATCACCACATTCAAGAATATTTTCTTCCCCACTGTTACCAGACTCTTGAACAGGCTCTCTTATATGCCAAGGATATGTTCCTGATCTATCTCATTGTGGCACTTGTTTGTCTGCACTTCCTCTGCAGCTGCAACACAATTTTCTGTTTATGTTCTCTTTTGTACTACCTGGTGTGCTCATGAATGGTGTCACCTGCCTGAATAGTATACAAAACCAATGTGGGTCGGACATCATCTCGGGAGAAAAAGCATGGGTTACATTTTAGGGTTGGAACCCTTCTTCAGACCGAAAAGGAATTCCACAGTCAGATAACGGATTACACAGTAAGAAAATTATATTCAGCGTAATACCACCCCCCACCCTTTACCCACTTGCCCTGTAAGGTGACAACATTGGGACACGAATTGCAGACAGTATTTCTGCCTCCACCACCCACCACAGGTTCTGACCCCAACAATCCCTCTGGGGGAGAAATATTCTTCTAACTATCCCTGTAACACTCCCAATTGTTCTATGGATTATATTAAATCTCTGCTCCCTAGATATTGGCATTTATCGTTACTGATAACGAGTGCAACATCAATCAGCTAACTATTTTTCTTCATATTTAGATTTAACTAGCAGTTTCTAGTTTGGTTTGGTTTGGTTTGGTTTGGTTCAGAGATGGAGCATGGAAATAGGTGCTTCAGCCCACCGAGCACACATTGACCATTGATCAGCTGTTTACACTAATTTCTATGTTGTTCCCCTTTCTCGCCCACTCCCTGCACTCTGGGGGTGATTTACTGAGGCCAATTAACTTACAGAGTCTGCACATTTTTGGGACATGTGGGGAAACCAGAGCACCCGGACGAAACCCACACAGTCAAAGGGAGAATGTACAAACTCCACACCGGCAGCATCCTCATACTGACAATGCAGCAATCCCTCAATTCTGTACTGGTGTCAGAAATGGAAGATGGTTGAAAATTGCCTTATAGATGAAGCAAGTTTGATAAATGTTAGTTAGAAACCAAAGTTAAAAAAACATCTGAGGAGAAATGGGAGTAAAGTATAAAGAGGGTAGGTAGGGAAATACAACATTATTTGTCATTTATTAGCTCTGATAACAATTGATAAACCAAAGACAATGCTTATTGCTAATTGTTTGCATGAACAGCCAGCTCCAATTCACCTGCTGGTTGGCAGCCTTGTGTATTATGGGTGTCCATGTGCTGAATCGAGTGTGCTGGTTGATGATGGTTTGCTTTGGGATGGACATTCTAGCCAGTGTCTCCGAGTCTCGGGAGCACCGTGCTAGACTCTCCAGCTGCCAGTGTCTGAGGCCACGTTGTACAGACATTGAGCCGGTGAGCACTGTTGCATTGACGCTGGCCATCTTCTGCGACGGCAAGGTTTCCATTGCAAGCCCAGCCCTCTGTCGCACCTCAAGGCCCTGTGTTCAACTGTGCTTACCCTGCAAGAAAATTGTCATTGTTACTTTTATGACAGGATGGTGTCAAGAGACCAGTACAAGGCTAAAAGTACACTGCCAAGGTTAACAACTTCACTAATAGGGGGAATAGTTACCTGATGGTCAGTGCAAACTCATAGGGGCTGTTCCTGTACTGCATCTCCCTGTGATTCATACAAGATTGCCTCAAATGACCTTGTGGTGCAGCTAGTTGAGCTGCTGCCTCACAGAGCACCACAGACCCATGTTCAAGCCTGACCTCGAGTGCTGTGTGTGTGGAGTTTGCACGTTCTCCTTGTAACTGCGTGGGATTCCTCTGAAAGATTTGTTGATTGAAAGTCAAGTTGACTGACCCTAGTATTTAAATGTTGATTGGCCCTGGTGTTTAAATGAGTGCTAAATATGTCAGATGTTATCAGGAGAATCAAAAAATATATAAGAGAAAATAATAAAGATAGGTACATGGATAGGACAATATTAAAGGAATATGGACCAAATACAAACAAATAGGACTAGCTTAGATTGGCAAATTGTGTGGCTTGTATGTATTGGGCTGTGGGGCCTGTTTCCATTCTGCATGACTCATTGACTATACAAAAAGGGATTACTGCAGGATTAGTGTGAATGGGTGTTTGATGATCTATATGGACTCAGTGGGCCGAAGGAACTCTTTCTATGCTATATATCTCTCTGGGTTACAGGCACTCTATCTCACCCCACACAAGGAGTGATACAAGAACTGGTCTGGTTTAAGGTGCTTCAAGGATTTGTGAAGTGGTGGAAAGAACCCTGATGGAAATTCTGCAGGATAGGGGAACTGGGTGTTCACAAAGTACTTCCCAAAAATAAGTCATGTTCTCCCTAAACGTTTGGGGCTAGGAGGGTAGCTGAAGGGGGTGGGGGATACAATTGGAAATCTTAGAACAGAGACTGACAGCTTTTTGCTAGCCTTTTACAAGACTCGGCTTGTATTCACTGGAGTTTAGAAGGATGAGGGGGGGGGTCTTATTGAAACATAAAATTATAAAAGGACTGGACAAGCTAGATGCAGGAAAAATGTTCCCAATGGTGGGCGAGTCCAGAACCAGGGGGCACAGTCTTAGAATAAAGGGGAGGCCATTTAAGGCTGAGGTGAGAAAATACGTTTTCACCCGGAGAGTTGTGAATTTGTGGAATTCCCTGCCACAGGGCAGTGGAGGCCAAATCACTGGATGGATTTAAGAGAGAGTTAGATACTCTAGGGGCTAGTGGAATCAAAAGATATGGGGAAAAGGCAGGCATGGGTTATTGATTGGGGACGATCAGCCATGATCACCATGAATGGCGGTGCTGGCTCGAAGGGCCGAATGGCCTCCTCCTGCACCTATTTTCTAGGTTTCTATGAAGGGTAAAGAGGGAGCAGGCAGTGCATGTATTATTTCACAAGAATACAAAGGTCCATCTCCTATCCCTGTACGGTTGGTGGTTCATTCCTGGTGCACTGGAGGCAATTTGTCAGCTCACTTTCTCCCACAGTTCCCTTCTTGAAGGTGTTTGAGGAGGAAAACCTCATGATGCATCTTGGCACATTGATGCTTTAAAATCTCTGGTTAATCCCTTCATTAAATACAGAAAAAAGTGTGTTGGCTTGTGAGACAACCCTGATGCATCCGGTGCAATGCACCAGTTGATTAGTAAAAGTGTCATTGATTAGTGCTAGTGTCAGGAGTTATGGGGAGAAGGCCGGAGAATGGGGTTGAGAGGGAAAGATAGATCAGCTATGATTGAATGGCAGAGTAGACCAGGTGGCTGAATGGCTTAATTCTGCACCTAGAATTTATTAACTTATGTATGCTTCTCGGCTTATTAACACCCACTGTCCTTTTAGTAAGTACAAGACAGGAGACTGAGGTAGAAATTGGATGTCATTTTATAACACCGATTTCCACACATACTTTTGTAACATAAAGGTTCTGGTGTTTGAAGCTCATTCACTCACAACACAAACTCAAAATAAATGAGAACAGTGCAAAGTATTTTCGTTGTGTTCCCCGCCACTCTATCTTCTATTACAGGGACTTTTCTCTCTGCCTCTCTCACTCCACCTCTCCTGTTCTCATTCAGTTCATTATGTCATTGAAAGCTCCCAGAAGAATCTTAGCTCCCTTAACTGACTGAAGCAGAAAACCAAAGGTGTGGAAGTAAGATTTCCTACCTTTCCTTCTGAACCTGCGCTCCACTACTGTTTAAGCTGTGTGTGCTTGCACAAGTATCATAGCCATGGCAACAAGGTATACATGAAACTCAATTTGGCTGGTGTTTCTGCAGGTGAAGTTCCTCAGCAGACACTTGCATTGAACTTTCCTCTTTACTTCAGAGATGACCACCTCTCCACCAAATAAAAACAAAGAAATAAACACTACAATTTATTTTCTCTTGTTTTTTCCTGACTTGAGAGCTTTGCCCAAGAAGATTCACTCCTGATGCTTGAACACAAAGTTAGCACTGATACACCAGTGCTTGACCCCCTTTCCTATGAGATGTATGGTAGCGAGCTTACGGACTATTTGCACCACAACCTGGTTTAGCAACTTAAATGCCCAAGAATGAAGGAGTCAGCACACATTACCAAGTCCATCTCATGTATTGACCTACCCACCATCATAGAGATCACCAAGAAGCACTGCCTCAAGAAGGCAGGTAATATCATCAAAGGCTCATAAAACTGTGGCCACACTCATCTTACTTGCTATCATTGGTAAGATTTGGCTATGCTGCATTTGGAGTATTGCTTGATGTTCCATTCACCCCATTACAGGAAGGAGATGGTGACTTTGGAAAGGATGCAGAGGTGGTTTACATGAATGATGCCTGGAATAATAACTACAGGGAGAGGCTGAGACAGACTTGGATTGTTTTCTCTGGAAGGCCAGAGGTTGCGGAGAGACCTGATATGACAGTCAGAATTTGTTTCCCCAAGGTGGAAAAAAACCCCCAAATATTAGAGGGCATAGCTTTAAGGTTAAAGGGGCAAAGTTTAAAAGGAGATGTATGGAGCAACTTTCAAAACATTATTACAGAGGTGGTGAGGGCCTGGAACACAGTGCCGGAGTGATGGTAGAGGCAGTACAATAGTGGCATTTGAGAGACTATTGGAAAAGCACATCCATATGCAGGAATGGAGGGATATGGATTATGTGCAGGTAGATAGAAACATAGAACATAGAAAATAGAAACATAGAACATAGAAAATAGGTGCAGGAGTAGGCCATTCGGCCCTTCGTGCCTGCACCGCCATTCAATATGATCATGGCTGATCATCCAACTCAGTATCCTGTTCCTGCCTTCTCTCCATACCCCCTGATCCCTTTAGCCACAAGGGCCACATCTAACTCCCTCTTAAATATAGCCAATGAACTGGCCTCAACTACCTTCTGCGGCAGAGAATTCCAGAGATTCACCAGAGATAAGGGATGTCATTATGATTGGCACAGACATTGGGGGCTGAAGGGCCTGTTCTTGTGCTGTAATGCCATTATCCCTCCATCATTACCAATGATGACATTGTTAGTGCGTGATATTACTGTGTACACCATGGCTGCTACAACATTGCAGAATGAATCAAATGCTTATGAGGGAAGAGAACGGTGCAGCATATCAGCACAACATACCCTTACCTGGCAGTGATGAGCAGTGAAATAAATATGAATTCAGTATAACATTCACATCATTGTCCTGCATTATGGTTAGTGGGTGCAAAACCAGTCAGTGGACTAAATCAGTATTCTACAGGCTTAAAACAAGATGGGAGGCAGTCACAATGTCAGAGTGGAGACGGAACTGCAGGAACTCTGTTGGAGAATCTTTCTCCACATTCTATAATTCATAATATTCACAATACAACAGCACAGAAACAGGCCATTTGGCCTAGCAGTTCCATGCTGTATTTCTGCTCCACACAAGCCTCCTTTCCCCAAATCATTAGACATAGATTTTTATTCCTTACTCTCCGTTTACCCAGCTTTGCTTTTCTCATCATCTCTCTGCTCTCTATAACATATCTTAGACCAAGTGATTCCCGCAATATCTGCCTACATGGGTTGATAATAAATGACAGTACTGCCCAATTAAACTTCTGTCTGTGGATGGTTCAAGGTGTTACTTGAACAAGCTGTTCTTATTCTCTGAACCTTATTACTGCATCCAGTTGGAGGATATCAACATCTTTGATATCTTCCAACTAGGTGCAGTAATTAAAGTGAAGATTCAGCCTGTGCACTGGAGAAAAGGGTCAGAGAACACAATCAAGACGAACAAACTCAAAAGCGACAGTCAGATAATATTTTGATTTTATTATGAGCACAGATACAAAGAGAGTGCACACCAATACTCAGCAGAGACAGTGCTGCATGCATTTAACAACAGTCTCTGTCCTTCATTCAGTACACCACTATAACCTCTACCCACCATGAGAAGCAGGATTGGGAGTATATATGATTAACAGTGGAATAATTAGCAGTAGTGTCATTATAAATCGCTATTCTGGCTTTTGGCTTGAAGGGACAGAATCCCTCACTGGCCTGTGCGAATACTGGATAAAAAGCCACGGTGCCAGGCGACACCGTTCCCAACTTCAGAGGAACGGGCTTTAATCAGACAACCCTCTCCCTGCTGAAGCGAATTAAAACTGGTACACAATACAAAATGGCAGCACACATGAAAGTTAATGCACTAGATCAGTGAAGACTGCTGTACACAGAAAATCACATTCACTCTTTTATACAGTCCAAGCAATGTGTTGAATAGGAGTCTTCTGCAATTGCACTAACATGAATTGTAAACACAAGAACATTGCCAGTAATGTGCAATAAAGCTTGGATTAAACTGCGGCACCCAAATAAAAGCCCAACATCCTCCCCACCCCATCCCATCTCTACTCCCTTAACCCGACTAATAAAGTGCTGTGATATCACAGAGAGGGACAGGACATATGTAGTGGGCTGGGAAACTCCCTAGCAGCAATAGGATTCATACAGTTGGTTCAACAAGCACTGGCAAACGATGCACCAGCTCGCTCAGGGCACCACGCTCCTGCACCCCCCCTTGCAGAAAGTGAGATAAAACAGAAAGCTTGGGAAATGGTCCCTTCCCTCACCTCCATATGGATCACTGATCCAGAGGATTTTCTGTTGAGCAGATACAAACAAGATGAAGTACCCATGGTTCACTGGTTGCTGTCACTTCAATTCTGGATGTCAGGATTTAAAATCCGTTTTTTTTCAGCACTCTTTCCCCAGATTCACTGTACTAAAATAGCAGTCATCAATATAAGCTACAGACTGATAATCCATAGGGCTAATTACTTGGTCTGCTAATTGTGGTGGAGATCAGGGAACTAGTTCAACTAGTTCACCCTGCATCCATTAGCTCAATTATCCGAGGATCAGAATGTCCTTTCTTTCCCCTCTCCATGCAGGTCCCAGCTTGCCTCTTGAGACACTGAATCATACAACTGCTCCCTCTCCAGACGGGATCTCTGAAGCTAGACTATGACCGTAGAACAAGCAGGAAAGCCTATGTATCCCTGGCCAGAGACCCCTTCCTACACCCATCCTCTTACCCTTTAGACAAGAGTTACAGGGCAGAAACAGCCCATTCGGCCCACCGAGTCCGCACTGACCAGTGATCACCCCGTACACTAGTACTATGCTACACACTAGGGACAATTTACAATTTCACCAAAACCAATTAGCCTACAAACCTGTAGGTCTTTGGAGTGTGGGAGGAAACTGGAGTACCCGGAGAAAACATGTGCGGTCACAGGGAGAACGTACTGACAGTGTCCGTAGTCAGGATCAAACCTGGGTCTCTGGCACTGTAAGGCAGCAATACTACCGGCTGCTCCACTGTGCCGAAAAAGCAGCAACCCTGCAGGCCATCTTAAGGTTGTGACTCATAGGAGACACAAGAGGCTACAGATGCTGGAATCTTGAGCAACAAACAAGCTGCTGGGTGAGAAGCATCCGTAGAAGGAGGAGGGGACGAAGGAATTGGTGACGTTTGGGGTCCTGTCACCCCCATATGCTGATTGACCTACTGAGTTCCTCCAGCAGATTGTTTATTGGCCATGATTCTTAGCCTGACTACCACCACCACCTGATGTGGGCAGGACATGTGGGCTCAACAGTCACCTTGGGACCAATGGACGTGTAGCACTGAGGAACCTCCTGACATTAGATGATGGGAGCAAAGAGCATTGTACCAAAGCAGAAGCTTGCAAAGTAAGAAAATCTTATCACCTTCATCCACAGCGAGAACCAAATTTCCACTAATGGCAAAATAAAAGATGCAACTTGTGTAAAGAACCTGACTCTTGACATGCTGAGAGCAAGCTGGCAGAACGTGGTCTGATTACAACCACGTGCTCGGTACCCCAGCAGTGCTAGGCCCTTACATACAATGGACAAGTAACATCATGAAAGGCAGCTGATTGTTGGACCACTGGTTCATCCCATTCTCTGAGACTGGCCGCGGTGGTGAGCGGAGTCGTGAAGACCAGTTAGCAGTTAGTTGTGGGTACTCTCTGATCTTCACGGCAGAGCCTGTTGGAAATTCCAGCGAGAAGCAGTGCAAGGGCAAGAGAACAATGTCTGTAATAAAAACACCCCACACCATTACTTTATCAAGTACAACTGTCAATTGGTATTTCGGTGATGGCGAAAATGGAGACTTCCCATCCTTCCTCAGGAGGTGGATGCTCTCGGGACATCTTGATTATCAGCCAGGTTCAGTTTCTGACTGGTATACATGGTGGATTAAGGGTGAATAACAAACGGCTCTCCCTGTTCAAACTTGCCTGACCTTCTATCTGCTGGTGCTAACATGTTGCATCATCTGAGGGGAGGACAACTGGAGCAAGGGAACAGGGCAGTCCTGCTCTCAGGCCTGCTCTGTCGTTTGCTGCTGATGTGAACTTCCATGACTCACAAGGAGGCTCCAATGCCTGGAAATGTTATTTTATTCTTTTGTGGCATACGGGAACAGTCACAAGGGCATCACTCATCGGCGATCGTCAATTTCCCACGGATTTGAGTGGCATTTTAATTGGCAGTTTAGAGTTAGCCACAGGCTGGAGTTAAAGCCAAAACAGATAAAGATATTAATGATTTAGGAAGGAACTGCAGATGCTGGTTTACACAGACGTTGGGCACAAAATGCTGGAGTAACTCAGTCAGAAGAAGATTCGCGAAGCGTCACCTATTCCTTTTCTCCAGAGATGCTGCCTAGCCCGCTGAGTTACTCCAGCACTTTGCATCTATCAAAGATATTTTTGAACTAGATGTCTTTCACTTCATAGAAATCCCTACCGGGGCACATTTTAATTAATTGTATTTGGTGTGGTGGCATTCAAACGCATGCCACTAGATCCTTAGTCCAGGCTTCTCTGCTCCAGCAACAACATTGCTGTGTTACCATAACCCTGGCACTTTAAAGGCTTACTTTCTCAGTCAAAGTAGTGATCCACATGGCTGAGCAACAGAAACCGACCCGTGCAATACATTTTCTCCAGGTCTGCCAGTCCAACAGTGATGCAAAGGATGGGCCTGGGACAAGAACAGCTAGCCTTAACCGCAGACAGAATCCAGCTGACATGCATATAGTGGAGAGAAAATAACTATGTAAAGCCAAATTAAAAGACATTGATATCATGGGAAGGAATCCTTAGTTTTGAAGGTGGAACTATTCGGAGCACACCAGCTAAAATGATTAATTACAGAGCTGTTGTGCACAGAATGGCTTGTCACAGTTCACAATGCTCTTCAAAAGGTTATACAATGCTTTGCCATATCCTAAAATCACACACAATCTTTATTTTATTTTATTCCAGGGCAAGATCTTGTTGACTTCTGTGGCCAGGGAGTTCAAAATGTTAACCATTTAAAAGGATACATCGAAGAGCTCAGCTCCTCCAACTGTAAGAGAGAAGAACAAATGTTTGGTTACTGGAGATGAAATAAAAAGGTAGTTTGCACCAGTCTTCGCTTTACAGGAAACGAATAACATCTCCAAAATAGTTGCAAATCAGCAAATGGAACAGAGGGAGATACTCAGAAAAGTCACAATCACCAGGAGTATAAAGTGAAATTGTACATTTTGCTTGGTGCTCACAATGTAATCCCAGGAACAAGAGCACCACTAGAATCAGCACTAAAAAGGGTCAATATAACCATTATGTACAGAGAAATGCATCACTGACAGTGCTACCCTACTGTTAAACTACTCTCTGAACACTGTAAAGATTGACGCTGGACAGGCGGGGATTGCTAATTAGTGCTGAGATGTGGCTTCCAGGAATGCACCCTGCCTGACACAATAAGTGTGGGTCATTGCTGGGGATGGCAACATCTGATTCAAGTAGAATGCAGGAAATAGAAGACTGCAGCACAGGAACAAATGACCTAGGTCCCATAGTCTTTTTCATCATCTCCTGTTGGACACGATGGAAACTGCTGTGTCCCCTCTTCTAGTTTGGCTATATTGCTTTCCCCAACCCAGAGGTTCGTTTGATAACAAATGACTAATGCTGACCTTGTATCTCTGGAGAAATCTCTGGGGAGTGTAGAGCAATGGGAGCCAAACAAAAGAGAGGAAGCGACAGCACCTTCTATATATCCAGCAGGAGGTGAGGAGGAGGACCGCTGGATCGGACAGTTCGGAACACACGGAGCAGCTATGTTAACCCAAATCCGGTCCCAAGCTTGATACAGCACTGAGCGGCTGCACTGCCAACCCTGGCCTGCCCATTGCCAGCCTCACCAGCTGTCTCTCTGCATGGAGTAATTCTTTGCTGTTAATTAGTGATCTGCAAACCTCACTGAGCTGGGTACCAGTGCGCTATAGTGTAAATAAATATGAAAATAAATATATATGTTTCCAAATAGTAGGAGATTGCAGATTGCTGATGAGGCATCTCAGTGATCTAATATATTATTCACAAATGATTACCAGCATGTACAGCAAGTAATTAGGAAAGATGACAGAACGTAAATGATAATTGCCTGGGAAAATTAGTACGAAAGTGGTGAGGTTATACTTTTGAATGCCTAAGACACTTGTGAAACTAGGTCTAGAGTTCTGTATTGGTCTGTTTATTTAAGGAAGTGTTAATGTTTTCATTGAAAGCAGTTCAGAGACAGTTTACTTGACTGAACCTGGAATTTTCATGAGAAAAGATTGGACAGGCTTGTATCCACCGAGGTTTAAAAGAGTTGCAGGTGACAATTTACTACAAGTGATGCAGTATGTTACCTCATTGTTCTTCCATTCAGGTTCTGAGAGACAAACAACTAGCTCATGCTGATGCAAGGTGTGGCCCACCTGATCTAGACACTAATTTATAAAAGTTTCTAGAAGCCAAGTGAAAGATACTGTTGCCCTGAGAAGATGGAGGTGATGGTGAACACTTCAATCCATTGCAACAGGGCAGTACAAAATCATTGGCTTCTTGGACAGAAGGTAGCTTACAGTCAAAAACGTTTGCTCTAGTGTGAGAGCGGAATCACCCATGTACCAAGACCATGCAAAGATGGAAGATCACCTCCTTCCATGAACCAGTTGGGGTTTAATGACATTTCTACTTGCTAAGTTGAGGGTAGCGAATCAAGTGGCACATTTGGTTGTGGCAGGGTCTCTGGAGCAGGACCTTGTTGGATCACTTTCTTATCAGCTTCTCCCTATGGACTGAGGTCAACTGTCAATTTCATTGCTATTTTGATTGCACTGTCGCTGTGCTTCTGGATCACTCATCTGAGCCACCAGGAGATTGTTGCTTAGAATACCTTAGTTTTTCAAATTCTTCTCAGCCCTCTCCTCCTGACCTTCAGGATCCAGAGTTACTGGAACAGTTCACTTTGACTGGGACTTACATTCGTCAGTAGTTTGTCCAGGTTCACGTCTACGGCCATATTCCGTTGTTCGTCTCCTGGTTCTTCGAGGTCGCTGTAAAGGTCAAAGTGCAGTCGCGCCAACTTCTCTTGCATCTCACGCACATGCTCCATCTGCTCAATGGAGCACTCGTTTCCTGTAGAGACAGAGAAAACATATCAGCACCCATACAAGCAAATAGGACAGAATAGAAATACAAAGGCAATGGCCACGGGTGTGCTGGGAGGCAGGAAGAGTTTGGGCCAACTCCTTTATGTAAAGGATCAGCAAAGTTGACCACAGCACTTGGATCATTGCCCACCTTCTCACAATGGACATTTAAGTACTGCTCTGCATTTCCCATTCCATTCTGTGAATTGCCCAGTGACCACAGATACTGTAGCCATAGTCCATGGATAGGACCAATTTGGTGGGATATGGGTCAAACACAGATAGGTGAGACCAGCGGAGATGGGACATGGGCTGTTTTCATGCTGTAAGACTCTTCAGACTCACTAGTCAGCAGACACAAGCAATTGCAGATGCTAGTTTACAATTAAAAAAAAGACATACAGTGCTGCAGAAACTAAGTGGGTCAGACAGCTTCTCTGGAGAACATGGATGGGTGACATTCAGTTGGGACCCTTCTTCAGTGATTGAGGTGGGGAGGAGAGAAAGCTGGAAGAGAGGAGGGATGGTGTCTTTTCATCTCTGACCTTTGCCCAACCAACTGCCCATCAAAACCCCCTCACCTGTATACACCCATCACTCACCAAGCTTTGTCCCCCACCTCCACCCCCATCAAAATCAGTCTGCAGAAAGGTCTCGACCCAAAACGTCACCTATCCACGTGTCTTTTTTCAAACCATTGTCAGTCATTTACTTTGCCTTACCTTTCTGAAAGTCCCACAGTACATCACTGAATTGCCAATTTTAGTCAAAGCTTGGCAGAGGCATCACATGCCTTGGATTAAGCCAAACAAATTATTGGAAATCCATGAATGGTGTCTCTGTAAAGAAGGGCATTGTTCTCTCATTTACACATTGCTTATTTTATTTTTCACAGGTAAAGACTGGACATTTGAGTGGTATCAGATGTCCAGGGGTCATATATACCATGTACTAGGAGGGAAGTGAGGGGAGGCAAGCTGGGTGCACTACTGCATGCAATGGACTGGTCTGGAAAATTGCATTGGGTCTCCATTGAACAGAGATAGACACAAAAAGCTGGAGTAACTAAGCGGGACAGGCAGCATCTCTGGAGACGTGTCGGGTCGAGACCTTCAGACTCACTGTTCTCTCCATTGAACAGAGTTCAGGTCCACAGGGAAATGCAGGTGTCAGTGCAAAGAAAGAAAGGCAAAGTAAATAACCGCATGCACTTCATGCTTGCAGCCTCAACACTGAGGTATCGAGACCTAGGCTGTACTTCGGACAAGAATCTAACGAGTCAGAAAGAGGCTTTTACCAAACGCTTGAAGCTTCCCAGAGTGGAAGTCGGTTAGGAGGCTGAGCAGTCCTCTCTCCATCTCTTTCACATCAGATACGTCGGTGAGGAAGGAATGCTGAATAGGGGCTGCCTGGGAGCTCTTTCCAGCTGAACTCTGTGGTTTAGGTTTCTCTATAACAACCCTAGATCAGAGGAGGGAAAGAAGAAGTGAGTTTATATTGGGGTGATACAAAGTGTGGAAAAGCAGGACTTCATGACAAGAGCAAATTGTGCTGCCCAAGTGTTAGGACAGCTGCTGCACTGCTCCACACTGTGGGGTCCTGCTAAATTTCTCCCTTTAAGACTCCACAGTGTAGTAGCCCTGAAATCAATGACAAATATGTTTAATCTTGCACATTCTACTGCTGAGGAAAATTACAAACTTCTCCAGGAACCAAACCAACCTTGATTGACTTTCTCATTACTTTACAACTTTACAGGCAAATTTACAAATGCAACAAAAAAATGTATGCCTTAATGAAAACATAAACACGAGTTTTATAAATTACAAGAGAATTGAATGACAAAAAAAAATCTAAAACTCAAGTGCTATATTAGTTGTTTGACTTATGTCACTAAATCTTCAGTGGATGACACTCTCCTGTAAGTTGCATTATACAGTAAGCTCCACAATGTCTGGGACAAAGATCCATCATTTATTTATTTATTGCCTCCATACTCAGCAATTTGAGATTTGTAATTAAAAAAATCACATATGGTTAAAGTATATATTGTCAGATTTTATTAAAGGATATTTTTATACATTTTGGTTTCACCATGTAGAAATTATAGCTGTTTAAACATAGTCCCCCCCATTTCAGTGCACCTTAATTTTATTTACATGACATTGCTGTGTTCCAAACATTATGGTGCCCAGAAACAGGGGGACTATGTATAAACACTGCTGTAATTTCTACATGGTAAAACCAAAATGGTATAAAAATGTGCACTTTAACCACGTGATGTTTTTCTATTACAAATCTCAAATTGTGGGGTACCCAGAGGCAAATAAATAAATGATGGGATTGTGTCCCAAACATTATGGAGGACACTGTAATTGTAATAATTTGTATTAGCAGACAAAGGCCAGCATGAATTTCTCAGTGGCGGTGTATTTTAAAATACAAGATTCAAAATCTGTGACCAGTATACACGCATGCAACTTTCTTTTAAATATGTATTCCTCCCTCTATTGAGGGTAGAGATCCCTCTGCAGAGGTAATTCGACAAGGCAGTATCTGGACACAAACTGTCCCAAGGAGGTCATAGATGGTCTGAATAATACCGACATTTACCAGAAGGTTTCTGCCGGCTTTCTCCCCCACAACTGGCCAGTAGGTAAAGTTAATCACAGCATCACTACCCGACTGAAATGAGCTCATTTATGCTGTTTAAAAAGTTGGACTTGGGACCTGTCTGGGCTGCACGGTCTCAGCAACACTTCAGATTTATTTACTCAGTATGCTCCAGTACCATGGTCTTTGTTTAATAATCATAAATGCCATAAAACCTGGTAGAACATTAATTAATCCTTTAATAATATATCCTTCCTTGTCGGGCTTTGGAGGAGCAGTAATGATTAATTTACTTCATGTTTTCTCAGACCCAGTGGAATCTCAGTATTCAAATAGCTGCTGATAGGCAGATGGTGGACAACAGCCAGAATTTAAAAAAAAACAGAAGGTGCGAGACAAAAGGATTGAATAGTTGCAAACTGTGAAGCTAGAGAGGAAGAATTATAGGTGGAAGAGGAGGTAGTGGTTCCAGAGGAAGTGGTTAAGGCAGGTACAATTACATCATTTAAAAGACACCTGAACAAGTACATGGACAGGAAAGGTTTGAATTGAATTGAATTTATTCATTGTTCAAAAAAAAAATGTCGTTACCATACAGTCATAACAATAAAATGAGGTATGCACCAAAAGCAGACAAATGAGACTGTCTGGAAGAACCCCTTTGTTGACAAGTTGGGCTTTAGTTCTGTTTATGTGCTATATAACTATAACTGTATAACTTGGTAAGTTCTTGCACTTACTTATTGCGAGGCACCACAATGACATTTTGTCTGTTGTTTCTGTGCTGACTCGCAGCACAGCAATTCCACCAGTCCCTTTTGGACTTGAAACCTTTTCTCACATGCCCAACTCATCCACGGAAAGGGGTAGTTGATAATTGCCAATTACCCAACATGCACATTTTGAGGATGTGTGAGGAAACCAGTACAACTCATACATTTACAGAGAGAACTGCAAACTTCTGCAGACTGCAGCTAATCAATGCATCTGGCATATATTCACATTTCAGTCTAGAACCTTTGGCATGGCAGTTACAAAACAAAGTAGACCCTTCACAGACCTGTCCCAAACTGTGATATTTGCAATTAGAACAGATGCCATGGTCCTCAACATTACCACATGCATTCTACTTGCATACCCAACCTTGCCAAGGGTTGGAATTACTGAGTTGCTGAGAATTTGTAGCATGGACATTGTGCCACAAGTGAACTTGCCAATAATATGAATTAAAATGGTTTACCATCAACAGCTTGATAGAAAGGACAGTATAACTGTCCTCAGTGTCACACACAATGACTGGGAGAAGGAAGAACAACTGGTGTTTGTGTCTTTGGTAGTTTTTAATGAAACATGAACAGCAGTCAGCAATATATTAAGAAAAGATCTGACTGAGTTACAGTTTCTTCCTGAATCTGTTTTATATCAGGAGACACAAGAAACCACAGAATCTTGAACAAAGAAAAGACCACTGGCAGGACTCATGTGCGTCAGACATGAATAGATGAAGGAGAAGAGTCTTGACCCGCAACATCGCCTAGCCATTTCCCTCCACAGATGATGCCTAGCCAACGGACTTCTTCCAGCAGCTTGTTTTTTTGCTCTGATCTAGATCTCCTTACCCAAGAACACATTCATCTTAGGGACATAAATACAAGAATTGGAGGATCCAAGCTGATGGTTACACTGTATTACCTCAGAAACTGCTATGGTCAACACCAGTTTTCAGATAGGTACTTCAGTAAGACACTACTGTAACTACAAGTTGCCCATTAAATGCTGATATAAATTAACCTTCAACAATTGTCAGAATAGGAGGCCAACAGTCTTCCACATAATAACAACATCAGTTCCTTGATAATGAACCACAAAATAAAGGCTTTGCAGACCAATTTGATTGCAATGGATTAAAGTGTTTTTCCACTTTACCTTTAGCTTGCAACCACTCAGTCCTTTGCTTGAAGTAGCTTCAAAATAGTCTGACAGTTGAGAATCTCAGACACGGTTCAAAAATAAACATTAACTGTTGTGATGTCACTCACTGATCTGACCTTGTGTGACCTTTAACCTCATAATTGTAAGGAGAGGGAAAAGCCTGGAGTCTTTCATTCTGTTTAAAGCTCAGTTTTCCCATTAAGGAACTTTGAACCTCCTGGACTCAGCACTGATCTCAATAATTTTATTATGTGATCACTGCCTACATTTTCACAGGCAGAAAATGCTGGCAATCTCCTAATTGGCCAATTCTCACAGATTTCCTCATGCTCAAGGAAGGGTTGATACAAGGCAAAAGTATAAATTACAACTCAGAGAAGCAAGAGAATGCAGATTCCTGGAATCACTCAGCTGTATCTTTACTGCACTCCCTAAATTACAAGTATAATTTTTGTTAGGTTAGACAACCAAACATGGCACAATAATCTCTGCATGTCTCACCTAGACCCTTTATAATTGCAGCAAAACATCTTTAATTAAATTTGTTTACAAGAAATGCCTCCCTAACACCTTGCCGTATATGCTGGTTTGCTTTCAATAATTTGTGTATAAGGACACTAAATCTCTTTGAACAACATTTCTTGATCTCCTGTCATTTGAAAAACATAATGCATTGCATCAAAACCAATAGTTTCACTTTTTTTTCCACATTATATTTCCAGCTGACTTGCTTGTGTTCATTTGCTCAGTTTGTCCGTCTCCCCTTGAAGCCTCGTTACATCCTCCTCCACACTCAAAATCCCACTTAGTTTTGTACTATCAGTGAACATAAAAATCTATTGTTTAAGAAAGAACTGCGGATGCTGGTAAAATCGAAGGTAGACACAAAATGCTGGAGAAACTGAGCGGGTGAGGCAGCATCTACTGAGAGAAGGAATTGGCAACGTTTCGGGTCGAGACCCTTCTGCAGACTGTTATTTGGTGGCCTTGGTTAAATTGCTGATATCGATCATACATAGTTGGGCCCAAAGTACAAGTCTCCGTGGAACACGAAAATTATCTATTTATTCCCCTGCTTTATTTTCTGTGAGATAACTAGTTCTTAATTTAAATCCACACAGGTTTTCCCAGTCCCATTTCTCCACCCTTCCCCACCACAACTCTGTCATCTCGTTTTGTTCCTCCCCTCGCCCCACCTTGTTCAATCAACTCTCCCTTAGCTGGTTCCACATCACCTTCCTATATCAAAAATCAGCAGCTAGAGCCTCTCGTGTCTCTATCTCCACCCTCCTCTTCCCCTTCCCGCTCGTGGTTCCATCTGCCCTTTTTTGTCCTCTTATCTGGCTCCACCTATCACTCACCAGTTGTTGTCTCCCAACCTCGCACTTCAGCCCTTCCCCTCCTGGATTTATCTGCCTATCATCTTCCTCATCGTTTAGTTCCATCCATCACCTGCCAGCCTCTACCTCACCCCTCCCTCTCATCTCATCTTCCCCTTTACAGCTCTCAGTCCTGATGCTGGGTAAGAACCCGAAACGTTGACTATTCCTCTGCCTCCACATATGCCATCTGACCTGCCGCATTCATCCAGCAGGTTGCTTTATGCTCAATTCATGCCAGTTGTTGTTACCCCCCCCCCCCCCCCCCCCCCCCCCCAGCTGTAATTTTCACATGGTGAAACCAAAAGTATAAAAATGTCCTTTATTAAAATTTGACAATGTGCACTTAACCATATGTGATTATTTTTCTCTTACAAATCTCAAATTGTGGAGTATAGAGGCAAATGAAGAAATGATGGGGTCTTTGTGCCAAACATTATGGAGGGCACTGTATATCATTGCGGACGGACTGTGCTAAATCCTATTATTCTTTTCAATGTGATTTATAATTACATCCATTGTAGATTCTAGCATGTTCACTACCATGACAAAAGGCTAACAGGTCAGCAGTTTGTCATGTTCTTTCTCCCTCCTTTCCTTCACAGCGAGGTCATATTTGTGATCATCCACAGGAAAATGTCTAAGATCTATATTTTGGGTGGATGACAACTAGAGTGTCTACCACATCTTCACAGCTACCTTAATCAGAATATCTAAATGTAGATTGTCAGTTTCTTCAGGACTTAAAATTGGCATGCAGCCTCGCTAACTTCTCCAGCACAATTTTTCTTTACTCACTACTAATTATTTTCTTCAGTTCTCGATTTTCCTTAGTTCTCTGGTACTTCTGGGAAGTGGCATGTCTTATACAAGTTCTACTTTAACTCTTCGTGTCTTTGTTTGGGTGGAGACCACATTTAGCTCCCACAGGTCTTTTCCTTTTTACTTGTAGATGCTCTTAGAGTCCACTCTATGCTTCCTGCCAGTTTATTGTCTAACTTGTCTTTCTTCATGATCCCCTTCTGAGGAGTTCCAAAATCCTTTGGCCTGTTTTTTCTGCCAAATTTATAGCCACCTCCTTGAACAAAGGTTAGAGAGACTGCCGCATTCGCTGTTAATAAATACATATTTTATCTTATGTTTGGTTTTCAGTGGAAGGAGCATGATTATTGACTTAGCTGAGAGAATTAGACGATTTAAGTTATATTATGATTAAATATTAGATTACAAAACTTGCCTTTAATGAGTACTACTAAATTCAGAAGGTGTTCTCAAACTGAAGATTCCTATTAGGGGACAAACTCTTACAATTGCAGTTCAATATACTCACTGGTCACTGGGGTAATTGGCCTAAACAGGATGACAGTGCTTAATAATAAAATATCAATTGAAAGACGGGGCTGTCCAGCTCTGAAGAAACATACTTAAATGCTGGCTGACAGTCACCTATCTGTGCATGCGCTTGCAACATGGTCAATTTATTGTGGCATCAGATATTGCTGCTGGCACCCAGGAACTGAAAACCCAACTCTAAGAAATTATGTTAGTTACATGAATAAAATCACATTCCTCAAATTTAAAACAATACTTAAAAGGACTAAATCACCTGACTGTAATAATATGTTTAAGAAGGAACTGCAGATGCTGGAAATCGAAGGTAGACAAAAATGCTGGAGAAACTCAGCGGGTGAGGCAGCATCTATGGAGCGAAGGAAATAGGCGACGTTTCGGGTCGAGACCCTTCTTCAGACTGATGTCGGGTAGATGGGGCGGAAAGAAGAAAGGAAGAGGTGGGCTGTGGGAGAGCTGGGAAGGGGAGGGGAAAGAAGGAGAAAGCAGGGACTACCTAAAATTGGAGAAGTAAATGTTCATATGCTGGGGTGTAAACTACCCAAGCGAAATATGAAGTGCTGCTCCTCCAATTTCCGGTGGGCCTCACTGGCCATGGATGAGGCCCAGGACAGAAAGGTCGGATTCAGAATGGGAGGGGGAGTTGAAGTGCTGAGCCACCGGGAGATCAGGTTGGTTACTGCGAACCGAGCTGAGGTGTTGGGCGAAGCGATCGCCAAGCCTACGCTTGGTCTCGCCGATGTAGAGCAGCTGACACCTAGAGCATCAGATGCAATAGATGAGGTTGGAGGAGGTGCAGGTGAACCTCTGGTGCACCTGAAAAGACTGCTTGGGTCCTTGGAGTCAGGGGGGGAAGTAAAGCGACAAGTGTAGCATTTCCTGTGGTTGCAAGGGAAAGTGCCAGGGGAGGGGGTGGTTTGGGTGGGAAGCCGAAAGAGGAGGAGATGGGAAGATGTGGCCAGTGGTGGGATCCCGTTGGAGGTGGCGAAAATGTCGGAGGATTATTTGTTGTATGTGACGGCTGGTACGGTGGAAAGTGAGGACAAGGGGGACTCTGCCCTCGTTACGAGTGGGGGAGGGGGGGATGGGGAGAAAGAGCAGAGTTACGGGGTATAGAAGAGACCCTGATGAGAGCCTCATCTATAGAAGAGGGGTAACCCCATTCCCTAAAGAATGAGGACATCTCTGATGCCCTGGTTTGGAATAATACATCAGTGGAAATGGGAGTGTGCTTTTTTTCATGAAACTAATAATTAGAAGTTATATACTGATCTTTTGTGTTTGCCAAAAGGCAAAAGGATTAACATTTGAAACAAATTTAAGACTACGCCCATTTTCTCTGAACCTGCTCCTTTAGTAAACAGGCTTAATAATATCAGCACTGAGAAAAGAACCACGAGCTACAATACACCTATCCTACCACGAGAGGGAGACTGACTAATTGAACTCTGCCAGTTTGATTCCAGCTCCCAAAAGCTCATGATGAATCCGCCCTTTCATGTTTAAATGATCCAATCAGTGTTGCTTCTCACGAATTGACTGCACTAAATGAGATACACCACTCGAATTTAACACTCTCGCTTGCCTGCCACCAATGAACAAAATCACCAGATTCTCAATCTAAAATAGCAATAGTACATTTTAAATCTTGGATCAGTGAATAGAATTGGAATGTAGCTGATAGAGATATATTTACTATAGAAAATGTCATATAATCCTTTCCCTCAGAATTAAATTCATCCTCTGACATCCACTTTCTCCTTCTCAAATCATTTTGCATTGATGAAGATCAGGCTCAAGCAGTACTCTCTAGGTCTAAATTGTAAGGTATCTTCATTTATCTAATCACAGAGAGCAGATAAAATGCAATCAAACCCAGCAGTGTTCTTTAGTAACAGATCACTAGAATGCATGCTAACCAGCCAGCCAGCCTGCAGACTAAAAGGGTAGGAAGATAAACAGGGATAAGATGCAGCTCAGCCATGAGCCAACAGGTTTCAGGAGCCAATCGGGTTTCCCATGTTCCTCTCATCACCTCTTTGTTTCTGCCCCCGTTCCCAATTCCTTATCTACAACAAAAAAACATCATAGAAAACTTATTTTTTAATCATTTAAAATTATTTTAATTAAAAACCTACAAAACTATTCTGCGTTGTTCACAGGTGACATATTAAACAAAGAGCTATTGTGGCAATACGTCGGGTGTCGTCACTGGGTTTAATGTATTGATATTGATGTGCTGCAAAAATGATAGGTATCCATGTGATGCAATGAGGTCATTACCTGAAACTGCTTCACCACTCCTGGCTGATCTATGGCCTACAGCTATTCAAGGCAATGTTAGAGCTCATAACACCTTGCCACAGTTCCATCAAAGCCCAATAAATTTATTTTCATATCATACAGTACAAAATAACACAGCCAATTGAACTTTCAAATCTGATGACAGCCCAAAACTGCAATTCCTGACATTGAGAAACTGCTCTCAATGAAAAATGAAACTAGTTTGCTTACCTCCATCCTTATTGAAACAGCTCCAAACTTTTGCTGTTTAGTTATATTTCCTGATTGTAAGGTTTACATTACTTTCTGGTATGCAGGTAATTCGTTTTCATAAAGAAAAAGAGCAACTGTCATGGATTTTTTCAAATAATGTGAATTGAACAGTTTAAGTTACTGAAGGCTTGTTGCGACCAGCCTAAAAGATAAGTAGAATTGCAAAACATTCCAAATCATAAAGCATATAAAGCTGCCTATGATAAATTAGCAATGCCACTCATACTTTATTCACTTCCCAGCCTCTTGCTCTTCTACGGATTTATCCCAATGTTTATACATTCCTTGTGCATTAAGTAAAATATGTTTGTCATTATTTTGGTTCTGTATTCCAGCAAAAGGTACACACTTTGGACAATTTAAAAAAAATAATGGCAGACCCTTGTAAACACTGTTTCCTAAACTCAAGCTGAAAGCCAAACTCTTCCAAAATGATGGGAGGGGAAAAGAGATGATTTAGACATGCTATATAGCTCTTCGAAGAATTCTTGATGTTTGAAAGGACAATAAAATGTTGCAGTTTCCAAGTGAAATGTAAAACATTGAAATACTACTTTTAATAGAACATTCTTCAGTCACTTCTGCAAAACGTTATAATGTGAGCAAAGTGACGTTTAACATTTAAAAAAACTGGCACAATCGTCTTCCTCTGGGTCAGAAACCTGCTGTCCTTACTTGCTCGTCCTGTGCGTGATTCGATCCACATCAAAATTACTAAGGGTTAAAGGTCTCAGTAGTGACTTGGAAAAACATCATCATCAGCCTAAGTGATGTGAGCTCACCTTGCCAGAGATGTCCACATCTTATGGTGGAATATCAACAATATAATACCTTTTTAGTTTTTGTTTTGGGGCAGCCGTCTGTCCGGTAGCATTCAAAGCCGTGGTCTTACTCGGCACCACATTTTTTTTGCTATTCACTGGAGGAGCCTGATGAATTGAAGAGGCCTTGGGGCTTCTGCGTTTCAGTTTCTTTTCCTCCATTCTGTTGACTTTTCAGAGTGCAAAATCTGCCTACTGAAATACAAGTTAAAGAAATATTAGAAGGCTTATAAAAGTATACAGTTAACTAGCAGGCATTACCCAAATGGTATTTCCAACTAATAAGTGGTTCAAATAAAATGCAGCGGACATGCATTTTATTTCATCCTCTTAAGCAGAACCTTGGATTAAGGGGATGACATATCCACTCAGGACCTGTGGGTTGTCAAGTGACTGATACGGCCAATGAGGGTTTACAGACCTTTAGGCTAAGCAGACATTTGTACTTAAATTGTACTTAAAATTACACATGAATTCTGCTAAAAAGTAAGAAAGCCAAAAGACTGTTCTAAACAAAAATAAAACATTGGTGCAAAACATAATGAGAGAAATAATGCGTTCATAGAAGGGCAAGAAGTGGTACATAGTGTTCCGTTGACGAAGTAGGATTGCGGTTGTATCTTCCTTTGCAACTGAATCCGCAACCTCCTCATCAGCATCCCCCAATCCAGGAAGATCGGTAACAACATCACTTCCTTACTAACCATCAGAAATCTTACTTTTCACTAGCTTGTAAAATGTGTGTCATTTATTGTTCTGTGTGTTGTCTGAATCTACACACCTTTGATCTTGCTGTAAGCAAGATTTCCATTGTACTTGTACCTCACTGTGCTTCTGCCTATGATACTTATAATTACTTGAGTTGACTTGACTCGACAAAGCCATGCCAACTATCCCTAATAAGTCCTTGACTTTGCAAATGCATGTAGATCTTGTCTCTCAGAATCCACTCTAATAACTCAAGCACCTTTGATGTTAGGCTCACAGGTTTGTAGTTCCCAGGTTTTTTTGCAGCCTATCTTAAACAGAGACATAACTTTAGCCACCCACCAGTTTTCCAGCAACTTAGTCATTGCTATTGATATGAATATCTCTGCCAGAGGTCACACAATTCTTTCCCTAACTTCCCACAACATCCTGGCATCTGTTCCTTTCTCCAAGTTCAATATATACAATAAATATCCATTGATTGTGTTTATAATTTGTTTGGTTGTTTGGTTGTTTGTCTTTTGCACAAAAGTCCGCGAGCATTGCCACTTTCATTTCACTGCACATCTCGTATATGTATGTGACCAATAAACTTGACTTGACTTGACTTGAAGACTACCCATCTCTTGTGGCTCCGCACATAGGCAACCTTGTTTATCTTCTATTCTCTCCATAGTTACTATTTTCTCCATTATACACTTGCAAAATCTCTTTGGATTTTTCTCAATGTCATCTGCCACATTTATCACATGCCCACTTTTATAACCTTCCCGATTTCCTTGTTAAGTGTACTCCTACACCCCCTATATGCCTCAACTGATTCACTTGATCTGCATATACCTCACATATGCCTCCTTTTTCCTGACCATAGCTTCAATATCTCATGTCATTCCTGCCATCCTTGCCCATCACTCTATCAGAACATGCTCGGCCTGAACTCTCATTATCTCATGTTTGAAAGCCTTCCATTTAATCAGACATCCCTTTACCTTCTAACAGCCTCCCCAATCAACTTTTGGAAGTTCCTATCAATACTATCAAAATTGGGTTTGCCCAAATTTATGACTTCAACTTTTAGACCATTGCTAAACTTTTGTATAATTATGTAAAAACTAATTTGAGTAGATTTGAAGGATTTTCCAGAGACAGCATTGTGGTCCCTCCTCGGTGGCTTAAGATGGCTGCTGTAGGTTAGAAGCATAAAGAAGGGCAGGATTACCTCTGGTTCACCTTGATAATAAGAACATCTGTCAATATGCTATTCATTAACCACAACTAAGCCTTCACACTATATTACCAAATCAGTCTCTCTCACTTCTGGGCCTTGGTCTTGTCACCTCCATCTCCAACTGACTTAGAGACTACTGTCAGAATGAATTGGTCATAACATTTCTTCCACCTTGACCGTCAACATTGGTGCTCATGATTGTGTGCTTTATCCACTGCTCTATTCATTGTACATGCTTGACCTTATGGCCAAGAACATCACCAACTTGAACTTTAAGTTTGTCGATGACACCACTGTTGTCAGGCAGATCAATAACAATGATGAGGTAGAGTACAGGAAAGGGACTGGGGACATTGTGCCATGGTTTCAGGACATCAACCTAGCCCTTAACATCAGCAAGATGAAAGAGTTGGCTGTTCACCCAAGGACATTCGTGCTAATGAGGAAGTGCAGCGTAGGTTCACAAGGTTAATACCCAGGATGGTGGGACGGTCATATGTTGATAGAATGGAGCGGCTGGGCTTGTATACTCTGGAATTTAGAAGGATGAGAGGGCATCTTATTGGTTTGGACATGCTAGAGGCAGGAAACATGTTCCCGATGTTGGTGGAGTCCAGAACCAGGGGCCACATTTTAAGAATAAGGGGCAAGTCATTTAGAACAGAGATGAGGAAATATTTTTTCACACAGAGTTGTGAGTCTGTGGAATTCTCTTCCTCAGAGTGCGGTGGAGGCCGGTTCTCTAGATGCTTTCAAGACAGAGTTAGATAGAACTCTTATGATCAGCCATGATCACATGGAATGGCAATGCTGTCTTGAAGGGCCAAATGGTCTACTCCTGTACCTATTGTCCATTGAAGCAGGGCTGTTGAACACAATGCTGATCTCAGCGGTGCTCCCTTCCCGGTGCCACATACTCTACCTCATTTGGTTATTCCCTTACTGCATTTTTGTACGTTTTTTGATCAGTTTGCACTACAATCTTTGCACCATTCTTCTGTTCTTACATTCATTGCTACATTAATTGTGTACTTACTGTATTTATTATTTATGTTAAGAGCTTCATGCAAATTAGGAATTTCCTTGCACCCTATTATTGTTTATGACAATAAATTAAACTGAATTCAATCCAAATCAGATTAATTGCTTTTGAGTTAACCAGCTTTATGTTTGAGGTCTCGATCTCCAAAACATTTGTTTTGTTAATTATAGGTGGTGCATTGAAGGCAATAGCAAATTTCATCATCAATGTGCACCTTCATTGAGAGGTGGCTCCCAAGTTACGGGAAGTGGTTCATTTTGATCAGGATAAAGAAACACATCTAACTGCTAACTACAGAGGGACCTCCCTGCATTCTACCACAAGAAAGGTATTTGCCAATGTCCTCTTCAATGGGTTTCTCTCCGAGGCCAAGGAGTTGCTCCATATGTTGCAGTATGTCTTCTGTTCATCTAAAGGTAATGCAGACATGTTCTTCACGACAAACGGGATACAGTATACGGAATGCATCCCAGAGTATACAAGAAGGTGGCCTTAGAAATCATGGATGCATTGGTGATCATTTTCCAATATTCCCTCGACTCTGGATCAGTTCCTGTGGACTGGAGGGTAGCTAATATAACACAATTTTTTAAGAAAAGAGGGAGAGAGAAAACAGGGAATTATAGACAAGTTAGCCTTACATCTATTGTGGAGAAGATGCTCGAGTCAATTGTTAAATATGTTATAGCAGCGCATTTGAAAAGCAGTGACAGGATCGGTCAAAGTCAGCATGGATTTATGAAGGGGAAATCATGCTTGACTAATCTTTTGAAATTTTTTCAGGATGTAACAAGTAGAATGGATAAGGGAGAGCCAGTGGATACGATGTATCTGGACTTTCAAAAAGCCTTCGACAAGGTCCCACACAAGAGATTAGTGTGCAAAATTGGAGTACATGGTATTTGGGGTAGGGTATTGACATGGATAGAGAATTAGTTGGAAGAGTATGGCAAGCAGTGATTAGTGGGGTGCCGCAAGGCTCGGTGCTGGGACCTCAGTTATTTACAAAAAGTTTGTAGATGACACAAAGCTGGGTGACAGTGTGAGCCGCGATGAGGATGCTATGAGGATGCAGGGTGACTTGGATAGGTTGGGTGAGTGGCAGATGCATGGCAGATGCAGTATAATGTGGATAAATGTGAGGTTATCCACTTTGGTGGCAAGAACAGGAAGGCAGATATTTATCTAAATGGTGTCAGATTAGGAAAAGGGAAGGTGCAAAGAGACCTGGGTGTGCTTGTATATCAATCACTGAAAGTAAGCATGCAGGTACAACAGGCAGTGAAGACAGCTAATGCCATGTTAGCCTTCATTGCGAGAGGATTTTAGTTTAGGAGCAACGTGCTCCTACTGCAGTTGGACAGGGCCCTGGTGAGACCTGGAGTATTGTGTGCAATTTTGGTCTCCTAATTTGAAGAAGGACATTATTGCTATTGAGGGAGTGCAGTGTAGGTTCACCATGTTAATTCCCAAAATGGTGGGACTGAAATATGATGAAAAAATGGGTCGACTGGGCTTGTATTCATCGGAATTTAGAAGGATGAGAGGGGATCTTATAGAAACGTAAAATTCTTAAAGGATTGGACAGGCTAGATGCAGGAAAAATGTTCCAGATGTTCAGGAGTGCAGAATCAGGGGGTCACAGTTTAAGAATAAGGGGAAGGCCATTTAGGACTGAGATGAGGAAAAAATTCTTCACCCAGAGAGTTGTGATTCTGTGGAATTATCTGCCACAGGAGGCAGTGGAGGCCAATTCACTGGATGTTTTCAAGAGAGTTAAATTTAGCTCTTAAGGCTAAAGGAATCAAGGGATATGGTCAAAAAGCAGGAACAGGGTACTGATTTTAGATGATCAGCCATGATTATATTGAATGGCGGTGCTGGCTCGAAGGGCCGAATGGCCTACTCCTGCACCTATTTTTCTATGTTTCTATGTTTTCCATGACACAAGTCCTAAAGAATTACAGGGAACAGCACTACGCACATGGCCTTTTTCAATTTCACTACAGCCTCTGACTCCCTCAACTGGGAGGGACAATTAATCCCCCTCCTCAAATTCAACAACCTGTAGAAACTCATGTTACATTTGCCAGCCATGATTTAAACTAACTGATCTATAGTAGAGCTAATCTTAGTGAAGACCACTTAAAGACCATTTATATGCCAGCCGTTCTTGCAGTAACACTTCACGTCACCTCAAACAAGATTGTAATTTGAGTAAAATTAATCTATAGGGCAAATGGAAAATGATTTGATCTGCGTCATTTTCATTACAGAACCAAGGTCACCCCAGCCACATTTGTTGCACATTTGTAGCATTTGGTCTCATTAAGCAAATAAATAAATGCACAATCCGTATTCAAATCCGGGAGTTGGAGATACTCCAGCTTTTTGTGTCTATCTTCAAATCTGGGAGTTTTTTGTTGTTAATGTGAATGGCATGATATGATATATAATGCAAAAATCAGTAGCCAGGAACCACTCTGGGACGACACAGGATCCGGCACTGGCTGACGCGAAAACAAGTGTTAACTTGCTTTTAGTTGTCCACTGTGAAGTTCCGGAACTATGACCCAAAATATAAATTAATGTAAAAGGTACACAGTAAAAGGTTGATAAAACAGGAAAAAAACTTCAACACCCTTTCATTTGTGACATAACAAATATTTAAAATATATATCTCTGAAAACATTTCTTAAAAATACCAAATGGGGCGAGTACAGCAAATACATTTAAAATACAGCAAAAAAAATAAATGAGGGAAGTAGAAGATGCAGTTAGTCTGAGGCCAAGTAGCAATGGGGAAGAGACTTTATTGGACCATAAACTCTGAATAAGACCAGTTGGACCAAATAGCCAGATTCTATGGGTGGCACAGTGGCGCAGTGATAGAGTTGCTGCCTTAAACACCAGAGACCGAAGTTCGATCCCGACTACGGGTGCTGTCTATACAGAATTTGTACGTTCTCCCTTTGACCAAGTGGATTTTCTCTGGGTTTCATCCCAAAGACATGCAGATCTGTAGGTTAATTCATTTACGTAAATTGTCTTTAGTGTGTAGATTACAACTAGTAAGGGTGATTGTTGGTCGGTGCGGACTTGGTGAGCCGAAGGGCCACAAAGGTTTCCACGCCACATCGCTAAACTATGTAAATGGCTCAACCAGTCTGAAGTGAACATTGCTGCTGGCACATGTTTAATGACCAATTAGATTAAACACTGCTAAGAGAGCATAAGTTGGCTCAACGAATTCTCTAGACTTCAAAGTTTCTTACAGACATATTTGGCAAAAGATCAAGCTATTTTCTCGATCTGATGCCAAAATTGCTCTGCAACCAGACAGTAGGCAAAGCTATTCTTAATAGATCTTAATTTCACCCTGTAGAAACTTAGCCAGAATCTCATATTCGTCATTGTTCTCCTGTGCTTAATAAGCACCAACTTCACGCAACAAGCTGGAAAGTAAGTAAGTCTTAACCTCCCAAAAAGAGGCTTATTGCCACCAGAGACTGACAAAAAATTTACTGTACTCTCCAGTTTTGTTAAAGATTTACACAGTGTTACCAACACATTACTTTTCCAAGATCGTTTGTCCACACTGTAACTGAACCTGGTGCTAGATCATAGAGTTTGTACTTTAACAAGTTGCCAAAGATGGACAAACCATCCACAAAGGAGAGGGAGAAAGAGGGATGGCAGAAAAGAATGAGTGGGAGGTACTCAGCTTTTATTGGCGTGTGCGGATGTGGCATCGAAGGACGAGAAGCCGTAGCAAAGAAGTCGAAGCCAAATAGCCGAACGGAAACAAAGTCGAAACGCCAAATAACCTAAAGCATACGAAGCCGAAACGGCAAATAACCTAAAGCTTACGAAGCCGAAAAGCCAACGAGCCAAAAGGGCGGGACGCCGAAAAGCCTACTAACCGAAAGGCCGTGTCGCCTAAAAGCAAACTCATCGAATGGCCACTCTGCCGAAACGTCACCTAACCGAAAGGCTGCGTTGCCTACAAGCCAACTAACCGAATGCCGCTCTGCCGAAAAGTCAAATAATGGCTTGTGTGGGAAAATGACCCCCACCCTCCCGTCTCCACCGGCCAGTGATTTGATGGGAGCGGGGGTCTGGCACAATCACTGACAAATTCCGCCCCCCAGAGCATCATGTCCGTTATTTGACTTCTGCAAAGCGGCATTCGGTTAGTTGGCTTGTAGGCGATGCAGACATTCGGTTAGGTGGCGTTTCGGCAGAGCGGCCATTCGGTGAGTTTGCTTTTAGGTGATGTAGCCTTATGGTTAGTTGGCTTTTAGGCATCCCGTCCTTTCGGTTCATTGGAATTTCGGCTTTGTATACTTTCAGTTCGTTAGCGTTTCGGCTTCGTATGCTTTCGGTTAGTTGGCGTTTCAGCTTTGTTTCCATTCAGCTATTTGGCTTCGACTTCTTTGCTTCGACTTCTCGTCTTTCGATGCCACGTCCGGGTACCTTTATAGGACTTTATCACTTAATTAGTTTATCACATCATCCATTGTAACTGAGTTATGTTTTGTACACTATTATTTACTGTCCAGGCAACTTTTCAAGCCAATTTGTATTTAAAAAGAAGGGTGAACAACCAGTTAATAAATTCCTAGTGGTAAAAAACAAAGTACTGGAGTAACTCAGCAGCTCAGACAGCACCTGTGGAGGAAATGGACAGATGATATTTTGGGACAAGACCCATCTTCAGACTGATTGTAGTGGTGCAAAAGAAATCTGAAAAAAAAGGTACACAAAAATGCTGGAGAAACTGTGCGGATGAGGCAGCATCTATGGGGCGGAGGAAATAGGCAACGTTTCGGGTCAAAACCCTTCTTCAGACTGATGTGAGGGTGGGGGCGGGTAGAAGAAAGGAAGAGGAGGAGCCTGTGGGCTGAGGTAGAGCTGAGAAGGGGAGGAGAAAGTAGGGACTATCTGAAATTAGAGGTCAATGCTCATACCGCTGGGGTACAGACTCTGCCCAAGTGAAATATGAGGTGCTGCTCCTCCAATTTACAGTGGTCCTCACTCTGGCTATGGAGGAGGCCCAGGACAGAAAGGTCGGATTCGGAATGGGAGGGGGAGTTGAGGTGCTGAGCCACCGGGAGATCAGGTTGGTTATTGCGAACCTAGCTGAGGTGTTCGGCGAAACGATCACCAAGCCTACGCTTGGTCTCACCGATGTAGAGCAGCTGACATCTAGAGCAGCGGATGCAATAGATGAGGTTGGAGGAGGTGCAGGTGAACCTCAGCCGCAACTGGAAAGACTGCTTGGGTCCTTGAATGGAGTCAAGGGCGAAGGTAAAGCAACAAGTGTAGCATTTCTTGCAGCTACAAGGGAAAGTGCCCGTCGAGGTGGTGGTTTGGGTGGGAGTTACGGAGGGAGCGGTCTTTGGGGAAAGCAGACAGGGGAGGAGATGGGAAGATGTGGCAAGTGGTGGGATCACGTTGGAGGTGGCGAAAATGTCAGAGGATTATTTGTTGTATGTGAGAGTGGAAGGTGAGGACAAGGGGGACTCTGCCCTTGTTACGAGTGGGAAGATGGGTAGTGAGAGCAGAGTCACAGGGTATAGAAGAGATCCTGGTGAGAGCCTCATCAATAGTAGAAGAGGGAAACCCCTGTTCTAAATCTCTCTATTCCCTGTATCTAACTATCACTCACTAGGCTTCGTCCTACCCCTTCCTCCCACCCCACCACAATCAGTCTGAAGAAGGCCCCCGATCAGAAATGTCTCCTATGTTCTTCAGAGATGCTGCCTGACCCATTAAGTAACAGCAGCCCTTTGTGTCTTTTTTGTAAACCAACATATGCAGTTCTTTGTTTCACACTAAACAAAGTGTGTGTTATTTGCTGTGTTACAAATTGAGCCATCTGATAACACAATAAAAAGAACAATTCAGTGGATGGGGGTATATCAAATTCAAAAAAGAGAATGCTGGATTGATTCAGGTGGTCAGGCAGACAAAAGAAGATGAGTGAATATTTCATATAAACAAACCACACAGAAAGAAACTTCTAAATATGAATCCCATTATAAAGCAGTAAAACCAATGTCAACATTTTCTCTACCATTTGCTTTGACTACACTTCCTCTACTCTGAGAGGACTCATCGCTCTCGTTTTTTTTAACAGCAATATTGTATCTGTTTTAAGGATGATACTTTCTGCACCAGTGTTTCTGAGATGCCTTCTTTTATCCTTAACTGTGATTTCATCTCAACTACAGCAGGGCTTTTAACCATGTCTGCTCCATGTTTTGCGTTTTTGGTCTCGGCGCTCCTCCTCCCACCCAGATCGAGGTTTTTCTTTTATCTCCAGCCCGTCATTCTCCACATTCAATGTAATTTCCATCAGCTTCAACATAACATCATCATTAAACACCTGCTCCAAAGGGTCCGTCAGCTCCATGATGTTTTGATTCATCTCTGTTATCACCCACTCTCTTTCTCAGTGTGTTCATACAGCACAGAAACATGCCTTCAGCCTACTCCGTCCATGCCAACCATCCAGAAACCATACAAATAACATTCACCTGCGCTTGATCCGCAGCCTTCAGTGCCATGGTGATTTAAGTGCTTGTCTAAATATTTCTTAATTGTGCTGCCTCCACTATTCCCTCCAGTGGTGTGCTTCAAATTCCAATAATGCTCTGGTGAAAAAGATCTTCCATGGATTCCCCTCTAAACCTCTTATACCTTAAACATATGCCTTCTAGTTTTAAATACTTCTGCTATGGAGAAATGTTTCACTACAACTACCCCTCAGAATTTGTAACACCCCTATTCAAGTGCTTTAAATGAGGTGGAACATTGGACTCATTCAGTGATGTGTTACATTCGCTGCAAGGCAGGATATGGGAGGACTACATGCATCATCTGGATTTCCTCATCTGGTTACTGGGAAGAAACCATATGAGATACCTTACCCCATCATCTTCCCGTTATCCCAGCTACTTTATCAAATATAATGTTCCATACTTTATGTTAATAATATGCTCCTCTACGTTGGAGAAACCAAACACAGAATGATTCAAGAGTTCTCCCGAGATACCCCTGATTCGAACTTGGGCTCTCGTGGACATTTATCAACATGTTGAAAAAACTTCACGAGCTTACCGCGGTTCCCGCGGGTTTTTTTTAAAACTCGGGAGAGCTCTTGGGTAAACTCGTATAGTGGGACAGGTCCATTTCTGTTGAAAGATACATTTAATGTTGTCACGAGGAATACAATGTAACAGTTTCAGGTAACCAACTTTTGTCATACATCCTCTTCCCCAGCTTTCATACCGAGTTACTCTAGTATTTTGTGTCTTTCTTTTTCATATTGTATTAGAGCGGGCTAGCTCAGTTAAAAGGTTATTGAACTGTAATGTTAATTGCCACTCTCCATAGATAGTTTCATGTGGTAGATTTATCCAACAGATATTTCAGATTTCCAAACACTAGTTCTGTAACTCAGTTCAAACTATATTTTTACCTCGGCAGATGGATAATTAAAAGAAGATTTGATGGGGAAAGTCTTTCAACAGGCACTACTTGATGTCTGGAACGTACTGCCAAAGGATAGGTGGTAGATAAGATAGATAGATGATGACTACGGACAGACAGACAGACAGACAGACATGGTAGAGAGGGGAAAGGTCCTAACTAGGAGAATGGTTACCGTGGACGTGGTGTTACGAAGGGCCTGGTTCTGTACTGTTTTAACGAAACAATTCATGTGAGGTCACTGGTCTCCGTAAATGAGTTCTATAAATGTTGCATCATCTTGTTGCAATGGGTAATTGTGCTGACAGCTTCGTCCTTACCGGGCCACGCTGGGTCACCGATCGAGTCTATGCCGACATTGGAGGAAGGATCATTGAGCAGCAGACACCGGAGATCGGAGACGAAGCGGCAGATCCGGGAGAGGCGAGGATACCAATGATCGCCCGCAGGACAGGCGCTCGTAACGTAATAATCGGATCAGTTCGGCTTGAATGTCCCGGACCCCGGGCCCGTCGACCGCAGGCTTCCGGTTACCCCACCAGGCCGCCCGTTGCCATAGCGCCGACTGCCTCACACACCCTCCTCTGCCGGAGGATGCCGCCGGAAGTATGTCTGCACCTGGGCATGCTGGGGGCTGTAGTTCCAATTCGTGCAGCGGCAGCGTCAAGGCGTCAATGAACCACGCCAGAACTACAGCTCCCAGGGAGCCGGGGGCGGGGCCAGTGAAGCCTCCAGAGCATTGAAGTGAAGATAAAGGGAAACTAGGCAGGCTTTACTGAAAATAATGATTAGATACATGTAAACATGAGCCAGAGACCGTGTTAAAGATTTAAACACATCTTTAATGAGCACTAAAGCTTAATAGCGTTGATGACAACAGTTTGTCAGTGCATCCTAGCTGCTCGAACTGCCAGTGCCAGAACGAGTGTTAGTATAAGTGTTATAGTGGGATGGAGTTAGTGATGCTGGCTTATGTGTGATTGGTCCACATGCATCATTAATCTACAATAGAGAAAGATAATTAGTGGAGAGGATGTCAGTGAGAGAGTCTAGGACCAGAGACCATAGCCTCAGAATAAAAGGACGTACCTTTAGAAAGGAAATGAGGAGGGATTTATTTAGTTAGAGGGTGGTGAATCTGTGGAATTCATTGCCACAGTTTAGTGGATTAGAAATGACAATCGGTCGTTTGAACAAGATTTATTCTCGATTGCAGTTCTCCGATAACACGGGTCGTAATACACAACTGACCACAACGGTGGTCCTCAATCGACTGGCGGGCTGAGCCCAGAAACCGTGCGAAAAACCCGACCCCTCCCAGAGTCACATGCGCGCGGCTTCTGACCGCAGGGTTCGATGCTGGCACAAGCCAGCAGGTGCCGCTACAACAGACCACCATGGCGGCCAAGTCCATGGATATGTTTAAGATGGAGGTTCTTGATTAGTAAGGGTTATGGGACAGTGGTAGGAATGGGGTTCAGAGGGAAAGATAGATCAGCCATGATTGAATGGTGGAGTAGGCTTAATGGGACGAATGGCCTAATTCTACTCCCTGAACCTATGAACTTATGATATAGAATAACTGACCCAATGGAGGACCAGCAAGAAAGGAAAGAGGAAATTGGTACAAAAACAGGACATTTCTGAAGATACTCAGCAGTCAGACAGCATCTGTGGAAAATTGGAGTTAACCTTTCAGGTCAGGGATTTTTTTAATCAGAAGCATAAAAGTGAAAATACAAGTGTTGTGGGTAAAACAGAGGGGTTCAGCATCACCTTCTGGGCATGTCTTCCTGTTTTGCATTTTGGAACTCCCTCATTCTTTTGTCTCTGTCTGAAGAAGGGTCTCGACCCGAAACGTTACCCATTCCTTCTCTCCAGAGATGCTGCCACTGAGTTACTCTTTTTGTGTCTATCTCCCATTCATTACTTGATCAGATAACCTTATTGACAGCTTATTCCCATGGTGACTCCAGTTTACAGATTTTTCTTGCACCCTTGCAGTGTAAAAAGCTTATTTCTCTCCTTTCCAGTTCCGACCCGAAACATCAGCTTCCCACAGATGAGGCCTGACCTGCTGAGTATTTCCAACAATAGGGTCAGTGACTATCTGGGAGACAATGACGATTTACTATGATTTTCCTTCCCTTAATGACCACTACAAAGAGGCTCTGCTTATTCCCATGATTTCAGCCACCTTCATGAAGATGCCACCACTAAATGCATCTCCAACATCTTTTCATCATTCTAAAAGTTCAGTTCCCACTGCAGCTCCATGGTTTATTCTTCAATCTACACCAGGGGGGTTAGTGTGTGTGTGACACTGAAGGCCACCCCCACACCCTCCAATATTCACCTTTACTTCAGACTTCCAGGAAGAACTGTGTTCCGGATCTTGCACTTCCGGTTCCCCTGAAGACTAAGGAAGTTTGGCATGCCTCCAATTACTCTTACCAACTTCTACAGATGCAACCAGATTCATCCCAGGTTGCTTGGACAACAGCTCGGTGGATGTAGTGGATAGAGTTCTGGATGTGACCTAGACCTTTGCACGAACCAGGCACACGCCCCCGTCTACACTTCACTCTGGTGACTCTTGTCTATTGTCTCAATGGACTATATCTGAACAGTTTGTACTTAATCTAAGATTGTGCTTATTTATAGTAATACTTTATTGAACTGTATGCAAAAACTAGTGTACCTACGTACATGTGACAATAAAGAACAATTGAACCATGCTGCCTCGGGAAAGTAGGCAAGGTCCATTCCCTTTTGTCCTCTCTCCCATCAGATGGATGATACAAAAGCTTCAAAACACACCATCAGATTCAAGAAAATCTTCTTCTCCACTATTATCAGACTTCTGAATGTCCTCTCATAAGTTACGGGTGTAGCCCTGATTTCCCAACCTACCTCTTTGCGGCACTTGCGTTTTTTCTACCTGCACATGTTTTTCTGTAACTGTAATACCATAATGCTGTAACACCATATTCTGCACTCCAGTAATCACCCTGGAATTTTCCTCTATGCATTACCTGTTGTACTTGATTAAAATCAAGTATAGTATGGTTTGACTGGATAGCATACATATAAAAGTTTTTTTTACTGCATCTCGATTCACGTGGCAATAATAAACCAATACTAATACCTGTATTATTTGCTTTCTCTTCTGCATTTTGATTTAGACTTCCTCAAGACAGATCATTGGATGATTAATAAACATTTACCATCTTCTGTTAGATGACTGTAGCACATCTATGTCGGTCTCACATTATTTTGGTCTCCACCTCTCAAAGGCATTCCCTTTGGTCTCTGCACCCCTCCCACAGCTCTGTAACTTAATAAATGCTTGTTTTCTCACTTTTCCAGTTCTGAATTAAAGATTATTTATTTCAAATATTAATTCTCTTCTGTGGATGGTGCTTGATATCCTATGTCTACTGATTTCATGTTTCTAGAAGTTTTCACTTTTAGTCTAAATGAGGAAAATACACAATAGCATCCAAATCGAGGATAATTTATCATAGTATCTATGTACAGGGCAAGTGTCATCACTAAATGTAGGGTAATTCACTATGACCTCTAAAACAGGGTAATGTAGGAGAGGGAATGTAGAATTCTATGTAGAATAGGGTAATCTCAGATAATTCATCATAGTATCTTTGTGCAGGGCAGGTGTAGTTGCAAAATGTAGGTAATTCACTGTCATCACTGAAATATAGAATAACCTTTTTCATTTTGGGGATCTGGGAAGACCAACATTTATTGCCTATCTCCAAATGTTCTTAAAGTCTTAGTGAACTACTTTTATGAATTGCAACAGACCTTCTAATGAAGGACTCCCACAGTCGTATTGGGTAGGGAATTCCAGGATTTTACTTCGGAGTCACGTGAGTGACTACGTGAAGAACCCTGCTAGGACGCATGCATGTCATATTGCTACACGCATTGCAACGAGTCACAGCAGGGGGAACAATGTTCCCCTTAGCGGCAGAATTTGAAAGCCGGGAACAGCAGGTAAGGAGACTCTGCGTTTTTTCCACTTACTTTACAGGTGGAGGCATGGACAGATCCACGAAGGCTGCGAAAAAGCTGGCTGGGGAGAACCGCGGAGTTGCGGGCAGCCAGCAGCAGCAGCCAATGGCACGCCAATCTCCCGTAATGGGAACAACTGTGCCCGACTTCGCTCCTGCACCGGCCATGGCCAGGTGGTAAAGCAAAGCAAAAAACTAACAGAGTCGTTGACTCCGATGAGTCCGACTTTGAATAGCCGCGAGCGGCCAGTGCCCGTGAGCATTGGGGCCGGTTGGAGCGGCTTCAGGAGCAACCGCGAGCGGTCACTGCCCGTGAGCATTGGAGCCGGTTGGAGCGGCCGGGGGGAACAGGAGCAGCCGCGAGCGGCCAGTGCCCGTGAGCATTGGGGCCGGTTGGAGCGGCTTCAGGAGCAGCCGCGAGTGGCCAGTGTCCGAGAGCATTGGAGCCAGTTGGAGCGGCTGTTGGAGCAAATACTCCAAAGTGGCAGGCTCCAGGAGATGAAGACTAGTCACAGTGGGCAGCTAGTATGTCCTACAGCAGTACCTCTTGTAGAGCTGCACAGTGTTTCTCCCTCATCAGAGGGGAGTACGGGGGGGGGGGGGGGTCAATTCTGGGATGACCCTGAAGATGGGTGTGCAGAACATACCCCTAGTGTGCATGGGGTGCAAGAAAACCTATTGGATATGGTGTCCCAGTCCATTCAACCCGACCAAACTGGCCAAAACCTGGAGCCTAAAATAGCTGCAAGTATCGACTACTTGTCATTTAACCAGCTATAAGGACAGACATTATTGGACACCACAGTGAAATACTTACCACCAGGGAACTGCAAATCGCTGAATGTTCCCAGTGTCAACCAGTCTACTTGGAAACATGTCGGAGCCTCAATCAGAGCCAGGGACTTGAAACCACAGAAAGTTCTGAAAGTCCTAACAGCGGGAATTATGGCTTTTGCCCGCACAATAAACATAAAAGACATGACACAAGATCACCAGGATGCACTGGCTTTATTTTGCACCTCCCAATACGAGTTAAATAGCATTACGAAGAGTGCCATCCTCCTGGCGGGGTAACCGGCTTTAGACCCCAAATTTGCAGGCCTGTGCAAACCTGGAACCTCCAAACGACCAATATTACTATTTGGAGGTGACTTATGCAAACAGGTAAAATAACTTGACGAAGAGGCTAAAACCCTGGGGCTCATTAAAGCAACGTCTAAAAACTACTTTGGCCAAAAACAGCACCCCTACGCACCACCAGTCGGCCAAGACAAACTGGTGAAAGCTCGAAGGCCAGGAACACTGAACAACGGTCTTTTTTAGGCCATGGCCCAGACCGGCCTTTCTGGAAAATGCGCTAACCCTCAACACCGACCCAACTACAGATCCAGACACCAGCGCCTCAACGTCCACGGAGGATGCCGAAAAATGTAACAAACCTACCACTAGTAACCATGGAGGTAGGTGGGTCTGGTTCCTTACAAATTAAAGGGAGCATGGAGGTTGGTGGGAGATTACAATTCTATCTGGATGCATGGAATAAGTTAACTACCGACACTTATATTTTAAACAGTATAGGGTTATACCATAGAATTTATACAAAAACATAACCCTCCAGTTCAGCAGGTACCGAACCGAATGTTCGTGCTTACAGGCATAGGAAAACCAAAAGCGCATACTGAACTACAGCGGCTTTATAAAAAAGGAGTAATTGAGAAAACCCAACACGAATCACAGGAATTCGTGTCCAAAATCTTTATCATAAACAAGAAAGATGGTGGTTGCCGCATCATCATAGATTTGACTAATTTGAATACTTTCGTACAATATATTCATTTCAAGATGGAAACCTTTGTTACTGCTAAGCAATTGATTTCCAAAGGTTACTACATGGCAAGCATCGATTTTAAAAGACGCTTACTATACAGTACCCATAAGAGGTGACCACAGATGTTATTTAACACAATGGATTATCTGGGGTTCACCATTAACTCAGTTCACATGTCAGTGACTTTGCCGAAAGAAAAGGTTACAGCCTTAATTGAGGCTTGCAGCAAAATTATTGACATCACTAAACCATCCACCAGACTGGTAGCAAGAATAATTGGCAAAATAGTGGCTGCGTTTCCAGCCACACAATTCGGACCTTTACATTATCGGAATTTACAGAGGGCTATAACACGAGCACTCAAAACATTTATGGTGGTCATTTTGACAGACCAATGAAGCTACCAACAGAGGCCATAATGGAACTAAAATGGTGGAAAGATAACATTAGGCATTGTTCCAATCCAATCATTATCAGCAACCCGTCTGTGGTACTACAAACTGATGCCAGTGCACTTGGTTGGGATGCTACCAATTCCATCTCCAGCTGTGGGGGAGATGGAATGCACAGGAGGCATCACTATTACTCACACTGGGCATAAACTACCTGGAAATGTTAAGTGCATTCCATGGCCTTAAGTCATATTGTTCTGGGTTAAATCACCAGCATGTTAGACTACAAATTGACAACACCACCGTGGTAGCATATATCAACCATATGGGTGGACACAAATCAACATCATGTGACAATCTGGCCAACACGATTTGGCAATAGTGTATCCAGAGAGATATTTGGATATCAGCTACCCACTTACCAAGTAAACTAAATTTAGTGGCAGACACCAGGTCACGCAAATTTAATGAAAACACTGAATGGATGTTGGATAAAAATGTATTTGCTGAAATTACAGCACGGTATGGAACACCAGATATCGACCTATTCGCATCCAGGCTCAATCACCAGTTATCGAATTATGTTTCATGGGAACCAGACCCCGGGGCAGCGGCAACAGATGCATTTCGCTGCATTTGGGGAAATTGTTTATTTATGCATTCCCTCCTTTCTGCCTCATCAGTCGGGTATTAAGGGAAATACAGCAAAACTCTGCGTCTGGTATTTTGATAGTACCCGATTGGCCTACTCAACCATGGTTCCCGGTGATACTCGACATGGTATCAGAATCATGCATCACCATCCATCATAGACCTAATTTACTGGTTCATCCCGCAACAAGGGAAAGTTACCCATGTCATAATTATAGAAACCTATTAATTTGTAGAGTTTGAAAGCACCTCTACTACACCTGGGACTGACGGACCGAACAGTGGATATTATTTCAGCGGCCCACAGACAGTCCACCAAAAAACAGTACTTGGTGTACATCAAGAAATGGGAAATGTACTGTCACAACAATAACATCACCCACAGATCTATGAACATCCCGTCTGTTCTGGAATTCCTGGCAAGCCTCCATTACGATGAGGGGCTCAGTTACAGTGCCATCAACTGCGCCAGAAATGCTCTGTCAACATACCTGTGGCAAGGAACAGAGCGGCATTCTGTTGGGACACCCCCTGGTAACCAAACTCATAAGGGGGCATTTTTAATGTTAATCCCCCAAGAACCAGGTACTCCCAAATATGGGATGTGAGCATTGTACTGACCATGTTAAGAAACTGGTCTCCAGCTACAGCTCTGTCCCTACAGAAACTGACTATGAAAACAGTCATGCTGATGGCCTTGGTCACGGCACCAAGGGTCCAGTCGCTACAGAAACTAAGGCTGGACAACATGACTATTTCATCTGGAAATTTAACTTTTCACATCAATGAATTAGTCCAACAGAACAGACAGGGATCAGCAGGCCTAAAAACAGAATTCAGGGCCTACCCGACAGATGATCGTCTCAATATTGTAACACGCTTACTATTAAATATGGAGTATACAAAGATCATCAAAGGCAAAGAAATGTCACGTTTAATCAGCAACAAACAACCACACAAAAAAGTGACAATCCAGACCATCTCGAGATGGCTAAAAAAGGTCCTAATAAAGGCTGGAGTAGACACTAGCATTTTAAATCTCACTCCACCAGGGCTGCAGCTACACCGGCAGCTATGAAGTTGGATGTTCCTATGGACCAAATCCTCAAGACAGCAGGATGGTCAACGGAGAAAACTTTCCAACGATATTATAACAAACCAGTCATTGAACCTGGAACATTTGCAGAAACTATTTTAAGTTCTGTAATATAATTTTACCCCATAAATAGGGGCTATAATTTGGTGTTAATATATTTATCGTTGGTTTTCAATATCGTATTGATGTCTAATGATGTTAACACTATTCTCCCCATAATCAAGGCAGATGTGATGCATGGACTCGTTTCCACGGCATGAAATCACAGAGCTTTAAAATCTTCATGTAGTCACTCACGTGACTCCGAAGTAAAATAGTAAGATTAAACGAGAACTTACCAGTTTGAAGTTTGATTGTTATTTTATGAGGAGTAACGTTGAGGGATTACGTGCCCTCCGCTCCCACCTTTGATCATATACTCAACTGGTATCTCTTCTCTAATCTTACTATGTTTAGTCATTACAGTTATCTGTGATTTCACACCGCTGCTTTGAAGAATGATACGCATGCGTCCTAGCGGGGTTCTTCACGTAATCCCTCAACGTAACTCCTCATAAAATAACGATCAAACTTCAAACTGGTAAGTTCTCGTTTAATCTTACTATTTATCCTCATTGATGATGAGGGACTGGCAGAATATTTCCAAATCAGGTTCGATCCTGGCCATGGGTGCTGTCTGTATGGAGTTTGTACGTTATCTCTATGACCACGTGGGTTTTCTCCAGGTGCCCCGGTTTCCTTCCATATTCCAAAGTCATGCATGTTTGTCGATTGTTTTCTGTAAATTACCTCTAGTTTGTAGGATATAAAAGTGGGATAACATAGAACTAGTAATGGGTGATTGATGGTCGGTATGTGGACTTGGTGGGTCAAAGCGAATGTTTCCACACTCTATCTCTAAAACTAAAAACTATAGGGAGTATATAATATTATAATATGTGAGAACACATCTTTGCCGGGAACCAGTGTTGTGGATCATTGTGGTGGATGTTTTGTCGCTATCCTCACTGATTGGGGTCTAAGGATCAGGAAAGTGAGGATACAGTTGTAGGGGGTGACGGTTGGTGGTGGGGTGCTACCTTCTAGGTCTAGGAGTTCGGAAAATATATTGTAATAATGTATAATATACAAGAGAAAAGCCAAATAAAAATGTTTTGCCCTATTAATTGGAATAACAGTTGTGCAGCTAGTAGAGCTACAGCCTCACAGCACCAGATTTTTATCTAGGGTGCATTCCATCGGGTGACACCACAGCAGTGGCTGCCTCACCAGCAGCTTGTCAGTCCGTTAGCCTTTTTTGTTATTTTTAGTGCGTCTAAATGTATGCTTTAATGTTTCTCAATATGTCTTATGTGGGGGAGATTAGGGGGAAACCATTTTTCAGTCACTTACCTGGACAGAGATGTGTCTTTTGTCTGTGATACATTTTCGCCCCCAACCTCGCGGCCTACCAACTGGATTGGAACAGCATTTCCTACCGGAGGCAGGCCCAGAGCTTCGGCAGCAGGTGCATGACTGAATCACCATCGTGGAGCCTGGGATCCTTGTCGAGGTTCACCAGTATTGGAGTTCTGTCCAGTGGGCTAACTTTAACATCGTGGAGCTGTCGTCCACAGAGCTTCTAGCCGCGGGCACTGACTTTAACATCACGGAGCCTGGGTTCTTTTACCGAGGATCGCCAGTGTTGAAGTTCCAACCAACCCGCCCTGCAGACTTCGGAAGCCAGGGTCTCCTGTAAGAAGTGGCCGATTCGGAAACTCCAAGCTGCAGAGTGTGTTCCTATCCCTTCCGACGCCGGAGTTTTGATCATCCCGGCAAGAGGGCCTGTTTATCGGGCCTTTGGTAGCGGTGACTATGGAGGATACTAGGCCCCGACCACGGGTGAACAAAGAGGAAGATGACTGATCTTTATTGCCTTCCATCACAGTGAGAAACGTTGAATCCGCTGTGGTGGATGTTGATGTTAAATTCAATCGTGTATTGTGTTCTTTTTATTCGTGTGGGTGTATGGTAACTCCAATATCACTGTACCAATTGGTGCATGTGACAATAATTGTGAACTTGAACTTGAAGTTTCGATCCTTATCTTGGGTGCTGTCTGTGTGGAGTTTGCACGTTCTCTGGTTTCCTCTCACATCCCAAAGACGTGTGAGTTTGTAGCTTAATTGACCTGTGAATTTCCCCTAGTGTGTAGGGAGTGCGATAACATAAAACTAGTGTGAATGGGTGACAGATGGATGGTGTGGACTCGATGGGCCAAAGGGCTTGTTTTCATGCAGTATCTCTAAACTAAACACCCGATTGTCTGGAAAATCTGCTGGCTTAGTATGACCAAAATCCTGAGCGTGCTGGATTTTTCTCTAATAGCTAATTGTGGGGTAATTCTCAATAAAAAACTAAGTTTAGGATAATGACCTACAGTATTTACACATGAGGAAATTAAACACAGTTGTTTTACAATTATTCATGTTTCAAAATGTAGTTTAATTCATAATAGTAACTGAAGGTAAGGTAATTTACCACAGAAGTGAAGCATAAAGCTGTAGGTGTGATATGTGTCAAAGTGTAGTATAAATCATCACATAAATAAATGATGAGCATTTAATGCTTAGTAGGGTAATTCACGATAATAGCCAAGTGTAGGGCAATTCACGGTAATTAAATGCCAATTAATTTATTCCAGCAAATAAATGTGGATTAATGCATGACACAAAAAGACACTCCTGGTGAACTTAGCATGTCAGGCAGCATCTGTGGAAGGAATGAATAGGCAATGGTTTGGGTCAGGACCCTTCTTCAGACTTCGTAATGTAGGGTATTTCACTGTAGTAACAAGGGATAAGGTAACTCATTACAGTTACAACATGATTTGTAGAATGAATAGTGTAGAATCAAGGAACTACAGATGCTGGTTTACAAAACAAGACACAGAGCATTGGAGTAACTCTGCAAGTCAGGCAGCATCTCTGGAGAACATGGATAGGTGAGGTTTCTGGTCAGGACCTTCAAACACGACATAAAATGCATAGTTTAGAGGTAAATGCAATTCATTGCAGAAGAAGACTGCAACAACCAGGTTCAGAAATAGCTACTTTCACACAGCCATGAGGCTATTAAACCTGGCTCGGACAAAACTCTGATTATTATGAACCCATTTTCTGTTATTTGCACTTTATCAGTTTATTCATGTGTGTATATATTTATATTATGGTATATGGACACACTTATCTGTGTTGTAGTAAATGCCTACTATGTTCTGTGTGCTTAAGTAAAGCAAGAATTTCATTGTCCTATACAGGGACACATGACAATAAACTCACTTGAGCTTGAACTTGAAAAAGCAGTCAAGGAAAGAGCGTTCACGTCGCGGCCCTGTTTCCGCCAATCCTTCCACCACTACGCCCAAGAAGCGCAAGACGCCATTGTATGCAGATGCCGAGAAATGTGTTCAGCTCTGGCTGAACAATTTCTAATCTTGTGATGTGAACTCGATAAGAAGATTGCAGAAAATGAACACAGTCTTATTTCCTGCAGTAACAATGTAGGGAAATTCAATATTGTAAATGTAGGCTAATTCTTCACAGTAGCAAAATGTAGTATGATTCACTGCAGTAACTAAATACTGAGCAATTCAATATAGTAACAAAATGTAGAATATATCCCAGCAGCATTAGGTGGAGAGTAATTCGCTCCGATACCCAGGTGTAGTGCAAATCAGCAGAATAAATAACTAAAGAGAAGTTCTTGTTAATAAAGATAGGCTAATTCATTGTAATAGCTAAGTATGGTATCGTGTCATTCATTATAATGAAATGCACGTTACTTTATTCCAGTAACTAAATGTCTAGTGCAGTGAGGTTAAATTCACTACAGTTTCGAAATGTGGAACAAGTCACTACAATAACTAAGTGTAGGGTAATTTCACTACAGTGACAAATTACCACAGTTGTAATAGTGCAGTAATTCACCAGATTAACTAGATGTAGAATTATTCATTACTGTGACTAAAGGTAGGGTAAATTATTGTAGTAACCAAATGTGGGTAAATCTGCAGTTGTATATATCGGGTAATTTATTATGTAATAGATGTAGGTTACTAAAGTCGCTAATGTAAGATCATTCACTACAGTAGTAATTGTCACGTAATGCAGTAACTAAATATTGGGATATTTCTTGTAGGATTTTGTAATTGACCACAGTGTGTTAATTTACTGCAGGTAAATAAAAAAATGTGGTGTCTAAAAGGGTATTTCACCACAGTTGTAACTATACAATTCACTAAATTTGTAAACGTAGGTAATTCACACCAGTAAATAGAGTAAATTAAGATAGTTCACTATATTAAATGAATGTACTGAATTAATTCCAGTAATAAAATATAAAGGAAACCAATACAATAACAAGGTAATAACAAGGTAATACTTATATTTTGGAAAAATACAACCATACCAACTGTTAAAATGTGGATTAGGAATATGATGGACATAGCACGCCTTGAAGAAATTAGACTCCGACTAATAGATAAATATAGAAACATAGAAACATAGAAATTAGGTGCAGGAGTAGGCCATTCGGCCCTTCGAGCCTGCACCGCCATTCAATATGATCATGGCTGATCATCCAACTCAGTATCCCGTACCCTGCCTTCTCTCCATACCCCCTGATCCCCTTAGCCACAAGGGCCACATCTAACTCCCTCTTAAATATAGCCAATGAACTGGCCTCAACTACCCTCTGTGGCAGAGAGTTCCAGAGATTCACCACTCTCTGTGTGAAAAAAGTTCTTCTCATCTCGGTTTTAAAGGATTTCCCCCTTATCCTTAAGCTGTGACCCCTTGTCCTGGACTTCCCTAACATCGGGAACAATCTTCCTGCATCTAGCCTGTCCAACCCCTTAAGAATTTTGTAAGTTTCTATAAGATCCCCTCTCAATCTCCAAAATTCTAGAGAGTATAGGAGTATAGTAATTCTTAAGGAGTTGGTCTCTTTTCATCGACTTTTTGGAATCATGTGATGCAGCGGTACCGTAAAGATTGCTGATTTCAGTTCATAACGCGGATAGACATACATCTCCGAATACAGATTTGAAAAATTCTCTTTTAAGGGGCCTTCTCTTCTATTTCTACTTTCCACTTTTTATTTTTTTTAATTTTTTATATACACACTTCACGTTTTTCTACTCTCTACCATCTATTTTTCCACTTCTTCCTCATTCTATTGTTTTCTTTTCCTTGTCTTACTTACTTCCTTCTCATAACATAAAACTAGAGGTTGTACATAGAATGGATTACAGTATGACATAGTTGGCACCTAAAATTAGGTTCCACTGTATTGTTTTGTACTGTATTAACTTCTAATAAAATAAACAAAAAAAAAACAAGGTAATTTGTTTCAGCAAATAATTACAGTATTTTATTTCCAAACCAGGGCATCGGAGATGTCCTCATTCTTTAGGGAACGGGGGTTCCCCTCTTCTACCATAGATGAGGCTCTCACCAGGGTCTCTTCTTTACCCCGTAACTCTGCTCTCACTCCCCATCCCCCACTCGCAACAAGGGCAGAGTCCCCCTTGTCCTCAGCTTCCACTCTACCAGCCCTCATATACAACAGATAATCCTCCGGCATTTTCGCCACCAACAACGGGATCCCACCACTGGCCACATCTTCCCATCTCCTCCCCTTTTGGCTTTCCGCAGAGACCACTCCCTCCATAACTCCCTGGTCAATTCGTCCCTTCCCACCCAAACCACCCCCACTTCTGGTACTTTCCCTTGCAACCGCAGAAAATGCTACGTTTGTCGCTCTTTACCCTTCACCCCAACCTGTCCATGGCAATCAATTTCCCTTCCAGAGCTATTCCCATTTCTCTGTATTTCTCTGACCCATATCCCTCTAAACGTCTGCTATCAATGTACCTGTCCAAATGTATTTTAAACATTCTAATTGCACCCAGCACTGCCAATTCCTCTGACAGTTTGCATACACACCCACCATCTTCTGTGTGAAAAGGTTGCCCCTCGGGTCCCGTTTAAATATTACTTGACTCCATCCAAGGACCCAAGCAGTTTTTCCAGGTGCGGCAGAGGTTCACCTGCACTTCCTCCAACCTCATCTATTGCATCCGCTGCTCTAGGTGTCAGCTGCTCTACATCGGTGAGACCAAGCGTAGGCTTGGCGATCGCTTCGCCCAACACCTACGCTCGGTTTGCAATAACCAACCTGATCTCTTGGTGGCTCAGCACTTCAATTCCCCCTCCTATTCTGAATCCGACTTTTCTGTCCTGGGCTTCCTACATGGCAAGAGTGAGGCCCACCGTAAATTGGAGGAGCAGCACCTCATATTTTGCTTGGGTAGTTTACACCCCAGTGGTATGAACATTGACTTCATCAATTTCAGGTAGTCCCTGCTTTCTCCCCTTTCCCCTCCCCAGCTCTCCCACAGCCTACTCTCCACCTCTTCCTTTCTTCACCCCCCCCCCACACACCCCCACATCAGTCTGAAGAAGGGTCTCGACCCGAAACGTCGCCTATTTCCTTCACTCCAAAGATGCTGCCTCACCCGCTGAGTTTCTTCAGCATTTTTGTCTACCTTCAATTTTCCAGCATCTGCAGTTCCTTCTTAAACAATATTTTATTTGGTAGTTAATGTAGGATGATACAATACATTCTGTTACTGCAGTGTAATTCATTCCAGCCATTAAATGTAAATGAATACAATAGTAGATACTATATAATGCAGTATGATTGTAAATGTACAGTAATTCAAAAAATAGTAAGTGCAGGATAATTTACTGCCATATTAAATAGAGTAGTAGAGTTCTACAGCATAGAGGGTTACACAGAAAAGCTGGAGAAACTCAGCAGGTGCAGCAGCATCTATGGAGCGAAGGAAATAGGCAACGTTTCGGGCCGAAACCCTTCTTCAGACTTCAGGTTTCGGCCCGAAACGTTGCCTATTTCCTTCGCTCCATAGATGCTGCTGCACCCGCTGAGTTTCTCCAGCTTTTCTGTGTAACCTTCGATTCTCCAGCATCTGCAGTTCCCTCTTAAACACTGTCTACAGCATAGAGGTTCAGTTTAGTTTAGAGATACAGCTTGGAAATGTGTCAACGGCCTACCGAGTCCACGCTGACCAACGATCACCCATTCACACTAGTTCTATGTTATCCCCTTTCACATCTATCCCCTTTATACTAGGGGACAATTTGCCAAGACCAGTTAACCTAGAAACCTACACGTCTCTCAAGAAGAGCGTGGAAACTCTACACAGACCCGAGGTCAGGATCAAATGCAGATCTCTGGTGGTGTAAGGCAGCAGCTACACAACTGTTCTGCACTTCGACACAGAACCTTCTGAAACAGACCCTTCACCCCAACCTGTCCATGGCAATCAATTTCCCTTCCTGAGCTATTCCCATTTCTCTGCATTTCTCTGACCCATATCCCTCTAAACGTCTGCTATCAATGTACCTGTCCAAATGTATTTTAAACATTCTAATTGCACCCAGCACTGCCAATTCCTCTGGCAGTTTGCAATACACACCCACCATCTTCTGTGTGAAAAGGTTGCCCCTCGGGTCCCGTTTAAATATTTCCCCTCTCACCTTAAGTTTTGATGGCACCTAAACCTCACTTTCCTTGAAAGTGGTGTCATAGGTGATATGGTGGTCAAGAAGACTTTCATTGGCCTTCATCAGTCAGAGTATTAAGTATAGAAGTTGGGAGGTCATGTATGTTACAGTTATATAAAGTGTTGATGAGGCCACATTTAGAGTACAATGTTCAGTTTTGGTCACCATGTTATAGGAAAGTTGTTGTCAAGCTTGAAAAGGTTCAGAGAAGATTTACCAGGGTGTTGCCAGAACTTGAGGGACTGAGTTATGGGGAGAGGTTGAGCAGGCTAGGGCATTATTCTTGGGAGCACAGGAGGATGAGCAATGATCTTATAGTGGTGTCCAAAATCTTGAGAGCGATAGATCAGGTAAACACACAGAATCTTTTGCCTGGAGTAGGGACTCTGAGTTTGAATGAAGCAATCTGTGAAGCAGACATTAAAGAATGGTAAACAGTAAATAGCTAAGAGTAAATGGTATAAATCAAAACTAACCTGGAATTCAAATTCACATTGAGCCTTGGCATGAGAGTAAAACAGGATTGAACAAAGTAGAAACTATCAGGAAGAATTTCCTCTTGTGAAGAGAGATTAACTGTTTGAACGTAATTTTAATTTAGTGAAGACAAAAACATGTAACCAGATTAATGTGGGATAGAGTAATAGGAATGTAAAATGATTTTTACTTGAATGTATGAGCCAAGTTTGTGTGAAGGGTTCAAAGGTTCAAAATTCATTTTATTGTTTCGTGTACCAATTAAGGTACAGTGAAATTCGAATTACCATACAGCCATACTAAAAAAAAAGCAACAAGACACACAACTACATAAAAGTTAACATAAACATCATCACAGCGGATTCCTCACATTCCTCACTGTGATGGAAGGCAATAAAGTCTAATCTTCTTCCTCTTATAGGGCCTGTACAAGGTAATTCAAGAGTTCTCCCGAGTTTCCCCCCCCCCCCGATTCAAACTCGGAGAATGTCCGTAGCGGATCCGTAGGTATTCGTGGATGTCTCGTAGAGGCTCGTACGAGTAACGGTAGGTACTCGGGAAATCCAGTAAACTCGTGACGCTTTTTCAACACTGTGAAAAATGTGTACGAGTGAAAAAATACTCGTGATGAAAAAAATTGTTACTTTTTACTCGTACGAGCCGCTACGAGGCATCCACGAACTACTACGGACCCGCTACGGACATTCTCCGAGTTCGAATCAGGGGAAAACTCGGGAGAACTCTCGAATTACCTCGTACAGTGGGACAGGCCCTCTATTCTCCCATGGTCGGGGCAGTCGAACCATCCGCAGTCGGGACGGTCGAAGCTACCACGACGTTAGGCCGCAGTGCGGACGCAGATACGATACGGAACAAAAATGCATCTCCGTCAAGGTAAGAGATTTTTAAAAGTTTCCCCCAACCCCCTTCCCCCCCCCCCAACCCCCCCCCTTCCCCCCCCCCCCCCCCCCCCCCCCCGCCCCCAACCATAAAACAAGCTAAAGAACACAAAACACATACATTTAACACATACGTACTAAAAAATAACAAAGAAGGAAGGGACGAGACAGACTGTTGGTGAGGCGGCCTCATCCGTTGCCGATGGTCTCCCTCATCCATATTGACTTTGCGACCTGGTGACCTTCCCTCTTTCCCTGTAAATAAGCAACCAGCTTCTATCCAGTACTTAATTCATATATAGTAGCATGTTCATTTTCAGTTTTAGCATATTCATCCTCAGTGTAGTCAGGGAGAAGGATTGTTTCCCCATTTATTTTAGATCGAGGTCATCTCCAGGCATCCTATTTTATCCTTTTCTTTTTTTTCTCGTTTCCTTTACTGCTCTCTGTTTTCCTACCTTCTTGGGATGATGGTTTAGATTTAGGTTTATTATTGTCACGTATTGAGGTATAGTGAAGAGCTTTGTTTTGCATGCTATCCAAATAGATAAGATACACTTTACATAAATATATTCAAGTCACACTCAAGTACATTAGGTAGAACAAAGGGGAAGAGACAGAATGCAAAATATTGTTCTCAGCATAATAGAGAAGAAGCTGTTACTGGGTCTGGTGGTACATGGTTTCAAGCTTCTGTACCTTCTGCCAGAGGGGAGCAGGGAGAAGAAGGAATGACCGGGATGGGACAAGTCTTTGAATATATTGACTACTTTTCTGAGACAACATGGAGTTAATGGTGGGAAGTCTGGTCTTTGTTATGGACTTGGCTACATATATAACTCTCTGCAATTTCTTGTGGTCTTGGGCAGAACTGTTGCCACATCAAGCTATGATGCAACCCAACAGTATGCTTTTTTCCGAGATCATCGGTTTCCTTGAAAGACGCACAGGTTTGTAGGTTAATTGGCTGGGTATAAATGTAAATTGTCCCTCGTGTGTGTAGGATCGTGTTAATGAGCGGGGATTGCTGATCGGTGAGCCGAAGGGGCTGTTTCTGTGCTGTATCTCTGAAGCTAAAACTAAAAAAAACTAAAAAACATTAAAAATAAAATTCATTGTTGAGCTTATTTAGAATCAAAAATTTGCCAGTTTCATGAGAATTTCAGATGCATGAATACCAGATAAACGGGGTTTTATGTGGAATTGTAGTAAATTTGCACAAAAGGTCTCATAAACAGCAATGTTATAATGATGACAAATCCACTGGTTCCAGTTGAGGAATTAGTAACAGACATGCAAACTCTTCTTCAAGATGCTGTTCAAGTATGTGTTGTGTCCACATGAGAGAGAAGATGAAGTCTTGCTGGAATATCTCATCTGAAAATTGGAATTGCTGACATTGTAGCAGTTATTTGGCGTTGCACTGGAACATTGACCTCGACGTGGTTATCAACAATAGCATGAACTCGTAACTTGTTGCAACTCACTGACTCAATTGTTATAAGGTTATTGAGCTTTGAAAGTCCTGGGTCTTGTTCGCCTAATGCTGAAAAACACTAGTTGGGAGGGTAATGACCTCAAGGAGTGGGAAAATTCTACCCTAACCTATCTAGATGTCCCAGTGGTTTGGTTTGATAACCTAGACTTTGGATAATGTATTAAGGGCCTGTCCCACGAGCATGCGACTGCATGCGGCAAGCACGACCAAACCGGAAGCGGGGGCCGTGCGGAGGTCGAGTGATCCCCGTACAGGGCCTGTCCCACCAGCATGCGACTGCATGCGGCGAGCGCGACCAAACCGGAGGCGGGGGCCGCGCGGAGGTCGAGTGATCCCGTACGAGTTGACGTGAAGTTCGAGCGAAGTCCGCGGGAAGTTCGCATGTGACGCACGGCATCAAGACGTGTGTACGGCGTCAAGAAGCTGCGTATGCCCATCGAGGCGGTGGGTACCGCCTCAACGCGGCTGCGGGCAGGCCGTTGCCGCGCGGAATTTTTTGGACAGTCAGTTTTTTGGAGCCCCGCGCGATGTCGGGACCAGCTCCGCACAACTCCATAGGGCTCCGGCGAAAGAAGTGGGACTGACCCCGCGAGGCCGTACGGCTCAAGCGACCACGTTAGGTCGTGCTTGCCGCATGGAGTTGCATGCACGTGGGACAGGCCCTTTAGAATCTAATTAGTCATAGAGTCATACAGCATGGAAACAGGCCCTTCAGTCCAACTTACTCATGCTAACCAATATGCCCCATCCACTATTAACTCACACCTAGCACACAATTTCTGGTGCTGATCGTTGCACGAAAACAAAGAATCAGATTACTGTTCTTGATTCACAGCAGCTCTACGTCACTATCCTCAGTTAGAATAAACAGGTTTCCTTATATTTTGTTTTGTAATATCACGGACAGGTAGACATATCAGAAATGTTCATGGGCATTGAGCTAGCACATACTGTCCTCCATGGCTAAGTATGTGGCCCTTCCGCCTCTGGAGTCAGAAGGTTCCCACTTAAAAAATAAACATGCATTCTTAGCAGGCTGTCCTGTCCAGGTCGGACAAAGTACAACTCTTTCGGAGATAGCATTGGTTGATAAGCTAATACCATATCTCCTTTGTCAGTTACATGTACAAGGTCCCGTGACATTATTTTGTAAAGGAGAAAAGAGAATTTATTCCAGTGTCCTGGGCAATATTTACCTCAGGACAATCATCGGATGTGGTTGGTAGTGTTCCATTGCTGAGGTGGGATTATAGTTGTGCAGGTCAATACAAGAACCTGATGGTTGTCAGAAGGTTTTGCTCCTGAACTGGTGGTGTGGGTCTTAGGCTTATGTAGCTCCTGCTTGACAGTCGTTGAGTGAAGAGGGCATGAACCGGATGGTGGGGAACTTTGATGATAGACACCACTTTTTTGGGGCAGCACCTCATGTAGATTCTTTCAGAAGTGGGGACCCTGTGCCCATGATGGACCGGGATGAATCCATCACTGCAGTCTTTTGCTTTCCTGTGTTTTGGAATTAAGATCATGTGATAGGAGCAGAATTAGGCCCTTTGTCCCATCAAGTCTACTCCACCTTTCAATCATGGCTGATCTATCTCTCCCTCCTAACCCCATTCTCCTGCTTTCTCCCCATAACCCTTGACACCTGTACTAATCAAGAATCTATCTATCTCTGTCTTAAAAATATCCATTGACTTGGCCTTCACAGCCTTCCGTGGCAAATAATTCCACAGATTCACCACCCTCTGACTAAATAAATTACTCCTCATCTCCTTCCTAAAGGAATGTCCTTTAATTCTGAGACTATGATCTCCAGTCCTAGACTCTCCCACTAGTGGAAACATCTTCTCCACATCCACTGTATCCAAGCCTTTCATTATTTGGTAAGTTTAAACCCCCCCCCCCCCCCCCCCCCCCCCCCCCCCCCCCCCCCCGCCCCCCCGCCCCTCCTCATCCTTCTAATCTCCAGCGATTACAGGCCCAGTGCTGAACCAAGCCATGATGCATCCAGCTGGAATACTTTCTTTCGATCTTGCATCTTTAGAGGTTTGTTAGAGTATTCAGTGACATGCTGAATCTTTTTAAACTTCTAAGAAAGTAGAGCCACTGATGTTCCTTTTTCATGAATACGTCTCTGTGCTGGGTCCAGGACAGGTTTTCCAAGATGTTAACACTCAGGAATTTGAAACTGCTAACTCTCACCTCCGCTGACCCACCAATGAAAATGGACAGGTGGTCTCCCAACTTCCCTTTTCCAACGACCATGATTATTTCCTTTGTTGATATTGAGCGAGACGTTGTTGTTGTGGCACCACTCAACCAGGTGTTCTATCTCTCTCTTCTGTGGTGACTCATCACCAGCCATGATTCAGCCAACAACAGTGGCGTTGTCTGCGAAATGGATGGCTTTGGAGCTGTGCTTAATCACACAGTCATGGGCATAAAGAGAGTAGAACAGGTGACTACACACACAGCCCTGAGGTGCACATTTGTTGTTGGTGAGTTAGGAGAAGATATTATCACCATTCGGCGCTAATTGAGATTTGTTAAGGTTCCAGTTGCAAAGCCAGGTACAAAGTCTTGAAGTCCAGGCCCCAGGTCTTGAAGCTTGGAAAGGATGATTATGTTGAACACCGAGCTCGAGTTGCTCAACAGCAGCCTGACGTATTTGTTCCTGTTATTCACTTGGCCCATCGAGGAGGGAGAGTAGGTAAAATTGCATCTGCTGTTGTGGCAATAGGCAAATTGAAGCATAGCCATGTCAATTCGAAGGCAACAGATGATTCTCGCCACAACCAACTTCTTGAAGCATTTCATTCCATTGAACGCAAGTTCCTTGTGTTGATAATAGTTCGGTTGTACTTGTTAGCCTGTTTGAAGTCGCCAGTGTTGACCCTGTGGTCATAAATGGATCTTCCATCATTCAACACAATAAACAACCCAAAATATTTATTATACGTAAAACTTCAGTACGCAAAAGTAGTTGCCTGTGTCTGCTCCATCATTCATCAAGTTCATGGGAGATCTATTACCGCCATGCTGTTTTCTTACACGAAGCCCAGATCCCTTGATTTCCTTAATGCCTGAAATCTGTCTTGCCTTTGCACTCTCCAGGTATCCGTTTTCATTGATGAAAGAAATGAACCTTCAATTACTCAAGTGAAATATATGTGATAAAGTAGACAAAGCTAATGTTTAATTTGGTTCATATGGAACCAGTACAAAATAAATTAAATTAAAAATTAAGCCCGATTTAATAAAATATAATGAAGCTGATTTTTTTTTTTCCATTTAGCTGACCCAATTAAACTGTACATCTCCCAGGGTAGCATAGTTAATGATGATACTCATTTCTTTTCACTGCCTTATTATTAGTACAATAACTCATTGGTGGTCATTAGTATTAACATTTCTGGATTAATTATGTTGTTTGCAGTGCTTCATCTTGGAGGATTTGCTTTTTATTTGAAGTCATGTCAGCTACCAGCCTACTCCATTATCAGACTTTACATCAGAATGTTGTTGGAAGCCTGCGCGCATTCATGAAATTTTTCTATCTGTGATGCCCCACTTAGTCATAAATGAGTGAATCCCTAAATTCAAGCTCTTAATCGCTCTTTTGTCAACCCCGTGTTCAGCTTTTCTAAATGTCTGCTCAGCAGTCTACTAATCTTAACCACACAATATCTCATCTAAAACTCTGATATCCAGTCATAGAAGTGATTGGAGACTCTTTGGCCCTTTGTGCCTGGGCCAGCTCTTAGCTCTTTGAGAGAGGTATTCACATAGTTCCACTCCAGTACTCTTTCCCCTTATACATATTTTCTCCTCCATTCAATTTATTCCGGTACCTTCTCCACCATATTAGGCCGTTCATTCCAGATATGTGCATTGGATTGTAATTTCATTTCTTCTTTGGATCTTTTGCCCATTTCTGTAAATTTGTAGTCCCTGGTTACTGAACACCCCCCCCCCCCCCCAATGAATTACAGATCTCACTAGTTCCCAACAAAATCTGCCAACTTTTCTTATCTCTTTTAAATCTACGCTTACTCTTTTTGCAGTGGGAAGAAAAGCTGTACAAAATTAGTCCGTATTTCTGGTACCTGCCTCATTCATCTATTAATTATTGTAATGATTACTCTTTCACCTCATCGCATTCTATTTCATCTAAAAATTCTTTCAGGAGCATTCTGTACTCTGCATCCCTTCACCCTGTGTTTTTCTTTGCATACTCTAATCTCTTACCTGTGATCTATTTTGTTTCCCTATCTTTCTCCTTTGCAAACTCATTTTGTTTGCCCAACACCTTAAAATTTCACCCCACTCCCTCTCCAATCTCCGGTCTAAATCTTGATGCAGGTGTTCTCAACCCGAAATATCGACATCTCCTTTTCCTCGTTGGATGCTGCTTGACCTTTGAAGTTCCTCCAGCAGTATTTTTTTTTTACTCTGTCTTGCTATTTTTCTCTTCATTCAGATGCCTCTCTGAAACCTGCCCATTTTTACCCTCCTAAATATGCTCCTTAATCCTGCTCAGTTTTAAAACCCAATTATCTGAAATATTTGACAATACTAAGGGAGAGATAGAGATGCAAGGTCACAGTTTAAGAATAAAGGGTAGGCCATTTAGGACTGAGATGAGGAAGAAAAAAAAATCAGCCAGAGAGTTGTGAATCTGTGGAATTCTCTGCTGTGGAGGCCAATTCACTGGATGTTTTCAGGAGAGAGTTAGATTTAGCTCTTAGGGCTAAAGGAATCAAGGGATATGGGGGGGAAAGCAGGAATGGGGTACTGATCTTCGATCATCTGCCATGATCATATTGAATGTTGGTGCTGGCCGAATGGCCTTCAACTGCACCTATTTTTCTATGTCTTTATGTTTCTATGTGCTCTTTTGTGATCTCAGTCCGGACTGCTTGGAGTTAAAGTGGCAATTCCATTGTGAAAACCAGAGAGAAGCAAAACAGTATTTAACTTTAGAATTTGAAGTGTTACAGTGGTGGCATTTTAGGATGTGCTTTATAGTTATAAGATTAAGCCACATGGTTAGAGTTTTGGTTTAGAATCTTTACAAGTGCTGGCACTGTTTGGTTGGTACCATTATTAGTAACGCCCTTCAGGTTATGAATCCAAGTTACAGCACCAATTTGGGTACAAAGTGCAGACTATCACTTCAATCCTGTAGAGGTGTTGTCTTTTGAATTAGCTTTATCAAAGGAACCCACCAGCTCTTTCTAATGGATTTAAATGATCCCATGGCAGCAGAGTCAAGGGAAGGCAGGAACGGGGGGTAGTGATTGAGAATGATTAACCATGATCACATTGAATGGCGGTGCTGGCTCGAAGCGCCGAATGGCCTACTCTCTGCCTAAGTCTATATTTTGAATGAATACAGGGATGTTCCACCTGGGATTCCACCAACATTTAATCCTAAACATGGAACACAAAACAGTACAGCACAGGAACTGGCCCTTCAGCCCACAATGTCAGAGCTCATCATGATGCCAAGTTAAACAAATCCCTTCTGCCTGCTCGTAATCCATATCCCTTCAATGTCTGCATGTCCATGAGACTATCGAAAAGCATATTAAATGTCACCATCATATCTGCCTCCACCAAATCCCCTGGCAGCACGTTCCAAACTCAGTTATTATAAAAATTCCAATCAGAAATATTTAATTGGCTACAGAATGATTTGTGTTGTGGAAAAGCATCGTATAAACACATTTTCTTTCTTTCTTTTTAATTTTATCATTTTTACTTGACCTAACAAAAAGGATAACCCCCGAAAGGAAACACTGCTGTTATACAAAGCTAAAATTTTCATTAAATCTCTGAGGAGACAGAAGTGGAGCTAATTTTGCTGATTAGGATGGACAAAGAGAATCTCAAAGGAGAAAGAAGTTATTTGAACAATCTTACGAACAAAATGAAACATTATCTAGCTATTCATGTTCATGTTTATGATACCACATTCTGAGCAAGGCAGCTGGCTTCTGCTTTTACTGTAAAAACATGCATTGCTGAATTTAAAAAAGTGTTTTTATCAAGATCTGATCACTGCCAACAATGGAACAGAATAATTGCATTAATTGCGTAAAAGCAAATGAAATGTTGTTTCAGGTTTCTGTAAATATTACCAAAAAAAGTCAAACTCTCTATAAGTCATCATGTGCGGGTGCTGACATCTTGCGTAAATTGCCGAACATATTATTTACATTTGGCTACCACAGGGTCAATAAACGTAAAGAACGGCAGGAAAATATTGCTGTACAGCCAAAACTCACAACCTGCCAGCCAATCCCCCAGTGTTTGGACAAATAGGCTTTAAAAAGCCTCACTTTCTTAGCGTAACATTGAATTCAATTTCCTGATCAAATTAGAAGGGAATAGCGAACATTTCACATTTTAAATGGACGAGTGCAAAATTTTTGATCCACTTACCTTTGTCCCATACATCATAAGGCATAGAGGTCAGTGAAACATTTTCTCATGTTCAAGAAATGAAATGCCTGGAAGGCAGCTGGGAACAGGCAGGATATAACTGACAATTGTTAAGGAAGCGTGTGAGGAAATAGGCAATGGTTTGACAGGAACATTAACTGACGCGTGAACAATAGAAGATGTAATCCCAATATTTGAAAAGAAGCAAAACAATATTGCCAATTACGAGTCATATAGCTTTGTGCTTGGATTGGAGAACCCCCTTTTTGTATACAGCGAGTAGTCAATAGAGTTTCAGAAAAAAATAGGTTGTAATTATTTTCAAAGGCTCTACATTTCTTTGGAAAGGCAATTAAACTGCTCATGAGAGTTTTCCAATGGATATTATTTACTTGTAACTTTAGAAGGTACTTTGATGAATCTCATGTGGGTCTTTCAAAAGGTGATAGTGTATGTCAACTATTTAATTAGCTGACTTCAATATACAAAGCAGCTAGAATTAACTTCATGCAATCAGGGAATTTAATTGTCAGGAGATTAAATGAATTGAAGCAGAATAGATTGTACATTGTCCATGTGCGGGTTTGATGGGCTGAATGCTTTCTTTCTTTCTCATTCCATCCTTTTATTGAAGGCGATGTAGTAGTGGAAGTGAGATAAAATGTCTGAAAATAATTTGGTGCAATTGTGGTACTTGGGCAGGCATTGGATATCAGCCGTAAAATGGCCGTAAAATATGCTTATCCTAAACACACTTCACGGTAATGACCTCTAATATTTTTATATAGACCAAAAGTTCACACTTTTTCCCAAATTCTGAATTAATGCTGATCTGATCATGTTGATTCTCTTTTAGTCTCCCCATATATGCTGTCTAATTTGCTATGTCAGAGTATTTTCTGCTTTTAAATCAGATTTATCATCATCTTTGGCACTTTTTTTAGTGGTAAAATCTCTGTTGACCTCATTATTTCCCTTCTTTGTCAGTCAACTATCTGATGCATTTTTAACCGTGTAAATGCAAGCTGTTGCTGCCTCAAGTTCCTGTGCTGATCACTGTTTTCCCTGGTTTTGCTGTTGCTGTGAACGCCTGTTTTTATCACTAACCCTACTTACCTCTCTGATACATGAGCTGTGCGCAACTCACCATTGCTGTTGTCTTTTTCACCAATTGTTGAATGGATTCCCCCTGCTTCACTTTTCTTCCTGTTGATCATGTAGAGCTCAGTTTCTTTAATTCGTCATTCTCTCACAAGTTAGCTCTTTCCCATCCTGGGTTCAGGTCAAACTTTTCTTGTTTTCTCTTGAGGTTAATCCCTTGTGTTGTTGCCAGGAAATACTGGGAAAAACATGAAGTAGAGAAGCTCTTACCTAGATCTGGAAGATAACCAGTTGATGTAGTAAATTTCCTGCGGTGAATTCATGTTGTTGTTCACAAGATGTTTCATAAGTTTAACCACCCAGAAGGACTTTAAATTTTCCTACTATACCCCATAGTGTCAACTTTATATTGTTTATGGAGGATAAGCCTGTGTTTTCATCCTTATGACAATGGGTGATGGCTCTCCATTTCAATCAAGCCCACAAGCACCACATCTGACTAACCTATGATCATAATCAGAATCACACTTTATTTACCAAGTATGTTTTGCAACATGCGAGGAATTTCATTGGCCATGTCAGTCATACAATTAAAAGTAACAGAACACTCAAAACACATTTTAACATGAACATCCACCACAGTGACTCCTACACATTCCTCACTGTGATGGAAGGCGAAATAAAGTTCAAGTCTCTTCCTTTTGTTCTTCCTCGGTCGTGGGCCTCGAGCCCCCGTTGATGGGTCGATTTTAACTCCCGCAGCCAGCGGTGTTCAGGCCCTCCGCGTTGAGGTGATCAGCTCCTGCATCGGGGGGATGTCAGCTCCCTTGTGCCGGACGATCAAACCTCGAGTCGGGGCTGGTCGAACCTTCCGCGACATTGGAGCTCCTGACTCGGCCTCACCCGAGACTGCGAGCCCTTGATGGTGATTCCGCAGTGGTCGCGGTGGGAGCGATCCCAGGCAAGGGATCCGCTCCGATGTTAATTCCACACCCCGCGTTGGGGCTCACGACAGTCCGACAGTTCAATGAAATGACGGCCATTTTATTGAACTGTTTATTGGATGGATTAAAACTATAACTTTTGTTCACTCAATGAATTGTGCTCCTTTCCAAGTGACACCATCTCCCTTTTCAAGGGTATAAATCATATGTTCTTCATGCCACCCTCCTGGGTTCCATTCTCCATAACCCTCCAACTTGCCAAAACTAAGCTATCGATGTTCTATCCTGTATTGTTCCTCTTTTAGTCTCCGAGTTGAAGCAAGTGATTTGAGCACATAATCCATGCCTGATACTTGGCTTCAATACCAGTGAGGTAATGCACAGAGATGAGTTGTTTTCCAGATGTTACATGAAAATTAGGTGGATGTAAGATCTCAGGTGGATGTAAGAGATCGAATGGCATTATTTCAATCGCTAGCTGGAGAGTTATTACTGGAGTCCTGGTAGTTATTTACTTCCTCAGTACAGTACCAGGAAAACAGACGTCTAGATCATTATCTGTTACATGTGTGAAATTATAAACAACTGTATATGCCCCACATTACAACAGTGACCATTGATAAAGTACAGTAATGCAAAACATTTAGCAAATATTTGTGAACAACAATGCAAAACGTTTTGGTACATCTCAACATCAGGGAAAGTGCTGTGCAAATGCAGATAATTAAAAAAATACCCATCTCATCCATCACCTCCATTTTACCCACAATACAATGTGTGCTGCTCTTCGAGCATGGCCAGTCATAAGTCATTGCTAAAAAGGTTTTCAGCTGCCTTGGCCATTCTGACAGAAATGTTTCCAGTCTCCCTCCACAAGTCGAGTATGGTGAGGTACAGGTAGAATATAAATCTAGCCTGCAGCAGCATGAAAGGTACAAAGACTCAAGACAACAAGCAAAAGCATACATTTTATATAAATTATTACATAAATTACACTTATATCATACATGCCTATTCTTATTAAAAATAGCATTACAAACAAAATGTGCAACGGAAAGTTGCAGCTAGTAGCGCCATTGCCTCACAGCGCTGGAGACCCGTGTTCAATACTGGCCTAAGGTGCTGGCTGGTGGTATTTTGCATGTTCTTTCTGTGACCGTGTGGGTTTCCTCTGGGTACTCCGGTTTACTCTCACACACCAAAAGCTTGTGGATTGATGGGATAATTGGCTATTGGGAGTGGGAATGGTCGGGAATATGTGGAGAATAAAATGCGATTGGTGCAGAATGAGTATACATAAGTGGCTGTTGGCTAGTGCAGACTCAGTGAGCCGAAGGGCCTGTTTCCGTCTGAATGACTGAAAATAACTTTAGCAGCCATATGCCTCTACTCCACAAATCCCAAGTCATAATATATTTTTTCTTTCCTCCTTATAAAGAGCATTAGAGTTTGGGAGAGCATTGTAAATTCTATCCAATTTATACCACTCCTGGTTTTGTGAATGGCAGTCCATTCCTTGAGTTCAGGTTGTTGTCATTCCTCGTTTACCCGGTCACCCTGTGCTCGCTGTATTTGAATTCACGTTGCTCCTGTTCCTGGTTTCCTGGAGCCCTGTCTCTCCTTTCTGTGTGCCTGCCAGTGGCTGCGTGGACTTTACTTTCAGCCCTCGTTCAGTTAGTGAGAGGCTTTAATTTTGAATTCGCTCTGTAGTGAATATGGCGGATGAGTCTGTGATTCGCGTCCAGTTTTGGAAAGTTGGAGTTGCCTAGTCTATCTTTAAAAAAACCACATTTTCGTTTCAAACTTGCTCGCTGTAGCAAGTACGGGCGGGGAGGGGGATAAAGTTTGCAGAGGATGCCGTTTTACAAGAGGATAGTGGAGCCCCGGCTGGTATCTCGGCTGACGGCTGAAGACTTTGGCAGAGTTGGGGAGGCTGGTACAGAGGAGGGGGACGAGGAGGATGGAGATGGGTTGCAGAGGAGGAAGAAGAGGAGGAGTAGCAGCAGGAGGAAAACTCTGGAGCAGGAGTCCCCGCTGCCCAGTGGCGGCGGCGGCGGCAGCAGGAGGCGGCGAGCCATCCTCTTCGATACCTTGCAGGACGTGTCCGGCTTCACCCTCGTCTCCCTGCTCCGGCAGCTGGCCGATCTCAGCCGCCTGGCCAGCGGCATCTTCCAGGAGCTGGAGGTGGAGGCAGGCTCGATGTGTGCCCTCTGCAGCCGCCTCCACAGCCGCTTCCAGACCCTACAGGAGCGCACCCTCCACCTCGACGCCAAGAAGGTCGCAGTCCGTAAGTAAACAAAAACCGCACTTAAACACCAGAGATACGATGCAACCATCTGCTGCTGCTAAACATAACTTTGTTCCATGTGTCAACCCCCCCCTAACATTCCTGACCAACCTCAAAGAAAAGTTTATAACTTGACATCGCATGTTTTTAGTTAAATCTATGGGCTTGTTGTCATGTTACTTAACTACATATTTATTTAATTACATGTATTTATTCAACGGTGCATATATTTTCTTTAACAACTTGTTTATTTAACCCTAAACACGCGATGTGCTGAATCCTAAACATTTATAGCAGAACCTTTTTTTGGTATTTATTTTAAAATGTTCTTTTGGTTCGCTTCCCTGAGGAATATAAGTGATCTGAGCTGTGTGTTTTCTTTTAAATTGAACCACCGAGAGACCAGCAATATCCAAGGCATCATCAAACAGTTTGTTCTGGAAATGTGAACGAGACATACGCGTAATTTTAATGTGGCTTCGTGAGGCGGGTTGTATGCAACTTGTGTCTAGGGCAGTGAAAAAAACTTGTTTTTAACTTCAAGAAGGGTGTAATTTTATAGGAACTTTTGTGAGTCGAGGGAACTGTAATTTTGTGTTGTGATCTTTGTTGTTTTTTTCCTGCTTGGTCTATATTGTGCTAAATAATGTGTCATTTTGGATGTTGTTTTTCTACCCATCAACTTCGAGGCAGGGTTGATATTTGCATCACCTTTTTGTTTTGGAAAATTCTTAAAACCATGTTGTCACTGTGTTCAGTGTTGTGAAACATTCTTGAATTGTATGATCCAGCCTTTTGTTGAGATTAATAATTCTGAATTGGTTCTGCTTGTGCTGTCCAAATGAGTAGCTAAAGACATGGGGCTTGTAAGGCAACTGTTATTAAGAGGAGGCACTTGAGACACATTGCCAAGAGGTTACAACTCTGTCATAGAGGCATACAAAAGGAGACCCTTGTCCATGCCAGCCATTAGATACCCATCTATATTAATCAATTTTTCCAGTATTTGATCCATAGTCTATTATGACTTGGGTAATTCATGTGGTCATCTAGTTGCTACTTTCACCATCTTCTCAGTCTGTTTCAATCATCCTCTGATACCTCTAAACTGTTTGATCCATACCTTAGACCCAAGTCTCTAAGAACATAGGTTTAGGGTGATAGGAGAAAGATTTAAAGTGAATTGTGGGCCGGTTTTTCACACACAGGGTAGTGGGTATATGAAATGAACTGTCAGAGGAAGTGATAAAGGTGGATAAAATGACACCGTTTAAAATACATTAGGACAGGTTATATGGATAAGAAAAGTTGAGGGGAATAATAGCCAAATGCATGCAAATGGGACTAATTTAAATAGGCACTTTGGTCGGCATGAATGGGTTGGGCTGGGCTGAAGGGCCTCTTTTCATGTTGCGTAACTATGAATCTGGTCCTCGATACAAGAAAATGTTTCCACCCTATTAATGCCCTTCATAATTTAATTCCTCAGTTAATCATAGATTTCAGGACCGGCAGAGAAGAGGGTAAAATATATTTTAATATTGAATTTATTTATTTCCAAAATGATTAATTTGAATGATAAGACATTTTAAAATTTCCCAGCAAAATATTGAATCTTTGAATGCAGACCATGTTTGACATTAGTTCAGTTCGATATTAGCTGAAGGTTTGTTACAAATGGGCCACTGCATGGCTATAGTACTGGCCCTTTGTTTTTGAGTTTAAAAAAATGATACAACCCCACATAGAATGACGTGGTACAGATGATTACACATCTGTCTCTTGGGATGGTATGTTGGGAGTAGTGTAAAGTGATGAGGGATATTACTTCAGCAATACAACACTGATCATATGCCCTTATGTTCTTGTATTGTGGGGGGAGGGCATTGCGGGGTAATGCATCATTTTGGGGTAGTTTGTATGAAAACTAAGGAGCAGGTGGTGATGTGTTGTAGGTGAAGAGAATACATTTTTTGATAAATGTGTTTACAAAAGACCTGAAAAATGCCAGGAGCACCTGCCACTCAGCGGTTTCCTGCCAGGGAATGTTTGTGTCGTGCAGAAAGGATTTGAGCTCTGGATTCTGAATTTTGATGGATCAGGACTTGAACATTTGAGCATTAGGAATGTGCTTTAGCTAAGCTGTAGCTCGCTGTTAACTTGCAGCTCTTATTTCTATGATGGCTCACTGTCTCGTCTGTGTGGAAGTCTGGAAGCCCCCTTTTTGTCAAATCCAGTTTGCCAGATAAAAACTTTGCCACAGTCCGTTCCATTCTGTATCTGATTTGTGCGTATTTGCATTTAGAGGTGAGAGAAGCTGTGGTGATTCTCACTGGAGCTGAGAAAGTTAAGAGAGAATGTAATCATATATAGTTGATGGAATAGATGCAAGTAAACACTGACAGGTTGTAAATGAGTCAGAATTGAGATAACCAGATGAGGTAAATTATAAAACTTTTTTTTTCTAATTAAGAAGGTGTTGAGAACAATTTCAGTTTTTTAAATAGAAACATTGCAGAACTCACTGGGTGGTATCAGGAATGTTACCATCCTCTATGAGGGAGATTTTGTACAATGAGGGATGCCAATGCAGAGACTTAATGCCTTGGGCCAAGATTGTTATTTCCTGCTATTTACTGTACTAGAGGACACCTTATTTTACTGTAGAATGAGTTTCCTTTGGCAATTATTCTGTGATGTGAAAGGCAGCCTGAAATGCTTTTCAGAACTAGAATGCAACAACATGTGTCTTGGAATCGTGCAGTGTAGAAAGAGCATGTTTCTCCGATTGTGTAGTGGCTTGCAGTTTGAAAGATCTACCCAGTCATTCCTACTCACCTCATTCCCCTCTGCAAATGCTCCTTTCTTCACTTGCTCTCTGTTTTTAATGTTGCTTGCATGTCGGCGATGAGGAGCAAAGCTGAACACTTGAAGACCTGTTTTAAAAGGGGTGAATTATAGTAAAACCAGGGTCAAGGGGAGAAGTTGTTGGTTTGAAATTTTTGCTAAACAACTAAATACTCATTCAAGTTGTGCACATTGAGCTCTGCCTTGCTGAAACATTCCTCGTGTTTGGCTGGTATGGTGATGCTCCTGAATCACTACACTGTGATCCTACTTCTGCACTGCCCCTGGCTGTTGTCTTGTAGTCTACCTGCATTCTTATTGTGACTGCGTGGGTTTTCTCCTACAACCCAATGACGTGTAGGTTGTTAGGTTAATTGGCTACTGTGAATTATCCCTAGTGTGGGTAGATGGCAGGAGAATTGGGGGAGTTGGCAGGCTCATGAGAGAGAATAGTGAAATTAGTGGGTAAAGGGATCGTTGGGATTGCTGTGAGACTGAATATAGAGTGACCTCTGGCTGTATCATATAAGAAAACATGAACAAGTTTGGTCCTATTAGAACTTCTTGACTCTTCTAGTAAGGGGAATGAGTTTTTTAGGGGATCTGAGAGATTTTTTTTTATCACAGTTAATAACTGGAATACATTGCCAGAGCAGGCGGTGGAATGAGGTACAATTCCTATGATGGGGTCATTTGGATAGGGGCTTAAATAGGCAAGGCATTGAAGGATACAGTCCTAATATGGGTAATGGGATCTGTATAGATGGTCGTAAAGGACAACAGGGGCCGTGTTTGTGTAGCATGACAATTATTATGAATAATAAGTATTATGCCCTGACTAACATTCATCCCCCACCACAACATATTATCTGCTTTTAGTTAAAGTGGTGTTGCGGGACTTTGATGTGTATAATTTAATTGGTGTCTTTCTTGCATTGGAACAGAGATTAAACGGGTTTAAAAGTTGCTTTGTTGAATGGGAAGATTTTTTTCTGTTAGTTACCAATTTACTCGAACAGTTTTCTATTCCACTGTGAGAAAGCTTTTATCTTCTGTCTCAAAATAAGGAACTCATTTGAGCCCCGATGTCAAGGCTGCGTTGATCTCCTCTGCCTTGATGGACATGGACAACATGGCCACTTAGTACTTAAGTAGGAAATCAAATCCTTCCCTACCTATGCATGTAGTAACCCAGACCAAACAATGAGCCATATCATCACGCACTGATCTTGATACAAATTCAATATGCGATAACTTTGAGATAAGCTGCTTTTTCACAATGATCTCATTGTGGTTTATGATCCTCGAACTTCATTTATCAATGCTGTTCCGGCAAGAGGTGGAAGGCTTTAGAAAGTAATTAATTGGCTATAAAAAGCTTTGAGACTTCCTGAGCAGGTGAAAAGCGATACACTGGGTGCTTTTGATGTGTAGTTTCAGTTGCAGAGAAAATTATGGGGTAATACTTGCCAAATGCAGATTTTGGGTCCACTTCCTGCTTGTTCTGTCTGTGAATCTGCGCCTGCTCACTGCACTACTTGGAAAACGGATTTTCTCTGCAACTAAATGTATGTTATTTCTTGGTTTTCCTCGCACACCCATCAACACCCCTTTATTTAATGTTGAGAGTAATCACTGCAATAAACAAATTCATTGCTCAGATTTGTTCAGTAACTAATATTTAGTTACTGAACAAAGTTGTTCTGGGAGGTTAATTGTCACCATAAATTGCCCTGTCAGGCGAATGGCAGTACAATTAGGGTGGAGCTGATGGGCACGTGAGAGAGAATAGTTACAAGTAAATAAATGGTGGAATGGGATTGATGCTTGTGCTCTGAACTAGCATGGACTTGATCGGCAGAATAGATTAGTTCAGCATCATAAGGAGATTTAAGAGGCATCTTGACAGGGGCCTGAAGGAGCAGGATATGGTGGGACACAAAGTGCTGGAGCAACTCAGCGGGTCAGGCAGTCTCTCTGGAGAACATGGATAGGTGGCGTTTTGGATCTGAAACGTTGAAATGTCACCTATCCACGTTCTCTAGAAATACTGACTGACCCACTGAGTTACTACTGCACTTTGTGTCCTTTTTTGTGAACCAATATCTGCAGTTCTTTGTTTCTAGGATATCAAGGGATATGGAATTAAGGCGTGGAATTAGTGTAGATGGGCATAGTTGCTGCCATAGAGATGGTGGGCCAAAGGTCCTGTTTCTATGCATCACAACTCCATGACTCAGACACTATGAAGATTCTGGACATTTCAGATAATGGATAAGAAGAAACTGTTTCCGCTGACAGGAGGGTTGGCAGCCAGGGCGAAAGATTTAAACGGTCAAAACAAACTGTAAGAATTTTATTAAATATAATGCTGTGCACTGTCTGAAAAGCGATGTGGAAAAAGGAAATTATAGTATTGTTATTGCCACCTCCTGTGTAATTTTGTGCAAAAATTGAATGCACTGTTGTGATTTGCAGTTTCATCACAACTGCTCAATTAAATTGCAGTGTGTATATAACTTGCCCGCAAGGATAACATTTTCAGTAGCATTTAGTTGTACATCATTGATCTTGGAGTCTTCAACATTTTGGCTTAGTTATCCTGGCTGCCGCTTGGCATTGTAGCTACTGCAAGAATTTTCAAGTGTGGCAGCCAGCATGTGGAAGAATAGTGGACCGTAGGAGCGAAGTGTTCACCCTGCTTTCAAAATAAGCTGAGGGAGAGATCAGATTTGTTCCTTTGATGTGTGGAAATATGTCAAAGGTCTCTTGAGTGTGATCAGCTGGACAGTCCACAAGCTGCCTTCAATAAAAAATGCGAGCCGAGTGTTAAAAGCCGGCCATTGATCACGTTTTAGTTAAGACTTGTCTCCTGGGTACTTCAAATAACATTGAGCTGATGTTATTAATTCTTTATCTCAACACCTCTTTCATGTCCTCTTTTCTGTCCTGCATTAATTCTGTTGTTTTTCTCTTGGTGATTTATAATATTGCCCAGTTGCCAATAGCTTAGTAATCCCAGTTAATTACTTGTATTAAAGCCTCGATGCATACTTTAGGACAGATGTTCAGATGAATGGAAAAAAGTAAGGAAATGGTGGGGAAAGGTAACCAAGAATTATTGTTAGACAAAGGCGGGTGTGTAGGAAGTTGATCAAAGCTAATGTATGTAAAAATTAAAGTAGGCGTCAGCTCTGTCTCAGTAAGTCGCCTCTTTCAACATATGAGTATGATCTAACAGCTACTTGAGGGATGTTGTTGTAGGGGAACCTCAATTGCCAAGTCAATGGATATTTTTAAGGCGGAGGTTGACAGATTCTTGATTAGAAAGGGTGTCGGGGGTTATGGGTAGAAGGCAGGAGAATGGGGTTGAGGGCGAAAGATAGATCAGCAATGATGGAATGGTAGAGTAGACTCGATGGGCCGAATGGCCTAATTCTGCTACTGGAACGGGATAGGTACTCAATAATCCAGGTTACAGGATGCTCCAAAAGAACAGCCCAAATGGAAAATGGAGGTGGAAATATTTGTTAATCGAGGAAAATATTGGAGCAATGTTGAGATATGGGACGGAGGCAGTGGATAGTAATGTAGAGGTTGGAATTATGAATAGCAAGAAAGGTGACAAGGGTGAGAGTGGTCTACAAGCCCCCAAAACATGGCCTCTTTATAGGGTGGAGCATAAATGGGGAAATATCTAGTGTGTTTGAATGGCAATGCAATTGTCATGGGAGATTTTAATCAAACTGACAAGAGAGTTATGGAAGAGGAATTGGTTTAGAGTGCCAAGAATTTGCAGTGTGTTATGGAACCTACTTGGGAACTGGCTACTTTAGATCTGATCAAGTTTAAAGAGGATGGATTGGGAAGAGATCTTCAGATTAAAGATCCATCATAAAGTAGTGATCACGATATAAGAGAATTCCGGATGCAATTTGAGGATGAACACCTCGGGACCAAAGCCAGTGGCATTAACTTAAATAAGGGAATTTATAATGGTATGAAGGTGGAGCTGTCTAATGTGGAATGGGGAAATAAGCTAAGAAACAGAAGTTGAATAGTGGCAGATTCATAACACCTTGCAGGAATTTATTCCAATTAGAAACAGGTTTTCATTCATAACGTCAATATCTGTGGTTAACAAAGGATCATTTAAAACTGAAAAGTAGGGCATACAATGTGGCAAGGGTTGTTGTTGGGAAGTTTGCGTTCGAACTAACTAAGGGTGCTGTCTGTACGTTCTCCCTGTGACATGCGTGGGTTTTCTCCGGGAGCTCCGGTTTCCTCCCACACTCAAGTTGTGCAGGTTTCTAGGGTAATTGGCTTGGTAAAATTGTAAATTGTACCTTGTGTGTGTAGGATAGTGCTAGGTCGGCGTGGACTCAGTGGGCTGAAGGGCCTGTTTCTGTGCTGTATCGCTAAACTAAGTTTGTAAGAGAGAGATGAAATGACATGCAAGAAGGAAGAAAATGGATGTTGAGAAAAACATGCATGTAATAAATACAGGAAGTCATAAAGTCATTCAGCATGGAACAGACCCTTTGGCCAGATCCGTCCATGCAAACCACAATACCCCCCCAAGCTAGTCCCATTTGTCTCCACCTGGCCCAAATCTCTCTAAGCATTTTCTTTCCATGTACCTGTCCAAAATATTTTTAAATGTTGTCATTATGATTTAGCACATATCTGGCAGATCATGACTTTTGCACACTTCTACAGGTCACCATGGAAACCATACTGTAGGGTTGCATCACAACTTGATTTGGGAATGGCTCTACCCAAGACCACAAGAAATGTCAGAGATTTGAAGATGGAGCCCAGTCCATCACTCAGACCAGACTTCCCACTATTGACCATCCACACTTCACACTGCCACCGAAAAGCAGCCAGCATAATCAAAGTCCCACTCCAGTTATTTCTCCTCCTCCCTGCCACTGTGTGGCTGAAGGTACAGAAGGTTGAAAGCGCACACAGCCAGCCTCAGGAACACCTGCTTCCCCTCTGTGATCAGGCTTCTGACGGGTTCTTTCATAAACTAGGGTACTGCCTGCCAGGGTAGTTGGTGAGACCACACTGCTGTTCTGGTTGCCCAACTATAGGAAGGATGTTACTAAGTTGGAAAGGGAACTGAAGTGATTCACCACGTTGATACCTGGACTTGCAGCTTAAGTTATAGCAAGAGGTTGGATAGGCTGGAAGACTTCCCAGTCCATCACAGGTATTGACCTCCCCATCATCAAAGGGATCTGTAGGAGGAGCAGCCTCAAAAAAGGCAGCCAGCATCATTAAGGATCCACACCTCCCTGGCCACACTCTCACTTCACTTCTGTATCAGGAGGAGGGTATATGTGTCTGGAAACTGTAACGTCTATGTTCAGGAACGGATTCATCCCCAAAACCATCAGGCTATTGAACTCCGTGCTCCAACTAAACTATGAACTGTCTAGGTTGCACTAGGCATTTCAGGCCTTGTTTTATTTTTGCACTGAATTTATTTATTTATTTAACTATTTTGTTTACTATGTGTTTTTTTTGTTTATTATCTTTTAGGTACTGTCATTGTTGCAGGAAAAACTGCAGCTAATTTTCACACAGCAGTGTGATACTGAGCAGATAATGTAAATTTTTTTTTAATGCTGTACACCCCATCAAACATGTCCTCCCTACAGTACAAGAGCCCGTCATTTCCGCCTTTCCCTCATCTGTCACGTTGGAACCAGAGTAGAAGCAGGTGATCCCCAATCCCAATGGACTGCCTGATGATTAGATAGGATACAGAAGGAAATGTCCCCAGTGTTCTTTAAAATTCTGTGCATGTGATCTGTTGTGCCGAACTGAGATGCCGGGTCATTTTGGAGAATGCTTACTTTAAATTTTGCTCTAACCCTAGACTCCTCACCACTGCTGATTATGTGCTGCAGGCTGCCTTGAATTATTTTGTGCCTGCTGTCCCATGAGAGTTGAGCCCTTTACAGTTTCTGACTTGGTGTTAGCCACTAAGGCTTGGCGTGCTTGAATATTGTGTGCTTTTCTCCCCAACAATACAGCAGATCAAACCCTTCAAAATTACACACGTTCGATGGAGGTAGGATGAATGGAGGCTTTGGAGAACATCAAATACTCAGCTGAGGCATCTTGCGATGACAGTGTAGGGGGAAGGGGATGTGGGAATTAGAGTAGTGATAGTGGATGAAGGCTGATTATTGATCTCGGAAAACTAAGTAAAAGCAAACACTTATGTTATTTTTTTCAAAACATTTTGATATTTATTTTAAATGGGTTCCTTTATGAAAAGGGTGGAATATTTTGCTTACAGACCCATTAATTAAAATATCAGGCCTGCCTTCTTTAATCCTTTGCTTTAAATGGCAGCTTCCACTGGGGGAGGGGAGGCTTTGTTTGTGCTCTCTCTGGAATAGGAGATGGAGCTGTCTTTTCCACTGCGCCCTCTCGAAGCAGTGCTTATGATAATACCACTGCCATCAAACAGATGGGAACCTCTGTTTGGGTTAAGCCCAGCAGGCACCAGCCACCTCTGCACTCTCAGTGTCTGAGCAGAGCGTTTCACATCAAGTTCCCATGGGGACAAGGCACACAATGGGTTTAAACAAGATGTTGCCTTGCTGCATCTTCACATTTGTGATATTTTTGTTTTCCGAAAGCAAAAGGGGAAAGGGGCTCACAAATCCTTATTGCGTTGAGAAATTATAATCGTAATTTAAAAGTGAAAAAAAAATGCACAGTATGGCATTCAATTGTTTGATAACCACAAATATTTAAGGATGGGATGTAATTCTGCAAACTAGCAGCTGGAGAGAACTGTATTCCATGTCTTTCATCCAGGCACCTTTGTAACTGAGAGTTTAATGTTTTCAGTTCATATTAGTGAAGGGTAGACTCTTTTATTAGTGGCTTGGGGGAAGTGTTTTGAACCAAAGCTCTAACCTCCACTAGCCTTTTAGCTTCACTCACTGGATGTGCAGTAGATATTTCCTGCTGTGGGAGATTCTGAAACTAGACATCTCCCACTTACCACACTCGAGGTGAAATCTTTTTTTAAGAGTCACAAGACTCGGGAATTCTCTTTCTCTAAGGGTGGTGGAAGTAGAATCTTTGAAGGTTTTTAAGGCAGTATCAGTAAGATATTTGAAAAACAAGCTTCTCAGTCGTGATTAAGTTAATTGATAGTGCAGTATTATGGTTCTGTGTGGCCTTTTACTGTTCCTCATTCGTATCATCAATTTGGCTATTCACTGCACCTGTCATGACCCGAGAACATTGCAAACTATGTTACATTACGTTATAACACCCTTTCTAGTTTAATGACATCCTTCGTACAGCGGGGGACCAGAACTAAAAGCATTACAGGCACCTAGTGTTTCACGTGAAAAGCAGTGTGTAAATCAAATATATGCCAGGCACTGCATGCGACTACGCTGACATACGGTGCCAGGCAAAATTTGAGTGCGTTATTCCAAAAATTATAGTGCATAAATTAAAGTTTAGTATTTAGACAAACATGTTTGTCTAAAATCGCGTAAATCAAGCATGTGTAAAATGGAAAGAACCAGTACCCCAAATGTGGCCACCTTATACACCAAAACTTTCCAAATCTTGTACTCACAGATGAAGGCACGCATGCTAGACACAACGTTCCTGTGTTGCCACTTCTATGGAACTTTGTACCTGCACCCCAAGGTGTCATAAGTTTTAGGAGCAGAATTAGGCCATTCAGCCCATCAAGTCTACTCCACTATTCAGGGAGGGAGTTAGATGTGGCCCTTGTGGCTAAGGGGATCAGAGGGTATGGAGAGAAGGCAGGTACGGGATACTGAGTTGGATGATCAGCCAAGATCATATTGAATGGCGGTGCAGGCTCGAAGGGCCGAATGGCCTACTCCTGCACCTAATTTCTATGTTTCTATGTTTCAATCAAGGCTGATCTATCTCTTCCTCCTAACCCCATTCTCCTGCCTTCTCCCCATAACCCTTGACACCTGTACTAATCAAGAATCTATCTATCTCTGCCTTAAAAATATCCATTGACTTGGCCTCCACAGCCTTCTGTGGCAAATAATTCCACACATTCACTACCCTCTGACTAAAGAAATTCCTTCCCATCTCCTTCTCAAAGGATCGTCCTTTAATTCTGAAGCTAAGACCTTTGGTCCTGGACTCTTTCCCTAGTGGAAACATCCTCTCCATATCCACTCTAACCAAGCTTTTCACTATTCGGTAAGTTTTGTCTCTGTGCCACAACAATCCCAAGGCTCCACCATCCACTATGCAAGTCCCAGCAATGTCATTGCAAAATATATAACCTTGCATTTAGCTGAATTAAACTCCATTTGTCACAACTCGGCCCATCGGCCTAGTCAATCAAGATCCCATTGTCATTCTCAACAACATTCGTCACCATCGACTATGCCATCAATTTTAGTGTCATTTGCAAACTAAATAATTCCTGCTACCATCATTCACATCCAAATCGTTAATATAAATAACATAACTGTGGATCCAGCACTGATGTCTATGACGCTTGTACAGGCCTCCGGTCTGAAAACCATCCATCTACCACCACCTTTCTTTCAAGCCTACTTTGTATCCAATTGGCCAGCACAGCCTGGATCCCATGTGAGAGATATCTTATCCCTCAGACCATCTCTGATTTTTTATCATTTCCTGTCGTCTGCCTTCCACAGCTACCAATCTTATCATTCCCCAGCCCTGCATGGCCCTATTTTATCTGCCAAAAATCCATAAGCAGAACTGCCTTGGCAGACACATTGTTTCTGCCTGCTCCTGCCCCATGAGTTTGAAAATAGTCAAAGAGTCTGAAGAAAGGTCCCGACCTGAAACGTCCCCCATCCTTTTTCTCCAGAGAAGCTTCCTGAGCGCAGAGTTACTCCAGCACTCTGTGTCTATCCCATGTGATCTAACCTTCCAGACCAGCCTACTATGCGGTATCTTGTGTAAAGGTTGGCTAAAGTCCATGTAGACAACATCTACCGCACTGCCCTCGCCAATCATCTTGATCACCTCTTCAAGAAAACCCCAAAAGAATATGACCCCACATACTGCAGCGAGGTTGCCTGGTTAAGCAATGATGTCTAATCATGGTTGTAATATAGTTCCTGCTGCAGTTAGCTTTATGCAAATATCCAACAGACAGCTATTAGTTAATCACCTAATAACTATGATTTTAAGACACAGTCCTGACTTTGCACTAAGATATTCAATTACAATTTCAATTAAAAGCACAGCAGACAAATCGGGCAGCATTTCTGTATGAGGAGCACTCTACAGGCATTGCTTTTGCCTGGATTATTTGATGTGGACTCAGACACCTGCTTACTCTTTGAGGCTTGTGACTCAATTTTCATTGTGGCGTTTACCCCTCCAGAATAGTGGGTAACGTTCCCAACATCTGATCGGTAGCAGAGTACGCGGCTTGCTCAGTACTGCAATGCATGGGAATGTTAGCCAGGATGGCTGGCACAAGCCCACAGCACTTTGACCAGGGGCTGCTAATTGATTGACGGTATGCTGAGCAGCAAAGCTGCAGAGATGATTCCTGGCTTGTGCTGAATGGCAGGATTTGCTGGTGCAGAATAGAGGCTTTACAGTAGATTTCTGCTTCTGCATCTCCATACCGTAAAGAGAGGTGAGTAAATTTGTTACAGCATTGCATGCAGTTATGATGACCCATATTATAGGTAGGATGTGAAGGTGCAGAAAATATTCACAAAGGTTTTGCCGAGACTGGAGGGGTTGAGTTACAAGGTGAGACTGGAAGGCTTGGGCTCTGGAGTGAATGCTTTGCATGAAGGGATTCAAAGTAAATAGTAAATTTGCAGATGACACAAAGCTGGGTGGAAGTGTGAACTGTGAGGAGGATGCTATGAGAATGCAGGGTGACTTGGACAGGTTGGGGGAGTGGGCAGATGCATGGCAGATGAAGTTTAATGCGGATAAATGTGAGATTATCCACTTTGTTAGCAAAAACAGGAAGGCAGATTACTATCTAAATGGCGTCAAATTGGGAAAAGGGGAAGTACAACGGGATCTGGGGGTCCTTGTACATCAGTCTATGAAAGTAAGCATGCAGGTACAGCAGGCAGTGAAGAAAGCGAATGGCATGTTGGCCTTTATAACAAGAGGAATCGGATTTAGGAGCAAAAAGGTCCTTCTGCAGTTGTGCAGATCCCCAGTGAGCCCAAACCTGGAGTATTGTGTGCATTCTTGCTACTGAGGAAGTGCAGCGTAGGTTTACAAGGTTAATTCCCGGGATGGCGGGACTGTTATATGCTGAAAGAATGGAGCAGCTGGGCTTGTATACTCTGGAGTTTAGAAGGATGAGAGGCGATCTCATTGAAACATATAAGATTGTTAAGGGTTTGGACATGCTAGAGGCAGGAAACATGTTCCCGATGTTGGGGGAGTCCAGAACCAGGGGCCACATTTTAAGAATAAGGAGGAAGCCATTTAGAATGGAGACGAGGAAACACTTTTTCTCACAGAGAGTGGTGAGTCTGGAATTCTCTGCCTCAAAGGGCGGTGGAGGCAGGTTCTCTGGATGCTTTCAAGAGAGATCCAGATAGGGCTCTTAAAAATAGCGGAGTCAGGGGATATGGGGAGAAGGCAGGAACGGGGTATTGATTGGGGATGATCAGCCATGATCACATTGAATGACGGTGCTGGCTCAAAGGGCAGAATGGCCTACTCCTGCACCTATTGTCTATTGTCTAATGCAGCTGTGCCTAATCCTATAGAGGCTAACCCTTATAGAGGATTATAAAATCATGAGGTACAGAGATAAAGTGAGTGATCCCAGGGAAGGGTAGTCTAAAGCTAGAGGACATAGGTTTAACGACAGAGGGAAAACATTTAAAAGATACCTAAGGGACAGATTTTGCATCCGCAGGGTGATGGGGTGTGTGAGCAGCCAGAGGAGGTAGTAGGTGGGTACATTTATAATGTCAAAAGACATTTGGACAGATATATGAATAGGAAGGGTTTAGAGATATAGGGGCTAAATGCAGGCATTCGGGACTAGCCCAGAACGCCAATTTGGTTAACATCAGCAATATGGGTTGAAGGGCCTGTTTCAATGCTGTTCATCTCCATGATGCTATGACTCGTATGTGGCCATTACTGACTGTCTGCCAGAAGAGGCCTGTGGGCATTTATTGAGGCTAGAAATAGGCTCTGAACTGGTAGAATGATCTTCATGCAACCATGATCTAAGCTTACACAGATGATTGGGTACAGGGACATGCCAGATTCTGGATTAGTACGGCTGTCAGGAGTTACGGGGAGAAGGCAGGAGAATGGGGTTGAGAGGGAAAGATAGATCATCCATGATTGGATGGTGAAGTATATGATGGGCCGAATGGCCTAATTCTGCTCAAATGGCATGAAATTTTCGGGGGAGGCAAGGTTGTGATTGATAAGAGAATAGGGGGGGGAAGGAGGTTAAATTGTTAGTGCCCCTTATGGCACATAATGGGAAGAGGAGGCCATTCAGCCCTTCAAACTGATGTGTCATTTGGTGAGATCGTGGCTGGCCTTCCAATCCCATTGATTCCCACGGTCCCACGCTATTTACAAGGATCAACTGACTGCTATTAGAACTAATTTAACCTGTGATCCACTGCTTAATGGAAGAGGCCACGTGTGCACCATCTGTTTTGTGAAGAATTGTTTCCTAACTTGCCTCCTGCCACTGACTTTTAAGCATTTCTGTCCTTGTGATAAACTCCCTTGTGGATAAAGTTAATAGCACCTTGCCCAATGTGTTAATAGCACCTTGCCCAATCTTCAAAGCTGTCTGCAAGAGCATGCTCGCTGTGATGTGGTTGGGTACCAAACTCAGAGATTAGCATTATTGCTGTGTGACAGAGCGCCCTGTCTGAAGTGAAATGCTCAGGATTACTATGCAGCTGGAAGTTCACGGGCTGCTGTTCTTAATCAGATTTGAACCAGTGGTGCGGTTCACTGAATAGAAATGCAGTGTCAGATTAGATCCCATTTGCACTCCATTTCCTTTCATCTCTTCCTTCTTGAGGCTAGCATGTTTTGATGCTAGTTTTTGTTTCCCCAGGTTCTGTTCTGGTAACAGGCCTGCTAAATGTTATCCTCCCTCCTTTCCAGAGTGGAGATGTTGCATTGGATGTGTTGTCACTGTCCCAACGGAGAGCTTGTTTTACACGTGTGATACATGATAGTTTGACTGCTAGTTACTACATTGCTCGTGTCAATATATTGGCAATGTCCATCAATGGTAGAAGGTTGACTGCGAATTGCTTAGCTTTTCAACTACATCAGCTGAGTGGAGCAGTTTTATTTGTGGTGTTCCTCTCCTACGCTTCCACTGTAATTGTAGGGAGTATAGAGATGCAATACAGATACAGGCCCTTGGGCCCATCATATCCATACTGACCTCACCCATCAGCAATGATCCCATTCGCCTGCATTATAAACGTAACACTCGTTGCCTTGGCTTTTTAACCCTCTGTCTAAATTACTCTTAAACATGTTAGACAAGTTATGACAATTTTGGAGGGATATGGACCAAACATAGGCAGGTGGGACTAGTGTAGCAGGGACATTTTGGCCACAGTGGGCCAACAGTTTCCACACCGTATCTGATTAGTTGTGTCAGATTCCACCACCACCTCTGACAGTGTGTTCCAGATAGTAACCAAACTTTGTGCATTAAAAAAAAATATTAAAAATGGGAGAGCTACGTGGAAATAGGACACCTCAGTGCTGGGAGGTCAACTAACTAGATGCTGCCTTTATTTCAGTGTCTTCTGTTCTGCCTTTCCACAGCTGATGCTCAAATTTATGATGACTCTACTACTCCAGAGAACCTTTGAACTCAACTTTAGAGATATAGCGCGGAAACAGGCCCTTCGGCCCACCAACTCGGCCAACCAGCGATCACCCCGTACACTGGCACTATCCTACACTAGAGGGACAATTTACAATTTTAACCCAAACCCAATAGCCTACAAAACTGTACGTCTTTGGAATGTGAGGGGAAACCAGAGAACTCCTAAGCAGTCACAGGGAGAACATACAAATTCCATACAGACAATATTCATAGTCATGACCAAACCCGATCTCTGGTGCTGCAAGGCAGCAACTCTACTGCTGCGCCACTGTGCCGCCTGTCAAAACCACTTTCTCTGTTTTCTGCAGAGTAAGGTCATGTAAAATTTGTACCCGTTGAACAACAACACTCTTGGTGCCTGTCATTGATTCAACCACTTTTCAGTTTGTCCTCTGGATTAGTTCAATAGGAAAATGAAAGGATTTGTTACAATAGAACCCATTATGGCTGTTTGCGCAAGGAGTAAGCATTTCTCTTTCCCATTTCTCCTGGTTGCTTTCTCGACTTTTATTGCCTCTTCACTTTTCCTCCCTTCCTCCCTTCCTCCCCTCACGTTTCCCCATAGCACCAAAAGGCCTGTACGTGTCAGACTACACCCCAGAGGTACACGAGCACTGGCTTTGCTGGGGAATGTTGTACTTGGATTGAGGCTCTGCTTGAATCAGCAATTCTATGAAATGCAGACATAAAACAGCTACACTTGCACATTCTTTTTCTCCCGCCTGTTAAGCCATACATTTAGTATAAACAGATCACAAATTGCTAATCAAAGACATATTTCATGCAATAAATTATTCTTTCAAATTTGATTTAAAGAAAGTTTTCCCGTCCCCTTTGGGTGTGGCCATCCATCTATTACATATGGTGGTCATGTTTCTTGTCAAATGTACTGTTCCAGCAGTGTTCTGATTTATCACCAACAGGCAATACATCGTAAGTTTAAACTGCCGGCTTGGAGAGAAATGGATAGTCAACGTTTTGTGTTGGGACCCTTCTTCAGTCTGAAGAAGGATCATGGCCCGAAATGTCGACTGTCCATTTTCCTCCACAGATGCTGCCACAAATTCTTCAGACTATATTTTTTGCTTCAGTGAACACAAAGTGCTGGAGTAACTCAGTGGGTCAGGTAGCACTGGGAACTCCTCTTCAGACAGACTGAAGATGTTCTCCAGAGATGTTGCCTGACCTGCTGAGTTTCTCCAGCACTTTAAGTCCTTTTGTGTAAGGCAACATCTGCAGTTCCTTGTTTCTATATTTTTTGCTCAAGATTTCGGCTTCTAATAATTCAGGCCTCTGATAATTCTCTGTTAGCCATCAAGACAGATATTTCAATACCATATAAGACGGAAGAATCTCCATTTCTACAGCATCTTTCACATTTCGTGTTGATGTCTAAGATTTTCACAGTTAATGAAACCACTTCTGAACTTTTGACAGTGCTGTTGATAATGTGGCAGACAATTTGCACACAGCAACTTTCTGCATACAACAGCGACAATGAGCAATAATTGTGAGCTGTTTTTAGAAATGTTGATGATGGATAAATATTGGCCAGGAACTGAGATAATTTCCTTACTTTTCACAATAGCACAATGAGACCTTTTGTGATCGCCCGGCAGAGTACGTGGGTGCTCAGTGCGCTTTGACTTAAAGATGGCATCAACAGAGTAGGATACCCTCAGAATACACAAACTGCTGCAGTAACTCAGCGGGTCAGGCAGCATCTCAGGAGAAAAGGAATGTGACTTTTGGGCCGAGACCATTCTTCAGACTCTGAAGAAGTCAGAGTCTCGATCCAAAACTTTTCTCCAGAGATGCTGCCTGTCCCGCTAGGTTATTCCAGTATTATCTTCTTTCATTCCATATTCCAGTGTCTACCTTCTTTGTAAACCAGCATCTGCAGTTAGTTCAGATTCCTGCCTTCAGAATAGTTTAGTTTAGAGATACAGCGTGGAAACAGTACCTTTGGCCCACCGAGCCTGCGCCGACCAGAGATCCTTGCACATTAACACTGTTCTACACACTAGTGACAATTTACAATGTTACCAAGCCAAGTAGCCTGCTGACCTACAAACTTTACCTCCCCACTCGACACAACCACAGGAGATGCAACACCTCTCCCTTTAACTCCCGCCTCGACTCCATCCAAGGACCCCGACAATCTTTCCAGGTGAGGCAGAGGTTCACTTACACCTCTTCCAACCTCAGCTACTGTGTTCCCTGTTCCAGGTGTCAACTCCTGTAAATTGGCGAGTCTAAGCGCAGGCTTGGCGATTGTTTCGCTGAACACCTCCGCTCACTCCGCCTTAACCTACCTGATCTCCCGGTTCCTTAGCACTTTAACTCTTCCTCCCATTCTCAATCTGACCTTTCTGCCCTGGGTCTCCTCCATTGTCAGAGTGAGGCCCAGCACAAATTGGAGGCCTAGCCCACCTCATATTTTGCTTGGGTAGCTCACACCCCAGCAGTATGAACATTGACTTCTCTAACTTCAAATGGCCCTTGCTTTCCCTCTCTCTCCATCCCCTCCTCCTTCCCAGTTCTCCAACCAGTCTTAATGTCTCCGACTACATTCTATCTCTGTGCCGCCCACTCCCCTGACATCAGTCTGAAGAAGGGTCTTGACCAGAAACGTCACGCATTCCGTTTCTCCGGAGTGCTGCCTGTCCTGCTGAGTTACTCCAGCATTTTGTGTCAGCCTACAAACCTATACGTCTTTGTAGTGTAGAAGGAAACTAGAGCACCCCTGAGAAGCAGGTCACGGGGAGAACATACAAATTCAGTACAGATAGCAACTAAATAGCACAGATAAAAGTTTCAATTTTATTCTAATGTACATGACAAGCTGGAGAGGGTACAGAGAAGATTTACAAGGATATTGCCAGGACTAGAGGGTGTGAGCTATAGGGAGAGGTTGAAAGGGACTCTATTCCTTGGAGCACAGGAGGATGTGGGGTGATCTTAAGAGGTGGATAAACCCATGAGTGGATTAGATCGGGTAGATGCAAAGAGTCTCTTGCTGAGAGTGGGTGAATCGAGGATCAGAGGACATGGGTTTAAGGTGATGGGGAAAAGATTTAATAGGAATCTGAGGGGTAACATTTTCACACGAAGGGTGGTGGGTGTATGGGACAAGCTGCCAGAGGATGTAGTTGAGGCAAGGACAATCCCAGCATTTAAGACACAGTTCGACAGGTACATGGATAGGACAGGTTTGGAGGGATATGGACCAAACGCGGGTAGGTGGGACTAGTGTAGCTGGGACATGTTGGCCAGTGATGGCAAGTTGAGCATGAAGGGTCTGTTTCCACACTGTCACTCTATGGCATGACACTTTCAATGCCTTGTAACTGGTTCATTTTATATTTCGTTGTACATGGTTCATGTTACAATGACAATAAAGAAACTATTCTATTCTATTCTCTATTCTATCCTTTGATTGGTGGCAGACCAATTTCCCTCCGGGATAAATAAAGTAGTATCGTATTGTATCGTAGTCAGAATCGAACCCGGTGGTGCTGCAAGGCAGCAACTCTACCACTGTGCCGCCCCTAGTTGGACGATTTTTGTGCTCAAGACTCTGGAATCGGACTTGAACCAATTGAGTCAGAGCTGTCCGATCACAGAGAGTGCTGCAGTGTTGGAAGTACCATCCTCTGAGAGGGATCATAAGATCATGCAGCACTATTTTAAAGAGATTATTTTGCACCGGTATCGTGGCCAACAATCTGTTGAATTTTAAGATGCCCCTGCCATTCTAAATAAATATAACTGTCTGTTGAACAACTGAAATGATTTTGTGTAGCAATATGGAAGGAGCTTTGGTGTAACCAATTTTGAGCATTTCCTTTGAAATCAACACTTGAACAGATTATCTGGTCATTGCCCTGCCACCATGCTGTGGCCTAATTGCTTACTGTGTTTCCAAAGTACTTTGTTGTGAAGTGCATTTGGTTGGTTTGGGGATGTTGAGAGCAGTATGTGAATGCTGTTTGAATTTGACTTTAAATCATTTTTAAAAAATAAATAATTATTAGTTCTGGAGTCTTGCATGTGCTTTGTCTTTTTTCTCCCCCCCCCCCCCCCCCCCCCCCCCCCCTAGATTGTTTACTTCACACCCAATGCTTTCATTTGCACAACACCGTAGAAAGCATCCTATCAGGATGTATTACTGCTTGCTTTGGCAACTGCTCTGCCCAAGACTGCAAGAAATTGCAGCACACAAACAAAGCTTTTCACTGTGATAATAAGAAAGCAATAGCAGGAGAAAAGTGGCCTCTAAAATGGGGTATGTATCCCAGCTTTTGAAAGTGTGTCTTTTGTACTTAATCAAACCCGTCTGGCTTTGGGATAGACACACAAGTGGCTGCAGATGCTGGAACCTGGAGCAAAAACAAACTGCTGTAGCAATTCAATGGATCAGGCATCACCCGTGGAGAGAAATGGACAGTTGATGCTTCGACAGTCGAGACCTTCATCAGGACAGAAAAAGTAGAGGGGAAATGAGATGAGGCGAAGTGATTGGGCCAGAGGTGGCAAAGATGGGAAGACCCTGGTGAAGAGGATAGACACAATGCCGGAGCAACTCAGTCTTTCAGGCAGCATCTCTGGATAGAAGGAATGGGTGACGTTTCGGGTCGAGACCCTTCACCCATTCCTGCAATACATAGATACTGCCTGTCCCGCTGAGTTAATCAGGCATTTTGTGTCTATCTTCGGTGTAAACCAGCATCTGCAGTACTTTCCTACACATTCTTATGAGAAGGGGTTCATTGGCGGATGGAGTCAAGTTCAAGTGAGTTTATTGTCATGTGTCCCTGTATAGGACAATGAAATTCTTGTTTTGATTAAGCACACAGAAAATAGTAGGCATTTACTACAAAACAGATAAATGTGTCCATATACCATGATATAAATATATACACACATGAATAAATAAACTGGTAAAGTGCAAATAACAGAAAGTGGTTATTAATAATCAGAGTTTTGTCCGAGCCAGGTTTAATAGCCTGATGGCTGTGGGGAAGTAGCTGTTCCTGAACCTGGTTGTTGCAGTCTTCAGGCTCCTGTACCTTCTACCTGAAGGTAGCAGGGAGATGAGTGTGTGGCCAGGATGGTGCGGGTCTTTGATGATACTGCCAGCCTTTTTGAGGCAGCGACTGCGATAAATCCTCTCAATGGAAGGAAGGTCAGAGACGATGATGGACTGGGCAGTTTACTACTTTTTGTAGCCTTTCCCTCTCCAGGGCGCTCAAATTGCCGAACCAAGCCACGATGCAACCGGTCAGTATGCTCTCTACTGTGCACCTGTAGAAGTTAGAGAGAGTCTTCCTTGACAATCCGACTCTCCGTAATCTTCTCAGGAAGTAGAGGCGCTGATGAGCTTTTTTGATAATTGCGTTAGTGTTCTCGGACCAGGAAAGATCTTCAGAGATGTGCACGCCCAGGAATTTGAAGTTCTTGACCCTTTCAACCATCGACCCGTTGATATAAATGGGGCTGTGGGTCCCCCTCCTACTCCTTCCAAAGTCCACAATCAGTTCCTTGGTTTTGCTGGTGTTGAGGGCCAGGTTATTGCGCTGGCACCATATGGACAGTTGCTCGATCTCTCTTCTGTATTCTGACTCATCCCCATCAGTGATACGCCCCACAATAGTGGTGTCGTCAGCGAACTTGATGATGGAGTTCGCACTGTGGTTCGCTACGCAGTCATGGGTATAGAGTGAGTACAGCAGGGGGCTGAGCACGCAGCCTTGAGGTGCTCCCGTGCTGATTGTTATCGAGGCTGACACATTTCCACCAATACGAACAGACTGTGGTCTGTGGATGAGGAAGTCGAGGATCCAGTTGCAGAGGGATGCGCAGAGACCCAGTTCTGCGAGTTTGGTAACCAGTTTGGAGGGGATGATTGTGTTAAATCAATGAATAACAGCCTGACATATGAGTTTTTGTTGTCCAAGTGGTCCAGTGCGGAGTGGAGGGCCAGTGAGATCGCATCCACCATTGATCTGTTGTGGCGGTAAGCGAACTGCAGTGGGTCCAGGTTTTTGTCGAGGTAGGAGTTGATTTGCTCCATGATCAACCTCTCAAAGCACTTCATCACCACCGACGTTAGTGCCACTGGTCGATAGATATGGGGGAAAGATGGGGTAGAGATGGCCACAGAGGCTGGGTGGGGATAACAAAGGGCTGCAGTTTATGGAATCTGGTCGGAAAGGGAGAATGGAACCAAATAAGGAATGGATGGTGGGAAAATGGAAACAGTGGAGGGAGGGGATAGAGGACCCAGTGACAATGGGCTTTAGGATTACACAAAGGTGGGTTGGTGTTGATTAACAAGATGGTACAAAGTAATAGCCTGAGGTGGTTTGATTTCTCGGAATGCAAGTACAGGTACTGTATAGGTGGGGTAATCCACGTAGGCTTTCAACAGTTAACCTGCTTTGTTATTTTAAGACCTTTTGCTGACGGGAATGCTATAATTAACTCTCGTTCTACTCATTGGTACTTTTTCTCTCCCATTTTTTAGTCAGCTTAGTTATCAAGGTTACTGCTTGCAACTCTCCTGGTTGCTCAATGGGTTGAAGAAGCTGCTAGCTGAGATTGTACAGCTCAGAAAGGTGAAACCCAAACAGAGAATGCAGGAGCATTGCACTGTTTCTCAGTATAAAGAGAAACAGAGTTGCTATTTCAGCTTGAAACGAGTGAGAAATGTGAAATTAGGAGTCGGTAATCGCTACGATCTTTTAGGCTTTCACTAAATTATCCATTAGTCCTGCTGGGTTGGTAGAAGTGAGAGGATGGTTGAGTGGTTGTTGCGTTTCACAATTTAACCTTGGTCTGCGCATGGTAACATGACTCCCCAGGATAGAATGGGATCTGGCAAAGCTCTGCCCTGTGATTGTACACGTGGGAGTTGAGGAATTGATTATTCAGGAGGAGGAGAATTAAAGAAATAGAAAGTCAATTGTAACAAATTGCAGGGCACAAGGAAAGTAATACTTTAAATGAACATAACACAAATGAACAGTGGCGTAGCGGTAGAGTTGCTGTCTTACGGTGCCAGAGACCAGGGTTCGATCCTGACTGCGGGTGCTGTCTGAATGGAGTTTGTACATTCTTCTCACGACCACATGGGTCTCTCAGAGTGCTCCTGTTTCCTCCCACACCCCAAAGACATACAGGTTTGCAGGTAAAATTGTAAATCGTCCCTAGTGTGTAGTAGGATAGTGCTAGTGTACGGGGTGATCATTGGTCGGCATGGACATGGTGGGCTGAAGGGCCTGTTTCTGTGCTGTAAAGTCTAAAGTGCTGGAGGAACTCAACGGGTCAAGCAGCATTTGTGGAGGTAAAAGATAGTTGATGTTTTGTGTCCGAACCTTCGGCAGTAATTTTGCAGCAAGTAGAATACTTTATCATACAGTTTGCACTAACATCTCATTTGCAACCTAATAAATATTTCCAACCCAATTCCAGATCATGAATTACACAAAATAAAGTGGTTTACAACAAGTTATTTCAAAGTTCTTTGTAGTTTGCAGCAAGTGGAATACTTTTTAATACTTTCTCAAGAAGGATCCCGATCTGAAACATTGCCTGTCCATTCCCTCCACATATACTGCCTGTCCCCCGGAGTTCCTCCAGCACCATAGTTTGCTCAAGATTCCAGCATCTGCAAATCCTAGCGTCTCCATTTAATTTAATTTAATTATTTTGAAGAGGAATTATTTGGATGCTCGTTGCAACAGCTGAAGAAAGTCCAGAATATTAAACTGAGAGAGGGGTTAGAGAAAAGTGTATTAGGTGGATGAGATTAATACCTATGGAACCTTAACCTAACAGTTAGCATTTTCAAGCCAGGAAGTAAAAAAACCATTGGAATTTGAGGAATGTTGAAGTGAAGAAGTAAAAAACTTTAATTCATTCAATTATTACATTATCTTGCACGAGCATGCCATACTGCCTATCTACTGGCTCCTGGGAGGAGAAAGTTGGTCACTGAGGAAGTGTGACTTGAGTGGCCATGAATTTTAGTTAAAGTGGTGGAATTATTTCTTTGAAACAAAATGTTTAAGAAGAATTGAAAAAGATAGAGGCTTCCAGCAAAGGGAGGGGGGTGTCAGAGTCTTAGGATAAATGGCTAATCATTTCGAACAGAGAGAAAGGAAAATTCCTGTAGTCATTTTACTGTGGGCAGCCATTGTATGCTTGCGGGCAGATTGATGTTTGGAAAGGAAGATGATTGAATGCAATGTGATCAGGTAGAAAGGTGTTGAAGTATCAACCACAATATTAAATAGCAGAACAGACTTAGGATTGCAGGATTTATTTTTCATCATGCTGAAAGAGTGCAGAAAAGATTTACGAGGATGTTGCCAGGACCCGAGGGTCTAAGCTATAGGGAGAGGTTGAGCAGGCTAGGACTCTATTCCTTGGAGCGCAGGAAGATGAGGGGTGATCTTATAGAGGTGTACAAAATCACGAGAGGAACAGATCGGATAGATGCACATAGTCTTTATGCCCAGAGTGGGGGAATCGCGAAGCAGAGGACATGAGTTTAAGGTGAGAGGGGGAAAGATTTAATAGGAACCTGAGGAATTGCTTTTTCACACAAAGGGTGGTGGGTGTGTGGAATGAGCTGCTAGAGGAGATAATTGAGGCAGGTACTATCGCAACGTTTGAGAAAAATTTAGATAGATACATGGATAGGACGGGGTTAGAAGGATATGGGCCAAACACAGGAAGGTGGGACTAGTGTAACTGGGACATGTTGGCCAGTGTGGGCAATTTGGGTCAAAGTGCCTGCTTCAACACTCTAAGACTATGACTTTATTAAAACAACCCCAGATAAATCAAAGCAAGTTGGCCACTACACAGTTAAAATAATGATACATTATCAGTCACACACACATGTCAGTGATTTCCAAATGTTTGCGATACTGGTAAGTGATCTTGTTGAAACTGTGAACGTCTCTGACAACTAGTTTGTCTTAGGCTAATATTTCTCTAGTTTGTGAAAGGAGCTTTTAACTTCTGCACTTTTGAGGTTAAGAAGCCAACATTAATGGTCGGGCTTCATTGTCAGAGATTTTGCCTCCATTGCAAAGGCTGAGTCAGGTTTGGAGTACCAACTGCAGTTCAGGAAATTCTGGAATGTGCTGTGGATCAAAGGTTTTGTAGGGTCAAGAATTCCTTGAACAAAGTATTGATTTTTGCCAAGTGAAATAGAGGGACAGAATTCAATAGGTTGGTGAACTCAATGGGAAAAATGAAGAAGCGCAGTGTGATCAGGTTCACTGGCAACATTAATATCTACATAATAGAGTGGGATTGACTAATGACAATATTGTTTTCACTGAGTTACAAATGAATTTAGGAAATTAATTCTTATGGTTTTATTTTTAAAGCCGTGCAAACACTAACCCTGTATGCATTTGTTTCCCCCTTCCTCTAGACAATGCAGCCACAATTGACATACAGTTCCTGGGGAAAGTCTTAAACTTTGTCCACTTTTCTAATTGAGTTCAGCAGTCTGGTTTTGCAGACAGACATTTACTTCCTCTCTGAACTGTACATTTAGCCACGGAGTCGTATAGCACAGAAACCAGCCCTTTAGTCTACCACGTCCATGCCAGTCCATCTTCAGCAATCACATTTACCTCCATCCTCCTAAGCATTACACGTTCAATAGCCTGTCTAAATGTCTCTTAAACCTAGTAATCGCAGCTGATTTCACTACTACCTCTGGCAATGAGTTCCAAAATCAACGTCTGTTTAATGAGATAACTTTCATTTGAACCTATGCCATCTTGTTTTTGATCCTACTACTGTGGCAAATCAATTCTGATAAGTCTATGCCATCTATATCTTTATATACCTCTATCAGATCATCTCTTGGCCTCTTTTACTCCAGGGAAAACAAGCTCCCCCTATCCAATCTCTCCCCATAACACAATTCCTCCAATCCAAGCAATGAATCTACCATGCACATTTTCCACAGCGATCACACCTTTCCCATTATATGTGACCAAAACTGCACGCAATCTGCACCCGCCATTCAATTGAATGGAGGTTTAACCAACCACTCTCTGATCTTTACCATGCTACTTTCAGCAAAGGTTACACCTGAAATTTCCTCAAGGAAGCGAGACCAGGAGAACTCTTCTACTCTCTCTTCTGCCTGTGAGCGTGGCATGGTGGCGTAGTGCTCCACCATGATTCCCAGGTTCAATCCTGACTACGGGTGCTGTTATCTTCGGGTGCTCCGTTTCCTCCCACACTCCAAAGATGTGCAGGTTTGTTGGCTGACTGGCTTGGTAAAATTGTTATTGTCCCTAGTGTCTGTAGGATAGTGTTAATGTGCGGGGATAGCTGGTCGGCATGGACTCGGTGGGCCGAAGGGCCTGTTTCCTTTGGTATCTCTAAACTGTTCATTAACCCTCGCATTTGCTGACTGTGAGTCGCTAATCCAACAACTAAAATATTGCTACTCCCTCTCTGTCACCAATTCTGTGGTATAAATGTTGACCCAGACTAGGAGAACTCTTCTACACTCTTCCCTGACTGTCTGTGAGGGTAGATGGGGCCTGAGTATAACCCTGTCCTAATTGATAATGCAGACCACCTTCAGTTTTGCACAGAAGTGTTGGCCTTGATTATGTGCTTGTGTGGGTGTCAATGTCAGTTTAATCCTCTGTGCATGTGTGTAACCTGTAATGTCAGTTGAAAGTTCCAGCAGCTCGAGTGGGGATTTAACATCCCTGGTTAAGAGCTGCCTTGCAGTAGCTAATTAGCCTGATGTGCACAGTAAAAAAAAAAAAAAAAGCCCTCACCCAGCCTCCAGGGTCACTTTGGAATCATTACACAACAGCTGCATGTTATGTCCAAGGTAGCCCTAATTCATGAAAAGCTAATAGGCACTTGGGTATATTTCTGAAGGGAATTGAGTGATGTGTTACGATGTTAAAAGTAGTAAATCAGGTAAACATTATATTTATTGAACAGCAATTGTAAAACTCCAGTAAGCTGTCGTCCTTGGAACTTGGGTGGAGCCAGGCTAACTGATTTTTCTGAACAATCGGACGTTACTTTTATGAGTGTCCAAATACACTTTTATTTGGGTTCCTTAATACTTTGCACCTTGGTATATGGAGTTTTCCAATGAACTTAAGGCTAAAGGAAGCAAGAAATTGAACTGGGTGAGTTTCAGTTTACAGGCGCTCTCCGTCTTGCATAATAGGCGACTGGTAGAAATTCTGTAAGATCACTGCTTTATTTTCGAGTCACACATCTTGGTAGCAGTGCACAACTGCGCATGCAGTCTTTTAAGCAAGTCAGTCAGCTGTTCTCATTGCTCCCCCTGTTGTCTCCACACTGGAAACATACACACAGCTGTCCGTGTGTATGTACAGTGTTTGTTCTTGAACGTCCATACTTGCTGAACTGTTCACCATGGAGAACTGGCTAACGAGAATAAGGGAAGGAGACATCTGTCATTGCCAGACCTGCAGGAATACCCTGGAGTTTCCAGCACACTGCTTCAAGTAGTCTAGGAGAAAATGGCAATGGCATTTAAAAAGTATTTAAAACTTGTTAAAAGTATTGCTTATTGAAAACGAGGCTAGTGGTGAACATGATTGAGCGGAGTATCGAAAGTCTGCTTTCTTGTGGGAAATCAGGGTGCCATGCGGTTGTAGATTGCAGGTGTGGCATTTCTTCAGCCTGGAAGAGTGTTCCGTGTATATTCTGCGTGTTTTTACCCCCTCTTTATGTATTTGGGGAGGTTGCTCGTCAAGTTCTGATTGGCCTTCAGGCCCACTCTCCTGACCTTTGGCCACTTGGTGTGTGAGAGGCGGGAAGTCATTTGGGATCTTGTCGATCTGTTCCAGGGCCCAAACAGGTGACCATTCACAGGTCAACGTTCAAAGCTACTAGTGTAGATGGGACATGTTGGCTGGTGTGGGCAAGTTAGGCCGAAGGGCCTGTTTCCACACTGTATTGCTCTATGACACTGTACAACAAGGATAATATCGCTCTATGACTCTGTACAACAAAGATCCCCCGTACAATTAAAGCATGGAACAATCTCCACCCTACTACAGTTACCCAACCAGATGCAACTAAATTTAAAGTAGCTCTTTCTTCCCAATAGCCCTTTCTGGCTTAAGTCCTCCCTCCACCACCTCCAGTTTAAATTCTATTTGGAATATTTTGGAGGACCAAGAAACCAAGATTCCGTCCAACCAGAATTGACCACCTGATGGCTTTCACGGTTACAGATCAGGAAACCACTTTACAAACGGGATCACACTGCCTTGAGGTGAGCGGAGATTTTGTGTTAAATGTGCCATGAACTACGCTCTGCTTGTTGCCGGCAGCCTGCCACGGGCAGCAAGAGGTAAACCTGCCATAATAATCCTGATGAGGGGGTGATGAGGCCAGAAGGAACGAAGAGAAATTAGCGTGATGTGTTGAACAAATTTTGTGTGTTCCTGCCCAAAGCAACTGAAGGGAATGAATGCTGAGACTGACAGTAAGAAAGTGACTGAGCTTTCAGATGCACGTGTTGATCTGCCTGAGCATTGCTGTCGAGGCAACAGTTCCCACAGGATCAGTGTGAGAAAATGCCTCAAGGGGACAAACTGAGTGGGAGTGGGGTACTCAGCAAGAGGTTGGAACCTTTGAATTGTGCCCAAAACAAAACCTGTAGCAACATGTTCACAGACGCCCTTTAGGGAACTAACCTGCAGTCCTTGCCTTGTCTGAATGATTTGTATTTAAGTTCCACTTCACAGGTTGACTTTAAAGTCCCTTCTAAAGATCCTCTGTGAGCCTCTTAGTCAGCTTGGAACTTTCACCTCACAAACTGCAGATAGTTATTAAGAAGGCCCATTACCATCATTTCAGCAGCCCGGGAACAAATGCTGTTCTTCCCAGCAATGTCCAATTCCCACGAGCAGAATTAAACACAGATTGGAATTTGCTACCTCTTTAATTGCATATTTAATTTCAAAAACATTGTGGATCAAGTAGCATAGAGATTGAGATAGATTGCAACATCAACAGGACAGGGTTGTAGAGTATCCTTGATTTAACGTGAGATTCTTGCAGCTGCCTGTTTTTGGATTTGTCGGTACAGCTCTTCAGGGTCATTTCTCCATACAACATAGATGGGAGAGTGCTCCAAGGTGGTTAGGGAATCCTACATAGACAAGTAAAGAGGTGACTGCAGAGGACCTGGAGCGCCCCCAGGATTACACCCAGGCACCCCTGGCAGGCGATTGTCAGGGAGATCTCCAGAGATTGCTGCAGTCTGTGAATGTCCACACTTTGGGGAAAGCTGCCTTGTGAGCAAATCCATGTGCTCTCTCTATTCTTGTTTTCTGAAGGTCACAAAAATGGAGAAACATGCAAAGTCTGAGGCCAAGTGATTTTTTGAATTAGAGGTTTTGGGGGGAAATGGCAGGAGAATGGTCAGGGAAATGAGAGGGAAAGATAGGCCAGCCATGTATGAATGGCTTAGTAGATGGGCCGAATGGCCTAATTCTGCTCCTTTGACTCATAAACCTTGAGTTCCATAGACATGACATTCATGATGCAGATTGTGATGCTCCATTCCAGCTCCCAAATCTCAAGGGTGCAGTTTGAGTGTTGGCCCTTTACATAGCACAGTTTTGAGGAAAATTAGGCTGGTAAAACTAGATGGTTCTGTAAACGCATGTAGACCATTTTTCTTAGATCAGTGAGGTGGGCGATCTCATTAGATAGATTTTCAAATTGACAGAATTTGCAGTACTTTTACTTTGATAAAAAATGTGCTATAGCAAAGAAAAATCCAGCTGAAAAGTCTGAAGCATGTTTCCTGACCAGCCCTGAGATATCTAGAACATTGTTCAATGTTGACTTAAGTTAATTGTCAATGTACATGCATTTGGGGGCTATGGGTGAGTGGCAGAATATTGCGTTGTGGGGACGGGTTGCGTTGGGGAAACGGGTGGGTGGTGGAATATTGCCTTGGGGAACGGGTTGCGTTGGGGGGACCAGGCCTACCTTCTGACAGGAACCAAACGGGTCCCACTTGGTCTAGACCAAGTGGGACCCATTTGCGATTATGTGAAGCACTTTGGAGTCAATGCAAGTTGACTAAAAATGTGCTATATAAATAAGATTATTATTATTATTATTATTATTATTAGGTCTCCGCATTCTTGGGCTCAAACCCAGCACAAGTGTGGAATTCACATTTAATAAACAGGAGACCTTGGCTCCCGGTAGAAACATGCAAACTTGTGACTTAGAAACCAAAATAGATCACTTGATTCCTTGATCCTGCTGTGACATTCATTAAGATTTGGCTGAACCCATTTTCAACTCGCCTCACCTACATACTCAAGGTAAGCATTCTCCCGCTATCTATCTATCTATCTATCTATCTATCTATCTATCTATCTATCTAGCTCTAGTTTTAAAAATATGCAAAGATCTGCTTCCACCACTCTTTCAGGAAGAGAGTTCCGCAAGACATGTAAAGCTCAATGAGAAAAGATTTTCCTCAACTTTGTCTTAAATGGCCAATTGCTTATTTTTAAATGGTGCCTAGTTCTTGATTCTCCCACAAAAGCAACATTTGCTCTGCATTCACCATGTCGAAACACGGCAGTGTTTTGAATCTGCAACCACGTTTCATCACAACACAAGTGGTAAAGAAGTTGTGTGATGTGCTTGTCTTTGCCACTTGTAGTATTGAGCATTAGAGTCAGGAAGTCATGGCTGTTTTATAAAACTTTGGTATGTCTGCATTTGGAGTATTGTGTGCAGTTTCTGGGACAGTTTCTTCCCAGTTGTTATGAGGCAACTGAATGGTTCTCCCATCAACTAGAGTAAAGTCCTTATCTCTCATCTACCTCATTGGAACTATCTTTAATCGGATTTTATCTTGCACTTATGTTGTGCCCTTTATCTGTGCACAGCTTCATTTTGATGTATTTTCTTTGACTGGATAGTACGCAAACAAAACCAAAAGCTTTTCACTGTACCTTGGTACACGCGACAATAATAATCTAAATTAAAGTTTGGGTCGCTCCTTTACAGGAAAGACATGAAAGCTTTGGTGCAGAAGAGTTTTACCAGAATGCTCTCTGGATTAGAGGGTATTAGCTACCAGGACAGGTTGGACAAACTTGGATTGTTTTCTCTTGAGTGTCAGAAGCTGAGGGGAAGCCTGATAGAAGTTTATAAAATTATAAGGGACATTGATGGGGTAGCTGGTCAAAACCTTTTTCCCAGAGTGGAAATGTCATATACTGGCTGGCATAGCTTTAAGGTCAGAGGGGAAAGATTGAACGAGATGTGTGGGTTAAGATTTTTACGTGAGCGAGATGGGTGCCAGGTCATGCTGCCAGGAATAGTGGATAGATTCAACAGTGGCATTTCAGAAGCGTTTAACTACGCACATGAATATGGTGGGATATGGATCACATTCAGGCAGAAGAGATTAGTTTATTTTGGCATAGTGTTCAGCACACATATCGTGACCCAAACGACCAATTCCTGTGGTAGACACAAAATGCTGGAGTACTCAGTGGGACAGGCAACATCCCTGGAGAGAAGGAATGTGTGACGTTTCGGGTCGAGACCCTGACCTATTCCTGTTGTACGTTCTATATCAGTTACAAGGCTTGCCTGACCAGACTATTCTGGTGAAATAATCTACTCAACCCAGACATTGATCTTGTAAACCTAGTAAAATTGCTGTCACCATTGAGCAGGAGGTACAGGAGCCTGAAATCCCACATGACCAATTCCGGAACTGCAACATTCCTAGACCATTCAGATGTACAAGCCTAATCCTACCTCAGCAATGGAGCACCGTAGACCACCTCTTGCACTGCATGACTTGTTTTCTAATTATGTTTTTGTACTAATGCCTTGTTTTTCTTTTCATTGTCTTGTAGAATTTATGTATAATTTATAATTTTAGTTTAGTTCATTGTCATGTGTACTGAGGTACAGTGAAAAGCTTTTCTTGCGCGCTAACCAGTCAACGGAACGGTGATGCATGATTACAATCGAGCCAACCACAGTATACTGATGTATGATAAAGGGAATACCAGATAAAGGGATGTATGTGTTGTTTGAATCTGTCTGTGATACTACTTCAAGCAAGATTTGTCTTGTGCCTGTGCCTCACTAGATTTCACTTGACCCAACTTGACAAGGAATTGCATTGAGTCTTGGTGTTTAATAATTTTAATCTGGTACTGATAAGGTTGGGGGTTTCTCTCTATTTCTGGCTCTTCCAGGCAGCCCTTATCTCAGGGACGCTCACCTCGGTTCTTGTTCCCAGATTCCTCATTCCTAACGCTGCACGGAATTGATGCTGGTTTGGAAAATGCCATGGCGGAGATTGTGTTTGTTTTACAGCAGGAAGCTCGGTGGCATCAGGGCTTTCAGGTTGAATCAAGTTGCTGAGTTACGGAGGCCAGCTGCTTCCTATCCGCGTTGCGTGGGGTTTCTCCGTGCAAAAATGTTTAACAGGCAATTCCTATTAATCAAGCTGTGAGCTTAATCCCCGAGATTAGTCTGCAGACAGCCTTTCACTGCAGAGTAATTTGCCATCTTGTTTGGACAAGGCTGAATAGATTCCCTGCAGCCTAAGCAGATCTGAGAGGAACTCGGTGGATTGCGAGTCTGTGGGTTCAATCACTCGCGCTGCCTGAAAAGTGCACTGCCTGAGGATATGGCCTATTGTGGCTTTCACAGTCCCATGGCAAGCAGAAACATAGCTGACCTTAATGCTGTGAAACTATTTGATAACTATTGATTCCCCATTTTCCCAGCTCTGCCTCCATTCAGTATTTTTAATGCAACCATGTGTGGATCTAGTATCAGAAACCCACCATGTCACAATGCCCTCCATAATGTTTGGGACAAAGACCCATCATTTATTTATTTGCCCCTGTATCCCACAATTTGAGATTTGTAGTGGAAAAAAAATCACATGTGGTTAAAGTGCACATTGTCAGATTTTATTAAAGGGTATTTTTATACATTTTTGTTTCACCATGTAGAAATTACAGCTGTGTTTATACATAGTTCCTCCCATTTCAGGCCACCATAATGTTTGGGACACAGGGCTTCACAGGTGTTTGTAGTTGCTCAGGTGTGTTTAAATGCCTCCTTAATGCCAATATAAGAGAGTTCTCAGCACCTAGTCTTTCCTCCAGTCTTTCCATCACCTTTGGAAACTTTTATTGCTGTTTATCAACATGAAGATCAAAATTGTGCCAATGAAAGTCAAATAACCCATTATGAGACTGAGAAACAAGAGTAAAGCTGTTGGAGACATCAGCCAAACCTTAGGCTTACCAAAATCAACTGTCTGGAACATCATTAAGAAGAAAGTGAGCACTGGTGAACTTACTAATCGCAAAGGGCCTGGCAGGCCAAGGGAGACCTCCACAGCTGATGACAGAAGAATTCTCTCTCATAAAGAAAAATCCTCAAACACCTGTCTGACAGATCAGAAACATTTCAGGAGTCAGGTGTGGATTTGTCAATGACCACTGTCCACAGAAGACTTCATGACCAGAAATACAGAGGCTACACTGTAAGATGCAAACCACTGGTTAGCTGCAAAAATAGGATGGCCAGGTTACAGTTTGCCAAGAAGTACTTAAAAGAGCAACCACAGTTCTGGAAAAAGGTCTTGTGGACAGATGAGACGAAGATTAACTTATATCAGAGTGATGGCAAGAGCAAAGTCTGGAGGAGAGAAGGAACTGCTCAAGATCCAGAGCATACCACCTCATCTGTGAAACACAGTGGTGGGTGTGTTATGGCCTGGGCATGAATGGCTGCTGAAGGTACTGGCTCACTTATCTTCATTGATGATACAACGGTTGATGGTAGTAGCATAATGAATTCTGAAATGTATAGACACATCCCATCTGCTCAAGTTCAAACAAATGCCTCAAAACTCATTGGTCAGTGGTTCATTCTACAGCAAGACAATGATCCCAAACGTACTGCTAAAGTAAAAAAATAGTTTTTCAAAGCTTAAAAAAAGGACAATTCTTGAGTGGCCAAATCAATCACCCGATCTGATCCCAATTGAGCATGCCTTTTGTATGCTGAAGAGAAAACCAAAGGGGACTAGCCCCCAAAACAAGCATAAGGTAAAGATGTCTGCACTACAGGCCTGGCAGAGCATCACCAGAGAAGACACCCAGCAACTGGTGATGTCCATGAATCGCAGACTTCAAGCAGTCATTGCATGCAAAGGATATGCAACAAAATACTAAACACGACTACTTTCATTTACATGACATTGCTGTGTCCCAAACATTATTGAGTCTAATTTCAGTCTGTTCTAACTTTCCCCAAACTGCTGTTAGCTGGAATTGATTTGTGTTTCTGTGCAGAAAATAAAATCTTGTGGGTGTATGATAAGTGTAAATGGGCATTTTGTGGTTGGCATGGGTTTTGTGGGCTGAAGAGCCATTTAACTTGCTCTATCACTCGCTTCATTGGTAAGTATTCCATATTTTAACACTCCCATTGCCTAACCAGATTTCTAGCCAGCTCACTGGCCTTTTCAATGGTTATCCAGCGAAAGGAATCTATTATGGTAATACAACACTTTCAAATCTTGCTGTCTTTCATTCGCACCATCTGTCAAGGTTATGGACTCGAGTAGAAAAAGGAAGAGTTCTTACATAATTTTGCATTTCAGCATACTTTATTGGATGTGTGATATAAGAAAATGGCAGTGTGGAAACATCATCCTGAATGAATCAAGAAAATTGTAATTTTCTGTTTGATGCCTCGGATAATTTTAGTGTGATTGTTGCGATATGAAATTATGTGTGATTATGCGATATGAAATACAATGAAGAGTTTCTTCAGGGTTAGTGTTGTGACTGAAGGATGTAATGGAGTATATTAGCTAATGGTTTGAGGTGATTAGAATTAGAAGTTGATTTCTGTTGGAACATCAGCCTTGTATATTGATAACCAAATTATTTCTGGTGGGTGAGAGTAACATAGTAATGGACTTGGATTTATTTTTCTCCTGCCTGCAGCTACAACAATCTTCAGTCACACGGGGGATGAACAAATTACATGGAGATCCAAATGTAATCTTTGGTTCTGCATTGCAAGAATGATAAATGGTTTGGCCCTAATTCAGAATTTTCTGAATTTAGACACAAGAATCTAAATTCTGGAATATTGAGCAAAACACAGTGTTGCTGTAACTCAAGGGCAGGGAATGGGGAGATTTGATGTAAATGGATGCTGGGTTGCCGCAGATTCTGTGGGGTGAAGCGCATGATTTTCTTTTTTGATTTTGAAGGGTCTGCGGAAGGGTCTTGACCCGAAACTTCACACATTCCTTCTCTCCAGAGATGCTGCATGTCCCGCTAGGTTACTCCAGCATTTTGTGTCTGCATTCGGCCTGATTTATTGTTGTGGGACTCTGAGCAGTGTAGCAGGATCTCCCTGTCCATCAACATTTATTAGTTTCTCCCTTTTTACTAACTCTTTGCATCCCCCTTGCACCATATTTTCCCACCAAAATTTGTAATCTCAGACGCATTATGAACTGAACGAGACAATGCCACCCCATTGGTCCGTCTGTTTTTACTTTTTTTTGTTGTTTTTTTTTGTCTTGTTTTAGTTGAATTTTTAGTTTATTAGGTTGTGTTATGTGGTGGGGGGGGGGGGGTGAAACATGGTTTTCTGTCTCTTCCTTCAGGGAATGCGACTCTGTCGTATCCCCCCCTTCTCTGCCTCCGGTGGCGGCGGCACGACTAGGGGCTGAGACGGTGCTCCCGTGGCAGCGGCACGACTCGGGGCTGAGGTGGTGCTCCGGTGAGGGCGGCCCGACTCGAGGCTGAGACAACGTTCCGGCGGCGGTGACCTGAACCCGGGGCTCGGCCGCGGGCCAGTGGACGACATCGTTGGGAGCTCGCAGGTCACAGGTTTGTGAACTGTTTTTATGGAGCTCCTGCATCAACAGCTGCGTCCGCTGCACTGGAGGGTGGCAGCTTCGACCACCCCGGGCCGTGGAGCTTGAACCGGCCCGTTCGCGGAGCTCAGTTGAGCCGCGGGACTGACGCCATCGCCCGGTGGGGTAACAACATCGGAGTCCTGGATCGCCTCAGCGCAGAGGGAGAATAAGGAGGGGAAGAGACAGTGACTTTAAGACTTTTGCCTCCATCACAGTGAGGAGGTGCCTGATGAACTGTGGTGGATGTTAATTTGTGTTTATTGTATGTTTTGTTGTTTATTATTATATGTATGACTGCAGGCAATGATATTTCGTTCAGTCTGAAAGGTCTGAATGACAAATAAAGGAATCTAATCTAATAACAGCCAACGTGGTAATAAATAACCTATTCATTCCCACATTTACTGTCCTTTAACCAATCCCTTATCCATACAAGTATATAAATCCACTCTCCCTCCCTACCAACCCAGCATTGAGGCTATACTTTACACAGCAACATATCGTGTGATAGCTTTTTGAAAATCTGGGTGTAGCACATCCATTGGTTTCACATCTAATCTAAGTCTGGAAAGCTCCGATATTCATCAAGCATGACTCCGACTTGATAAAGCTATAGTTTTCTGAGAGTACCATTGCCACTCCGCATCGGTATCTTTATGGCAACAGTTCAGTGCTCTGTTGTTCTACTGTCCTTGCTCCTTCCTTCCTTCCTTCCTCAAATAACAGTTTGATTTATTACTTTCCTTCAAAATTAAATGAAATTTGAAAGATTATTACTACAGCACCAACCATCTATGCAATCTTCTCTTATGGATCCCTGGGATGCACGCTGTTAGATCCTGAACTGGCGGCATGGTGGCTGCCTCACAACGCCACAAACCTGGGTTCAATCCTGCCATCTGTGTGGAGTTTGTACGTTCTCCCTATGACCGCAAGGGTTTTCTCCGGGTGCTCCGGTTTCCTTCCATATTCCAAAGACATGTAGGTTAATTGGCTTTGATAAAAGAAAATTGTAAATTGTCCCATGCGTTTAAAATAGTGCCAGTGCATGGGGATCGCTGGTCGGCATGGTCTCGGTTGGTCGAAGGGCCTGCTCCTGCGCTGTATCTCTAAACTAAACTAAAAAGCTTCTCGTCAGCTTTTGGTTGTCTGAGCCTCTTCATTATTTTTCTCATTACCATTAACAATTATGTTCCTTGTGTTCACTATTCCTTGGTTTTCCTTAATTTTTTGTGCTCATTGTGTCTTCTACATTGAGGTAGAATAATATTTATTTAAAATATTCCTGAATTTCTTCAAATTTTCAGCTGTTTTTGCAGGGTGAAGCAGCAGCTGCCGCAACAACAGGCTCCTTTTTAAAAAAAAATGAGTGTTCAAAACCTTCACACGACATCCAGCACCTGTAGAACTGAGTCCTGCAGAAGAGTTTGGATAACTGGGGAGGGGGAGAGGAAACTCCAGTTTCTTTTTCAAAACAAGGCCTTCTGCAAATTCTGCTTTACATTTTTGTGAGTGTGTGTGTGCACGTGTGTGTCTGTGTGGGTGTCTGCATGTGTGTACAGTAACCTTGCCTAAATAACAACCTTGCATGTAATGTAAACAGAATTATTCATTTACTCTCCGAGCTGAAACCTGATTCACTTGGCAAAAGGCCTTTCTATGCAGGGTACGGCCTCAGTTAATTATGTGCTGAAGTGACTATCAGCTGGTTGTCTGGACCAAGGATTAAGCCCACAAAGAGTGGAACGGACGAGAATCTAGGAAATGGAAAAACTAAATCAGCACCTAAAATATCGGGTTGATCAAGGCTGGAGAGGAGAAATCACAGGGCAGCATTTTGCCTGGTAAATCTCCGATGTAATTTTAAAATGGTGCCCCAGCACCCAGGGAAGTCGGATAGGCATTGACATGTTGCCTACCTCATGGTTTATAGCCTGATATGTTTGTACGTGATCACCTTGCACTATAATTGCCCTGGTACCTTTCCCCCTGGCTGTGATGCATGTGCATCAACATCATATCAGGCTTTGGCATGTTTGGCATGTTGTCCAGCTTTATGTCGCTGGGTCCGGAGATGGACCGCAAATTCCAAATTCCTTGCTACGCCTTGCCTCTCCTTCAACCTCCTGTGATCTCAGCAATGTTTGTTCCCCACACCGTCTCGATAAAATCTCCTCAATTCTGCCCACTTTCATCGTTTCCCACTCTCTGGAGCTTACTTTTGGCGGTGTTGTCTTTGCCCGGCTCCTTATCTCTGGAATTCCTCTTGTATTTTACCACCGGTCCACCTTTGGTTAGATTAGATTATTTAATGTCATGTACACCAAGGCACAATGGAGGTACACTGTTTGCACGAAGCTCAGAGAGTAAACTGTGTACAAGATAATGATAGATATAACAATAAATACACCAACTAATGCAAAACAACAGAACAGCTGAGAGATTGCAGTGTAATCTGAAGTTGGCCAAAAGAAAAGTTGAAGTGCACTTATTGGAATAACCCAAGGAGAAAGAAGTAAAAGTACATGAAACCATGGAAACCATGTGTAAAAGAGATGATTGGTTCAGGAGCTGGAGAGCAGCGGGTAAGAAGCTGTTCTTAAGTCTGCTTTGTATACTCTGGAATTTAGAAGGATGAGAGCCGATCTTATTGAAACATATAAGATTATTATGGGATTGGACACTGTAGAGGCAGGAAACATGTTGGGGGAGTGCAGAGCCAGGGGCCACAGTTTAAGAATAAGGGGTCGGCCATTCAGAACAGAGATGAGGAAAAACCTTTTCACACAGAGAGTTGTAAATCTGTGGAATTCTATTCCTTGAAGGCAGTGGAGGCTGATTCTCTGGATGCTTTCAAGAGAGAGTTAGATAGAGCTCTTAAAGATAGCGGAGTCAAGGGATATGGGGAGAAGGCAGGAACGGGATACTGATTGGGGATGAACAGCCATGATCATAATGAATGGCGGTGCAGGTTCAAAGGGCTAAATGACCTACTCCTGCACCTATTGTCTATTCTCTATTGTCACGCTCCAATATCTTCTCCCAGAAGATGGAAGAGTGAAAAGGGAACGGCCAGGATGGCCGGTATCCTTGACTATACTTGTAACCTTTCTAATGCAAGGCACCATGAACATGTACTGGATGGAAGGAAGTAACGAGCTTGTGATGGACTGGGCTGTGTTCTCCACTCTTTGCAGGATCAGGTGGTCAAGAACAGTTCCCCCACCAGGCTGAGATACCTTGCGTTTGAATAATTCCTTTCGTGTATCTGTAGAAATTCGAGGGGAAATACACTGAGGTGCTTTCTTGTTCACCGCATCATTGTAAAGGGACTAGGCTAGGTTGTTGGTGAAATGAATACCTAAGAACTTGAAGATGTTGACCATCTCGAAAGCAGCTCTGATGATGAACGATTGTGATCAACCCCCTCACTTAATTAGACTTTAGAGATACAGCATGGAAACAGGCCCTACGGCCCACCACGTCTTGCCAACCAGCAATCACCCCATGCACTAACACCACCCCAAAACACAACGTTACAACTTGTGAATCCAATTAACATCTTTGGAATTGTGGGAGGAAACCGGAGCACCCAGAGAAAACCCATGTGGTCACAGGGAGAAAGTACATACTCATACCGAAGTGATTGGAAAAACAGAGAGGAGTGGATGGGCATCTTGGAGAGCACAGGACATGGCATTGTATGCATTTATTATTGTCACATATACCAATACTGTTTTCCACACTATCTAAGATGCCATTAAGGCTTCTCTGATTTTCCTACCACTCCACCACACTCCGAGTAATCTACATTTAACAACCAACCTATTAACAACCACACATTTGGGACACCGAAGAAAATTGGAGCACCAAAGGAAAGTTGTCAAAAATACTGTTTCTTCTTCTTTCTTTCCTTCTTCTCTTTCTTCTCTCCCTTCTTGTTAATTTAACGTTTGGTTTGAAAAATGTTAACATTGAAGCTGTGTACAGAGTTGTAAATTTGTCCAATTTTTTTGTACAATTGCTTCCAATAAAACATATTTAAAAAAAAAATGCTGTTGGCCAATATGGCTATGGACAGCGGGTTTCCTCCTCGAGGGGAATGAGTGAATCAGATGGGTCATGACAATCGTGTTTCTCCAACCCACCATAATTAGTACTTGGAAATGTTGAAGTTTTGTTTCAGTTATTTTACCTTTATTTAAATACCACATTTTCCATGCTTGGGGTTGTCTCTGATGCCAGATTATTAGTCCGGGACCTTGTGTGACTGCTAAGCCATCATTTTTATTAAGCTGGCTACATAGAGTGGATACTTTATCAGGTAGTTTATTCAGCTTTGTTTGTTGAATTGCAGAGTCATAAGGCAATAATTCTTGTCTTTTTAATTAAATTGTAATTTCCTTTAAGAAGGGTAATGTATGTTTATTTGGGCTTTAGTCAACTAGTCTTTGACTCAGTGTCCAGAGTTACAGTGAAGTCAGTAGGATGACTCAGCTCATCCTTATTGAACAGGTAATAAAAGGTAAAATGTTTAGTCAACTGGCAAGACAGAATAATGAGCTAAACATTTTTGTTTAATTGAAGGATCCATAGAGTATTAAAATCGCAGGACAAATTCCCACACTTCACTTGATTGACTGATTCAGCCATTTTGCCGCAAGAGCTAGGTGAGGCAGGATGATGGATCGGGTATGTTATTATCCATGCTCTTCACTGCAACACTGGGATATGACACAGTGCTCAGCAGTTTGTACTGCAACCACACAGCTGGGGTCGATGTTGACTTTGGCCGCTGTCTGTGTGGAGTTTGTCTATTTGACCACACGGGTTTCCTCCAGGTACTCTGGTTTGAGATGCAGGAGAAAACCTATGTTGGTAGATCGTTTAGCTGCTGTATATTGTCCCATGTGTCGGTGGCAGAAGAATTGGGGAAAGTTGAATGACATTGTGTTATCTCATTATTATGAGAAGCAGAGATGGGTTAGACTATCTGAACCATTTTTTCAGGGTGGAAATGTCAAAGAAGAGAGGGCATAGCTTTCAGGTCAGAAGGGAAAGTTTAAAGAAGATGTGCAGGGTAAATGTGTAAATGTGGGTGCCTGGAATGTGCTGTCGGGGGTTGTGGTGGAGGCAGATACAACAGGGGCATTTAAATAGGTGTACGGACATGGATCACATGTAGTTAACTTGGCATCATGTTCAGCACAGGTATTGTGGGCTGAAAGGCCAGTTGTCCTTTATGAGACACCAGGTTACAGGCAGAGGAGATGCGTGGGAAGAAACTTCAGATGCTGGTTTAAACGGAAGATAGACATAAAAAGCTGGAGTAACGCAGTGTTGTCAGACAGCATCTCTGGAGAAAATGCTGTCTGACCCGCTGAGGGCGTTACTCCAGCTTTTTGTGTCTATCTTGATGTTTACAGGAATGCTTTGAGTGCTGACAAGGAGTAGATGGGCTGAAAAGTCTCAGATGATACAGGTAATGTCAGACTGGAGCAAAAACCTCGGCATTGATCATTCAACCACTTATATTGTGCTGTTTGCACAGCTCTTAGTTAAAAAAAATGGAGACAAGTGGCTTTTGTATTTTTAATGGATGTTTTAAAACCAATCAGTTTATGTTATCACTGCCTGCTGTTGACCGAGAGCACTGAGCCTGGATTAATAGCTACTTACGAGTCAAATAAAAGATAAATGATGCTGTACTAGATATGGTACTCAGTTACAGTCAGTCACTGAGGATTTATGGCTGTGATGACAATCAAAGGAACTGCAAAAGTAGAACCATGGTAAATGAGCTGAGACACAAGGGATCGTAGTTGCTGGAGCAAAGCACAAACTGATGGAAGAACTCAGTGCTTCAAACAACATCTGTGGAGCAAAGGGATGGTCGATGCTTCGGGTCAAGTATAAGTCCATTCAACTCTGTATAAGGATTGAGAGTATAGAGAGAAAATGGTAGGTTTATAAAAGTGATAGGAAGAGGGTGGGATGGGGTGGGTGGATAGGTGGAATCCGATGAGGGGCGATGGAAATGATAGACGGATCTCAGTGGTAAGGAGGAATGAATGAATGAATTATATTTTATTCTCACCAGTATGAAATGCTTTGTTTTGCATACAGCTTAGGTGGTACACAAGTGTTGCCACAGGTCTGGTGCCAGTATATTTACAAAGTACTGAACATGTGGCAGCAGCCCCCCACCCACCCACCCACACACCACACCAGTTGCCCCTTTGTTCTCGGTGGCCCTGGGAGGATCGGGAGTACACAAGTTTTCACCCCCCCCTCTGTCCGCCTTGCCCTTGTCACCAAGGCTCTTCACCCTCCTTCACCTGGTTCTATCTGTCCACCATAACATGCCTGTCCCCCTGGGTTTCCTCTTCCTTCTCCCTTGGTTTGACTTTCTTAACCCCCCCCCCCCCCCCACCCTTAACTGGCTGCACCTGCCCATCATGTATGCCTCCTTGTTTAAGAAGGAACTGCAGATGCTGGAAAATCGAAGGTACACAAAAAAGCTGGAGAAACTCAGCGGGTGCAGCAGCATCTATGGAGCGATGGAAAAAGGCAACGTTTCGGGCCGAAACCCTTCTTCAGACTGATCGGGGGTGGGGGGGGGGCGGGGAAAAGAAAGGAAAAAGAAAAAAAAAAATAGGAGGAAAAAGAAAAAATGTATTCCCCCTTACCTGGTTCCACCGATCACCCATCAGCCTCTGTCTCAACACTCACCTCATCTTCCTCCCACACTGGCTCCCCCCCCCCTCCCTCACCCTCACCACTTGGTTCCACCTATCATCTACCAGCCTCCCTCATGCCCTGATTTTTTCCATCAGTTAGCTTTATATCAGAATGGTGGTGCAGGGATAGAGTTGCTGCCTTGCAGCACCAGGGAACCGGATTCGATCATGACTACGGGTTCTGTCCGTACGGAGGTTGTAAGTTTCCCCCCATGACCGCGTGGGTTTTCCTGGTTCCTCCCGCATTCCAAAATCATGCATGTTTGTAGGTTAATTGTGTAACTTGTCCGTGGTGTAAAAATAGAACTAACTTACAGGTGATCATTAGTCGGGATGTGTAACCATTTTAACTGTAAATCATTCTGACATAAAGGAGAAAGTCATAGAAGAACATGCTGCGTGTTTGAGGGGCCAGTGGACGCGAGTTTCAGTGCATAAACCATTTAATGTATTTCTGTAATTGTACACAAAAATCGGATTGCTCCAACTACTCTTTTCAGTTCTACCTAATCAAACTTCTTTCTAACACTCTACCAGAAAGGCTACAGATGCCATTTGACCTGCTGAGTTCATCCAGCAAGAACGACAAAATGTGGGAGTAACACAGCGGGTCAGGCAGCGTCTCTGAAGAAAAGGAATAGGTGACGTTTTGGGTCTGACCCTTCTTTTATCCCACTTTCACATCCAGTCCGTGCAAACTACGGGCAGTTTGCAGAGGCCATCTAACAAACAAGTCGTTAAGTCTTTGAGTTCTTGCAGCAGTTTGTGTTTTTTGCACCAGAATCCAGCATCTGCAGTCACTGTGTCTCCGCTATCCAGAAACCGAGAATGGCACAGAGAAGGAATGTCATCCAGGATTACAAATGCTGACAACTATCCTGGGACTGGAAGTGTATGAATAGGATGTTGGATGAGTTTTGGATTATGCTTAATATGTGGCCAGTGATCACTTGTTGAGGTTTGTTTAGTTTAGAGATGCAGCATGGAAACCGAGTCCACGCTGACCATCGATCGCCCGTTCGCACTAGTTCCACGTTATCCCACTTTCACATCCACTCTCTACACATGACGGGCAATTTACAGACGCCATTCAACTTACAAGCTATTACGTCTTTGAGATGTGGGATGAAATGAAACACCCAGCGGAAATCCGCTTGGTCACAGGGAGAACGTGCAGACTCCACACAGGCCAACATCAGAAGTCTGGATCAAACCAGGGTCTCCGGCACTGAGGCAACTGAGGCCACTGTGCACTCCAGCCACAAGGTTGTTGACGGGAATCAACGCCAGTGTGTTTTGATCGAGGATCATGAGACAGGACTGAGGCAGTTCATTGCAAAGCCCTGGCCATTTTAGCAACTGTTTTCTGATAATTGGATCTTTGTGCATGGTCCCATGGCACTAATGCAGAATTTATCATCCTTGACAACAAGCTGCTACTGGAGCCCACAGCTTGCCTGGTTATTTGTGACAGCCACCGGTGACAATCACCAAATCTATTGCATTGGCCAGAATGGATGTAACTCTCTAGAGCAGCAGCTCAGGAGCAGGATGCAAAACATGTGCTTCACTGATAACGTGATCAAAGGAAAAGCAGAGGACCTTTGTTGATTCTTTCATCAACAAAGTTCCAAATTTTTTTTTAAAACTAATCACCTCCAGAAAGAAGTTGTTCAGGAAAACCTGGAACACATTCATGAAACTATGCAGGCTACAGTGTTGGTTTTACTGCGTCACTTAAATGTGCTAAAATATATTTACAGGGAGCAGATAAACATTAGCTTCACCCATAAGTACCTGCAGCTTCAGTGGGCTGTGCAAAATTGCAACTGAGTGAGGATAATATCATTAAATCGTAGAGCGTTACAATCCAGAAACAGGCCCACCTGGGTTTGATTTTGACCACAGGTGTTGTCCGTATGGAGTTTATACGTTTTCCCCGTAACCTGCTTGGGTTTTTCTCCAGGAGCTCCAGTTTCCTCCCACACTCCAAAGACATACAGGTTTGAGGGCTAATTGGTTTGGTAAAATTGTAAATTGTCCCTCGTGTGTAGGATAGTGTTACTGTGTGGGGATTGCTGGTTGGCCGAGTCTTGGTGGGCCGAAGGGCCTGTTTCTACTCTGTGTCTCTAAACTAAACTAAATCCAAGACTATTCCCGTTTTGCACTGATCCTACCATAACCCATTTATTCTTCCCACATTTGCATCCCCTCTCCTAGATTCTACCACTCTTATACGTACAGTATGCAATTTCAAGCTGTATTAATTGTTGCTGTCCTTCGGACTGTGATCTTGCAATGCCAAGAAACCTTTGACACAGCCTTGTTTTCTCTCTGCCCCTGCATCAATTCTCAGCGGGTGCTGTCTGTCACTCTAAAGCAAGCCAGTCTGAGTTCTGGCCGTTGGTGTCCAGACAGACACTAAGTCACTGTGTGAATCTGTCAGGAAAGTTCCTTGCTTGAGATTTCAAGTTTCTATTTATGTACCTGGACTCGAACAATTCCAAATGGTTCAATGGTACTTTATTTGTCACATGTACTGAGGTACAGTGAAACTCATTTTTCTAGGTAGTTCAGTACATATCACTATACATAAGCACTTAAATACATCTTAAGTAAGCAGTAACTCAGATACAGTGCATGGTTGTGATAGAAAATGACAACTGCCACTTGCGTTCGGCATTTTAGTGCCGACAACAGATTCTCTAGCATTTTACATGTTGTGAAATGTATTGGAAGATGTGGAAAGGCCTTTCAGAACGTACCTGCATTATTTTGGTTATAGCCACAGGCTTGCGTCGGATGGGCGTTCAAACATGCCCGTCTATGCAGCATTTTAAAATAACCCACCTAAGGAAAGGTGAACAACTGGAAACGCTTCGATCTGTCCAACTGGTACCTTGACCTGTTGAATATTTCCAACGCGTTCTGCCTGCATTTCAGAGTTGAACATGAAGCTGCAATATTTAACAGAGTTGCGCTCAATAGCTAATGTTTCTGCTGACTGTTGTTAAAAAGCACTGTGGAGAATACAAATGAAAACCAAAACACTGTTGGAAGTCTGCAAATAGAAACAGAAAATCCTGGAATGTGTTTCTAGTATTTTCGTGTTTTTCATTGGTGGGGAATATAAAATCTGGCACCAAACTGCACTGCTAAAAACTCGACCGTGCTTTGGATACTGTGATCTTGCTATGAAAGGCCGGTACCACTGACAGAAGGAATACTTCACTGTTGACAATAGTTTACCATAAAATCTTAATGGTTATGGATGTTTTGTAAAAACTGTACAAGTGGCTGTACTGTTTTTCAAAAGAAACAAGCTGTTAAATCAATGCTGAGGATTGACACAGTCATTAGTTAGATGTTGTTCCAGGGCTGATTACGACTGTGGATAACAGAACTGGCAGTCTGACAGAAAGCCTTCTCGAAAGGCGGTTTTGTGCTGGAAGAAGCAAGCAGGTCTTTCAAGAGTTTGAAGGGAGGAATTGTTAGAAGAATAAGAGATATTTAATTATACCACATAATTCCATCCTTTATTCCTTCAAAGAAAGCGTAGAGAATTTGAAGCCATCGTCAAATCCTTAATTAAAAAAATCTTTGTAGGTTTATTCTGTAAAGAGCTTTGGCTGAATGCAATTCGTTTGAAGCGCAAGGTTTGCCCAGGCAGGAATGATTTGGCAAGATTAGGAATTTTATCGTTTTATGTATTGTCTTAAATGTAACAAACAACACTGGCCAATTCAGCGGGTTAGACAGCATCTCTGGAGAACATGAATTGGTGACGTTTTAAGTCAGGACCCTTCTTCAGACTTGTTGGAGAAACCTGGAAAAGAGGAAGTGCAAGACAAAGCCTGGCGAGTGATAGGTTTTGTCCTGACCTTCTTCACTTCCAGCTATCTCCCCCCTCCCTCTCATAACACCAGTCGGATGAAGGGTCTTAACTTGAAATGTCACCTAACCATGTTCTCCAGATATGCTGCCTGACCTGCTGAGTTACTCCAGTACTGTATTTTTTCTAAAACCAGTTTTGGCAGTTCCTTGTGTCCACTGGTTAATTCGCATTTAAGGCAAAAATAAGAACTGGTTGACACCATGATTTAGGCTGGGATCTGTGTTCCAATGTACCCTCGACTGGTGATGTATGGGTTCGATAGGAATTTGCCTTGGGCTTGGATCTACTGTGCAATACTGAATTGCAGCTGGAAATATGCAAGCTGTCATACTCAACAGGGAAATGGGAGTATTTAAATATTTCTGATTAGATAATGATTCTGTGAGTCCGCTTTTTCGCGGCACGGTGGCACAGAGGTACTTTTGAGTGCATTTATTTTAGAGGATACTGAAGTACCTTGCACAATAGGTACCTTCTGGTGGCAGGGTGGCACAGGGGTAGACTTGCTGCCTTATGCCCCGTCCCACTTAGGAAACCTGAACGGAAACCTCTGGAGACTTTGAGCCCCACCCAAGGTTTCCGTGCGGTCCCCCGAGGTTCCTGGAGGTTTTTGTCAGTCTCCCTACCTGCTTCCACTACCTGCAACCTCCGGCAACCACCTGCAACCTCCAGGAACCGCATGGAAACCTTGGGTGGGGCGTAAAGTCTCCCGAGGTTTCCTTTCAGGTTTCTTAAGTGGGATAGGGGCATAACAGCACCAGAGATCTGGGCTCAATCCTGACCATGGGTGCTGTCTGTACAAAATTTGTACGTTCTCCCCGTGGGTTTTCTCCAGTTTCCTCCCACATTCCAAAGATGTATAGGATTGTAAGCTAATTGGCTTGGTAAAATTGTAAATTGTCCCTAGTGTGTGTAAGATAGTGTTAGTGTACGAGAATCGCAGGTCGGCACAGACTCGGAGGGCCGAAGGCCCTGTTTCTGCTCTGTATCTCTAAACTAAACTAAAATAAGGTTAAATGGTTGGGTAGACACTTGAACTGGATTATAACATTCCAATTTTTAAAGTAGGATTACCTCGGAGTGCAGTCTTTTCATCTCCATGAGTCTGGCCTAAAGTTGATCACAAAGGTGAAAGGACAAATCTGATGACCTGTGGTATGGTCACATTCACACCAATGTTGCTGTGCTGCTCAATTAGAATCATCATCGTTTTAAATCCACAATCCATGCAACATGACCATTATGATGCTTATGTCTGAAGAAGGGTCTAAACCCGAAACGTCACCTATTCCTTCTATGCAGAGATGCTGCTTGTCCTGCAGAGTTACTCCAGCATTTTGTGTCCATAATGTTTATGTTGCTGGGTTACTTAACCTGAGGGTGAATTCAAATTTGGGAATTTAAATTATTAATTGAAGAATTTAGAATTTTGGAAAGAATAGACAATAGGTGCAGGAGTAGGCCATTCGGCCCTTCGAGCCAGCACCGCCATTCAATGTGATCATGGCTGATCATCCACAATCAATACCCCATTCCTGCCTACTCCACTATCTTTAAGAGCCCGATCTTGAAAGTATCCAGAAACCCGGCCTCTGAGATGTTAATGACAGTGATCCTGAATCTATCAGGTTGTCAGTTGAAGCTATCTGGTTCATGGATTTCTCTTCGGGATGCAAATTTGTCTTCCTCATCTGAAATGGGAAGCATGCTCCTCTTGCCCTCTCTTGCGAATACCTCTGTGGACAGCCACTCTGTATTCCAGAAGCTGTTTAATTAATGGGGCATTGGAATCCTGTGCCATCTGGTCTCCCCCGTGAATTCATAAGTGCCTTATCAATAGTTATTTCTCTGGGGTGGGATCCAGGACTAACGAGAAATTTCAGGAGAAAACTCTTTTCCCAGAAAGTGTTCAGAATGCAGAATCTACATCACAAGGAATTACTGAATAGCACAAAGACATTCAGATGGAGCTTATGTCAGTTGAGCCTAACAGCCTGATTTGGAACTGCAGCAACGGACAAAAGTGAAGCACTGAAACCAAGACCTTATTTTCAGTGGCTCTGTTCAATTGCATAAAGACCAGACAGCCTTTACGGAGCCCACGTTAGTTCATAACGTTCATTAAAATAATTGTGGCTTTAATCAATCACCATTACTCAGTGTCTGCTAATTTGAGTTTCGGTGCTACCACTGTACCTGACACCTGCTGCAATGCTAACCTCTGCCCCAACCTCCTTCCGTGATTCACCCTTGTCTGTCTGCATTTCTGACAAACACTGGAATGTCTGAGACATCACTGCTCTTTGCCAAGGCATTACGTGTGATGAATTTTTCTAAAAATAAATAGACAATAGACAGTAGGTGCAGAAGTAGGCCATTCGGTCCTTTGAACCGAAATGTTTTGTCTCCTGAGTTTTTCATTCCTTTCAGCAGAGTGAATAATTTGGATTGGTTAAACTATAAAATTCTTTCTTCCCAAAGACAAAATTCTTGCTTCAAAGTAAAGAGGGAGCTTCCATTTATCTGGTACAGTTGGACAAATGGAAAGTTACATTGTCAGTGAAAAGGACTACTTTTGGGGGGGAAAAATGCAGGTTCTTTTTTAATGCTGCAGCTTAGAGAATCATCTCTCAAAGTAAATAAGAAAGGTGTTGTGTTAATCTATTCTCACTGACGCTCTTTGCTGGGGTTTAAAAGCAGACGAAGTTCCAGACTACGGGTGATGACTGTACGGAGTTTGTATGTTCTCCCTGTGACCGCGTGGGTTTTCTCCCTGCGCTCCTGTTTCCTCCCACATTCCAAAGAGGTGCAGGTTTGTAGGTTAGTTGGCTTTGATTAAATTGTCCCTAGTGTGTAATGCTAGATTACGGGGTGATCACTGGTCGGTGCGGACTCGGTGAGCAGAAGGGTCTATTTCTGTGCCGTATCTCTAAAGTCTAAAGGGTGGAGGTGAAAAGGAAACACATGGATGTCAGATAAGGAAAGAAGAAGAGGAGGGAAATGTAAACTGTGTAAGAAGGAGCTGTAGGGTCTGACCCAAAACACCAACTGTGCAGTCCCTCCCCAGATGCTGCCTGACCCGCCTAATCTCTTCTGCTGGTCTCTTTTTTGATGGAGGTGTCCCCACGATTTTGGCACCCGTGTCTCTCCAGCTGGTAAAGGCCAGGGGGTTGGAAGGTTCTGTCTAACAAACTGCAAAATACTGTGCAGCCCCTCCAGATTTTGGGCTCGGAGAAAACAGATGATGTTTCAGGTCAATTACTTTTATCCCTTGCCATTCCAATCAGAAAATTGGGTTTTAATACCTCAGGATTTTCTCCAACTGCATTCACGCTTTGCAAATAATCCTCTGCAAATAAACACGGTGACTCATCTTGACTCGTATAACCAGATGTACTTGCAAGAAGGAATGTAATTATTGCAGAGTGTTCTGAAAATGCTCAGCAGGCTAGGTAGTGTCTGTGGAAAGAGACATAGTTCAAATTTCAGGTCAAAAAAAACGTTTAGTTTCGAGATACAGAGTGGAAACAGGAGCTTTGGCCCACAGAGTCCGCGCCAACTATCAATCCCCGTACACTAGCACTATCCTAAACCACTAGCAACTATTTTACAATCTTTACTGAACCCAATTAACCTACAAACCTGTACGTCTTTGGAGTGTGGGAGAAAATTAGAGCACCTGAAAAAAACCTACACAGTCACAGGGAGAATGTACAAATTCCTTAAAGACAGCACCCTTGGTCTGGATCAAACCTGGGTCTCTGGCGCAGTAAGGCAGCTTCTTTACCGCTGCGCCGCCATGCCATTTGTCAGAACAGGGAAGGTTTTGTTACAGAGAAAGCGAGAAAGGAGTGATGGAGAAGTCAAAATGGATATCACTGATGAGCCGAGATCAGGGTTGTGCAGGCGATTGCATTGTTTTTGCAACTGCCTGTTTGATAGATTTTTGTTGGAGAGAAAACGGAGACATGCAAAGCTGCGAAATGCAAATCAGATGAGTTGTTGAACTTGAAACCAAAGATCTTATAGCGAAGGGATCTTTGCTTGAAACCACAAGCAGAATGGTGGGAATGTGCAATGCACCAGGCAGTGTCTACAGAGAGCTCTTGTGCATGAATCACAACATGTTCACATGCAGCAAATAGTTAGGAAGGCAAATAGTATATTAGCTTTCGTTTCAAAGGGTTGGAGTTTAGAAATTAGCATGTTTTGTTACAATTGCGCAGGGCGTTCGTTAGACCACACCCAGACTACTGTGTACAGTTTTGATCCCTTATTTATAAAAGGATATGCCAACATTGAACACTGTCCAAATGAATTTCACTGGGCTAATTCCAGGTATTTTGAGGGTTTAAAACCAAATCTGTATTATTTGTAGAATGAGAAAATTAAAATTTTCTGTTAAAATTCCAGGACACTATTCCAATGGGTTGAGAATCGAGTGTTTATCATGTGTATCGACAATGGAACAATGAAATTCCTGCAGCAAATTCCAGGCCTGTAACCACACTACACAGATAATATATAATAAACAAAATTCAATAAACTGATAGCTTAGTTTAGTTTATTATCACATTTACAGAGGTATAGTGAAAAGCTTTTGTTGCGTGCCAAACCTCAACAGAAAAACTATACATGGTTACAATTGAGCCGTCCACAGTGTACAGATACATGATAAAGGGAATAACGTTTAGTGCAAGATAAAGTCCTATTAAAGATAGTCCGAGGGTCTCCAAGGTCGAGCAGCACCACTCTCCAGTTGTTGGTAGGATGGTAACAGCTGGGAAGAAACTGTCCCTGAATCTAGAGGTTTGCATTTTTACACTTCAGCACTTCTTGCCAGAGGGGAGAAGAGGGAGTGACTGGGGTGAGACTCGTCCTTGATTATGCTGGTGGCCTTGCCGAGGCAGTGTGGAGTGTAAGTGGTCAATGGAAGGGAACGATGGAGGAGACCTAGAACAGAAAGGTCAGTGTGGGAATGGGAAGGAGAATTAAAGTGTTTAGCAACCGGGAGATCGTGTAGGTTTAGGCGAACTGAGCGAATGTGTTCAGGGAAATGATCGCCCAGTCTATGTTTGGTCTCGCCGATGTGTAAGAGTCCACATCTTGAACAACGGATTCGGTAGATGAGGTTGGAGGAGGTGCAAGTGAACCTCTGCCTAATCTGAAGGACTGTCAGGGTCCCTAGACAGAGTCGCAAGAGGAGATATAGTCAGACCTTTCTATCCTAGGCCTCCATTGTCAGAATGAGGCTAAATCAAATTGGAGGAACAGCATATCATATTTTGCTTGGGCAGCTTACAACCCAGTGGTATGAATATTGATTTTCTCTTCACTAACAAGTAACCATATAACATTCACGGAAACAGGCCATCTCCCCTACAAGTCCCCTCCCCCCTCCCCCCTGCCTGCACTCATACCATAACCCTCCATTCACTTCTCATCCATATGCCTATTCAAATTATTTTTCAATGATACCACTGAACCTGCCTCCACCACTTCCACTGGAAGCTCATTCCACACCGCTACCACTCTCTGAGTAAGGAAGTTCCCCCTCATATTACCCCTAAACTTCTGTCCCTTAATTGTTTCCTTTATCATCATTACTTTTGTGCACATACTCTGTCTATCCCTCTCATCATTTTTAAAGACCTCTATCAAGTCCCCCCTTTTCTCTCAGACATAAAGACCCAACTATATATCTCGCATTCCCTCCCCCTCCCCCCTCCCCCCCTCACCTCTCTCTTCCCCCCCCCCTAACTAGTCTCGTTTTCACTCAAGGTGGCCTGTCTCGATCCAAATTCATTGTTCATCACCCATCTATATATTTCCTTCTACCCCTAACTAGTCTGAAGGTCCAGAGATGTTGCCTGTGCCTGTCCTGCTGAGTTATTCCAGCTTTTTATGTCTGTCTTTGGTTTAAACCAGCATCTGCAGTTCCTTCCTACACTGTTTTCTTGTGCTCGTGTTCTCTGCTCTTCTTCAAGTACTGCTGCAGGACCTTTTATGATCATCTGCAAAAGCAGGTAGGCCTTCGTTTTATCGGAAAGATGACACTGCTGCTAACGTAGCACTCTCTCAGTACTGCTCTGAGCCCAAGACCAAGCTCATTGCAAGTTAACTATTTAGAAACTCAAGTCAGTCCAGTACTAATGGATTGCACTGTTTGCTTGTCTCTGGCTTCTGGCGGCTGCTCATTAATGTGATATTAATAGATTCATGTTAAGGACTCGCCTTGTTCAGTCGGCATGCCTCTTTTTCCCAACAGCTTTAGCTATTTGTGTAGGAAAGAATTGCAGATACTGGTATTAACCGAAGATAGACACAAAATGCTGGAGAACCTCAACGGGACAGGCAGCAGCCTTGGAGAGAATGGGTAGCGTTTCAGGTCGAGATGGGAACATTGATAAAGAAACCAGGTAATTGTTAGCTGTAGCTAGGTGAGAATGAAAAGCTGACGTGATTTGGGTGGAGGAGGGATAGAGAGAGAGTGAATGCAAAGGTTACTTGAAGTTAGAGAAATCAATATTCATGCCCCTGGGCTGTACGTTGCCCAAGCGAAATATGAGATCCTGTTCCTCCAATTTGCATTTAGCCTCTCTCTGACAATGGAAGAGGCCTAGGACAAAGGTCAGTGTGGGAATGGGAAGGGGAATTAAATTGTTGAGCAACCGGGAGGTCCACCTTCGCTCAGTCCGCCTTAGTAGGTCCAGGCAGACTGAGCAAAGGTGTTCAGTGGAACAATCGCCCAGTCTACGTTTGGTCTCGCTGATGTGTGAGTCCACATCTTGAACAATGGATACAGTAGGTGAGGTTGGAGGAGGTGCAAGTGAACCTCTGCCTAACCTGAAAGGACTGTCGCGGTCCCTGGACAGAGTCGAGGGGGGAGGTATGGGGACAGGTGTTGCTGTATCTGATATATCTCTCTACATCATCGTCTCCATCTCTCATTTCCCTTTTCCGTGACTTTCCATCTGAAAAAGGGTCTCGACCCAAAACATCACTCATTCCTTCTCTCCAGCTTCAGCTACTTGGCAGCTCTGAGGAGAAATTGACAGCCAGCTTGTCCTCTTGTCTGCTTTTGAAGACTGATGCATTCTTGGGCTTCCTAAAATTAGTCGTGCTGAGTGTTAAGTAGATGGAGCTTATCAGCTTCTTTGTGGCATCTGACATGGTTGTGTCTGGGCTCACGAGGGCCTCCACGGGTTGGAATGTATGTCTTGTTGTTTCTCTCTCCCCAATCCCTCACTTTGGTTTCCTGATTCTGATGATCGATGGTGAGTTACATTCACATCTCCGCAGCCAGCATCCAGAGCTTGAGGGCCAGTTTCTGACTCTTGCAAGGTAACTGTTACAAGGATACAGTCCCAAAGTTATGCAGCACGGCCACAAGCTCGTTGGCCCAACTTGTCCATGGCACCAATGTATCTTCCTAAGCTGGTCCCATTTGCATTTTGTCCAGTACCCCCTCTAAGCCTTTCCTGTCCATGTACGTGTCAATGTCTTTCACATATTTTGTACATAATTAGCTCAGATTTAAGGCAAACAGATAGTTACTATAATTAAGAGGCGTTTAGACAGACACTTGAATAGGCAATGCACAAAAGGATATGGTCCTAATGCGGGCAAATGGAATTAACACCGATGGGCAGAAAAGTCAGCATGGACCCGTTTGGCCGAATGGCACATTTCTGTGCTATATACGTTTTTCCCTGTAATGTTGGCACATGACCTTCCAACAGGGACGGATACCTATGGACTTTCAGGACTGACTCTTGTCAACGGTATTCCAATCCCAGTGATGCCATATTTCCCCATTTCCCCCCTTTTGCCTTTCAGACATCTACACTTTTATGACTTTTTTTTTTTTAAAAGGCCAAGATTGAATATGTGTCCTTTTCCAATCTCTTTTCATCCTCTGACCACTCCCTGGGAGGAATTCTGCTTGTGATGCCTCACCACACCTCGTTCACTCCTTGACTCCCTATGTAAAGTGACCAATAGCTGGTAAAGATCAAAGCAACAGGCAACCAAAAAAGAGGAGCTTGCCAGCTGCATGGAGGACAGAGATGTGTGGAGCATCCGTCACCGTGCCTGTCGGAAACCAGCACCACGGTGTCACTAATGTTTTCAACGATGATGATAATAATATATACTAAGACCCTAGAGATCAGCTCCCTTTTCTCTGCTAGATCTCCATATTCATCAATACTTGATCTGTTCAAAAATTTGTCTACTTCCATTATAAGTATTTCTTATGATCCATAGGGGAGAGAATTCAAGAGATTCACTGCCCTTTGTAATAAGAAATGTCTATGCATTTAGTTTGAAGTGATTATTCCGCGTACATTGAAATTATGTCCTCTTGTTCATGCCTCTCCCACTAACAAAAACATTTTCTGCTCCCCCACTGCAGACCCCCTCTCCCTGCACCCCCTCTGTGGGGTCTGAAGAAGGCTCCCGACCCAATATCTCACCCGTCCTTTTTGTCCAGTGATGCTGCCTGACCTGCTGAGTTACTCCAGCACTTTGTGTCTATCTTGACAACCTAAGGGTTGTGTCCCCTTAGGATCTTATGCATTTCGGTAAGATTGCCCTCTTTCTTCTAAATTCGAATATAAACAAACCCAACCAGTTTAGCCTCTCTTGATCAGATTATCCTCTCACATCCCAGGAATTAGCCTGGTGAATCTCTTTTGGACTGCTTCCAAAACTACCATATGCTTTCTCAAGTATGAGGACAAAAGCTATGCAAAGTAAACTAGGTGTAGTCTCACCAACACGCTATGCAATTGAAACAAAAGCCTCCCTATATCTAAACTCCAAACCCCTTGAAACAGTGGCCATAAAGCCATTTGAATTCATAACTAATGGTAATTTGTGCACAAGAATGCCTGGCTGCACACAGAATTGTTCATAAATTATTAGAGTAAAAAACAATCTGCGGGAAGAACTGTGTGTCAGGCAGCATCTGTGGAGGCAAGGGGATGGTCAGCCTGTCCGGTTCATAAATTCTAAGGCAGAATTAGGCCATTCGGCCCATCAAGTCTATTTCGCCATTCAATCATGGCTGATCTATCTTTCCCTCTCACACCATTCTCCTTCACCCCATTACACCTGACACCCATACTTATCAAGAATCTGTCGATCTCTGACTTAAAAATATCCATTGACTTGGTTCTCACAGCCGTCTGTGGCAATGAATTCCACAGATCCACCACCCTCTGACTAAAGACTCAAGAGGGTGAGACCTGGCATCAGGACAATAAGTTGAGGGGAGATGTCTGGTATCTAGAAGTGAGAGGGAGGATGAGGGGGCCTGCTAAGCAATATGTGGAATCAGATGAGGGAGTGATGATGATGAATTAGAGCAGGTAGGGGGAGCCTTTGGACGCAGGTTGGTAAGTGTTAGGTTTAGTTTAGTTCAGAGATACAGCGTGGAAACAGGCCCTACGGTCCACCGAGTCCGCACTGACCAGCGATCCCCGCACATAAACACTTTCCCACACACGCACATTCGGGACAATTTTTTACATATACCAGCCAATTTACCTACAAACCTGTACGTCTTTGGCGTGTGGGAGGAAACGGAGGATCTCGGAGAAAACCTATGCGGTCACGGGGAGAACGTACAAACTCCGTACAGACACTCGCCTGTAGTTGGGATCGAACACGGGTAAGGCAGAAACTCTATCGCTGCACCACCGTGCCGCCCCTGAAACCAGGGAAGCAGATAAGGGAGGGATGATGGACATGTGCGGGGGAGCGGGTGGGGATAGGAAAGGTGAACCAATGGAGAGGAAACCTACTGGAGCTGGTAGAAATGGTGAAGAATGATATGCGGGACGGGGAGGCTCGTTGGGTGAAGGGTGCGGACCAAGGGAACATAATCTCTATTCCGTCTGGGGAGTGGGGCAGGGAGTGAGAGCGGACGTGTGGGAAATGGAAAGAAGTGCAGGTGAGGGATGTTTGGTGGAAACGTTAAAACGGTGAAACGAGGCTTAACGGGAGTTCTGAAGCTGAAGGCTCAATCACGGTGGTGGTGTAATCAGGTACCGAGATGAGTAGGAGGAGGAGGCCATAGTATAGAGAGTACAGAGTTTGCAGCACTGCAGATTGCTGAAGTGGAAGGACGAGAATATTAAAATCAAGGCGTTACCAACCCAGTAGATAATGTATGGTAAGGAAATATCACGGCATAACAGGTCGTGGTCCAGTATCTGGGTTTGATCTTGAACTTCGGCACCATCTGTGCAAAGTTCGCACGTTTTCCCGAATCTCACGTGGGTTTCTACAGGGGTTCCAGTTTCCTCTCACATCCTCAAACCTGCTAGTTGGTAGGTTAATCAACTGCTGTGAATTGCCCCTTTATGTAGGTGGGTGTTCAGAGAAATGGGGAGGTGGGGAAGAGAATGAAATGTGGGAGAATATTATGCTAGGATTGTTATGAGAGACTGCAGAGAAGTGATGGGCTGAATGGCCTTGTACGCCAGAAGGAAATCTGATAAAATAATGTGCAAGATGCATGGAATGGGATGGTATAAGCGATTAGGGTGACTTGAAGTTTGCAGGAAACCAATTTCATTTTTGTTCTAAGCTGTAACTAATGCTGATGACTTTTCCTCTGTTTTCCCTGTGATTTTTAGGTATGATTTAAAACCCTACAGTTCATGGGTACATGCGCGCACTGACCTGCCTCTGGCCTTTCTATTTGAAGGTCCCTGGCGAGGCTTTTCTTTAAAGAGCAAAGTCTCCACAGACTTCACACTTCAAAAGATGCATCACGACGATGGGCTCGTGTTTTCGAAAGGAAATGATAAATATTTCCTGCTGCTGCTCTCTTTCCTCAACATCAGTGGGAATATCTGCCATCCGATCAGGCTGGAGGGCAGCAGGGAATGCAATTTAATAAGGCTGAAAATCACTGGCACTCCTCAAGAGGCCAATAGCAAACTGTATGCTTCTGAGATTAAAAAGCTGGGCAATAAATTTCCACCCTGCTGGGTGATTAATTTTGGAAACTTGGCCACAAGAAATCATGCTTGTCTAAAATTTTAAGTGACTTTTCTTTTCACTATATTATTAATAATAATAATAATAATAATAATAACAATAATCATAATCAAGACTTTATTGTCATTCAAAAATACACCAACAAATGCGAGTCTGAACAAAATTTCATTGCATCTGGCTCACCGTGCAACGTAAAATAACAAAAGGATAAAATAGATAAAAAGATAATAGTGGCGGCACATTATATGGAATTCAAGAGTCTGAATTCTCGGGAGAAGAAGCTGTTCTGCTCCTTATACTGCGATACCTTTTGCCCGAGAGCAGCAGAGTGAACAGTCCATGATGGAGATGTGTGGGGTCTTTTATAATGCTGTTGGCCTTGGACAAGCAACGTTTTCACGCAATGTCCCGGATTGAAGGAAGAGAAGTCCCGATGATTTTTTTTTCAGCCGTCCTTCCCAGAAGACTTCCCAGAAGGTTTGACTTACTGAGAAGTTAGTTGCACCATCCATCACTATCCTCCGGAATCTCTTACCTGTATTGACACCATGCTTCTGTCATATTGACAGTCATACAGGACAGAAATAGGCCCTTCGGCCCACTGTAACCATGCTGGCCATCCAGTATCCATATTGATTGCATTTACCAGAGGCCCGGGTTCGATCCTGACTCTGGGTGCTGTCTGTACGGAGTTTCTACGTTCTCCCTGTGTCCGCATGGATTTTCCTTGGGTGCTTCGGCTTCCTCCCACACTCCAAAGACGTGCAAGTTTGTAGGTTAATTTACTTCGGTAAAGATTGTAAATTGTCCCTTGTGTGTAGGATAGTGCTAGTGTAGGGGGAATCCCTGGTCAGCACGAACTCGATGGGCCAAAGGGCCTGTTTCCACACTGTATCTCTAAACTAAAAGTGGTAGTCTGGATACTTCTTAAATGTTGTGAGAGTACCAGCCTCCAAACAGACACCCAGGCAGTGTCCTCCAAACCCACTCTAACCGCCTGGGTGAAAATATTCTGTTTCTGCAATCCCTTTGGTTAAGCATATGCCCCTTAATTTTAGATACCTCTTCAATGGGGAAATGTATTTTTACTATCCACCCTATTGACATCTCTTTACTGTATAAACTGCCACTGGGTAGAGAGTGGCTTCTATTTTTACAGATATCCATGTCAATCTTTGGTCGAACAATACAGAAATATTGCTCACCGCGGTAACAAAATCTCCATGTTATTATTATGAATGGCATCAAAAATACGCAAAACTGATAAAGAACAATGACTAAAAGTGGAAAGAAAGAGAGAGAGAGAGAGATAGAGGAAACTAGTACTGTCATTCATAGCAATTAATGTATGTGAGACTTCTGAATTTAACAATATTAGCTGGGGTTGGCCATAGGTTGGGTAACTAGAGGACACCCTATATATCTCTCTCATAACGTTCTTCACTCTCTCCTTCGGCCTCCCTACCAAGGAAAACACATGCAGCCTCTCCTGTCTCTCCCCATAACTTCAAACAATCCATCCCAGGCAACGTGTAGAAAAGAACTGCAGATGCTGGCTTATACCAAATATACTCACCAAGGGCTGGAGTAACTCAGCGGATTAGGCAGCATCTCTGGAGAGAAAGGACGGGTGACATTTCAGGTCGGGACCCTTGTTCAGACTGAAAGTACATGGGAGGGAACTGGAGGTAAGAATAGGCCAGAACAAAGCAATAGATGACCAAGGAAGGGTGGCGGAATCTTCTCTATGTCCTCTCCAAAAGTACCCAAAATGCTCGAGAGAGGATTAAATACATGAAGTGCTTTGCAAAGAGAAACACTCTTTAAATATTGTCATGGTTTTGTAGGAAATGGTCCAGCTAAGTTCCCTTCTAGCAACCTCCAATAAATAGAAATCTGTTTTATTAATGGTGACTGTGGGATAATTGTTGGCCATTGGGGAACTACCACCCCCTCTCTACTCTTCTCAAGAACAGTGTTATGGAATGATTTTAATCTACCTGATCAGGACGATGACTGTTTGTTTCAACATATTATTTGAATTATGAAACTTCCAAAGGTGCAAACGGATAGACATCTTGGTGAGCATGAACATGTTGGGCCGAAGGCCCGTTTTCTGTGCTGTATGACTCTTTGATTCCATGACTTCAAGTTCCCTCAGTCTGGATTCCTTTTGTCCACGTCTCTGAGGTGAGACAAAAACTCAGGACCTTCTGACTGAGACTGGAGTGCTGTCAAATAAGCCACAGCTGACCAACATTCCAAAACATTTCCTCAAAATGCAATCAGAATAAGATTATCAGCAAAAGTCTGAAGAAGGATCCCAATCTGAAATATCACCCATCCATTTTGTCCAGAGATGCTGCCTAACCGGCTGAGTTACTCCAACATGTTCTGCCTATCTTTGGTATAAGTTCCATTTTATTACATTAAGTTCATCAGCAGCTTTGCAAATTCTCCCAAAACGTTTTTCTTATCAGTCTCATCCACTGATCCGCTCCAGCTTCCCAATCCGCTCAGCATCCCTCGGCTTTCTGTCTCTTTAAAATACACCAATGTTGTCCTGTGTACAGGTCATGGAGTGTTGTGTATGGACCTTGTATACCAATTACAATGAGTGGAAGATGGTGGGGGGTGGCAGTGGTGCTGATGGAAGTAATGCTTCAAAGCATTGAAAACAAATTACCTGACAGGCTGGGGAGTGAGTGCAGCTTACCAGCATGGGTTCACCAGTACTGGCAGTGTGCAATAATGACTGACTCAATATCAGTTTTCCTAACAGCAGTCATTGGGCCTGCAATTGGTTTTTGAGTGTTTTAAAACCTCCCACTTCGCAGCAAGTTTTTGCTGTATGTACAATCATCATGTTATTAGAGGCATTTTTTAAATCTGTCTAAACCCAGAGGGAGGATTATGTGTTGTACAGAGACACAACTTCCAGCGTGTTTGCAAGCTGCAGAAGAGGTTTGAATAGAAGAAATAGCAGGAACTGGCCATTCAGTCTCTCGAGCTTTCTACATTATAAGTTAATATGTCCTTGGAGCAGAATTAGGCCATTCAGCCCATCAAGTCTACTCCGCCATTCAATCATAGCTGATCTAACTCTCCCTCTCAACCCCATTCTCCTGTCATTATATGCTATATACACATCTTATTATTTTCTCTCTGTACCGCTCCCTTGTTGTAATCGGGTTCCAGTCATTCCCTCTTCTCTCCTCTCCAGTCAGGGAGAAGATACCAAAGTACCACCAGAACAGTATAACTTGAAGAACAGTATATTCCCATATGTTATCAGATTCTTGAACTGTCTTCTCATAAACTGAGAGTAATCTCCCAATCTACCTCTTTGTAGCCCTTGCAGTTTTTTTATATGCACTCTTTCTGTTACTGTAACATTGTATTCTGACTCGAGTCTCTGCATCACCCCGGCAAGTCCCGTCGGAATTCAATATGGTTTAACGAGAGCTCCTCTCATTCTTCTAAACCCCGGAGACTCTGCTTAATCACTTCTTGTCGGACAATTCTACTCCTCCTCCATCGCAGTAATGCCCGGTGAAAACTACAGGTAGACACTTTATCACAGGCATATCCTTCCTTGGGAGAGACCTCTTTTCCTAGTATGGTCTCACCAGGAAACCACACGGAATTAGAGTAGTACAGCATGGAAATGGGCACTTCATTTAACCTGTGTTGACCAACAAGCGCTCATTCACACTGATCCTATTTTATTCTGTACAGTCCCATATAATTGTTGCAAGACATTATAGCAAAATCTGCCATGCTGTTTTGCCTTTCCAATTGCTTGATCCAATAATTTCCAGTGATACCTGTAAAGGGCACTTGGGTCCTTCTGAACAATAAACAGTGGCCCAGCTGGTCGAGCTACTGCCTCACAACGACCCGGGTTTGATCCTGATCTCACGTGCTGTCTGTGCGGAGTTGGGACTTTATCCCTGTGACTGCGTGGGTTTCCTACGGGTGCTCAGGTTTTCTCCTGAAGACATGTGGGTTTGTAGGTTAAGTGGCCTCTGTAAATTTTTTTTTGTAGTTTCGAGATACAGCATGGAAACCGGCCCTTCGGCCCACCACCCCAACCAGCATTCGCCCATACGCTAATTCTATCCTACACGCCAAGAGACAAATTAAAGAAGCCAAATTAACCAGCAAGCCTGCAAGCCTTTGGAATGTGGGAGGAAACCCACATGGGGTCATGGGGAGAACGAACAAACTCCGTACAGACAGCACCTGTAGTCAGGATTGAACCCCGGTTCCTGGGTGGTGTACAACAGCAACTACACTGCTGTGACACCATGCTGCCCTGTTCCTCTCCACTGTTTATCTATCTTCCTCCATGAATCAGGTACGCAATAATCCCTTCATTTACCTGGGGACATTCAGAAGAGGAAAGTTCAGAGGAATGGCCTTGGGATGATAGGACTTCTCTGATTCCCATTACCAGTTCACAGCCGTGGTAACGGATTTTATTCTTCTGTCGAGGGAGCTGGATGGGGTGTCCAGAATTGCAGATTTAGTTCATCCCCAACTTCATCCATGATCAACGACTACTCTCTCTGCTTTTCCCTCTTAATTTAAGATGCTCACTAAAATATATCTCTATCAATAAAACATTTGGCTGCCAAGGATTTCCTCCTTTGACTGACTGTCCTGATTTGGGCATATTCTGTGTGGTGCCTTGAGTTATTGTACAAGGTTACCGATGCTTCATAAATGGAACTAGGTGTTTCTTCAATAAATGTTGTTTTCTATGTGAAACATTAGTCCAAGGGTCATTGATAAGAATGACTGGGTTGAGCACTGGTGTATGGTGTAGTGAGTAGATTTTGGCTTCGAAATCTCCTTGATTAATTTGTGTGTTAAAGAACCTTTTGCACTTTAAAACGTGGAGGTTTAAAAAAAAAATGTATCCCTGAAAACATTCCAATCAGGGAAATGACTGTGTGAAGATAATGTCTGGGTTATCTCAGTGTGTCTGGGTCAGTGCAAGGTTGTATTTCATGAACAAGAGACCATTATTCATGCTATTTACAATGTGTCTTCCAAGAAACGTGGTAGATTTTTCCTTCCCCCTCCCCCCTCCCCACTTTTACTGGCACCATTGCTCAAAATGATGTAAAATGCATTTAATTTGGGATGACTAGTCTGCAGCTCACTAGATCAGACTCCACTGGAGGGAGTGGCAGAGGAAGTTTCTGTTATGGAGGAGGTTTCCCTTAAAATATAAACTTTGAATCCTAGAGTGGCACAGTGACATTTGCCCCATTTTGCTGTCTGAAAGAGCTTTCCAGTTAGTCCCACCTTGCTCTTTCCCATTTTCCTTTTCAATGATATATCCAGTTCCCTTTTGAATGTTACTATTGAGTCCGCTTCACACCACCCCAACAGAAAGACCATCTCGGATCACATTCACTGTATAAAATAAATTCCTTGCCATCGTAACTACCAATCTTTTGCTAGTAACCTTAAATCTTCCACTGGATATGGTTTACCATTATTTATTCCATCAAAATCACGCAGATCTACTCTACCTTGTCTATTGTTCAATCAAGCCCCTGCACAGTGTTTCCAGTGGACTTAAAAGGTCAGAGAATGCTATTCTGAAGAGATGCAAGGGGTTTCTCCGCAGTGTCCTTTGATTGTGATTCCCTCCATCAGGCAACATTTCTAAAATTAATTTGTCGGCCCAGGAACAGATTGTTGTTACTGCGATCGTTCCGTTCCCAAATTGGCTGCCCTTTTCCCTACATTCCAATCATATCAAACACTTTGAGAGGCAAGAGGAAAATTAATGAAGCCTTACAATTTATACCTGCTATAGAGGAGGACATTTCTCAAAGGTAATAGATTATTCAGCACGGAAAAGGGCTCTTAAATCCAACGTCCATACCGACCAACATGCCCCATCTAAACTAGTCCCATGTACCCATGCTTGGTCTAATCCCTTGAAACTATTCCTATCCATGTACCTGTCCAAGTGTCCTTTTAACTGTTATTACTGCATCTGCCTCAGCTATCTCATCTGACGGCTCAATCCATATATCCACCACAGGGAGTACTATGACAACATATAAAATACATTTGTACAGGGCAGGGGCAATTTGCTGCATGACTTGATAACATAATGTACTCTATACTCAATTCCCTGATTGATGAAGGCCAGCGTAACAAAAGCCTTCTACACACCCTATCTACCTGTGATAGTACTTTCAGGGAACTGTACACGTACTCCTACATCCCTCTGCTCTACAACACTCTCAGGCCCCGACCATTCACTGTGCAAGCCCTGTACTTGTTTAACTTAAAAACTGCAACACCTCACCCTTATCTGAATTAAATTCATTTTGCCATTTCTCAGCCAACCTGCTCAGCTGAACAAGATCCTGCTGTAATTCTTGATAATCATCTCCACTGTCTATGATATCACCTACTTTGGCAGCTTTTAGCTGGTCCATTCTCTCCCAGCTGTGATTGGCAAACCATGATCTTTCTGTGTGTCTGTGACTACATGCTCCACAGCCTTCCTCATGTACTCACGTTTCCTTTACCTTGCGTAACCTTTCCTGCATCTCAGACACTACAGTCCTGTTCTGTCAGGTAAATTATTTTGAGGTGTTTTTGAAAGTTTAGATTTGGAAACCATTTCAAAAGAATTCCGCCTTTCCCTACTTGGAGCGTGGTCTGGTTAGCTTCCAAATTAGTTACATCCCTCTGGTACCTAAGCTTTGCAAAGCTAAACATGTTCCTGCTAAGTATGACCAACTCTTTGCCAGTGAATTTTAAGGTTCATCGGTGAATTATATGTTTTTCCTCTAAGGAATGCACTCTGAGCATTTAGAGTTTGGAACAAGGCCATTTCATTAAAAGGCACAACATTCTTCTGGGGTTTGACTGGGAAGATGTTGGATGATGCTACCCTACCTGGGTGTCTAGAACCAGCGGATGCGGCCTCAACATAAAGGGCTGGTCATTTCCTACTGAGTTGTGAACGTATTTCTTTACTCAAGGTTTACCAAACCTTTGGAGTTCCCTACCCGAGGCATGTGGTGATTTGATCACCGTATACTTTTGTGAAATATATCATTGTATTTCCTTATTATGTACATGAGGCCGTTCTGTCCATCAAGTTGAAGCCAGCTCACTGTCCATTGCCAATCCCTCACTAGTTTTCCCTGTAGACGTTTCTCCCCATGTTCCCATCAGTTCCCGCCCAGGTCTACCATTCACATACCAGGGAGAATTTAATCTGGCTCATTAACCTACCTATTAATCAGTGTTAAGGGACTTTTAAACAAGTACATGGATAGGAAAGGCTTCGAGGGATATGGGCCGAATGTAGGCAAATGGGACCAGTGTGGATGGGCAACTTAGCCGACAATCCAAATTTGGCTGCAACTCCTGGTGCGGTGCTATGTGACTGTGATTAATGTAGGAAGGTGAAGTACAGTATAAGAATGGCCACAATCTAGTTGAATGATGGAGTAGTGTTGGGGAGGGCCAAATGGCCGCCTCCTGTTTGTAACAAGTACGAAATAACAGTCCTATTGGCAGCCACCGCTCCCGCCCGCAGACAATATGGAAACAGCCAAATGTAACAAGGGTCGCCATTGTTTTGCACAGGCACCAGAGAGGTTTGTGCGGCTGGCCTCAGACACTACCTCCTTTCTCTCAGTGTAACCGAGATGTTATTAATGGTGCTTACAAGAGTGCTCTGCTGAATGAAAAGGGGTCTTTACAATAAAGTCATGGAATGCTGACGGCAAGTGGCATTGAAACCCGATCTCTGTCAGGCTCTTGAAACAAAAGGTTTTCATTTGTGTTCTCACTGTAGCTATAACCGGACCATAAAATTGTGCTTGTGAGTTTATTTCATGCCACATTTCTCCCTTGCAGAGAGTGACAGAGTTTACAGGACAGGAGCAGTCTATGCACACCACAGGTCGCAGCCTTTGTTTATGCATCCATGACACCTTTTCTACCTAACAGAGCTAACCTTCTCCGCAATAGTAAAGCACTAACGCAAACACCGTTTAGTTGAACACTTGCGCTCGGTCTCCCCAGGCCTATTGGATCTCCCTGTCGCTAACCATTTTAATTCCCATTCCCACACTGACCTTTCTGTCTTGGGCCTCTTCCATTGCCAGAGTAAGGCCACACGTATTCCGCTAGGGTAGCTTACAACCCAACAATATGAACATTGAATTCTCCAATTTTCGGAACTAGCCTACGAATGGGTATCCAAAGCTAGAGGGCAAAGGTTTAAAGTGAGAGGAAGGAGTTTAGAGATCTGATGGAGATCTAAACACTGTAGGGGTAGTTGATATCTAAATAAGCTGTCAGTGGAGGTGGTGGAGTTAGGAACAGTATCAATATTTTAAGAAGCATCTGGACAGGTACAAAGCCCAGAGGGATATGGCATTAATGTAGGCAGTGGGATTGGTGTAGATCGGCAAGATAGTCAGCATAACGCAATGGGCCAAATGACCTGTTTCTATGCTTCTAACCATTCTAAGAATAGTAAGACCTTGGTTCAAGTCTCCATGCTCCCATTATGATTAGGATTATGATTATGAAGCTGCCTTTCAAATATAAAGGCCACACTGCAAAGTTGGAGACATGAAACCTTGAAAGACTCTCATTGAAGAACTCTCTTCTCACTGTTAGAAACATAGAAACATAGAAATTAGGTGCAGGAGTAGGCCATTCGGCCCTTCGAGCCTGCACCGCCATTTAATATGATCATGGCTGATCATCCAACTCAGTATCCCGTACCTGCCTTCTCTCCATACCCCCTGATCCCCTTAGCCACAAGGGCCACATCTAACTCCCTCTTAAATATAGCCAATGAACTGGCCTCAACTACCCTCTGTGGCAGAGAGTTCCAGATATTCACCACTCTCTGTGTGAAAAAAGTTCTCCTCATCTCGGTTTTAAAGGATTTCCCCCTTATCCTTAAGCTGTGACCCCTTGTCCTGGACTTCCCCAACATCGGGAACAATCTTCCTGCATCTAGCCTGTCCAACCCCTTAAGAATTTTGTAAGTTTCTATAAGATCCCCTCTCAATCTCCTAAATTCTAGAGACTATAAGAGTGTTCTGCTTGCTCCGGCTGGAGCAGATGATTTGTCATCTGTTTTGTGTAAACTGATTTCTGCATTTCCTGCAGCACAAAAAACCAACAGCTGGATGAACTCCACAGGTCAGCATCTGTAGAGGCAGAGGGATGGCCGATGTTTTGGGTGGAGACTCTGCCTCATTACTGAGAGTGTAGAGGGAAGATGGGCGGTGTCTAGAAATGAGACAGGCTGGAAGATGATAGGCGGAACTGGGTGAGGTGGGGATTTAGTTTTAGAGATACAGAGATACGGCACGAAAACAGGCCCTTTGGCCCATCGAGTCCGCTCCGACCAGTGATCCCCGCACATTAACATTATCCTACACACATTAGGGACAATTTACACTTACACCAAGCCAATTCGCCTTCAAACTTGTATGTCTTTGGAGTGTGGGAGGAAACCGAAGATCTCGGAGAAAACCCACGCATGGGGAGAATGTGCAGACAGCACCCGTAGTCGGGATCGAACCCAGGTCTCTGGCGTTGCACCACCGTGCCGCACTGATTGATGGGAAGATGGAGCTGTGGGGTGTGGGTGAGATATTTTTCAAGGTTGAGACTGGGAGACGGAGACTGCATCTACCCATCATCCCCCACCTCCATATCCTCACCAAATTCAACATCACTTACCAGGCTTTCTCACCCCTCTCTCCCACGTTTATACACCATCCATCTCCCCACTATACTCAGCCCAAAATGTCGATCTTCTCTTTACATCCACAAATGCCACCTGACCCGCTGAGTTCATCCAGCAGTTTAATTATTTGCTCCCAAATCTAGCATTGGCGGTCTCTTGTGTCCATGTTTACAACTGCGATTTCAAAACTGGTTATTAAAATGCTTTGAATCATCCTGAGAAAAGCACTGTTCGATGCAAGTTCTTCCTTCGTTTTTATGCCTTCGCTCCAGCCACAGGAGAGCATGGGCGGGACCCCAACTGGGATCAGGGAGCACGTGTTAGCAGAGTCTGGAGAGCAGCCATGAGCTGTTACTGTTCCAAGGTGCTACTGGTGGAGCTGAACCACTTTACTAAAGAGACGGATTTGTTTCTCTGCTCATGTATGACAATCGGCAAATAAAAGCTGTCTGTCAGACGTAAACCACATTTCACCTGCCCCATGGAACAATTCCATGCCTCCTTTACAGCACTGTTCAAATTTCTTCTTGGTGTTCACACAATCCACTCCTCCCCCAACTCCAGCCTGGGGCAATTTACTTTTCCATGGATGCAGTTCCACTGTTGCTCTGCCTAATGTCTCAGATTGTGAGCCGGACAGGCTTTGGGTTTTGTTCATATGTTACAGCTGCAGAACTAGTCCTGGTTCTGGACTTCCCCAACATGCATCTAGCATGTCCAAACCCTTAACAATCTTATATGTTTCAATGAGATATCCTCTCATCCTTCTAAACTCCAGAGTGTACAAGCCAAGCTGCTCCATTCTCTCAGCATATGACAGTCCCGCCATCCCGGGAATTAACCTTGTAAACCAACGCTGCACTCCCTCAATAGCAAGATTGTTCTTCCTCAAATTAGGGGCAGGTGTCCTTTTATTCTGAGGCAATGATCTCTGGTCCTGGACTCTCCCACTAGTGAAAACTTCCTCTCCACATCCAATCCATCCAGGCCTTTCATTATTTGGTAAGTTTCAATGAGGTTCCCTATTCATCCTTCTAAACTCCAACAAGTACAGGCCCAGTGTCCTGAAAGGCAGCTCGCAGGAATAGTTTTTTCTTTTGAAGGGTGGCACGATGAGAGCAATGAAGATTCTCCTCATTCTCCTCAAGGTCACCCTTCATCCTTCTGGTAAATTCATTTCACTTGCACTTAATGTGACGAATAAAAACGTATTGTATTGTATTGTATTGTAAGATGCACTCACAGCAGAGACGATACTGGATGGTTGTTTTGGTTGAAATCCAGGGACTCTGCATTATGTGAAGGAAGGAACTGCAGATGCTTGTTTAAACTGAAGATAGACACAAAATGCTGGAGTAACTCAGCGGGACAGGCAGCATCTCTGGAGAAAAGAAATGGGTGATGTTATGGGTCGAGACCCTTCTTGAGACTCTATTTTGTTCAATCTGAGTGCACAAACACTTTGAGCCATTCGTCTTTGGTGAGAGGGCAGCTTGTGCACATTCACCGTGGTTCGAGCAGATGACCATAACAACACAATAGGGTGAGAAATAGACTACAATGTTTCCAGGCTCCCCTGCTGATCATTGACCACCTCCTCCTCTGTGCCAGATGCCCATTGACCTCCATCTGCAATCAATCAAATCTATTTATCTACCTCCGCTTAGAATACTTCCATTGAGCTAACCTCCATAACTCTCCCGGATGGAGAATTCCAGAGGTTCTCTCTGCTCTGCTCCACCTCCTGCTGCTTGTAACGATCCTCTGTACAAATGGACATTTCCTGTTCACCAGCAACCATTAAAATCGCTTCCCATTGCCCCCACTCAGCACTTGGCTACAGAAGGAAAGTGTCTCTTCATCTTGCCCCTGATATTTTACATGTGTGTGGGCTCCCTATTTGCCCGTGGAATAAAAACCTGAAGCGTTGGAAACACTCGGCAGGTTCAGGCAGCATCTGTGCAAAGAGAAGCAGTGTCTATGCTTCAGACTGAAGGCCATTCATCACTGAAACATTAACTATGTTTCTATGACCAGCTAAATATTCTGTGTTTCACTTTTAGGATTCTCGCATCGTGAGTTAATTGCTTTTCGATTCCTAATTGTGTGTTCCTGGCATTAAAGTGTTCTCCCGCTTCATCTCGGCCACTGCTGCACACTGCCATCATAAGATCGCCCCGGTAACCACAAGAGTATAGAGTCATAGAATCATACAGCTTAGAAACAGGATCTTTAGCACAACTTGTCCCCATTGACTAATGTTCCCCATCTACACTAGTCCCACCTGCCTGCCTGCATTTGGCCCATATATCTCTCTAAACTGCCCTATCCATGTGCCTGTCTAAATGCTTCGATAGCACCTGCGTCAACTACCTCCTCCGGCAGCTCGTTCCATACACCCACCACCCTGTGTAAAAAAAAAGTTACCTTTCAAGTTCTTATTAAATCTTTCTGCCCTCACCTTAAACCAATGTCCCCTGGTTCTCGATTGGATCTCTGGACAAAAGACTATGCATTTCCCTGATCTATTCCTCTCATGATTTTGTACACATCCATAAGATCACCCTTCATCCTTCTGTGCTACAAGGAATAAAGTCATCAAAGTTATAAAGTTATAGTTTGATAGAGGCAGACTGTCTAATTGTGTAACAATTGTTACAGCGCAGCAAGCAAATTGTGAAATAAAAGTATTAATACAACCGTCCAATAGTTTAAAAAAACTGTTAGTCGGACACTATCATCGTTCTAAAAGTGCTGGACTGTTGGAAATTTTTCTCGTGATTGGCTTCTGTGTGGAAAACTCTGCCCTGAGATAATGACCGGATAATTTGTAAGTGTTATTTGAATGAATGGTGTGTAAAATCTTGAGTAAGTCTGATTGGAATCAACTTCCATAAGAATATCATGGCATAGTCTTTATGAAATCTAGCCGTGAGCTGTGACTGATTAACTCCATGCAGTGCGGCCTAATATAATAAACAGGCACACTACACAGTTGAACTCTCTGATGCAGATTCTTAATATAATGACATTGACACGGTGCCAAAACTGATAAATGCATAATTCCTTATAAATAGCTTCTACTCTTCACTCCCCTGGGAGCCTCGTGAGGTCTTCGTGTGCAGCCAAGCAGGATAAGTGGCAGAATTCCGGGCTGCCAGAGCCTTATTAGCATTTGAGCGGAGGGTCTTGTTAGGAAGGGGAGCATGTGGCAGTGGAACAAGACCAAGGGATGCCTACCAGAGGAATTAGCAGATGGAACTACAGGCAGGTGAGAAGTCAGTACGCTGGTTTTACACTTGCAGGGAGTGCTGCTTTGCTTTGCTTTTCTTTTGGTTTGCAAACCTGATGTGTGAATTCCTTTTCATTGTTTATTTCATTTTGTTTTATTGTCACATGTACCGAGGTACAGTGAAAAGCTTTTGTCGCTCTTCACGTGCTAACCGGTACGGAAAGACAATACATGATTACAATCGAGCCATTCACAGTGTACAGATAAATGACAAGGGAATAATGTTTAGTGCAAGATAAAGCTAGTGAAGTCGGATCGAAAATAGTCTGAAGGTCATCAATGAGGTAGATAGTAGATCTGTTAGGATGGTGGCAAGGACTGGAATAGAACATTTTGCAGCAACCATGGGTATTTCTGGATACTGTAATGTTTGGAGATTGGTTTGCATGCATGCAAGTTGGTAAGGCCAGTGGAGGATGTCCTCGCCTCTTTGCCCAAGTGAGAAGTTCTTTGTACAGGAACTGGAAGATGCTCCTGCACAAGTGAGGTGCAGATCAGCCTTTGCCTCAGTGAAAACGTACATTATCTCTTTACCGGCTGGCTGTTTCTGGGCACCCATCCCTGGGCTTTGCTGTCATCAGCCTAATCGCTGAGGTAGTGGGGAGGGGGGTTTGTGTTTCAGATGAGTGGCTGAGGTTGGATTGCGGTCTGAATAAGCAAGACGTGTCATAGAAACATAGAAAAATAGGTGCAGGAGCAGGCCATTCGGCCCTTCGAGCCAGCACTGCCATTCAATATGATCATGGTTGATCATCTAAAATCAGTACCGCGTTCCTGCTTTTTCCCCTTATCCCTAGATTCCTTTAGCCCTAAGAGCTGAATCTAAAGAAAACCTGCAAACTGCATTCTCCTGCCAGAATAAAGGTAAGAATGAATGAGGTCAAGAATAAGAACGATGTATTTGGAATATCCCATAACTCTCAAAATAACTCTCAATACATTGCCAAGGAAGTCTCATTGGAAGCAGAGAAAGCACAGATCTAAGCTGAGGAGGGCTAAATGCAAAAACAATTGACATACAAGCTTGTGCAATACAAGAATTCAATTCAATTGATGTTGAAGCTGTTACTACTTGTTATTTTGTAGCCTTTAAACGTAAACAGTCTTGGATACACACTGGAGATTAAAGTTGTGCATGTTTAATGTTTGTTACCTGTTTGCTACTTCTAATTGATAACATAGGCCTTTGGTAGTGTTTCAGTTTCCATCAGTTAAAGTCACAAGAAAAAGAAGCTTCACTGATGAAATAAACTAATTTCTTTGTGTATGGAAATTTATTCTTAGTATTTGTCATTTTATTTATTTCCTGGGCTCACCAGGCCTGCATTGGTTCCCTTGATCTGTTGTGAAAATTCAACATTACATGTGTTCTCCCATACATTTTAAAAGCAATTTTGAAGCTTGAGATAAGAATAATAAAATGTTTCATGGTATTCATTCATGACTGGATACAGTATGTTAGTTTGATTTTGGATGGCGGTGGGGTGAGTTTTCAATGAAATGAAAGAATGATAGCAAGTTAATTCAGAGCATGATATGGGCAGCTATAGAAAATGGACGTTTTCTGACACAGATCTGCTACCGGAGAATTCTCTGGAACTGAACCTTTGCCTAACCTGGGAACGGCCTATATCGTGTTTGCATTTCAACGCTGCATCTTCTCCAGTATGTCCAATCGTTCTGATCTGTGTGCAGTGCTCATGATGTAATCAAACTTTGATAGTTTTCTTATCTTCAGTTGAGCCTCTCCTGAAGGAAGCCTTAATGCATTTTTTGTATTGTGGACTTAATATGGACTTGTTGAACTGTGAGCAACCTTTAGAGATTAGTGTATTTTTACTCTGAGATCCCTTTGTTCTTCTACCCCACCTAGACTCACAACATCCAAGTAATAAGTAATCTTTCTGGTGCTTCTTGCCAAAATGCAAGTAGCTCACATTTATCAGTGTTATACCCCATTTGCCGGTTGTTTTTTTGCTGTTCTGCAAGTTTATTGATGTCTTCCTGTAATTGGATGACTCCACATAATGGATTCTTCTCCCACTTCACCACTCCCCATTCCAGTCTAAATCACTAATGCACATTGTGAGCGGCTGAGATTCTGGCACAGATATTTGTCATAGAGTCATACAGCGTGGAAACAGGCCCTTCCGTCCAACTTGCCCTTGATGACCAACATGCCGCATCTACACTAGTCCCACCTATCTTTGTTTCCCCATATCCCCATTAAACCTATCTTATCCATGTACCTGTCCAAATGTTTTTTAAACATTGTGATAGTACCTGCCTCAACTACCTCCTCTGACAGTGTGTTCCATCTACCTATCACCATTTGTGTAAAACAAAAGGGTGCCCTCAGGTTCCTATGAAATCTTTCCCCCCGCACCTGAAGCCTATGTCCTCTGGTTGTTGACCCCCCCCCCACTCTGGGTAAAAGACTGTGCAATTGAAAATACTGCATTTGTGGAACACTATGACCATCCCTCTCCTTTCTCACTCCGAGTCTGAAGAAGGATCAGGACCCGAAAAATGTCACACATTCCTTCTATCCAGAGATGCTGCCTGTCCCCGCTGAGTTACTCCAGCATTTTGTGTCTATCTTCGCTGCAAACCAGCATCTGCAGTTCCTTCCTACACACTATGACCACCACCTTCCACTGTGACTAGCAACCATCTCTCTCCCTCTCCTCTTTCTCAATCCTGCAGCCAGGAAGAGAGCCTGCATTTTATGAAGGTACACAAAATTGCTGGAGAAACTCAGCGGGTGCAGCAGCATCTATGGAGCAATGGAAATAGGCGACGTTTCGGGCCGAAACCCTTCTTCAGACTCATTCTATGACCTAATTTATTGAAGGGTGTCTCACTGAAGGCGTTTTGAAAGTTTAGAGACATTATACCTCCAGCTAGCCAGTAGTTTCCAGGTTGCTGATACTGGGACTGGCGTTTTAAATGTTTTAAATTAATTTAATTGCTTCAATTTAATTCCTCCAGCTGTTGTGGTGGGATTCAAACACGTAATGATCCAAACCATGACTCCTCATCCAGTATCTTGATAACCATTCTCCCGAGCCCATAGCCTTCTATGTATTTGGCAATTCAAGTGCGAGAGTAACTCAGCGGGTCAGGCAGCATCTCTGGTGAAAATGGATGGGTGACATTTCGTGTCAGGACCCTTAATTGCTATGCGAGTCTCAGCCTCCACTGATACCTCGAGCAATGCATTCTTCCTTCGATCATCTCAGAACTTTTTACGTTTTGTCTCTTGTGTTAGACATTTCTACTATGGAGAAAAGTTGACTAGTAACTACAATATCTACAATATCTATGCCCCTTGCAGTTTTGTACACCTCTAACATGTTTCCCCACACACCGAAGATAGACACAAAAACCTGGTGTAACTCAGCGGGACAGCAGCATCTCTGGAGAGAAGGAATGGATGATGTTTCAGGTCGAGACCCTTCTTCAGACTAGTCATTTAGCCTCCTCAGGATGAGCCAACGGGCCTGTGACCATGCGGTATGACAAAACGATGGCGGCGCTGCCTTAGCCACTGCGGCTCGCCTGCAGTCTGTCTGTTTTTCTTTTTCTTTTTTTGTGTTGTTCTTTTGTCCTGTTTAGTTGATTTTTGGTTTATTATGTTGTGTATGTGGGGGTGGGAACACGATTTTGGTCTCTTCCTTCGGGGGATGCGACTTCTTTTGTCGTATCCTCTGCCTGCGCCGAGGCCCAATGGCGGAGCTGGCGGCCTCGGAGCTGGGACAGCGGCAGCGGCCGCCCAGCATCGGTGCTGGGACGGCGGCGGCAGCGGCTGGGACGGTGGCAGCGGCGGCCTGGTCTTGGAGTTGGGGCGGTGGCAGCGGCGGCCTGGTCTCGGAGCTGGGACAGCGACGACCAGAACTCGAAGCTGGGGCACGTTCCGGCGGCAGCGTCCACTCGACCCGACCGCGGGCCCAGTGGACGACAGCAGCGGCCTCGGCGCAGAGGGAGAATAAGAAGGGATGAGACAAAAACTTAAGACTTTTGCCTTCCACCACAGTGAGGAGGTGCCTGGTGAACTCACTGTGGTGGATGTTAATTTGTGTTTATTGTGTGTTTTGTCATTTTTACTATATGTAGGACTGCAAGCCAACAACATTTCGTTCAGACCGCAAGGTCTGAATGACAATAAAGGCTACTTGTTACTTGTTATGACTGAAACCTACGCATAATACAGAGCAGGTCAATCATCGACATTGGAGGGAGAGATTTAACATTGTGGGTCAATGGTCATCGAACAGTAGAGAACCCCACCCACAGTAGGTGCTCAAATTCTCACGGAATAAGGCATGAGCCCGAGGGTCTTTGTGGAGTGTGTTTAGCAGCAGTGATGTAGCAAGGAGCAGAGGCTTCATTGTACTTGATAATGCGTGATGACTGGCAAGCTTCAATAGTGATTTATTGTCACGTGTACCAAGGTACAGTGAATTTTGTTTTTCCATACAATAGCAAACGTTTACGATCCATAAGTGCTGTCATACCCAAGTACTAGAGTGTAAGAATAGTAGATTATACTGAGGCAGGGCACAAATTTGCGTCACCTACCTATAATTCTTAGAGTTTCAAAGTAGTTTACATTATAAAGTCTTAACCACCCAAAAGCTCATACTCTGTTTGAATTGTAAAGTGAGGGAGGGGAGGGTATATAAAAACAGTGGACACAGAATGAAGGTTATTGATACAAGGAAAAATACTTTCAAAAATGCAGTGAAGGTCATTTATCTGATTCCCTGGCACACTCCCAACATGTCATGCAGATTGTTTCATTTAAAGGGGGTTTTTTCTCCTCTTGCCATCGCTGTCCCGCCACACCCAAAGAATGAGGACGTGGAATTACTGCTAATTAAAACAAACCAGACAACTAATGAGCGCAGGTTGATGCAATGAACCAGTGTGGTATCAGATTCTTGGTTGGGTTCCTATTTAAAGTCATTCTTGGCTCCTTTCCCAAAAGCAGCACATGAGCACCACATCATCCTCTCTACTCAGGCACATTCAAATATTGCTATAAACATACATGGGAAGCACAAATTACTTCAACTGTATTCAAAGCAGTGACTCGTCTTTGCAAATGGCAAGTTCTTGATTGATTGGGAGAAGCTCCAGGTGCTTCAAGTGCTACGAGAGTTTGACCCTTAAATGCTGTGAACATTTTGTTAGATATGGGATTGCCCACTCGCAGGGTGAAAGACACGCATGGTAATGTACCAAATTGTTAAAACATTGTTTGCTTTACATAGGTCAATGGCGCAGTGGTAGAGTTGCTGCCTTACAGCACCAGAGAACCGGGTTTGATCCTGACTACAGGTGCTGTCTGTACGGAGTTTTTACATTCTTCCTGTGATAGCGTGGGGTTTTTTTCTGGGTGCTCCGGTTTCGTCCCACACTCCAAACACGTAGAGGTTTATAGGTTAATTGGCTTCGGTAAAAATTGTCCCTAGTGTGTAGGATAGTGCCAGTGTACGGAGTCGATACTGGTCGGCGCGGACTCGGAGGGCCGAAGGGCCTGTTCCCATGCTGTATCTTTAAATTAAACTAAACTTAAACAACACATGTCAGTCACTGCACTGTGCCTGTGTTAATGTCGAACATGAGCTTTCTTCCAAGTGGCTTTAAGTTGCCCCATCACACACTCTTCCAATCCTGTCTCCCTTGGGCGTTTGTTCCTCTTCAATGCCGCACTCCTTATGATAGCAAGTATTACACTGCAACCCTTCTTTGGACGAGGGCATTTCTTCTGAATTCATTTTTGGATTTGGATCTGTGTTATTTTAACATCATATAGTTGTGCACCACCCTTCGTATAACATGGTTACCCCTCGGCTTCCTATTAAATCTTTCCCCCCTCATTTTAAACCTATGTCCTCTGGTACTTGACTCCCCTGTAGTTGGCAAAATAATTCTGTACATTTATCTGATTTATACTTCTCATGATTTTGTACACCTCTATAAAATCATCCCTCATTCTCCTGCGCTCCAAGGAATAAAGTCCTAGCCTGCACAACCTTTCCCGATAGCTCAGGCTCTCAAGTCCCAGCAACATTCTCACAAAATGTCTTTGTTGTGTGGAGGAGCTCCACATGGCCAAGGAAACATTTGCAGATTCCACACAATCATGCAGTGGAAGTCAGGTTTGAACCCAGATCACCAGAGCTGCGAGGCAGCATCTCTACCTGTTGCACAAGTGTGGTGCCAAACTAACATTATTTTAGTTGAAATCTGCAACCTTGCACACTTGTATTTGTATACAGTACTGCAAGCTATACTTGTGAATATTTAGATAGACATACCAATATTCCGCATGACAAAACCTCTCCAGTCCAAGCATTGAGTTACACCCAGTTAAGCTGTGTGCATTGGTTTCAGAGCAAGTCACAAGCTAGGGCAGCTCAGTGGTGTAGCGGTAGAGTTGTTGCCTTACAAAGACGTACAGGTTTGTAGGTTAATTAGCTTCTGTAAATTGTTAATTGTCCCTAATGTGTAGGTTAGTGCTAGTATATGGGGTGAACGCTGGTTGGTGGGGCCCTTGATGGGCCGAAGGGCCAGTTTCTGTGCTATATCTCTAAACTGAACTAAACATGATGGGGAAACAGCAGACATTGATTTTTGGTTTGTTCGGAGCTGCAAATAATCTATAGTGTAGAGGGTTTTGGATGAGGAAGTCCCCGTGCCACAACACCAAACCCCACCCTAACCCATCGACCCAATTTCCTGTATAAAGGAATTGTAAGACTTGCATGCATGCAACGCCATTGCATTTTTCTACACCGCAAATGGAAATGGTTTTGAAAAGCTTTTAAAATCATGTGATAATGCCGTCTTCATTAATCACGCCACTCAAACCAGAAATTGAGCTGGTCTTGAGAGGAAAGGTCTATTGCTGAGCTGCACGTGCTCATGGTTTATGCTTGTCACACACGTTACCCTCATGACTGGAAACTCAGCTGTTAATTGCCATGGAAACTGTTTGGAATAGTTCACGGCTCATTCATTTTTCCACCTGACACATTTGCCCACTGGGTCCAGTCAGTCACGGACGGACTCCGAGACTGACTGAATTGCTGTTCGTTAGTTCTGGTTAATTGGACCTCTTTGCTTTGTGTGCAGCTGCACATGAGATTGGCAACTCTGTATGTTCTCTGGTCTCTCTGGTCATTGGTGGCTGTGTCTTCAGTTGGCAGGCGTCCACCATGTAGTAGCCTGGGGGCTGCCAAGAACAAAGGGGGGAACCCAGCCGGGGGGCCGCCTGCTGTCGCGTGCGGTGACAGGTAGAAGATAGGAGTACTGTTCGGTGAACTTTTGTACCTTTGTCGGCACCAAAACATGGTTATGAAACAAACAATTTCAATGTACCTGTGACAATAAATTATCATTGAATTGAATCAAGCCTCGAACCGTGCCAATCTCGTGGTCTCTCTGCCTTTTATGACTCTCTTTAACCAAGCTTTTGCTTGCCTACTTTCTCTTGTGTCTGAATGTCACTGGCAGAGATTGTTGATGGCTACAAGTGAGATACTGGAAGACCTGGTGTTTGATAGATTGACAGAAGAAATCATCTGAAGGGGATTCTGAGAGAGGAGATTACAGCATGAATAATCTGGTAAACCAAATGGCCTGTCTCCTATGCAGATGACTTAAATTCATGACCATTACAATCGCATGTTTAACTTAAATGCTAAACGTACACCAGAGGGTATACAAAAAGTATTTTTAAATACCAGAATTTGTTGAGCCTATACTAGTCTCAGAAGCATTATTTGTCAAAATGCCATTTTTAATAGATTCCGTCACTTGTGGTTGAGCAGCATTCTTGCTGCCTAGTAATTCAATTTCCTTCGCTGATTTACACCAGGATAACTCTTAAAGAAGAAGAATAACTTGCCAAATGGCACATCTCTCAAAGCAAGTCTGCAGTCGCACCCAATTTAATATTTTACTCTCACAAAATTTTGTTTCCTGCAAAATCAGAGTGATTTTTGCAATGGTCTCCGGACAAAAGTGCTATGTCTTCTAGAGGCGCACCACATTCTAAGTTGCAATTAGACAAACCCTTCATTCAAGAGCTCAAAAAAGTAACAGGAACTTCAAGAATCATTGCTTCCTTTCACTCATATCCGGCGCGTAAAAGCCCAGCATTTATTGCTTGCCCATAATTACTTTCTTCAACAACTGGTTCAAAACCTTTTTTTTTCCTAAATGCTGATGGATTTGTTTTTTTCTCTTCCTGCCAATGAAACCACATTTTTGCCTTGGGCCAGTTGAGCTAAGTTCCTGCTTTGGATTAGCTTTCCATTAGACCCTAGTTCTCTATTTGATGGCATTGAGATGGCATTGAGATACCACTTAGGTATGAAGAACTGGGTTGCAAACTGCTGAAACTTGCCCAACGTGCTTGTATAAAGATATTAATACACTAAGGCTGGCAATTCTCCACTGCTGTTGCACTAATCAATATGTGGCTGATTTTATATATTTCCATAATGACACTGAAGGAGGTCAGTTCAGCCCATCGAGTCCATGCTGGCCCACACAGAGGTTTCCCGAGTTTCTTAATGTAATCTCCAGGTCAGACCACACACATGTGTTGCAGATGTTCAGTCCAGATGAAGGGTCTCTACCTCAAATGGATCTGTCCCTCCCACAGCCACTGTCTAATCTGCTGAATTCCCCAAGCAAGACACAAAAAGCTGGGGTAACTCAGTGGGTCAGACAGCATCTCTGTGCTCCACTGTCTGTGTTGGGTCCCCACACTCACAGGAGGCGCTGTCCACGAGGCCCCACCTCTTCATCGCAACTCCATAACATCCGATGCCTGTCCTCAAACAGTTGAGAGTTGTCCACTGCTTTCGGGGCAGGTCCTGGCCAGGGACGTCCATGGGGTCATTGATGTACTGGTGTAGCCTAGATGGTTTCCCTGACTTCCACTGGTCTCTCCATCTCGTCTTGACCCAGGCGGCCTTAGCAGCATCAGCCGGTGTTGTGCAGAGCAGCTCTTGGGCTTGTGTGGCAAAGGGGTGCCGTGACTTGAGGCGCACTCGTCGTGGTGTCTCTGTGTCGATCTGATGGAGGAGGTGGGATTTACTGGTCTGTGCCTTTCGAGAGAGGGCCAGCGTGGTTGCTTCTCGTCTGATGTTGGCTGGGGCAATGCTAGCGAGGACGGGCAGTTGGTTTACTGGGGTGGCTCGTAGGCATCCGGAGACAGTCCGCAGGGCGTTGTTGAGGGCAGCATCCAGCTTCTTGGCGTGAGGGCTATGGCACCAAACCGGGGCGCAGTACTCGGCGGCTGACAACACCAGGGCCACTGTGGACATGCGCAGTGTCTTCGTCGCGGCTCACACAGAGAGTTGTGAGTCTGTAGAATTCTCTGCCTCAGAGGGCGGTGAAGGCTGGTTCTCTGGATGCTTTCAAGAGAGAGCTAGACAGAGCTCTTAAAGATAGCGGAGTCAAGGGATATGGGGAGAAGGCAGGAACGGGGTACTGATTGTGGATGGTCAGCCATGATCACATTGAATGGCGTGCTGGCTCGAGGGGCCGAATGGCCTACTCCTGCACCTATTGTCTATTGTCTATTGTTAACTCTCACTATATCACCGTTTATATTTCTCAATTCCCTTTCCTCTATCTTCAGTTTAAACCAGCATCTGCAGTTCCTTCCTACACGAGTTCCTCAAGCAGTTTGTTTTTTTCACCCGATTTCAGCATCTGCAGTCTCTTATGACGTCGCAATTTTCCCTGTAACCTATTCTTTACACATTCTCATTATCACCCCCCACAGATCTATCACTCGCCTAAACACGTCTTCCAGATCCAGGGACAGTTTCTTCCCAGCTGTTATCGGGCAACAGAACCGTCCTCTCATCAGCTAGAGAGCGGTGTTGACCTTCCACATACCTCATTGGAGACTTTTGAACTATCTTTAATTGGGCTTTATCTTGCACTAAATGTTATTCCCTTTATCCTGTATCTGTATGGCCAACTCCTGCACCTATTTTCTATGTTTCTATACCCCAGGATGGAAATATCATAAACTTCGAGGCAAAGCTTTAAGTTCAGAAGTACTCGCTAGAATTTAGTAGATTGAGGAGGGATCTTATAGAAACTTACAAAATTCTTAAGGGGTTGGACAGGCTAGATGCAGGAAGATTGTTCCCGATGTTGGGGAAGTCCAGGACAAGGGGTCACAGTTTAAGGATAAAGGGGAAATCTTTTAGGACCGAGATGAGAAAAACATTTTTCACACTGAGAGTGGTGAATCTGTGGAATTCTCTGCCACAGAAGGTAGTTGAGGCCAGTTCATTGGCTATATTTAAGAGGGAGTTAGATGTGGCCCTTGTGGCTAAAGGGATCAGGGGGTATGGAGAGAAGGCAGGTACAGGATACTGAATTGGATGATCAGCCATGATCATATTGAATGGCGGTGCAGGCTCGAAGGGCCGAATGGCCTACCCCTGCACCTATTTTCTATGTTTCTATGTTTCTATGAGGAAGAAGACTTCAAGGCGAGCTTGCTAACATAGTCTGGAGATCAGTCCATGCCCATGGATGAGCACAGTTGGTTAACACAGCGTTAAACATGGATAGAAATAGAGATGGCAACAGAGTTCAAATCCCACAGGCCTCTTCAGCTTACTGAGTCCACGCCGATCAGCGATCACCCTGCACACGAGCACTATCCTACAAAAGGACGATTCACATTTAATTTTACAAAAGCTAATTAACCTCCAAACCTGTACGCCTTTGGAGTGTGGTAGGAAACCGGAGCGCCTGGAGAAAACCCATGCGGTCTCAAGGAGAACGTAAAAACTCCATACAGACAACACCCATGGTCAGGATTGAACCCGGGTTTCTGGCGCTGTAAGAGAGCACCTCTACTGCAGCGCCACCGTGCAGCCACTGTGTCGCCTTTAAGGCAGGTTTTGACCAAGCATTTGTTCACCTGTCCTAATATCTCTCTGCATTAGACAGTATCAAATTTAGTTCCACAGCTCTTATGGTACAATTAACTGCTTTCAGGATGCTGCTGTTGAAAGCATCTAATCGCCACTCCATTGTAACTCTCCATAGCCCACTCCCTGCCCCCCATCTCCCACCTCAGCCATCTGGCCGACAGGAACTGTGTGTTTATATCCACGCTGCAAGCAAAATCCGGCACGACGGCCAAAACTGATCTATAATTAAAATAATAATGATGAACCCCACAATAATCGCTCTGTGATCTCTGGCCCATATTGCTGTTCAATTACCATTTGTAGTTACTGAACGGAAAGCAGCTGAGGCTCCCTCTTGTCAATTCACAATGACGAACAAGCCTTTAAAAAGCGCAGTGAGAGTGTGGGCAGGGAACTAGTTCCCATTAATGATTTCAAATGAAAATGAATATTCAATAAAAATGGTAAACCTCTTTCATTGTCAATGACACTGGAACCATCTGGCTGACTGAGGTGACAATTATTTCCGTTATCGCAGGAGGCAAATGACAATCTTTTCCCCTTGGGGAAGTCAAGAGGGTGGTGAATCTGTGGAATTATTTGCCATAAAAGGCTGTGGAGGCCATCAGTGAATATATTTAAGGCAGGGATAGATAGGTAAATTCTTGATCAGTCCAGGTGTCAGAGGTTATGGGGAGAAGGCAGGAGAGTGGGGTTATGAAGGAGATATAGATCAGCCATGATTAAATGGCCAAGTAGACTTGATGGGCCGAATGGCCTAATTCTGCTCCTATCATTATGATCTTACAAAGTCTAAAACTAGAGGGCATAGATCAAAGGTGAGACAGGTAATATTTAAAAGCGACATGAGGGGCAATTTTCAAACTGAAGTGGTGAGTGTCTCGAATGAGCCATCAGAAGAGGTTGTAGAGGCAAGTATCAAGTTCAAGTTCAAGTATACATTTATTGTCACATGCACCAATTGGTACAGTGAAATTTGAGTTGCCACGCAGCCATACGAATAAAAAGAACACAATACACAATAGAGTTTAACATAAACATTCACCACAGTGGAATCAACATTTCTCATTGTAATGGAAGGCAATAAAGTTCAGTCATCTTCCTCTTTGTTCACCCGTGGTCGGGGCCTTTTAATTAGGTGGGTGAAACAAAGGCAAATGGGTCTTACTCAGGTAGGCAACTGTCGGCATGGATAAGATGGGCCGAAAGGCCTGTTAACATACTGTATATCTCTGACTCTCCATGATTCCATGACAAACTTCAGCTCTGCTGTTCGTGCTATGACACGTCAATTCCAATTGTCAACCATCCCCATCCTTGTCTGAAGAAGGGTCTCGACCCGAAACGTCACTCATTCCTTCTATCGAAAGATGCTGCCTGCCTATCCTGCTGACTCCAGCATTTTGTGTCTATCCCAACCTTGGTTAAGAAATTCATCAAAGTGTAAAATTCTCGGTGCTTTAAAGTCTCTACATAATCTCTGACTCTTCGCCGTAACCTGCTGCTGTTCTGACATCCCTGTATTCCTGAACTCCCGGCTGTCTGATCATGCTTGGCCATGTGTTCAGCTGCTTCACTCAGGAATTTCCTTCTTAACCCCTTCCCCCTACCTTTCCTCCTTTAAGATGCCCCTCAAAATCTCTCTCATTATTAAGCCTTCCATAGATGCTCTTATATCTTCCTTTGTGGCTCAGCAGTTTGTGTTTGATGTGACTGACCAGCCCCCTCCTGCTCCAATTTCTTATATTATTGAAACGTGTGTGTTTCTGAGAGGGATATTTGTTGTTGATAGGTACTGGAGGGACTGCAGAGATTCACCAGAATGTTGCCTGGGTTGGATGACTTTAGTTATGGGGAGAGAACGGAGAGCTGGGCTTGTTTCCTCTGGAATGAAGGAGGCTGAGGGATGACCTGATTATAAGAGGCATAGATAAGGTAGATATAATATTTATATAATATACCCAGTGGTCGGGGTATTAAAAACAAGGGGATGTAGTTTCATATTTGAGAGGTAGGAAATTGAAAAAGGATCTGCAGGGTAAGTTTTCTTTACACAGAGAATGGTTGATAGCTAGAATGTGCTGCTAGAGGAGATGATGAATCAGACACAATTATTAGATTTAAGAAACATTTAGACAGACACATAAATAGGCAATGTACAGATGCATATGGACCTTTGCGGGCAAGTGGCATTGGTGTGAATGGGCAAAAGGTCAACGTGGGAATTATGAGCCGAAGGGCCCACTTCTGTACAGTACGACTGTGTGACTGAGGGTGATTTGTATCCCACTCTAATGTTGTACATTCTGAGATGGCCTGTGTGGCATTTGCAGACTCTGCCATGATGGGGCAGGATGGAGGGCATGTGGGGGAGTAGTTTGTGAGTGGCGTGCACTGCTTGCACCCTTTACACTGGCTTTCTGTGTGTTCCCACAGTGTAGTCAAGGTTCACCCATACTAAACCTGCACCTTGAGTATTCAAGGAGCCAGGGAGTCCCCTAAGTCGGTAAGGACGTTACTTTTTCCAGCAAGATTTGAGAACATCTTTGATTCTTTTCCTTTCAATTTTCCTGCCTCTTGTCACAACGGATCTCAGAGTGCCCGCCCGCGTTAGCTGTCTGGTGTTAGTCAGATGAACAATGAGACGTGTCCACCAGAGTTCCTTAAGTCACCTTGGCTCCATTCAACACCCTGGGTGACTGAAGTTGTTTCTGTTGGGGTCAGTCAGAGATTTTGCATATAAAACGGGCCCAGACAACATGAATCATTTTAACCCCATTGCTCAGGATCAGATTCCAGCTCGCCATTGGACTAGTGAATCTGGAGTGTCGGGAAGAGCTGTCAACAGTTATTAAAGATTAAAAAAACAGACTAGGCACCTAAAGCACTTTGCAGCCGGTGTAGTATGTTAATGCAATCAGTGTTGTAAGGTAGGAAATCTAGCAGCCAATTTGTTCATGGTAACCTCCCACCAAGAGCACTGTAATAACACTCAGCCTGTCTGCATCAATGTTGTTGATTGTGAGATAACATTATTCTCACGGTGTGGACAAACTTCGTTCCATTTCAATCATTGCCTCGCAAATACACTCCCACACACTTGAGAAAGCTGCCAGGGCGTTTGGTTGAAGGGTTCACCTGAAGGGCAGCACTTGCTCTCTGCCACTCGGGAAAGGCAGGTTCTAGTCTCTTCAGGCCTCTGTAGTCGGGAGGCACAGCGAGTGATACAGTTGATGCCTTCCAATGCCAGAGACCCTGGTTCGATCCTGACTGTGGGTCCTTGGCTGAACGGAGTTTGTACATTCTCCCTGTGACCAGCGTAGGTTTTTCTCCGGGATCTCCGGTTTCCTCCCACGCTCCAAAGACGTAGAGGTTTGTAGGCTAATTGGCCTGGTATAATCGTATAATTGTCCCTAGTGTGTGTAGGATGTTGTTAGTGTGCAGGGATCACTCGTTGGCGATGTCTTGATGGGCAGAAGGGCCTGTTTCCGTGCTGTATCGCTAAACTAAAATTAAACTAGGGCATGAATCTTTGTATGCAGAAACAAGAGTTGTAAACAACCTCCCCCCTCCCCCCCACTTAGGCATGGCTGGCAAGGATAGAAACTCACCCTGAAGGGCAAAATGGCCTGCACCTGCTCTTAGTTATGTTTCAGTCAAGCAACTTACAACCTCCCGATTTCAGAACTGAATTCAACAAGTTTGGATCTGAGCGCTCCAGGTTCTTGGAAAGCCTGATACCATCTAGACTGATTGATTGACTGAGTTCCCTCATCTACCACTCCAAACATTCATTCACACTGGAAAGAGCACAAAAAAGATGTTTCTGGGTCTGGAGGGTTTGAATTATAAAAGGCTAGATCACTAGATGGGCTGGGTCATTTTCCCTGGAGCGTAGGAGGCTGAGGAGTAACCTTGTGGAGGCCGATAAACTCATGAGGGACATATATGAGGTGAACAGTCACAGACTTTTCTCCAGAGTAGGGAAGCTCTAAAACCAGCGAGAATAAGTTTGACATAAGAGGGGCAAAACCTGACAGGCACATTTTTCACACAGACGGTTTTGCATATAGAGAATGAACTGCCTGAGAAAGTTGCAATGGTGGGTGCAATTAAGACATTTAAAAGATACTTGGATAGGAAAGGTTTAGCAGGATTTGGACTAGCTGCAGGAAAGTGGGACTAGGTGCAAGGAAGTGTGACTAGCTCATTTGGGCAATTTGGTCGACATTCAAATGGGGCTGAAGGGCCTGTTTTCATACTGTATCATTTTATGACTGTGCATTGTGGCTGCACCACTGTGCTGCCCCTAATTTATTCCCTCTGCTCTGGTGCCATCCTTGTGAGTCTTAGCAATTTGTCCATTAGCTCTTTTTCTTCATTATTCTTCGATTTATCGTAGAAACATAGAAACATAGAAATTAGGTGCAGTAGGAGGCCATTCGGCCCTTCGAGCCTGCACCGCCATTCAATATGATCATGGCTGATCATCCAACTCAGTATCCTATACCTGCCTTCTCTCCATACCCCCTGATACGTTTATCCTCAAGGGCCACATCTAACTCCCTCTTAAATATAGCAAATAGATCAAAATTGTTTTTGTTAGTATTTAGTAAGTTGTCAACTTTGGATAACACATGGTGGTTTAATCACATGGCCTTCTTCCTCCAAGAACATGACCAATCACATGGCTTTTTCTACCTGGCATCTCCAATACTTCTTGGGTCACTGAAGGACATTGATAGAAGTAAGAGGAACAAATTTCCTCCTATAGTTTAGTTTTGAGATACAGCGCGGAAATGATTCCAGGAGTGAGTGGGTTAGCATATGATGAGCAGAACAGCACTGGGCCTGTACACGATGGATTTTAGAAGGCCGAGGGGGAACCTCGTTGAAACTTACAGAATAATAAAAGGCATAGATAGAGTGGATGTGGAAAGGATGTTTCCACTGGTGGGAGAGTCTAGGACCAGAGGTCATAGCTTCAGACTTAAAGGGTGCTCTTTTAGAAAGGTGAGGAGGAATTTCTTTAGTCAGAGTTAATCTGTGGAACTCATTGCTACAGATGGTTGTGGAGGCCAAGTCAGTGGAAATTCTTAAGGCAGAAATAGACAAATTATTGATTAGAACGGGTGTCAGGAGTTATGGGGAGAAGGCAGGAAAATGGGATAAGGAGCCAGAGATCAGCCATGATTGAATGGCAGAGTAGACTCGATGGACCGGATGGCTTAATTCTACACCTATAACCTGTGAAACAGGCCCTCAGCCCACTGAGTCCACACTGGCCAGCGATCCCCACACATTAACACTATCCTACCCGCTAGGGACAATTTTTCATTTATACCAGGCCAATTAACCTGCAAACCATCTTTGGAGTGTGCGAGGAAACCAAAGGTCTCAGAGAAAACCCATGCAGGTCACGGGGAGAACATACAAACTCTGTGCAGGCAACACCCCTAGTCAGGATCGAACCCAGGTCTCTGGCACTGTAGGGCAGCATCTCAACCACAGTGCCATTGTGCTGCCCGTGTGTTCGTATATTCTTTTCTTTACTGCTGCCAAGAAAATGTAAAAGATATACTAGACCTAAAAGACTTCTAGACGCAAGCTTGACCACCTAGAAACTGTTGATTGGTGTATTTTAGAGGGAGAAAGAGTGAGGGATAGAAAGATTATTTATCGGGTTGATTTTGATCATTTGCTCGGTACATTTATTGATACTGTGTCTGTAGATCACTGCATGATTGAGTCCACTCCACAAAAGAATATCATTAATATTGGTTTATTATTATCACTGTCTTCAAGGGATTGTCGTCTTTGGGAGTTGATTTTAAAAACTAGACCTTTTGCACGATTCAAAAATACTGTCATGTGCAGAGGACCTCTTGGGCTGATACAAGAAACTGCAGATGCTGGAATTTCGAGCAAAATACAAACTGATGGAGGAACTCAGCAGGTCCTGCACATCTGTGGAGAGAAATGGATAGTCGACGTTTTGGCCTGAAACATCATCTGCCCATTTCCCTCTGCAGATGCTGTGCAACTTGCTGACTTCCCCCAGCACGTTTTTCTCTTCTTTCTGTGCTGAATCGCTTCTCCATTGAAAGTTAACTTTCATCTCGCGAATCTTTCAGAAGTGGTAATTAAAAGGTTGAGAAAATTTACAGTCGTCCACAAAGTGTGCCTTGGTTGTTGTGTGATGTGGTCAAGCAGGCTGTGAGGTTTCTCTGGTAACCTTGTGGCTTCATGTGATGACGAGGTGTAACATGTGAGGAAGCTGATCGCTCTGTGGGTTTCCGAAGCGAACCACATTAACAGGAAAGTTTCCTCTTCTGAAGCAATTGAAATGGTACAGTGGGTCAGCCCTCAGCCGGTAGAGCTGTTGCCTCACTGGCCCATCGATAAAGGTTCGAACCTGATCTCTGGTGCTCTCTGTGTGGAGTTTAAACATTCTTTTTATGACTGCTTGGGTTTCTGCCGGATGCTCTGCGTTCCTCCCACATCCCAAAAACGTTCTTTAGTAGGCCAATTAGTCACTGTAAATTGTCCCTAGTGTGCAGGTGCTTGGAATTGATGGGAATGTAGGGAGAATAGGATGGATTACATGGATAGGACAGGTGTGGAAGGATATGGACCAAACGCATGAAGGGCCTGTTTCTACACTGTATCACTATGAATCTCTATAAAATGGATTAGGGTAGAATTAGAGTACATAGATGCTTGATGGTTGGCATGGACTTGGTGGGCTGAAGGGCCTGTTTCTAGGCCATGACTTTCAGTGACTGAGGTTTGAGAATGAGGGAGAGAGTATGATGGGGGAAACAAGAAAGAAGCAATGTGTTCACTGCAAGATCTCATAAATAGGAAAGACTGGTTCATCTGATTGTAATACATTATAAAATTGACCAGGGGCAGTTTTTGACCATTGTATTTTTATGGCATCTCTTATTCTCTGACACACCACTTTTATTCCAGGAATGAGATGAATCCTATTGCATCTATGTAGAGCATTTTAAAGCGGTATTCTGACAGTGAAGTCTGGTCTATGTGGAGTAACAAGAAACTTTGGCAGTCAGTGTGCCCACAGCAATCTCCCTGATGTGATCACAGGTTAATAACCTGTTCCAGTGACAGGAAAAACATAGTCACACCCAATGTTATTGGAGAGCACCATGAGCACAAATCGCCATGGGAGAGGGTGTGGAGTACTGAAGGGAGTTGTGTGGGAAAGAACTGCAGATGCTGGTTTAAATCGAAGATAGATACAAAATGTTGGAGTAACTCGTGGGACAGGTAGTGTCTCTGGAGAGAAGGAATGGGTGACATTTCAGGTCGAGAGCTTCAGAATGAAGGGAGTTACTCGACTCGTTATGCTTGTGCCTTGACAGGTTGACAGCCTTACATTTTCTGCAACATTTCCCCATTTAAGTAATTATGTAATTCCTTACAGAGCCCTTTTCCATCATCCTTTTGGAAAGGGAATCCTCTTTATCGGAGTTTAGTTTATTGGCAGGTGCACCGATGTACAGTGCGAAGCTTTCATTGCGTGCCAACTAGTCAGCGGAAAGACAATACATGATTACAATCGAGCCATCCACAGTGTACAGATATATAATAATGGAGTTTGGAATTAGGACTATAATTCATCTGATGGACCGGGGATTTGGGATTTGTTTGTGCAGGAAGGAACTGCAGGAAGGAGCTTGTTTATGCTGAAGATAGACACAAAATGCTGGAGTAACTCAATGGTTCAGGCAACATCTACCGAGAAAAGGAATAGGTGACGTTTCGGGTTGAGACCCGTCATCAGACTGAGAGTCGGGGAGGGGAACTAGAGGTATAGGAAGGTGCAGAACAACGCATTGTTGTCTCAGGGAAAAGTGGAGCCCACTATGGTCCATTGTTGGCTGGGCTCGAGGTGATAATGAAGGGATACAAACGGTGAAATTAGTTAGAGGACTAGGGTGGGGAAGGGGCGGAGAGAGGGGGTTACTTGATGTTAGAGAAATTAATGCCAGTGTAAGTCTTGCTATGTTACACGCAGAATATACATCGTTGTCGTCGCTATTGCCTGATGTTATTCCTATGGTACCTTAAACAAGCATGGACTTACCTGGTCTCAATCCAGCCAGCACCAGGGCTGCATAAGAACTCTCCTGTGGGCTTGGTACTGCAAGGAGATTGTCTGTGTTGCGCTATGTTGCTGGGTGTGAATGAGGTTGTTTGGGTAGTAGGTAAGAAATTGGGGAGGTGAGAGTCCTCTTTTGTAGCCTCCATGAGAGCTGTTCACGATCAAGGTTCAGATCAATATTGACCATTGGGGCAAGTGTGGAGCTGTCAACCGGTAAGAAATACAATACTTTCCAGAGGAAACTACATGGGTACCTCATCAATCCCATGAGAGTGCAGTGGTATTGTCACCAACATGGGTCATTGTGTAACATGAAATGTGCTACTGATGGTAGTGTTGAATATGGAAGCTGGTGCCAAGCTCTGATCTCCACTGGCATCCTATTGCCCTCTGCTCTGCAGAGAATCTGCCTGTCATGGCTAATGTTGGGCATCTACGGCCAACCCAGCTCTGTCTGCTCACAGACTACCCCCCAACCTAAAGACGTGCAGGTTTGTAGGCCTTCTGTATATTGCCCCTAATGTATAGGGAGTGGATGACAAAGCGGGATTACATAGAATTAGTGGAAAGGGTCAGTGGGACGAAATTCCTGTTTCCATGCTGTAAGCTGAACTAAACCTGCCGCTGCTCTCATGACATGGTGGAAGCCCCAGTATCCCTTCCCTCCTCTTCCCTTTAGTTGCCCAGCCCCGCACAGGATGGCCACATTAACTGGGAAGGCCAGGGGTACAACCCTGAGTTTCACACCTCCACACTCTACCCTGAAGGGAATGTCCAGCACTGAGCCACTCCTTAGAGGAGCCCCAGGGCCCTGGCACGTGAGTGGGGAGGGGAGAGGTTCGTGCTAGAGGACATCCCAATACATCAGCAGGGAGGGTAGTGATTACACTAGGTATCGGCAACTACACCACGATTCCCACATCCCCCGATGCTGTCTTTCCTTGTATATGAATGCAAAAAGCTCCTCTTGTAAGAAGGAGCTGCAGATGCTGGCTTAGACCGAAGACACAGAAAGTGCTGGAGAAACTTATTGGGTCAGGCAGCATCTCTGGAGAAAAGGAATAGGTGACGTTTCGGATCGGAACCCTTCTACAGTCTGAAACGTCACTTATTCCTTTTATCCAGAGATGCTTCCTGACCCGCTGAGTTACTCCAGCATTTTGTGCCTATTTCAGGAAGTTCCCTTACCTACCAGTGTTTGGACTGAAAGACCAGGAACACCGTGATAACTAGTCTGCTACAGGGTTAGCACAAAACAGGGGACAAGTGTCTGTTTCTGTACACACCTGAGATTTTATTGCCACTGCTTGGCACTTTGGATTGAGCGGCTCTCTTCCATGTTTGAATGATTATGTTTAGTGCAGGAATATTTTGGAGACATCTATACGGTGAGAGAGCAGCTCATTGACGGATAATAAAGCATTAGTAAATGATAATAGCCTGTCAAATTCCACACAGTAATAACGTTTCAACATGTTATTAAGCCATTACAACATGCCAGGGTAGAAATTTGTCCTGTATACACTATAATTTAGAATATACTAAATCTGCCATGTGCTAGCATTTACACAGAGAACTCGACTTCTGAAATACTGTGCCATTAACATGGGTGAAACCAAGCGGCAGAAGAGGAATCAACACAAGGTCGCTCTAAATATTGCACGCGGGGCACAAACAACTTGGGGCAATTTCCTCGCAACTGGTGTCTGATTAGTTGATGCTGCCTCTCAGTGCTGGATGACATGGCTGCAACATTCCTGCAGCAACTGTGCTCCAAAATGTAATGTATTGGCTGTGAAAAGTTGCAGAACATCCTGAGGCTTTGGGAGATCCTGTTGCTCTGAATGTATAAATGCGAACTGTTTACTATCAGGTCATAGAGTCAGAGAGTCTTCGGCCCAACTTGACCACGTCGGCCAACATGTCCCATCTACACCAGTCCCACCTGCCTGCGTTTGGCCCATATCCCTCTAAACCTAACCAAATCATATACCTGTCTAAATGTTTCTTAAACATTGCGATGGTACGTGCCTCAACTATCTCCTCCGGCAGCTCATTCCATACACCCACCACCCTTTGTGTGAAAACGTTCTACTATCAGCGGTTACAGCTTGGAAGACCATGCAGAGTCCACGTTAACTCTTGACTATTTTGGAAACGTTATGTGAAGTGAAGGCGGATTCGTGTTTCCATCACCTGACTTGGGAGTGGGTATAACCACCTTTGCAGCACCATAAATAACTGGTCTTCTACAGGTGTAGGAATGCTGATTTAAACTGAAGATAAACAAAAAGCTGGAGTAAATCAGCGGGTCGGACAGCATCTCTGGAGAAAAGGAATAGACGATGTTTCTGGTCGAGACCCTTCTTCAGACTGAGAGTCGTGGGGAAAGGGCAGGGTTACGCAAAGCAGGGGACTAGTGTCTGTTTCTGTACACACCTGAGACTTCATTGCCACGGCTTAACACTTCTGACTGTGCGGCATTCTACATCAGAAAGATTATGTTTTGTGCAAGAATCTTTGGAGGCATCTATATGTGAAAGATTAGCTCATTGACGGATGATAGACCAACAGTAAGTGATATTAGCCCGTCAGATTCCACCTACATGTGGGCAAGGGCTGCTGATGTTGGCCAAGGCTTCTGATCCTTTGCTGCTGATGTTGTCATCAGATCTCCCTCTGGGTCACAGTCCACGACTTTGCAAACAGAGATGTGACGACGTTACTCTACCGCAGACTCCCATGTTTCCAGTTGTCTGCAGGTAATGCACAGGTCAAAACCCCCTGATAATTAGCCTGCCCAGAGCACTCTTGCTCTCTCTCTGAGCCTTTCACCTCAGTCAACCTGCACTCCAAGGAGCAGAATTTGCTGACACAGTTTACCTACACGATGGAACACCCTCCACTCAGTTCAGACACTTAATCACTGTGTACAGTTTGAAGCTGCCATTTTTGGTTGTCTACCTGATAAGTGAGCTTGATGACTGATCCATCACTCACTGAGCCGTAGGGAGCATAGCACTGCAATGGTGAATGATATCTGAAGAGACAGGTTCTCACTAGACCATGCATCTCAAAGTGCTCTTGATACTGCCCTCCCCCACACCCCTTTGGCTATTTTCCTCTTGCATACCTGATGGTGCATACACACAGTAATGTAGCAGTTCAGTTAATGGACAATTAATCCAAGGGCCTGGACTAATGATCACAAGTTCATATCTCACCAAAGCACTTTTGAGAAACTGGGCTGTACTTAAAGATGTATGAAAATGCAATGCGCGTACAAAATATTTCTGTGAAGTTTTTGGATTGCTGTATAAACACGTCCTAAGGATCTTGTCTGACTCTTGTGGGATTCTTGCCGTATTAGCATTGAGGGGAAAGGAATTCCTCCTTGGTGGAATTTGATTGGAAGCAGGGGCCTCTTGTAACTCTTATTCCAAGTGTAGAAAGGAACTGCAGATGCTGGTTTATACTGAAGATAGACACAAAGTGTTGGAGTAACTCAGTGGGTCAGGCAGCATCACCGGAGAAAATGGATGGGTGACGTTTCGGGATGGGACCCTTCTACTTGTTCCATTCATGGATGATCTTTTACCCCAGTGCCATTTTCCTGCACTAACCCCACATCCCTTGATTTCCTAAATACCCAAAGGTCTGCCCATCCTAGCCTTGAATGCATTCAGTACCTGCACCTCCACAGCCCCTTTGAGATACTAAAGATTCCCTACCCTTGATCTGAGACGATGACATTTGGCAGAGTACCTCACATCACTGTTATGCTCCCTGTAGATTTATCGTGCCACGATCCTCATTAGCATGCTTTACTGTTGCAGAATATGATGGAAAATGTGTTGTGTAAACAGTGCATCCTGTAGCAGCAGGTGCTGTTTCAAAAACACAAAAGGGCTTAAAGGGGGACGGATGATCAGGCGCTGCAGATAAAGAGTGGCATTTGATGTAATGTGGAACTGGATCTTGGGCTTGGTGGATTGGAGCACGTGTGGCCTCATCTCATTCAATCGAAGCTGCCCGCTCTTTTCCTTCCCCTTGCTCTGGTCGCCTCCTAGCGGGTGCACATTGTCCCTAGCCCTCCAGTAACTTAGTTGCTGTTGTGGTCACTCATTCTCAAGCATGTCCATGACATCTATTAGCGATAATTATCGACATGGCTGCTTGGACCTGGTCTGGGCTCGAATGTTTCTTCCAAACGGGTAATAGAAGTGCTGGGATGCCATAGCATCAACGGTTCTTGATTTGTTAATGTTCCCTTTTCCTCCTTACATCCTCCTTTCTAGCTTCCTCATATCAAGGAGCATTGTTATTGATGCGGACACACCAGACAGGATGATCCTTGTTGTTGCCAAGGGCATTGCCAATATCTAAACTTTCAGAGAGGTTCTCTGAGCGTCTTTGGATCTCTTTTTCCACCCAGCATTCAATCGCCCAGTGAGCTCATGTTCGAGAGGTGAGTTTGCTGTGGTTTGGAATCATTGTAAAGTGGGAGCATTTCTGTCAACCACTGGCGAAAGCGAGCAGGACTGGGAGTTGGTAATACTCCTCCCTATTCCTCAGGAAAGCTCCGAGGCTACTGATGACTGCACCAAATGACTCTGGATTAGATGCTTACCATATGATGTTCAGTTTTGGTCACCATCCTATAGGAAGGATGTTGTCAAGGTTGAAAGGGTTCAAAGAAGATTCACCAGGATGTTGCCAAGACTCGACGGACTGAGCTATAGGGAGAGGTTGAGCAGATTAGGACTCTGTTCCTTGGAGCGGAGGAGGATGAGGGGTATTCTTATAGAGGTGTACAAAATCATGAGAGGAATAGATTAGGTAAACGCACCCATGTGCCCAGAGTAGGGGAATCGAGAACCAGAGGACATAGGATTAAGGTGAAGGGGGAAAGATTTAATGGGAATTTGAGGGATAACTTTTTTACACAAAGAGTTGTGGGTGTATGGAACAATCTTTCTGAAGAGGTAATAAGGCAGGTACTATCACAAAGTTAAAAAACATTTAGAGAGGTACCTGGGTAAGGTAGGTTTAGAAGTTTGTGGGCCAAAAGCAGGCAGGTGGAACTAGTGTAGAAGGACATGTTGGTCGGCATAGGCAAGTTGGACCGAAGGGCCATTTTCCACACGGTGTATGACTCTATATTTATTTAGACTAGCACGTGAAGTAGTTATACATTTAACACACATCCCTTTTCAGAGAACAGTTGGGATTCATTCGTGGCTCAGGAGTCCCACACAAGTAGTTCTGCTATAATGCGTGTAACCTTAACATTAATTCATCATAAATTCCTTGAAGATGGTGCTTGAAACCATGGGGGCTCTTGTGTGCTGACTCAGTGTGGTCTACTATCTTACACTCTTATACGTAATATGATTTTACCTAATGTATAGTAGAATTGCTGCTGAACTGTATGCAAAAACGAATCTCATTTTTCTCTGGTACTCCTGACAATAAAGTACCATTGAACTGGATATTATGTGATGGATGAATTAAGGAACACTGTAATATGCATGGCAAATTATTTATAATGCGATTTTGATCGGGAACTAGAAAACCCACTTGAAAGTTACTTTGGAAAGTGACAAGCAGATTAACGCTTGAGAAACAAAAAAATCAGTCTAGGGTTAAAAAAAACTGTTTCCATGTGACCATCGTCTCTTAAACATAGTCTGTCGGTTACACTGCGGGAGGCCATAAAAACTGACAAGCAATCACTTCCATTGTCACCCTATTAAACAATGTAACATGCAGCCTTTAGGTTTTTTTCGCAGTACAGTGGTATAAAGTTCTAGCTATTAAAAAGATCTATTGTTTTTGAAAATCCTGTGGGATTAAAATAATATTGCTATTGCAAGCCTGAAGCTCCCTTGCCCCTAAACCAATTTCCTCATTGACGCAATTTTTTATCTATAGCATGACGTTTCTCAGGAATGCAAGTATCTTAGGAACATAACACAAAGTTTTTTAGGAGCTACCTGTACAGGTGAAGATGGTAAATTTACTGCTTTGATGACCTGACTGGTTTTGCAATGTTAAACCTGGTGTGACACTTGCCGTGTTGAATTCCAGAGTATTATCTGAATTCAGCATTGGATTTGACATTGCGCTCTTTGGAATGAGACGAGGCCCCTGGATTGCCTATGCAGTAACCAACTGCAGTGCCACTAGGAACAGGCATTTTGAGTGGAAGCTGGGTGCATACATGAGGAATAGAAGGTTAAACAGATGAGATGAAGATTATGGGGAGGCTTGGAGAATGAACATCAACAGGTTGGCATGGTGGTGCATCTGCAGCGGTAGCGGCCTTACAGCGCCAGAGGTCCGGGTTCCAACCTATCTATTTGTGCTGTCTATATGCAGTTTTTTACGTTCTCCCTGTGACTATGTGTGTTACTCTAGGTGCTCCGGTTTCCTCCCACACTCCAAAGACATACAGCTTTGTAGGTTAATTGGCTTTAGTAAAAAATGTAAATTGGCCCGAGTGTGTGAGATAGAGTCAGTGAACTAGGTCGGCGCAAACTAGGTGGGCCGAAGGGGCTGTTCCCACATTTTATCTCCAAAGTCCAAAGGAAGCATTTTGGCCAAATGGTCGATATGTTGCATGTTCTCTGCAAAATATTGCAAATAATAGCAGATGTGGCAGTGGTTTAAGAAATATTAAACTGTTCTCTATGACTCCTGTGTGCTGAGTTGCTGTCTGTTTAATTATGCTGCACGCATTCTCCCTCTCTATTAACATATTTAAATATCCAAATATTAGCTTCAGAATCGTGACTAGAATGTTTGGTTAGAAACCAGTACTTTGTGTAACTTGAACTGAGTCCAGCTAGTGACTGGTTTATGTTTAGGATAGTATCGTGGTGAAGTTGAGGAACTTGAGATGAGGAAAAACTTTTCACCTAGAGAGTTGTGAATCTGTGGAATTCTCTGCCACAGAAGGCAGTGGAGGCCAATTCACTGGATGTTTTCAAGAGAGTGTTAGATATAGCTCTTGGGGCTGCCAGAATCGAAGGATATGGGGAAAAAGCAGGAACGGGGAACTGATTTTGGATGATCAGCCATGATCATATTGAATGGCAGTACTGGCTCGAAGGACGAATAGCCTACTCCAGCACCTTAATCCGACTATCAGCTGACATTGTGAAATGTTGTTCCAGAGACTGGAGTTCTGATCAAACCATGGTAGCTGTGGAATTTCACTTCAAGTTATTAAAACAAACGTTAGTCTTGGTAACAGTAGTGGTATTGGTTTATTAATGTCACATACACTGCGATAGTGGAAAGACTTTGCATAGTTTGCTATCCAGACAAAATCATACCACCCTTGAGCGCACTCGATGGTGCAAAAGAGAAAAGAAACAAAGTGCAGCATATTAAAAAAAAACACAAAGTGCTGGAGTATATCAGCGGGTCAGGCAGCATCTCTGGATAACATGGGTAGGTGACGTTTCAGGCTGGGGCCCTGATTATTATGAGACAAAGCCTAACAAGTGGTGATTAAACACCAAAAGCTGGAGTAACTCTCTGGAGAGAAGGAATGGGTGACATTTCCCATTCCTTCTCTCCAGAGATGCAGCCTGTCCCGCTGAGTTACTTCAGCTTTTTGTGTCTATCTTCAGTGTCTCTCTCCTGCTTACACAAGTGATAGGTGGATACTGGCGAGGTTTATGTATTTGATAGGCAGATCATTGGACACAGGCCAGAGGTGAAAAGACTAAATGTGCAAGATAAGGCTAAAAGAAATACAAATTGTGAAGCCAGAAGAAAGTCGGCTGGTAGGTAGTTTATAATCTAACGAGTCGTAAACAAGCCAAATGGGGAATGGTTTCCTTCTATGAGTAACTAGAGAGCAAAGTTAGCTTCCCTTTGTCAGGATCAGGATTGAACCAGGATCTCTGGAGCTGCAAGGCAGTAAAGCTAACTGCTGTGCCGTCATTATAAGGACAGTCCAGTTATTTGCAGGCCAATGTTACTGAGAGGAGAATTTAATTTGTAGTTCCAGATTTTACTAAATTCCGGATAAAACCTGGCACATCACCATCTGACGCACTCTGCAGCCAGCACTTCAGGGAACAGCTGGACTGACATCGGGACAGCTCCATGGGAACGCCCGGCATATTTGTCCGAAGGGCACCTGTCATACTTAGAATGTGGAATAGTACAGTACAGGAACAGGCTCTTCGGCCCATCTTGTCTATGCTGAACATGATCCCAATCAAATCTGTACATATTCTACGTACCTCCATTCCCTGCCTGTTCATATATCTGTCTAAATGCCTCTTAAATATTGTATTATCGTCTCTCTTTAACTTTCCCAGGCAGCACATTCAAGGTACCAACCACTCTATGTGGTAAACAAAGTTCCTCATAAATCTCCTTTAAACATTCCCCCCTCTCACCTTAGATCTATGCCCTTTAGTATTTGACTTTTCCATCCTGGGAAAAAGTAGTTGCAGCCTTACAGCGTCAGAGAGCCAGGCTTGATCCTGAGTATGGGTGCTGTCTGTGTGACCGCGTGGGTTTTCTCCAGGTGATGTGGTTTCCTCCCGCACTCCAAAGTATAGGTTTGTAGGTAAAGCGCATCTGGAAAGTATCGACTCATTAGGGATAATCACCATGGTTGTTTTGATACTATCCCTGATTTCCCTTGTTATCCACGGATGCACTACCTTCCCTGATTTATTTTTTTGCCAAACTGGGATGAACAATTGTTGTAGTTCATCCGTGCAGTCTTTAAATGCCTTCCATTGCATATCCACCGTCAACCCTTTAAGAATCAATTGCCAGTCAATCTTGGCCAATTCATGTCTCATACCCTCAAAGTTACCTTTCTTTAAGTTCAGGACCCTTGTTTCTGAATTAACTATGTCACTCTCCATCCTAATGAAGAACTCAACCATATATGGTCACTCTTGCTCAAGGGGCCACGCACAACAAAGCTGCTAACTAACCCTTCCTCATTACTCAATACCCAGTCTAGAATAGCCTGCTCTCTCATTGGTTCCTCTACATGTTGGTTTAGAAAACTATCCCGCATACATTCCAAGAAATCCTCTTCCTCAGCACCCCTGCCAATTTGATTCACCCAATCTATATGTAGATTGAAGTCACCCATTATAACTGTTTTACCTTTGTCACATGCATTTCTAATTTCCTGTTTGATGCCATCCCCAACTACACTACTACTGTTAGGTGGCCTGTACACAACTCCCACTAGCGTTTTCTGCCCCTTAGTGTTTCGCAGCTCTACCCATATCGATTCCACGTCTTCCAAGCTAATGTCCTTCCTTTCTATTGCGTTAATCTCCTCTCTAACCAGCAACGCTCCTTTTCCTTTCTGTCTATCCCTCCTGAATATTGAATATCCCTGGATGTTCAGCTCCCAGCCTTGGTCATCCTGGAGCCATGTCTCTGTGATCCCAACTATATCATAGTCATTAATAACTATCTGCACATTCAACTTATCCACCTTATTACTAATGCTCCTTGCATTGAGGCACAAAGCCTTCAGGCTTGTTTTTACAACACTCTTACCCCTACTAGTAGGTGGGTTTAATGAGTTGAGTACAGGGTTATGTCAAGAGTGTTTTATTGTCTTATGGCACACTAACACTATCCTGCACACTAAGGATAATTTACCATTTTACCAATCCAATTAACCTCCAAACCTGTACGTCTGGGAGGAAACCGGAGATCCTGGAGAAAACCCACACAGATCACGGGGAGAACGTACAAACTTAAAAAAATATATAATATATTATTATATTATTATAATATAGTGATTATATATAAGTTGCCTGAGCAATGGGGACTTCTGCCTCTAACCTCAGTCACAACGCAGTTATCAGTTTCCATTGCGAAAATAAAAGAGAAATTCCTAGAATCCTTAGATAGAGTGTTTATGTTGTAGAAGAGTGGTTCCTTATCAGTCACTGTAACTATCTGCTTCTGACATTGGACAGCGTGACTGAATGAGTCACAAGAGACTGCAGATGCTGAAAACTTGAGCAAAAAACAAACTGTTGGAGCAACACAGTGGTTCAGGCAGCATCTGTGGAGACATATGGACGTACAGGTTCACCACCAATTTTCTGGTAACTGGCCGTCTTCTTCCCCCCTCCTCCTTAATCCGGACGAAGTCCCCCCAAAAATGTGGCATCCTGGCTGTGTGAAGCGGCAAACTCAAACTCATTGGGGCTTCCTCGCCGATCGGTGGGTCGAATTTGCCCCCAGCTGCCGGCAGATCCGTTCCCATTGCCGACTTCTGCGGCCGGCTTTGCAGTAACGGCCCCTCAAAGCCGTGACCTCTGGTCGGGAAAAAAGGATGATCCAGAAAAGTTCTGAAACCAAAGGTGCTGGAAAAGCTGGTGAACCTGTGCAAAATTGAATCTGAATCTGAATCTGAATCTTTGGGTTGGGACTGTTCTTCAGACCCCATTTTCATTTCATCACTCCTCTTCTTTCCCCCTCACCACTCCTTCCCACCCACTGTTGTTCCCTCGGATTTCCCTCCTCTTCCTTCCCTATCCGGCAGCACACCCGCACACTTTTATCCCTATTTCACCTCCAGTCTTTAGTATCTCCACTCGTCTGCCAATTATCCTCCTCACCTGAATCCACCTATCACTAAACCAATTCTTGCCCTGCCTCGTCCCTTCACCTCTTTCTACCAGCTGTCTCCCCTTCGCTCTGTCAGTCTGAAGAAGGAGCCCAATCTGATATATCGTCTGAAGAAGGGTTTCGGCCCGAAACGTCGCTTATTTCCTTAGCTCCATAGATGCTGCTGCACCCGCTGAGTTTCTCCAGCATTTTTGTGTTCCTTCGATCTTCCAGCATTTGCAGTTCCTTCTTGAACACTGATATATCGGCCGTCCATTTCCCTCCGCAGATGCTGCCTGACTCGCTGAGTTCCTCCCACAGTCCATGTTTGTAGCAGTGACTGACAAAATGGTGTGTAAGCTCCCCCTTGTGGCTCCTGGTGGAATTGCAGCTCTGGTCTCAGAATTCAGGTCCACAACCTTTCTCTGTGCATTATGTGCTCTGTGCTCATAACCTGGCTGTGATCTAACATTCTCTCATTACTGTCTGCTGAAAGGTTGCTAATTGTCTGCAGCATTTCCTGCGTCACTCGGCAGGGGCTGTCCAGGGGAGAGGCAGTACGTTATGGAGGCCAAACAGGATGGGAGTGGAGGGCTCACCCTGCAGCGCACGCCTGGGTTAATTACCCCAAACCAGCCATGATTAGTGACAATCTCAGCAGCTGACCACAGTGCTAAATCCACGGTGCCTGGACAGCCAGTAACTTTAGACAGTGATGCAGACCAGGTGGTTGTGAAAGGTGCACACTTCATTACACATGAAATTAGATGGGGCTTCTTTGTAGACGTGGTCAAGTTGGGCTGAAGGGCATGTTTCCATGCTGTATGACTCTACGATGATCTGCACTGATGGGACTGATTGAACGACTGAGCTCTTGATCCCCACGCAAGATGTCTTCACATCAGTTGGATGTGGATGGAGTAGTGTAGCAGATGCTGCAGATGCTGGTTTAAACAGACGATGGACACAAAATGCTGGAGTAACTCAGCGGGCCAGGCAGCATCTCTGGAGAGAAGAAATGGGTGACTTTTCCCATTCCTTCTTTCCAGAGATGCTGCTTGTCCCGCTGAGTTACTCCAGCTTTGTGTGTCTTTCTTTGGACTTGGGTGGACTTGATCTTCAGCCTTCAATAGCCAGCAGGGGGAAGAAGCAAGGAATGTTAGCACAAGGCATTGGGTTGCAGCCCAAGCCTCCACTTTGTCGCTGTGAAGCATCATCAACAATGGGTCAGTAAAGGGCTGCAACAGGGTGGTGCAGCAGTAGATTTGCTGCTTTACGGCGCCAGAGACCCAGGTTTGGTCCTGACTATGGATGCCGTCTATACGGAGTTTGTACGTTCTCCCTGTGACCGGATTTTCTCCGGGTGCTCCGGTTTCCTCCCACACTCCAAAGACGTTCGGGTTTGTAGGTTCATTGGCTTCGGCCCAACTTGCTCACACTGACCAACGTGCCCCATCAATACTAGTCCCATCTGCCTGCGTTTGGCCCATATCCCTCCAAACCTGTCCTATCCATGTACCTGTCTGAATGTTTCTTAAATGTTGCAATAGTCCCTGCCTCAACTACCTCCTCTGGCAGCTCATTCCATACACTCATCACCCTTCATGTGACAAAGGTAACCCCTCAGATTTCCATTAAATCTTTCCTCCTTCACTTTAAACCTGTGTCCTCTGGTTCTCGTTTCCCCTACGCTGGGCAATAGTGTCTACCCGATCTATTCCTCGTATGACTTTATACACCTTCAGCTTCACTTTGTCAGGAAAAAGGTGCAAATGCAGATAAAGGAGGTGTGGAGGGAGACGGGTAAAGTTGGAACGCTCTATGCCCTCTCAAACAGCAACCAACTCTAGCTGTTCACTTCCTGGACTCCAAGCAGGATCGGGAAGGAATGACAGCCCTTTTTTATCCCATCTGTTGTGGTGGTATCTCGGGAATCATTGATCCGTGTCAGCTTTCCCTCACCTCCCCCACACTGCCATAGAGCGGATGAAAGGTCATTGTGTTTTTCCTGTGGAGGTTTGTACTGTTGTCCTGTGGATTCTCCGGGGTCAGTGCTGACCAAGAGCAGCTTGCGCACAAACACGGCCCTCCGTGAAATAACAGGAAGTCACAGTGTTGGTACAGCTGCTCGGGGCTTTCCTCCATCCACTGCCAGCTCCTCAATTTCAGCAAGACGGAGGAGCTGGTCATGGACTTCAGGAAACAGAGTGGAGTACATGTCCCAGTCTGCATTAAAGGTGCTGAAGTGGAGATGGTTATTGGCTGCAAGTTCCTGGGCTTTAATATCAGCAACAATTTGGTCCTGGTCCAACCACACTGATACGAGGGCTAAGAAACGACACCAACAACTCTACTGAAGCTGAGGAAATTTGCCATGTGTCCAACGACTTACCAATTTTTACCGCGGCACAGTAGAAAGCACCTAATTGGGAAGTGTCACAATTTCTTTTGGCAACTACTCTTCTGAAGACCAGGAGAAGACCACAGTGGTGCAGCGGTAGAGTTGCTTCCTTACAGCACCAGAGACCCGGGTTCAATCCTGACTACGGAGTTTTACGTTCTCCCTGAAACAGCGTGGGGTTTCTTCAGGTACTCCGGATTCTTACCACATTCCAAATACATGCAGGTTTGTAGTTTAATTGGTTTTCTGTAAGTTGTCTGTGGTGCGTACGATAGAACTAAATTCCAAAGTTGTGGACATAGCCCAGACCATCTCGCAAATCAGCTTCACTCTGTTTATTTTCCCTCTTGTACTACCTGATGTCATCGTATGGTATGATTTGCTGTGATTTGTTCGGCACGGAGTAGAAGGGCCGAGATGGCCTGTTCCGTGCTGTAATTGTTATATGGTTATATGGTTATAACATGCAAACATTTTTTTACAGCATCTCAAAACACGTGACAATAATAAATCAATGCCAGTAATATAGCTGCACATATACTACCTATAAGTCCTGCTTTTCATTGAACATCATACTTCCCATTATTAAATTAATGGAATGTATGCTGTATTCACCGATTAATAAAAACCATGAAACTGTTATTATATTGATGGCTTGAAGTATGCTTTAACAATGTATAGGAGAATTTGCATAAAGTTAGATTTTCGTAAATCTGGGAGCCCTGATGAAGGATTCCACCTTTAATTCTCACTTACAAACAGTGCATCAACCAGTGTTTTACAGACTCTGCTTCAGCTGTTGCCTTGTTCCATTGCCCTTGACCCCAGCATTTTCTACTCGCCCTGAAGGTCTGTCAGCTCACTTCACGTTGCAATACAGTCGCCGGTGGCCTATCATATTCTCGCTGTGACAGCAGCCCCTGTTTATGTATCTGATAACGTCTTCCTGTCTCTTGCTCTGATCTCCAAACTGCTGCTTCTTCGGATCCATGTGAGGAAAAGAGGTGAGGGGGATGGGGATGCAGTTGATGACCATGATGGCCCTTCACTGTGTACGATGGATGGACCAACGCTTTCACATGAATATTCTGCGTGTCATTGAGCTATACAATGCGGAAACAGGCCTTTCGTCCCACCTCGCCCATGCCCTCCAAGTTGGTATTCTGGGCTAGTCCCATTTACTTGCATTTGGTCCATATCTCTCGGAACCTTTCCTGTCAATAAATCTGTCCGAATATTTTATGAAAGTTGTAATTTGATCAGCCTCTGGACAAATATGGACTGTCCTCATGAGTGAAAAAAATTCCCCTTGAGGTTCCTCTTAAATCTCCTCGTCTCACTTCATGCTTATGCCCTCTAGTTTTGGAACTCTGTGTAAAAGACTAAGCGTTCACTTCACCCATGCCCCTTAAGATCTTGTATAGAGAGAGTACAGAGGAGATTTACTACTAAGGGTTTCAACACTAAGTTACAGAGATAGGTTGACCCAGGTTGACCTGATAGAGGTCCCCTTGAAGATCTTGTTCAAACAAGAGGATACTTCAGAATTAGGGGACAGACGTTTAGGGGTAAGGGGAACTTCATACCCTGGCAGCTCCCAGTGGAAGTGGTGGAGGCAGGTTCTGCTTGGATAGGCATAAATGAGAAGGGAATGGAGGGGTTATGGTCGAGTGCAGGCATCAATTTGTTCGGCAACCTCTCCCTATCTCAAACCCTCCTGCTTTCCAGGTAACAATCAATTTAACCCTGGTGAATCTGGTGAATCTCTTCCGCACCCTTTCCAACATAATAGACTCTGACTGGAATACCCCACTCACAGTTGTTGATTAATTAATTTATTTCAGAGGGTGACTGCTTTTCACAAACAGCACAGAAAGATTGGTTCCTGTCTCAGGATCACCCAATGGAATAACAATAAAATAAAGTATACAAGATGACGCCCCTTTGCATGCAGGTCCCAGAAGAGAATCCGCTATTGTACCCTTTATCTGTACTATGGAAGGCTTGAATGTCTTCAAGTGTAGTCTTTTCTTTTATTGGATAGCGTGTAGACAAAAGCTTTTCATTGCACCTCAGTACACGTGACAATAATAAACTAAAGTAAGATTGACAAGAGGGAAAATGGCACTGGTCAAGTGCAGTGAAAACAAATGAGAGGCCAGAGGCAAGCATAGCTTCCAGGTTAATAGGGGTCAGAGGTCAGTTTGTTGCAAGGCAAATTGAAACAATGCAGCGATATATCTCAGGACAAGTACTTTTTCAGATTGGCCAGAGCTGGGAGTATTTTTTCAGTCTGACCCTGGTTTGTAAATCTCAAAATCGGTTCCAAAGATCCTGAAACTCCTGCAGAGCAGGCATGCTAGATTGGCCCAGGTCAGTGGGGCCTCAGGCAACACAGTGGCTCAGCGGTAGAGTTTCTGCCTTACAGCGCCAGAAACCCCGGTTCGACCCTGACTACGGATGCTGTCTGTACATTCTCCCTGTGGCCGCGTGGGTTTTTCCGGGTGCTCCGGTTTCCTCCCGCACTCCAATGACATACAGGTTGTAGATTGATTAGCTTCGGTAAAATTGTAAATTGTTCCTAGTGTGGGGCAATGCTAGTGCACGAGGATCGCTGGTCGGTGTAGACCCGATGGGCCGAATGGCCTGTTTCCACGCTGTATCTGTATTGTCTAAAGGTCAGTGGGGCGATTTTCATTGGAGGTGGTCTTTCCGATAGCTACAGGTGCCATGTGCTGTCGTTCTGGGAATTCCAGAGAAGGCCGCTATCAGCTTATAGAAGTGGGCATCTGGTGCTTCTGGGCTATTTAGCCGGGAGGATGTGCTTATCATGGGAAGGGTTGTGATAGCAATTTTTTTTCACTACAACAATTTTATAGTTCTCTGAATTTGTTGACCCAAGGATTCCCAATCCATTGGCCACCCTTAACTGAGCTGACGGCCCAGGTTGGCCGAGGTCAGTGGGACCATTCACATCGAATTATAACCACTGGACAGTTGCATAACAGGAAGGGGAGTCACTTGCAAAGAGCATGCTGAGGTGATGGTCATAGGTTTGGTCTGGGGTTCAAGATGCTTGTACGGTGTGTATGTATCGCTAGCATTGCCACTGTCAACTGCCCATCTCTACTGGCCCTGAAGAAAGGAAAGATACACTCATAGGACTAAATAGTGCTTACAATTGTTGCAAGCACCATTCAAAGGTTGCAAAGAATGCCGAATAGGATGCAATAGATCTGCTAGCATGGTGGCAATGGGCTGAATGGCCTCATGTGACATCATGTTCTATGTCAGGTTAATTTCTCTCCCAGGTTAGTTTCATCGGACAAACAAAGGAACATTTTTTTACAGGATTGCCCTTCCAGAATAAATCCTGAATGTAGTAATTGTGGTATTCTGTTCTTGGTGCATTTGATAATTAAACACTCCTGATTCTCTCTTGACTTTTGACTCTCTTGACTTAAATCATGAAACGAATAGATAGGGTGAATGCACAGAGAAACGTTACCCCAAATAGTGGAATTTAGAATCCGAGGGCAGAGTTTAGTTTAGTTTAGAGATACAGCTTGTACACAGGCCCTTCGGCCTACAGACTCCATGCTAACCAACAATCACCCTGCACACTAGTTCTACCCTAGTCTCCAGGGACAATTTATTGAAGCCAATTAATCCACAAAACTGCACACCTTTGGAATTTAGGAGGAAACCAGCACACCCGGAGCAAACCCATGAGGTCACAGAGAGAACATACAAACTCCACACTGACAGCACCTGTGGTCAGGATCGAACCCGGGTCTCTGATGCTGTAAGGCAGCAGCTCTACCACCCTAACAGGTTTAAGGAGAGAGGGGAAAAAAGTAGGAAAAAATAGGAAATATTCTATTAGGAATAGGAATAGGATTAGGAATAGGAAAAATAGGGGACAAAATAGGAGCCTGAGGTGAGAGCATTTTGAATTGTATCTTACGAAGTTGCCACACTGTGAGGCGGAATTAGGTAAAGTATCAGCTAAAATGCTGTCTCAGGGAAATGAAATAAATTTAAAACTCTGCCAAATGTCCCCCCTTTGCAGTTGGTTGAATAATCAATGAGGTGCTTTTGTGTTCTGGAATGCTGGTGCTTGTAATGGAAATGCCCCTGGATGGAAATGGACAATCCCTGTCAGATAACAATTGATTATTGGATAGCTTCCTTTAAAGTCCTCACTTCAGGGCAGTTGTCAAGCAGTTTAGGATAAATTGTGAATATTGGAGTCGGCAATGTAGAGAAGAACGAGTGGGATTGAGCTTTTAAAAAGACTATTGCTCTGACGGTTAGGAAATGGCAGATGGATAAAAATACCGCATAGACATCTGACTCACGGACTAATGTCTGACCAATTTCCCTTCTAATCACTCGGATCACACAAAGGGTGGAGGGTGTATGGAACGAGCTGCCGGATGAGGTAGTTGAGACAGGTTCTGTTGCAACGTTTAAGAAACATTGAAGGAGAGTACATTCTCCCTGTGGCCGCGTGGAAACAAGGAGAGTACCAGTGACCTCATAGGACCACGTGTTGATCATGCTGCGAGTTTGAGTCGAGGGCAAACTAGTCTAAACTCGCAGATTAGGTTGCCGCGGTGGGACAGTCCCTTAACTCTCCTTCATGTTTGAGGGAAGTTCCCGCATAATCGCGGCCTCAGTTTGGTCGAGGAAATTTTTTCAGCATGCTGAAAATCGTTTCGCAAGTAAAATTTGGTCGGCATGGTTCTTTTGACCTCGTAGTGCAGTGGAGAGGGGTCGCTAGGCTGTCGAGGGCAGCCATAAGCAATCTCCTTTGCTGACCTGGTCATTTTAATTGGCTCATTGGAGTTTTCGGAACCAAGGAAAACCGACCAGTAATGTTAAATGCCCGCTAAACTTTAGTAAAAGTTGTCTAGCTTCTTAAAAGTGTTTCCACTCCTTCTCCCCCCCCCCCCCCCCCTCTCCCCCCCTCCCCATACACCCCGTCTCTCCCTGTTCCCACGGGTGTCTCTCAGAAGCGCTCCCCCCGCTTACCTTTACTGTGTGTGTGTGTGTGTGTGTGTGTGTGTGTGTGTGTGTGTGTGTGCCGTCTTTTACCTGTGTGTGTTCATCGTGTGTGTGTGAATTTGTGACAGCGCTCCCCCGTGTGTGTGTCCCTGGCCCCCGCCATGTGTGCGGTGTGTGTGTGTGTGTGTGTGTGTGTGCTGACAGTCGATCCAGCTCGCAGTTTCATCGCTGACGGTTGATCCGTGTACAGGTTTGTCAGGTGAGTGCCCTCGAGCTTGAAGGTCGAAGAAAGTTGCTGAAAAGTCGCGTTAGTGGGACAGGCCCTTTAGACAGGTAAAGGGATGGGACAGGTTTAGAGGGATATGGGCCATAAGCAGGCAGGTGGGACCAGTGTAGGTGGGACATGTTGGCCAGTGTGGGCAAGTTGGGCGGAAGGGCCTGTTTCCATTCTGTATCACACTATGACCCTTTCCCTCCCCACCCCTTCTGCTCATTTGAGCCCCGGTTCCCGCGCTCCCTTTAAACTTACCTGCTTCACTGGGAAATTTATTATAATACAGAGTAACATCTTTAAGAACTGGCAACAAAATTATGTTTGGGTGTTAACATGAGTGGTCTAGAGAGTGGTTGTTGTATTAACCAGTAAGTGGACCCAAAGGGAAATCACGGGGCTGATGGCAGAGCAGTGATAAGGGACAGCCCTGAGGATCAGTCGTTCCATTGAAGTTGTAAAAAGTTAATAGCTGTATTAACGTAGTTGTAGGTTTCGATTGCAACGAGTTTCATGACCATAGAAAGTAAGAGCTGGAACAGGCTGCCTGGCCTTTCTGGTCTCCGCTATTAGCTATCTAAATCATCATCAAACTTCTACCTGAGCGCCATATTCCAGCACTTGTCCCCCTTTCTTCCGATTCTGACCCGCTGAGTTACTGTAGCATTTTGTGTCTATCTTCAGTACAAACCAGCATCTGCTGTTCCTTCCTACTCACCCATCATAATGTCTCTGTGTTTGATTAATTATCAGACGCTACAGCAAACCATGTTTCCGTTGTGCTGTGTAGCCAGAGTGCAGTGTCAGCGATCACTCGATGATGAGGACACGCGGGAGTGAATCAGCGGATGATGTGGGCAAACTGCAACATTCCTTACCATCATGTAATGTCACCTGCTACCTCAGTCGGTGCCATGACATCATTATATGGCAAGGAATGCTTCAGTTTTACAACATTATCTGAAGCTTAAAATGGGGAGTTGCTGAGCCCTTGGTGCGACATGAATCATGGGCTACCACAAGGTGTGCTTATCACTGCAGCAAGTTGTCTGCTCTGTTTACCACATAACAATGATGATGGCACTTCAGAATTTAACTGCCTTGAGCTCTACTTAAAACAGTTAAAGCAGCCTGTTATTGATTCCTTCCCCTTACCACGAGGCTAGTAGCTTTGAATTCCTGTGCTTTATCATCGCATATAGATATAATCATCAACAAAATGTGCCAGCGCCTCTACTTTCTTAAATTTAAAGACATTTGGTGTCTCATTGGAAACACTGACAAACATCTGCAGTAGGTAAAGTTCTGTAATAATGTACTGTAGAAAGTATCCTGTCTGGTTGCCTCATGGCTCAGTACGTCAATCCCAATGCATAAGAGCCAGAGGTTGCAGAGAGTGATGGACTCAGCTCAGTTCCCCCCCACTCCTCCCCCCCCCCCCCCCCCCCCCCCCCCCCCCCATCGTAAACATCTGCATGTGGCACTGCCCCAAGAAAGTGGCATATATCAACCAAGACCCCACCATCTGGGCCATGCTCTCTTCCCTTAGCTACTGCCAAAGCTGAAGTATGGATGCCTAAAGTCCCACCATGTTCAGGGGCAGCTACTTCCCCGCAGTCATCGGGTTCTTGAACTGCCCTGCACAATCCTACTCTTACATCGGTAACTGCTCACTACCGACCACCTCTTGGACCTGTTTTCTCATTGTATTTTTGCTCGTGTGTCTTGTTTTGTTTTTACAGCCTTTTTTTCTTTTTACTGTCTTTAGAATTGATGTACAACTAATGTTTATGTCTTTGTGTGTTGTTTGGGTCTATGTGCCTGTGGTGCTGCTGCAAGCAAGATTTTTTATTGTCCCTGTGTACTTCACTGTACTTGTGCATGACAACAAACTCAACTTGACAACTATCTATTTATTGCTATTTTAACTACTGATCTTTATTAGACCTGACCTCCAGGCACAGCTGTAAGCACAAACAAAACATGGCAGCGTGGCAGCCTGAAATGGCTGGGATCGCAGCCGCCACCTTCTCCAGCATACTGATAACATGTTCAATCACCTGAGAGCAAACTTGAGAAACTTAGAGCTGGACACAAAATGCTGGAGTAACTCAGCAGGACAGGCAGCTTCTCTGCACAGAAGGAATGGGTGACATTTCGGATCGAGACCATTCTGCAGACTGAGATTCAGAGGAGAGGGAAATTAGCAATATGGAAGGGTGCATGGAGCATGTGAAAAGGACATATCAGAAAACCTGTAGTTTAGAAGTCTGAAGAAGGGTATCAACCCGAAATGTCACCCATTCCTTCTCTGCAGGGATGTTGCCTGTCCCGCTGAGTTACTCCAGCATTTAGTGTCTATCTTCAGTGTAAATCAGCATCTGCAGTTCCTTCCTATACATTAGAGCAAGTCTGAAGAAGGGTTTAGGCCCGAAACGTTGCCTATTTCCTTCGCTCCATGGATGCTGCTGCACCCGCTGAGTTTCTCCAGCTTTTTTGTGTACTTTCGATTTTCCAGCATCTGCAGTTCCTTCTTAAACATTAGAGCAAGGCAGCTGTTTTAAAGGGAGATCAGGGTCTACTGTGTTCTTTCACTGCTGTCCAACCTAAGGGTTGTACTAATAGTTGGTTGTTGATGCAAAGATGCAAGAAGGTGAACACAATCCCCGTTCTCATCAGTGGAGTTGCTGCAGAGATGGAAAACAGCTTCAAATTCCTTGGCATCCATATCACCAACACTTCACACTGATCTGCTGATCAAGAAAGCACATCAGTGTATTTACTTTTTTAGGAATCTGAGAAGATTCAGCATGCCCATGAGGATTTTCTCAAATTTGTATAGTTGCATCATAAAAGTATTCTGACGGGATGCATCTCACTCTGGTAAGCAACTGCTCTGCTCTTGACTGCCTGAGTGGTGAACGCAGTCCAGTCCAACACAGACTCATCAGTGCCTTCCATTCAGTCCATATTCACAGTACGTTGCTTCAGGAAGGCTGGAAGTATCGCCATGGATGTCTGGCTACCCTGGCCATTCCCTTATCTTTCTTCTACCTTCAGGGACATGAAAGCCCAGACATCCAGACTTAAAAACAGCATCTTCCCCACTGCTCTTCAACTCCTGAAACAAACACCTCTTTCACACCTCATGCCCTGAGGTTCCCCCACTCTTAACTCTACCTCATTCAGTTATTCTGTTGTAGTTTCATGTTCTTTTCCACTACTTGTATTTACACTATTATTTTTCACTATTCTGCTGATTTTTTGAAGTGATATTTATTGCAGTATTTATCATTACTGTATACTCTTTACTCTGTGAGCTTCGTGTGAATAAGTAACTTCTTGATTAGTAAGGGTATCAAAGGTTATGGGGAGAAGGCAAGAGAATGGGGTTGAGAGAGAAAGATGGATCAGCCATGATCGAATGGAGGTGTGGACTCGATGGGCTGAATTGCATAATCCTGCTCCTATGACTTATGAACATAATATGTTGATGTACATGACAAGAAACTAATCTGAATCTGACCTATCAGGTGAAAGGGGCAGACCTCAGGTTGTGGAAATGTGACTTTTTGCTTTTCACCCTAGTGTTTGATAATTCTATTCCTTTGCCTGCTCCTTTCATCTGGGCTTTCTCTCTCTCACACCTATATGCACAGGCAGACGTTAAAACAAAGCACACACTCATTTGTAGGCACTCAGGCACGTATACATTTTCACAGACGTGCTCACACACATTCTCGTGCACGTGGGCGCACACTCATGTGCAAGCGCAGCTGCATGTCGGTGCACACTCACTCACACCCGGCAAAGCAGCACAGATGCTGCCTCACAGCTCCAGTGACCCGGGTGTAATCCGGACCTCTGCTGCTGTCTGTGTGGAGTTTCCCTGTGACCTTATCTGTTTCCACCAGGGGGGAGTTGATGGGAATGTGGGGAGAAAAGGTTACAAAGTAATTTAGTGGGGAGCGGGACTGCTTTCTGAGCTGACATAGATGCGATGAGCAGAACGGCCTCATTCTATTGTCATAGAGGAAAATATGTGGTAATACACTTCTGCGCACACATGCATACACAAAGTTTCCCTGCCCTATTTCAACAGAAATAATCAATGTCACACAAGTTGACCCGTGGGCAGTGGAACCATTGCAGAATCGATCTGATGACTCCGATGCGTTGAAGAGGAACACCAGTTTGGAGGTTTCCCCTTTCAGTGCAAGTGTCCATCGCCACATGGTGACCCAGCCTCCAGCCACACAGTGCTTCATTGTTGGCAAAGCACAGAGGATCGTTCTGACAGGGAGCTGCAGTAAATAGTGGCTCGCATTCAAGAGAAGTGGGGGGAAGGTGGAGACCAAGGAGAAATGCTTTATCGGGAAGGAAATGGCATCCTGAAAGACTGGAACCAAAAATTGTCATTTAAGCGTTGCTTAGAACATTGGAGACAGAAAAGTACTGCACATGAACAGGCCCTTTGGCCCACAATGTCTATGTCAAATACGATGGCAAGTTAAACTAATCTCATCTGCCTGCATGTGGGCCATATCCCTCCATTTCCTGTGGCTGTCTAAAAGCCTCTTAAATGCCACTATCATATCTGCCTTTACCATTTACTGTGGCAGCTCACTCCAGGCGTCACCCACTCTCTGTGTAAAAATAATATTTGCCCCACACATCCCCTGTAAACCCTGCTCTTCTCAGATTAAAGCTATGCCCTCCAATCATCAGCATTTCCATCCTGGGATAAAGGTTCTGACTGTCTATCTATCTGTGCCTTTCATAATTCTGTCCAGTCTCCCCTCGTCCTCCAGCTTTCTATAGAAACCAATTCAAGTCTGTTCAGCCTCTCCTTGGAGTTCTGTGTGGATCACTGGATGTGGCATCAGGCTACCTCCTGCGTGGCTGAGGAAGGGTAAAGTTTGGACAACGTCCTGTCACCTGTCTTGGGCACAAAAGGCTGCCGTTAATTAAAACATTTTAAACATAGTAACTGGAAATCTGAAATAAAGACAGAAAATGCTGGACACATTTAGCAGATCAGGCAGCATCAATTGGGGGAAAAAGAGAGTTAACGTTTCAGGAATGGAAAGAGGGGAAGCCAGTCATTATCAGTGCTGTTGGTGCCTCTGTAGGTTTCTGTGGCTGATTGGTTTTCATGGTACTTTGCATGGAGGTAAACTTGACAATAAGCTGTGATGGGCAATTAAAGGATTGACAAATTATTGGTAGAAATCAGAATACAGAGGTACAAAGCAGGCTCCCATCTTACACCATTTCACATCTTACACTGGCACACAAAATAGAAAGGGTTACATTTGTGCCCCTCAATCCCAGTGTAGGGCCAGCTAAGTTCAGTTACATTGAATTGACTTGAGTTTGTGTTTAGTTGTCACGTGTACAATGAAAAGCTTTTGTCGTATGCTAACCAGTCAGTGGAAAGACAACATATGATTACATTCGAGTATTTTGCTGCTGAGTGTGATGCATGGTTGCTGCGGGTGAAGGCAGCTGAGTTTGGACCCTGTGGAGGGTGGTGGATGGCCGTGTGGGTCTGTGGTGGACACGGTCTGAAACGGGGCAGACCAGAGCAGGAGACTTGCATGTGATGGGGTGGAATTGACAGTGGAGCAGGGCAGGAGTGCCTGGAAGGGCAAATGCCAGAAGGAGACTGGGATTAGGGGTGCGATGGCCGAGCGAGGGTTAGGGACATAGAAAATAGGTGCAGAAGTTGGCTATTCGGCCCTTCGAGCTGACTGGGTGAGGAGGTGATTGGGTGTGAAGAGTGACTGAGGTCCACTATTGATGCCACACTGGTTGCATTTCCCATCTTGGGCAGTTCCTTGGACAAAACACCTGGTCGACCCCTGCGACCATTTCTCAGTAGCTTGCTTTGTACCCGTGTGCTGAATTATTTAGAGAGGTAGTGCTAGTGGGCACACCCTTTACACAGAACTCCAGGAGTCAATGGTAAACTGGAAGAGGCTGCTTTATCCTAAACATAATCTGATCGGACCACTTCCCTCTGGGTTGTTGCTGAATGGATCGTGTACTTTCTCTTTTTTTCTTGCTGCCTCTTTGCTTTTTTTCACTCATCCGTTTTCCCTCTCTTTCTCTCTCTCTCTCTCTCTTGTCTTTCTCACTCAATCATTTTCCCTTTCTTTCTCTCTCTCTTTCTTTAGACTTTGGCTCTAAAGCCCACCGAGCGATCACCCAGTCCACTAACACTATCCTACACACAAGGGACAATTTACAGAAGCCAATTAACCAACAAACCTGCACTTCGTTGGGAGGATCGAACCCGGGTCCCTGGCGTTGTAAGGCAGCAACTCCACCACTGCTCCACACCGTTTCTCTGTCTCTCCTCTGTCTCCTCTCTCTCTCTCTCTCCCCCTTGGCTCAAAATGCGACAGAGAAGCAAATACAACTTCCCCAAACCTATCTGCCTATCACTCACTCATACTCTCTATCTCTCTCTCCTTGGTTCACAAAAGTTGGAGGTGGAGAAGAGAAGACAACACTACTTCTGCAAGTTGTGAAAGTGAACATCCACGTGTGAGAGCAGCTTGTGATTGAGTGAGTGAGAGGGTCGAGCGTACACGGACGGAGCCAGCTGTACAAACCACATGCCCAGTTATTATCAACCACTTTGCTCCCGAGCCTATTTTTGTTCTCCACTGGCCAGCGCTGCTGCTGCTGCTGCAACTTGTCACAGTGAGAGAGGGGTGGGGTCTGTGCAATAGAGGCAGTTGCTACGACTGTAGAAGATATCAGGTTTCACTCCGAGCAGTGGCTCTCTCCTCCCTCCCCGTTTTGAATAGCTAACCAGTAGCCGCAGCCAGCCAACCGACCCAGAGTCGGGCGTGAGTTTGCCCGCCGTGTCTTCTCCTCTCAGCCGGTCAGTAGCGGGAGCGCCAGCTGAAGGGAGACAACCCTTCCTGAACTGAAGGCCAGTGGGGCAGAGACGGGTTCCAGCAGCCTGGGACTCTGCCAGCAACTGCTGCAGCCTGCAGGACCTTGTGTTCTGGACTGCTTGTTGGACAATCCACTGTCGGGCACTCTCAGGGGAGCAGGTAGATATGGATCGTTAATCGCGGCGAGTGGCGAGAGAGCTGTGTGACTGGTTCATCAGCTGTCACACTCTGTTGCACTGGACTCTTGCCTGTGTGCTCCGACCTGCAGTATCTTATTACCTGTTGCCCGGCTCTTTCAAGAGGGAATCCTACAATACAAGGAGCTGATTGTCATTGTGAAGATAGACACAAAATGCTGGAGTAACTCCGCGGGACAGGCAGCATCTCTGAGCGTGAACTCCTGCTGCTCCTTGCGAAGATGTTGCCCATTCCGACCCGACCCATGAATTAGTGGCTCAGCAAAGAACCCACTTGCCTCACTCTCCAGGGTCCAGTCCTGCGTGGAGTTTGCATATCTCCCTGTGACAGCCAGGACTCCCCCTCAGGTACTCCCGCTGGTTTTCTCTTCCCCCCTGCCCCCCCCCCCCCCTCCTCTTCTACCTTCACCCCCAAACTTGGACGAAGACATTACTTTGCCGCCCTGGCAGGATTTTTAAAAGGCGAGCCCTGTCACGTTCAGAGTGCGAATGTACATCACCAATCTTCAATCTTCGGCCCACGAAGCCACAAAGAAGGATTGTGTGTCAGGGACCTTGAAGAAGCCCAAGGCCAGCTCCATCCCTCACTCTCTCAGCTGGCTTAACTTCACGACCATCAGCAAGCAGACTCGGCAGCTATTCCACAGTGATAGCAAGCTGGCATCTGCCTGTGCCCACCGTAACGCTGACACGGATAATTGGAGATACACCCCGCAGCATTGCCAAGGTAAGGTGTGCCACACTGGCCATGCATTTAGTTGTATAACCTTCCCTTCTGATAATGCCATCCACATGCAGGCTGGTAGGGCGGCGAATCTGTGGAAGTCTTGGCCACAGAAGGCTGTGGAGGCCGTCAATGGATATTTTTAAGGCAGTGATTGATAGATTCTTGAACAGTGCAGGTCTTAGAAGTTATGGGGAGAAGGCAGGAGAATGGGGTTGAGAGGGAGACTTGGCAGGGCAGGGCAGACTTGATGGGCCGAATGGCCTAATTCTTCTCCTATCTCTAATGAACATGAATCTCGGCACACTTAGTGACACTCTTCCCTCTAACTGTGGAGACCAGCATTCGGCCTAGTTCTTACTCCAAAGTCTAGGAAGAAACTGCCGATACTGGTTTAAACTGAAGATAGTCGTCGTACTAGTTTCATTGTCGTCTTGTTGAGGTTCATTGTCTGCAACTCATTATCACCCAGCCCACACCCAACAATGGAATATTGTGGGCTCCACCTTTCCTTGATCATCGTTACTTTTTGCATATCTTTCATTCATTTGTTTTATGTCTCTCTATGTCATCATCTATATTTCTCTTTTCTCTTTCCCCTTATTCTCAGTCTGAAGAAGGGTCTCGACCCAAAACGTCACCTGTTCCTTTGCTCCAGAGGTGCTGCCTGTCCCACTGAGTTACTCCAGCTTTTTGTGTCTATCTATCCTGGCAAGTGATGTGGGAAGGGGGTGATGGGCAGACAGATGGAGTAAGTGACAAAGGCTAGAGGTGAAAAGGGGACTAAAGGGTGTCAGATGAGAGGAGGAAAGCCTTGGTTTCACCAGCTCCACTGACTGTGTCTGTTGGTGTTCGGCACTCTGTCAGTACTCGGTTGGGGATTGGAGCTGGGCTTGAACCCATACTACCCACTGAGCCGCAGTGGGCCAGACTACAAGCGAGGGAAGTTGTCCCCGCTTCAGTCTCTGAAGTTGCCATGGTTACCGGGGGGGCTGCAGAGTGGATATTGTTCCACTCTGTGAAACAGACCTTCCTGTTGACTCTGCGGATTACACTGAGCACCACACTAACCACTGGTGAGATTGTTTGACAGCAAGTCATGGCTCTTGGTTGCTCAGTCTCACTGTCTGATGATCCCTGTCTGACCTGTGCTCCACAATCCCCCATAGCACCAGGAGGAGGCCACTCGGGCCCTCTAAGCGATTCTGTCGCTTGTTAGTCAGGGCTCATTTCATCCCATAGTTCCATCGTTGTGTTCATATCTCTTATGTCCTGCATGGAGCACCAGTTTTGAAATGTTTAATTTTTTTAATTTTAGTTTATTGTCACGTGTACCGAGGTGCATAGAGAGTCATAAACAGGCCCTTCGGCCCAACTTGCACACACCGACCAACATGGCCCATCTACACTAGTTCCACCTGCCTGCGTTTGGCCCACATCCTTCTTAACCTGTCCTATCCATGTGCATGTCTAAATATTTCTTAAACGTTGTGATAGTACTGGGACTGATAATATAGTGAAAAGCTTTTATTGCGGCCTAACCAGTCAGCGGAAATACCATACATGATTACAGTCTAGCGATGCAAGGTGTACAGATACTTGATAAAAGGAATAATATTTAATGCAAGATAAAGTCCAGTAAAGTCTGATTAAAGATAGTCCAAGGATCTCCAATGAGGTGTATGGCAGCTCAGTACCGCTCTCTCGGTGTTAATAGGATGGTTCGGTTGCCTGATAACAGCTGTCCATAAACCTGGACGGTTAATAATTTGAAGTAATATTATCCCATGTTATGCTTTTTATGCTCCGCACCTGGTGTATGACACTGCTGAGAATTTGGCTAAACCTTATTCATCCGGCAACTAAAAGTGACTGACCAAGATGCGTGCCTGGAGTTGTACAGGCTGTATAGGTCTTATACAGTTGTACAGCATGAATGTATAGGAGCATGAAAACTAACGTCCAGATTCAGGGAGCAGCTTCATCCCTGCAAGTAAATACTGCAACCTCCAAATAGCGGGACATATGACAATAAAACACTCTTCACTCTTGACAACAGGCCATTCCCATCCCAAATTCTACAACTCGCCCACAGGCCCTGGACAATTAAATTGTTGACCCATGTATCTTTGGGATGTGGGTGGAAGGCGGTGCAGTCAAGGGAAACCCACATGGTCACATGAAGAACATGCAAACTCCACGCAGGTTTGAAGCCTATTCTCTGCAGCTCTGATGCAGTGGTTCCACTGGTTGTGCCACTGTGCCTCTGCTTGCTTCTCTACAAAAACATCAAGCTGCATTCTTACTCCAATCCGATAGCTTCATTGTCACTTTAACTGGAGGTAGGTTGTTCACAATTTAATTCAGATTCTCAAACGAGCAAGATGAGATGTGGACTACCTTATCTGAACTTTTCTGGCCCAGAGACACAATCACCGCACCTCAAGAGTACACCCATGTTCTTTCATGGTGAACATCCAGCTGTAGCCGTTGAATGTAAATCCTGCCTATCACTGGTGAAAACCAGGAATTTGATTTAGAGAGCTGTTGTCTTCTGACAAGGGGACTTTCAGTTGTGTAGGAAGGAAATGCAGATGCTGGTTTACACTGAAGTTAGACCAAAAATACTGGAGTAACTCAGCGGGACAGGCAGCATCTCTGGAGATAAGGAATGGGTGACATTCTAGGCCGAAACATCACCCATTCCTTTTCGCCAGAGATGCTGCCTGTCCTGAGTTACTCCAGTATTTGATGTCTATCTTCGGACTCGCAGTTGGTGCAGGGGTGTTCTGAGTTCATTGGAGTAAACAGCGTTGCATCTCCTTGTTTCGAGGTGATTAAAGGCTGGTTCTGCCTTTAGGTTCTTCAGTGTTTACACATTTGCTGATGTTCTGACCCCCCCCCCCCAACACCTTTGTATTCAGATTGAGCAGTTGCTGCTTCTGTTCTCTATGCTCATGATCAATATTTACAGTTTGATGCTTCACCCTTTAATTTTAAAAGAATGTCTTTCAAAATCAGCAGGTTGGAAAAGTAAATCATTGTGCAAAACGCTTCGAGGCATCGCGGTTCCGTGTAAGTGCAACAATTGACTTATTTTGAAACGCTGTTCAAAGTAAAGCAAGCCTTGTATAAGTGCTGAACTCTGTGCCAGGATTGTTTAATTACCTGTTTATGGTAGGTATCGAGCCACCTGGCTACCTTTGTCTCCATTTCAATGAATGGAAGTTGATATGGGCAGTGCCCTCTCCAAATTGGTTAGGTTCATCCGAGGTGGGGTCAGGTTTAGGTTTATTATTGTTGCACATACCGAGGTACAATGAAAAGCTTTGTTTTACGTGCTGTCAAAACAGATTGGATATAACATACATAAATACAATCAAATCAAACTCGAGTACCACAGGTAGAGCAAAGGGGAAGATACAGCATGCAGAATGTAGTTGTCAGCATTGTTATGCATCAGTTCTATAGGCAATGTTCAATGTCAACAATGGGGTACAGATGAATCGGACAGTACCCTAGCTTATGGAAGGACCACTCAGAAGCCTGATAACAGAGGGGGAGACACTGTTCCTGACTCTGGAATGCTCTCAAGCCTCTGTACCTTCTGCTGGATGGTAGCAAGGAGAAGAAGGAATGGACCGGGGTGGGACAAGTCTTTGATTATGTTGGCTATGGGTCATTGATCCCTTGATGGGCTTTGTTGCCATAGGGCTCCAAGTTATTTGCTTTAATCATACAATGGGGTCCACCTCTCGTTACCTTTGAGAATGATGACCTAGTGTTTATGCAGTGAAGATAAGTTCTCGTACCAGAACTAACAATTACAGGTAGTTCTGCTATAGCATGATAGTTGTTTTCACAAGCAGTTGTAGAACATCGCATTCAAAAAGCAACTATGTCAATGGGGAGAAGGAGGATTAGGAACTTGAGTTTCAGACTCGCAATAGCAAAGTCAATTTCCCCTGCAGAACTTTAAAAAACAAAAGTATTTTCAATGGCTTTGTTTGTTTTGTTACTGCAAGCTAACAAGTACTAATACTTTGTTGCATTGTTCAGTAGAGTACAATTGCACAGATGAAGCAATTGATATCGATGTCAATGCCCTCCCGAGTTTAAAGAACCTAAAAAAAAAATCAAGATCGCGGTAATTACAAACTCCTACGACCTTCCACGACTATGTTCACAAACTCCTACAAACTCCTACGAGTATGTCTACGGATTTTGATGCCTTCCTTACGAGTAAAAAGTTGCAATTTCTTTTACCCTGACCATTTTTTTACTGTAGGTTAAAAGTAGACCTGATGGAAGTATAGAAAATTATCGCGGCATAGATAGGGTAAACAGTCAAATCCACATTCCCAGGGTGGAATTGTCAATGACTAGTGGGCCTAACCTGTAGATGAGAGAGGGACAGATTGAAGGAGATGTGTGGGACAGGTTGTTTACACAGAGGGTAGTGGGTGTCTACAACCCAGCAAGGCGGGGCTTGGGTAGTGGAAGCAGATACAAGTGGGGTTTAAGAGGCTTTTGGACAGGCACATGAATATGCAGGGAATGGAGGCATATGGCTCACGGGCAGGTAAAGGACCTTAGTTTAACTTGGGATCATGTTCGACACGGACATTATGGGTCAAACGGTCTGTTCCTGAGCTGAAGTGTTCTATGTTCTACCGTTTCTCTGAGCCATTGAGGATGTTTCCTAACAAAGAAGTTGTAACCTACATGACTCTGTGCAAAATAGCACCACTGAAGCGCTTAGACCAAAGGCGTTGCCTCGGTAAAGCTGCATTAGTGGCCGCTTCTGGGTATATTTTAAGTCATATTGACAATCTGTCTGCATATAGAGACGCACTGTCCTGCCACTAAACCACAGCTTGAAGTAGATATGAATTACAATAAATTATCCACCTCGGATGCTCACTGGCTTGCACTCCTCACCAAGCCACATTTAATGACATATTACTTATTTAAGAGCAGGCATTCAGTTTCAGTGTGTTTTTAAAAAGCAATTCATCTGTATATAAAAGGGATGAGTGTCATTGCTTTCTGAAACGTATCCAATGAAACCTTTGACTCTGTTCCAAGGCTGAAGCTTTTTTGGTTGAAAGATTCCTTAAAAACATTGAGTGATAGTAAGTTTTTAGGGAAGAACTACAAGCCATCCTCGGGTAAAAAACGGCTTCCAGTTTTGCAAGTGTCCGTAAGTTGTGGTATATTTTACTGCACAGGCGCTCACCCCCTCACTTGTGTAATAGGCAAGTTACGTAAACTCCCACTTGCAGAAACAATTCACAATAGGTGGCCCCGTTTCCTCAATGACCTGTATTATTGCAACAGGATGATGGTGAGGGCTTCCCATCCACTTCCTAGATACAGGGAAGGCGAGCATTAACGAGGGAAGCGGTAGAGAGCCACCCCCGTCCAAACCGCCAACATCTTCCACAAGGTGCATCAGCGAGCACCTCTTCCCCAGCTGCTGCATCTTCCAGTCGGCTGCCCCTTTGTCCACTCCACCGCCCCCCACCTGCACCACCACCACCTCCTTCTCCCTGAAGTCTCACTCTCGGACAAAGTGAGAGCCGACAGGAAGAAACACTAGCTGGTTCAGGCAGCTTGAAGAAAGTGCTGTTGTCTGGAGTACAGAGAAGGTTCACCAGACTGATTCCTGGGATGTCAGGGCTTTCATATGAAGAAAAACTGGATAGACTCGGTTTGTATTCGCTAGAATTTAGAAGATTGAGGGGGGATCTTATAGAAACTTACAAAATTCTTAAGGGGTTGGACAGGCTAGATGCAGGAAGATTGTTCCCGATGTTGAGGAAGTCCGGAACAAGGGGTCACAGTTTAAGGATAAAGGGGAAATCTTTTTGGACCGAGATGAGGAGAACCTTTTTCACACAGAGAGTTGTGAATCTCTGGAATTCTCTGCCTTAGAAGGTAGTTGAGGCCAGTTCATTGGCTATATATTTAAGAGGGAGTTAGATGTGGCCCTTGTGGCTAAAGTGATCAGGGAGTATGGAGAGAAGGCAGGGATGGGATACTGAGTTGGATGATCAGCCATGATCATATTGAATGGCGGTGCAGGCTCCAAGGGCCGAATGGCCTACTCCTGTACCTATTTTCTATGTTTCTATGTCTACAATGTGAGCCACAACAACGGCTGCATCCAGCGGAAGGTGTGGCAGCTGGTGAAGAAGTGCTTCCTGGAAGGAGACTAGTTTTAAAGTCATGTGACACAAAGTGTCTCATCCGTGGGGTGGCACGGTGGCGCTGTGGTAACGTTTCGGCCTGACAGCGCATTCAGCGCCACAGACCCATGTTCGATCCTGACCACGGTGCTGTCTGTACGGAATTTGTACGTTCTCCAAGTGACCGTGTGCGTTTTCTCCGAGATTTTCGGTTGCCTCCCACACTCCAAAGACGTACCGGTTAATAGTTTAATTGGATTGGTATTAATAAAAAATATTGTCCCTGGTGTGTGTAGGATAGTGTTTGTGTGCGGGGATCGCTGGTCGGCACGGACTCGGTGGGCCAAAGGGCCAGTTTCTCTAGATCTAAAATCCTGTTTCTGCCCTGTATCTCTAGATCTAAAACTAAAGTGTCGGAGTAACTCAGCAGTGAAGAATGGTCATGACCCAAATGGTTCTGTGTATTAACCAGCATCTGCAGTTAACCAGCATCTTTGTTTCTTCCTAGAATTAAGATGATTCTGACACATAAAATTCGACTTGCATACGGTTTTACTTTTTAAGTGTCTGGCTTTTCTCTGCACCTGAGAAAGATAAAAGTGGATAAAAGCAAACTGCAGGCTGTGATCAAGACTATCTGTCTATGACTGGCTGATTTGAACATTCTTGGTAGTGATTTTCCAGTTGGTTCCCTTTAAGATGTGGTCACAGACAGAACGTTTCATTTTTAATTTGAACTCTTATTTGGAGGTGCCTGGAATTACTGACACACTTTTCCTTTACAAAACTGCGTGCATTTAACGACAAACTACCTCACTGTTAAACTCAAGCAATGCAAAGAGAGATGATCCCAGGAATGAGGAGGTTAGCATATAATGAGCGTTTGACGACATTGGGCCTACATTCGCTGCAGTTTAGAAGAATTAGGGGGGGGATCTCATTGAAAAGTACAGAATAGTGAAAGGCTTGGGTAGAGTGGATGTTTCCACTAGTGTGAGAGTCTTGGACTAGATGTCATAGCCTCAGAATTAAAGGATGTTTGTTTTGGAAGGAGAAGAGGAGGAATTTCTTCAGTCAGAGGGTGGTGAATCTGTGGAATTCTTTGCCACAAAGGCTGTGGAGGCGAAGTCAGTGGATATATTTAAGGCATAAATAGATAAATTCTTGAGTAGTACAGGTGTCAGAGGTTATGGGGAGAAGGCTGGAGAATGGGGTTAGGAGGGGGAGATAGATAAGCCATGATTGAATGGCGGAGTTGACTTGATGGGCCGAATGGCCTAATTCTGCTCCTATCTTATGACCTTATGGCCACCAATGAAGAGAAGGAACCTCTGAGCCTCTGGATAGAGGAAGGCAGGTTTCTAATTGGCTGGGAGAGGGTAAAGCGGGGGGAGCTCCAGAGTAGACGATTGGTTAATCTGGAGCAGAGGTCAACGGGGATGTGGGGACATCTAAAGCCACACAAGCCCAGCCTCTCTGGCTGCTCAGCCCACAAACGGAGGTTAGACCTGAGTTTATGGCAGTGATGTCCCTGAGCCGAGTGCTAACGTGCCCTCTGCATCTGTAAAATCCAACGGCATCAGGTTTCAATTGATTTATTGGTCAGCAGTTTGTGCCGCAGTTATTGAGTCATTGAGAGACATGGCTCAGAATCGGGCCCTGTGACTTTGCATATAAGATTCCGGAAGTCGTGTTGGAACTTCATAAAATGTTGCATAGGCCCTATTTGGAGTATTGTGTGTAGTTCTGTTCAGTTATCCCATGACAGGAAAGATGTGGAGGCTATGGAGAGGATGCAAAAGATCTTTACCAGACCAGAGACACACACAGAGCTGTGGTAGCTCAGCAGGTCAGGCAGCATCTCTGGAGAAAAGAGAGAGGTGATGTTTCGGGTCGAAACCGTACCAAACTCTGACGAAGGGTCTCATAGATAGATATAGATATAGATATAGATATAGATAGATATGCCATTTATTGTCACTATACATGTACAGTGAAATTGAAAGCTGCTCGTACTCAGTGCATACATATAATTTAGTACAAGAAACAGAAAAACAAAAAACAGAAGGGAGAAGGGGGGGGGGGGGGGGGGATAGGTGCACAATTCTGCGGCGCTATATACATATATACAGATGGAAGTCCGGGTGTTGGGCTGTGAAGTCAGTGCATGTGTGAATTAAGAGTAGTTATAATTTTCGGAAAGCAACAATTTCTGAGTCTATTTGTCCTTGATTTGATGCACCTATAGCGCCTTCCAGAGGGCAGCAGGTCGAACAGTCCAAACGCAGGATGGGAGCTGTCTTTGATGATCTTCTTTGCCCTGCTAAGGCAGCGGGAGGTGTAGATATCCATCAGGGAGGGGAGAGGGCAACCAATGATCTTCTGCGCTATCCCAAAACATCACCTATTCCTTTTCTCCAGAGATGCTGCCTGACCCACTGAGCAACTCCAGCTATTTGTGTCTATCTTCAGTGTAAACCAGCATGTGCAGTTACTTCCTGCAGTTTCACCAGAACGCTGTGCAGATTAAGGGGTATTAGCTGCAAGAAGAGGTTGGGCAAACTTGGATTGTTTTCTCTGGAGCACCAGAGGTTGAGGAGAGACCAGCGAGAAGCATATAAAATGATGAGAGGCAAAGGTAGAGTGGACAGTCGTAGCCTCATTCCCAGTGTGGAAATGTCTAGAGGTCAGAGCTTTAAATCAAAGGGGGGGGAAATGTAAAGAGGTGTGTTGGGGTAGGTTTTTTACACAGTGGTGGGTGTCTGGAATGCGCAGCCAGGGCTGGGGATGGAAGCAGATACAATAGTGGCATATAAGAGACTTTGAGATGGGTACATGGATATGCGGGGGAATGGAGTATTGTGGATCACAAGCTGGCAGAGGAGGTTAACTTGGCATCATGTTCGGCAAAGTCATTTTGTGCTGAGTGGCCTGTACGTGCGCTGTTCTATGTTAACCATATAACCATATAACAATTACAGCACGGAAACAGGCCATCTTGGCCCTACAAGTCCATGCCGAACAAATTTTTTTTCCCCTTAGTCCCACCTGCCTGCACTCATACCATAACCCTCCATTCCCTTCTCACCCATATGCCTATCCAATTTATTTTTAAATGATACCAATGAACCTGCCTCCACCACTTCCACTGGGAGCTCATTCCACACCGCCACCACTCTCTGCGTAAAGAAGTTCCCCCTCATATTACCCCTAAACTTCTGTCCCTTAATTCTGAAGTCATGTCCCCTTGTTTGAATCTTCCCTATTCTCAAAGGGAAAAGCTTGTCCACATCAACTCTGTCTATCCCTCTCATCATTTTAAAGACCTCTATCAGGTCCCCCCTTAACCTTCTGCGCTCCAGAGAATAAAGACCTAACTTATTCAACCTATCTCTGTAACTTAGTTGTTGAAACCCAGGCAACATTCTAGTAAATCTCCTCTGTACTCTCTCTATTTTGTTGACATCCTTCCTATAATTTGGCGACCAAAATTGTACCCCATACTCCAGATTTGGTTTCACCAATGCCTTGTACAATTTTAACATTACATCCCAGCTTCTATACTCAATGCTCTGATTTATAAAGGCTAGCATACCAAAAGCTTTCTTTACCACCCTATCTATATGAGATTCCACCTTCAAGGAACTATGCACGGTTATACCCAGATCCCTCTGTTCAACTGTATTCTTCAATTCCCTACCATTTACCATGTACGTCCTATTTTGATTATCCTGCCAAGGTGTAGCACCTCACATTTATCAGCATTAAACTCCATCTGCCATCTTTCAGCCCATTTTTCCAAATGGCCAAATGTTGTGTCCACGGTGACCATCAATCACCCATTTACACTAATTCCATATTAATCCCCCAATCTTATTCTCCCCGGCGTGTCATCAACTCCCCCCAGATTCTGCCACTCACTGGAGACCATGGGTAATCCTCAGCAGTGAGTTAACCTACCAACCAATCACTGGGTCCCATCCACCTGGGATAGGGCACCGCTGGCTACTACGCTTAGAGTGGGCGTCCAGAGATCTGTGTCGCTTCCTAATCCACTGAGTGGATGCCACTTCACTCCTGGCCTCTGCCAACCCTGGAATACAAAGCAATGCCAAGGAGCTTGGCACAAACGTTTGCTGCGGATGGGGTGTACGTTCCAGCTTGTGGGACGGCCCTGGACAAAACGCTCCGTCCCCATCTCAACCTAAACTGCAAGCACCTAAACGAGTGAAACCCCCCCCCCGACCTCGCACTCCTTCTGGTATTGACTGCTACTGATCCACCTTAACTTTGCATTGAGGGATATAAACCAGCAACATGTTTTGGAGATGTTTAGTTTTGAGTGATAGAGCGGAAACAGGCCATTCGACCCAGCGATCCCCGCACCCTACCACTAATCTACACGCACTAGAGACAATTTACAATTATGCCAAGCCAATTAACCTACAAACCTGTACGTCTTTGGAGTACGGAAGGAAACTTGAGCACCAGGAGAAAACTCACGCAGGTCACAGGGAGAACATACAAACTCCATACAGACAAGCACCTGTCGTCTGAATCGAACCTGGGTCTCTGGTGTTGTAAGGCAGCAACTTTACCACTGCACCACCCTGCCGCTCCCGTTGACAGAGCAATAAATAACGGCAGGACATTGGCAATTACTCCCCCACTTCTCTTTGAAGGGCTGCTGTTGCGTCTTTATGCTGATGTAAAGTGGCTGCGGGATCTCACTGACATTCGACAGAACCGCACGCAATAGATTCAAGTCCCTCTCCCGACACTGAGCATAAAATCCAGGTTGTCTCCACTGCTGAGCCATGGGAATAGTCCACTATCGGATAGACTGTCTCACAGCTAAAGGGTTAAACCAAACTCATTCTGCGAAAAGGGAACATCCCAGTGTGTTCAGCAATAGTCAATCTTCATTATTTGGTAAGAAAACAGACTTTATTATGTTGCCGTTGAGAGGAATTTGCTACACACAGTGTTAATGATGCAGTTCCAAGCAACAGAAGAAATCACTTAGGAGCAATCTGAGGTTATGAAATGCAGATTCTTTCGCTGTCCCTCTCTCTCTCTCGCTGTCCCTCTCTCTCTCGCTGTCCTCTCTCTCTCTCTGTCCCTCTCTCTCTCTCTCTGTCCCTCTCTCTCTCGCTCTCTCTCTCTCTCTCTCTCTCTCTCTCTCTCTCTCTCTCCCTCTCTCTCTCTCTCTCTCTCTCTCTCTCGCTCTCTCTCTCTCTCTCTCTCTCGCTCTCCCTCTCTCTCTCTCTCTCTCTCTCTCTCTCTCTCTCTCTCTCTCTCTCTCTCTCTCTCTCTCTCTCTCTCTCTCTCTCTCTCTCTCTCTCTCTCTCTTCTCTCTGTCTCTCTCTCTCTCTCTCTGCTCCCTCTCTCTCTCTCTCTCTCTCTCTCTCTCCCTCTCTCTCTCTCTCTCTCTCTCTCTCTCTCTCTCTCTCTCTCTCTCTCTCTCTCTCTCTCTCTCTCTGTCTCTCTCTCTCTCTCTCTCTCTCTCTCTCTCTCTCTCTCTCTCTCTCTCCCTCTCTCTCTCTCTCTCTCTCTCTCTCTCTCTCTCTCTCTTCTCTCTCTCTCTCTCTCTCTCTCTCTCTCTCTCTCTCTCTCTCCCTCTCGCTCCTCTCTCTCTCTCTCTCTCTCTCTCTCTCTCTCTCTCTCTCTCTCTCTCTCTCTCTCCTCTCTCTCTCCTCCCCTCTCTCTCTCTCTCTCTCTCTCTCTCTCTCTCTCTCTCTCTCTCTCTCTCTCTCTCTCTCTCTCTCTCTCTCTCCCTCTCTCCCTCTCTCTCTCTCTCTCTCTCTCTCTCTCTCTCTCTCTCTCTCTCTCTCTCCTTCTCTCTCCTCTCTCCCTCTCTCTCTCTCCTCTCTTTCCTCTCTCTCTCTCTCTCTCTCTCTCTCTCTCTCTCTCTCCTTCTCTCTCTCTCTCTCTCTCTCCCTCTCTCTCTCTCTCCCTCTCCTCTCTCTCTCTCTCTCTCTCTCTCTCTCTCTCTCTCTCTCTCTCTCTCTCTCTCCCCTCTCTCTCTCTCTCTCTCTCTCTCTCTCTCTCTCTCTCTCTCTCTCTCTCTCCCCTCTCTCTCTCTCTCTCCCCCCCTCTCTCTCTCTCTACCCTATCTCTCTCTCTCCTCCTTCCCTCTCTCCCCCCTCTATCTCTCTCTCCCTCTCTGTCCTCTCTCTCTCTCTCTCTCTCTCTCTCTCTCTCTCTCTCTCTCTCTCTCTCCCTCTCTCTCTCTCTCTCTCTCTCTCTCTCTCTCCCTCTCTCTCTCTCTCTGTCCCTCTCTCTCTCGCTGTCCCTCAATTTTTTTTAATTTAAATTTATTTTTATTTATATTTTAAAAAATTGAGAGAGCGAGAGAGAGAGAGCGAGACACTCTCTCTCTCTCTCCCCCCTCTCTCCCCCCTCTCGCCCCCCCCCCCCCTCCCCCCCCCCCCCCTCTCTCCCTGTCAACACTGAAGAGTTATCTCCCAGTGAAGCTTTTGTTTCCACCGTTGATCCACTGTACAAAGCTGATTTACCGGCAGAAAGTCCCACAGCAGCCTGCCAAGAATCTAATGGAAACAACATTGTACGACCAGGATATATTTATTACTCAGTTTAAGAACAATCACGCTGTGGCTCCCGCCATGTCTGTGTAAAGAAATATTGGGAAGTTTCGGACTTGGCTTCGTGGCATTTCTTTAGATCAGCACAAGCGCTTGGGTTGCGTTTTCAAGGGTGAATTGTCAAAGGATATTTTGCCACACAGAGGCACCAAAGTGGTCACTCAGTAGACATCAGTGGTGCCTGTGCTGCTGCAACCAGGAACTTTCAGCACCGAGTCAAAAGCTTGGGTGACAACATCTTGCCCCATTCAAGCTCAAAATCAACAGATTTGCCTTTGGGTAAGAGTATTCAGGGATGGAGCTGAATGTGGTTGAGTAACTGTCCCCTTGTGATCTGATTAGAGGAGTGGATGGGGCTCAATGGACTGAGTGCTATATTTCTTTTCCTCTGTTCTCCCAGTATTCCTCATTCAGACCATACATCAAATGTACACACTGGTGTCTTCCTCTGAGGAACGCGGCAGTTTGAATCCCGTCCCAATCTTGCCTTGTCCTTTATCATTCACCTCTAGTTATTCTCTATTGCTGTAAATTTGAACCTCTCCCTTGATAAGCGGCTGTGACCACTACCTATCTGACATTGCTGTTTGTGGGAGCTTCTAACATTGTGATAATCGCTACTCCCCTTGGACTGCAAGACATCTCAGGACTTCTGAGACTATGCAAGGTACAAAACATGTATTGGTTTGGCTTTATTGTTGTCACATGTATCATGAGCCATGACAAACGGTATTTTGTGTGCTATCCATGTCAGACATCCATACATGAATACAATCAAACCATGCGGAATATAGTGTTACAGATACACAGAAAGTGCAGATCAAAGAAAGTGCAAGAGCCTCAATGAGGTAGATTGGCAGATCGGAAATTCATCCTTAATTTTAAGGGGCCCATTTGATTTCTCTCCTATCCATTGGATAGGATAGGATTAGAGGGATATGGGCCAAACCTGCAGGCAGGTGGGACCAGTACAGCTGCGGCACGTTGGTCAGCGTGGGCAAGTCGGGCCGAAGGGCCTGTTTCCACGCTGTATGACTCTATAAAACTCAGATAACAGCAGGAAAGAAGCTGTTCCTGAATCTGGTGGTGGATGCTTTCAAGCTTTTGTATCTTTTGCCTGCAGGAGAGGGGAGAAGATGGAATGACCAGGGTGTGAGTTGTCTGTGATTATGTTGGCTGCTTTTTCCCAAAGCAGTGTCAAGAGTACATAGAGGCGGTGTGCGGGGAGGGGAGGGGAGGCTGGCTTGTGTGATCGACTGGGCTGCGTCTGAGACTGGCAGATGAAGAATGCCCACAGACACAATCAAGCCCATTAACGGCAGAACAGAATGGTCTGACAAATGTAACAGATTGATAAAGAGATGTATCATCTCACAATGGCCTAACTTTGATCCAATTGAGAAAAGAATGCTGGAAACACTAAGCATGTCGGGTAGTTTCTGAGGAAGAGGAAACAGTTAATATTTCAGCATTCGGGACATCTGCCAGCTTGCCTTCGTACAGTTTGCCTTCGCACTTCAATAATGTGGGTGACTTTAGTTTTGTTTACTATAGATAGATACAAAATGCTGGAGTAACTCAGCGGGACAGTCAGCATCTGGAGAAAAGGAATAGGTGACGTTTCGGGTGGAGACCCTTCTACCGACTGAGAGTCGGGTGAGAGAAACTAGAGATATGAAAAGGTACAAAGATCAAATGAACAAAAGATGTGAAAAGAACAGCCAGTCAGATGATCAGGGAACGGTGGAGCCCACAAAGGTCTATTGTTGCCTGAGGAGAAGGTGATAACGAGTGAATGCAAACCGTGAAACTAAGCAGATAATGAAACTAGTCGGATGACTCGGGTGGGTGAGAAACGAAGAGAGAGTGGATGCAAGAGTTAAGGGCCTGTCCAACGAGCATGCGACTCCATGCGGCAAGCGCGACCTAAAGGGCCGGTCCCACCAGCATGCGCCTGCATGCGGCAAGCACGACCTACGTGGTCGCTTGAGCCGTACAGCCTCACGGGGCCGGTCTCACTTCGATCGCCGGAGCCGTATGGAGTTGTGCGGAGCTGGTCCCGACATCGCACGGGGTTCCGAAAAACTGACAGTGTCCAAAAATTCCACGCGGCAACGGCTTGCCGGCCTGCAGTCGCCCTGATGCCGAACTTCCCGCGGACTTCGCTCAAACTTCATGTCACACGCGGCCTCCGCTTCTGGTTTGATCGCGCTTGCCGCATTAGGCACATGCTGGTGGGACCTGCCCTTTAGGTCGCACTGACCGCATGGAGTCGCATGCTCGTGGGACAGGCCCTTAACTTGAAGTTAGAGAAATCAATATTCATGCTGCTGGGTTGTAAGCTACCCAAGCGAAATATGCTGTTCCTCCAATTCACATTTGGCCTCACTCTGACAGTGGAGGAGACCCAGAACAGAAAGGTCAGTATGGGAATGGGAGGGGGAGTTAAAATGTTTAGCAACCGGGAGATCGCATAGGCCAAGATTGACTGAGCGAAGCTGTTTAACGAAACGATGGCCCAGATCAACCAGTTTAGTTTAGTTTATAATTGTCACGTGTATTGAGATACAGTGAAAAGCTTTTGTCTACACGCTATCCAGTCAGAGATAAGTCTAGACATGATTATCATCAAGCCGTCCACAGACAGATACCGGATAACGGGTACAACATTTAGTGCAAGATATAACGTTGAAGACTGCTTAAAGATAGTTCACATGTCTCCACTGAGGTAGATGAGAGGAGTTAACATATACCTGTCGGTATTAATCCATTGGTGTCAGCAAGTCTGATCTTAAAAGCAGCGGTGGGGATCCAGAATGATGATAGAAACATAGAAAATAGGTGCAGGAAGAGGCCATTCGGCCCTTCGAGCCAGCACCGCTATTCATTGTGATCATGGCTGATCGTTCCCAATCAATAACCCGTGCCTGCCTTCTCCCCATATCCCTTGATTTCATTAGCCCCTAGAGCTCTATCTAACTCTTGAATCCATCCAGTGATTTGGCCTTCACTGCCCTCTGTGGCAGGGAATTCTACAAATTCACAACTCTCTGGGTGAAAAAGTTTTCTCTCACCTAAGTCCTAAATGGCCTCCCCTTTATTCTAAGACTGTGGCCCCTGGTTCTGGACTCGCCCAATATTGGGAACATTATTCCTGCATCTAGCCTGTCCAGTCCTTTTATAATTTTATATGTTTCTATAAGATCCCCCCCTCATCTTTCTAAACTCCAGTGAATACAAGCCTAGTCTTTTCAATCTTTCCTCATATGACATTCCCGCCATCCCGGGGATCAATCCCGTAAACTGTATCGTACGTATCTACGGAGCGATCGCCAGTTAATCTGTTATGGGCATTGGTGCTACAAAATACCTCTGGGGTTCGAAGACTGGAAAAGGGAATTGAATCTATTCTGACTGCAAGTTGCCATGTACAGCCCAGATTTAACAGTTTGATTTCTGATTGACACGTCCTCTCCCGATGTCAGCAGTGTGCCTTCATATGGCAATAATGTGGGTGACTTTAGTTTGGTTTAGTGTCATCTAGTTTATTATTGTCACTTGTACGCAAGTACAGTGAAAAGCTTTTGTTTACATGCTGTCCAGTCAGAGAAAAACCTACACCCGATTACAATCAAGCTGTCCATTGTGGACAGATGAAGGAGAAAGGGTGCAACGTACCGTGCAAGCTATAACATTGAAGTCTAATAAAGTCTGATTAATGATAGCTTACAGGTCTCCACTGAGGTGGATCAGAGGCGTTAACATATACCTGTCAACATGAATCCATATACGGAGAAAAGATGATGACCAGAAGCTGGATATATTTTAAGGAGGATCTTTACAGAAAAGTAAAGGTGAGACCACTTCTGGAGTATTGTGTACAGTTTTGGTCTCCTAATTTGAGGAAGGACATCCTTGTGATTGAGGCAGTGCAGCGTAGGTTCATGAGATTGATCCCTGGGATGGCGGGACTGTCATATGAGGAAAGATTGAAAAGACTGGGCTTGTATTCACTGGAGTTTAGAAGGATCAGGGGATATCTTATAGAAACATATAAAATTATAAAAGGACTGGACAAGCTAGATGCAGAAAAATGTTGCCTATTTTGGGCGAGTCAAGAACCAGGGGCCACAGTCTTAGAATAAAGGGGAGGACATTTAGGACTGGGGTGAGAAAAAACTTTTTCACCCAGAAAGTTGTGAATTTGTGGAATTCCCTGCCACAGAGGGCAGTGGAGGCCAAATCACTGGATGGATTTAAGAGAGTGTTGGATAGAGCTCTAGGGGCTGGTGGAATCAAGGGATATGGGGAGAAGGCAGGCACGGGTTATTGATTGGGGACGATCAACCATGATCACAATGAATGGCGGTGATGGCTCGAAGGGCCGAATGGCCTCCCCCTGCACCTATTTTGCTATGTTTCTAAAAGGGAATAGTGTATTCTAATTGTACAGCATGGAAACAGGCCATTTGGTCCAACTCGTCCATGCCGACCAATGTTTACGAATCCCATCTCCCACCATTTTCTTCGTAGTCTTTATTTAAGTGGTCAAATAGATGCTTCTATCCCACTGCTAGTGTATGTGGACCTTGGTGGGTCGAAGGGCCAGCTTCTGCACTGTATCTGTTACTAAACTAAAAGATAAATATTTGACAGATCGAGGATTTCTGGATTATTGGGGAGTTGGTGCTGTAGAGAGGTTGAGGCTAGTATGGGTCAGCCATGATCGCACTGATCAGTGGGCCGAGTTTGATGGGCTGAATGGCCTCCTCCTGCTTCTATTCCCTTGCGCTGCTGTGCTCCATGTGTTGCTAGCAGCAGAGCAGACGCTGGCTGTGCCTGGAACACTGTACAAGTTGTGCTAGTCCAGGCGGTGCTCCCAGCTTGTACAGTCCCTACAGCTGACCTCCAGGAAGCGCTTGGGGGTGGGGGGGAGCTTGCGGGGGGACTGCTGCCCAGACCTACAGTGCGATTGGGCAACAGGCCCTGTGATTGCACAAGCTTGGCCCAGTGCCACGGGAGGCTGAGCCGATCTCATTGTGCTGAGTGGACCAGGACCAAGGTTTGGAGAGTCCCGTAGATCTCCCTGGACCCCCCGCAGGGCAGCGAGCAGCACCAGGAGTGCCTGAAACCCTCTCCTCAACATGCCTCCGGAATGTTCTGTCTGAAAGGTAACCCGCAACGCAAAAGTCTCCCAAAAAGTTGCCGAGGTTTTGAGGTTTTTTTTATGAGAAGTAAAAATATCGCCGAGCTGTTGAAGTGGATCAATCTGAGTGCTGGATCCGTTCCCGGCCAGAGCCTGGACCGTAATGATAGGGTGGCTGGGTTGTGAGCATAGTTTTCTCTGTGCATGTGGCTTTTTAACCAGAGTGGAAAAAGGTATTGTAACTCCGTTAGCCTGATCAAGTTCAAGCATCTGGAATGCAGGGCTGTGTGTGTGAGGGAGGGACTGAGGAAGGATTTTAACCCTTTCCCACTGTCGGGAACTTGCTTTTATTCTTTGAGTTGAGTTTAGTATAGATTTGAGAAACAGGCCCTTCAGCCCACTGGGTCCGCGCCGACCATCGATCACCGTACATTAGTTCTGTCCTATGCACGAGGGACAATATACAGAGACCAATTGATCCAAATGCCTGCTCTTCTTTGGAGTGTGGGAGGAAACTGGAGCGCCCTTTAGGTTGCACTGGGTGCATGGAGTCGCATGCTCGTGGGACAGGCCCTTAACCTTGAAGTTAGAGAAATCAATATTCATGCCGCTGGGTTGTAAGCTACCCAAGCGAAATATGCTGTTCCTCCAATTCGCATTTGGCCTCACTCTGACAGTGGAGGAGACCCAGGACAGACTGTAAGGCAGCAACCCTGCCCCTGCGCCACTGTGGCGCCCTAGTGCCGTAAAGTTACAGCATTTTAGCATGCAACAGAAAGCTTTTTACTGTACCTCACCATACGTGACAATGAACTGTACTAAACTAAACTTTACTGGAGGCTTGGAATAACTGGCTGATGTGCTCAGTATTGCAATCTCTTCCATTTATCTTGTGTACAGCAACTGTTGAGACTGTAACGTAATGGGTTGCGGAGCGCCGTGCTGACCTAGACTTTGAATAAGCTCATGTGATTGGAGCAGAATTGGACTATTCGGCCCATCAAGTCTGGACCATTCGGCCCATCAAGTCTACCCCACATTCAATCATGGCTGATCAATCTTTCCCTCTCAACCCCATTCTCCTGCCTTCTCCCCATAACCTCTGAATACTGCTGGAATGACCACTCCCACAACCGGCTTTGTTATGCTTGCCTGTTTAACCTCTTCTCTTCCTAGTCTCCTTCCCTCCCCACTTCTGTCAATTCAACCACTGCCCAATCTTTGCCCATATCTCAATGCCGAATGCCTTGCTGTTGGGGCTGTTACATTGTGAGCTGTATTGGGGGTCAGGGGGGTCATGAACTACCATCTACCTCATTGGAGACCCTCAGACTATACTAGGACTTTACTAGATTTATTATCTTGCACTAAACGTTATTCCCTTATCATGTTTCTGTACACTGTGAATGACTCGATTATAATCATGTACTGTCTTTCCGCTGGCTGGTTAGCACGCAACCAAAGCTTTTTACTGTACCTCGGTACAGGTGACAATAAACTGAAGCTAAAATAAAGTCCTATGTAGGAAAGAACTGCAGGTGCTGGTTTAAATCAAAGGTAGACATAAAATGCTGGAGTAACTCAGCAGGACAGGCAGCATCTCTGGAGAGAAGGAATGACACAAGATGCTGGTGTAACTGAAGAAGGGTCTCGACCCGAAACATCACCCATTCCTTCTCTCCAGAGATGCTGCCTGTCCTGCTGAGTTACTCCAGCATTTTGTGTCTACCTTTGATTTTAAATAAAGTCCTACCATGCTCCCCATCCCCATGCCCGCTCATCGTGCCAGGGCAGACCAAGTAGCATTTGGGAGTGGGCGCAACATAAAAGATCTTGCACTTCTATCATTCCATGGGACGTCCCAGGTTTTGAAAGCAGTGGGGTGTTTCAGGTCTGGCCCTAAATATAAACCCAGCAGCTATTTTGCTAACGGTTTCTACACATGCCAGTCTTGCATACAATAAGCAGATAATATGTTTCCTCAGATATACTGTGTGAGGGTTGGCTGGAACTCCAGGGGTAAATTGCCACAGGTCCACATGGAGTGGAATGCAATCTTTCATAATGAGCCCTCCATTTAACCGGGCATGTAAAAGTGCAACACACCTTCATTGTGGGTAGGAAAGGATGAGATGGATGAAGGCAAATGGGACATGTTCAGGAAGGCATCTTGGTTGGCATGGCATGGAGAATTTTTGCCTAAAGAGCCTGTTTCCTTGCTGTACAACTCTGACTATTGTATTGGAGTATCACCCTGTACTTTTGTGTACTGGAAACTAGTGTGAAATTAAAACAAACTTAACTTGGCATCATGCACCCATTGTTTAGTTTAGTTTAGTTTAGTTTGGTTTAGCTTAGTTTGGAGATATGGTGTGGAAACATGCCCTTTGGCCCACTGAGTCCACGCCGACCAGCGATCTCCACACACTAGCGCTTTCCTACATACATTAGGGAAAATTTTACAACCATATCAAGCCAATTAGTCTACAAACTTGCACGTATTTGGAGTATGGGAGTAAACCGGAGATCTCAAAGAAAACCCACGCAGGTCACGGGAAGAACGCACAAACTCCAAACAAACAGCACCCGTGGTCAGGGTCCAAGCCGAGTCTCTGGCGCAGTAAGGCAGCAGCTCTACAGCTGCGTTCCTGTGCCGCTCTGAATATGTGGCTGCTGAATATGAAGCACGTCGTGAAGAGTGGTCCCTCGTAGAGTGTAGGGGAGAGTGGCGGCCAGAGGTTTACACCACATGACCTCTGCAGTGTTCAATGAAACTGTCCCTTTACTGCAGTCCAGGCCGGGGGTGTGGGCTGCTCGGAAAGGCCCATCTGGCTGGGAGTCCAGGCACAGCTGTTTCCCAGCATACTAAAGAGAGCAGGATGCTGACAACTTTGGTTTCTGTCGACAACTATGTTCCCCAGTGCACTGCCTTGAGCTTCAACTGAGTGCTTTAGATGGGCTCCCATGTTCCTCTTAAACCTACACTTCCTTCAACAATGCATAACACTCCCCTCTCCAACACTAACTTTTATGAATTGTTGTCAGTGGAGCAATGGATGATGAAGCTTACGAAAATCCCTTCACCATTCATGAATTCTCTGACCACGTAACTCTCCATCACACAAGGTTTACTAAGGACACAGTGGTCCATAGATCAGCTGGGAATTTGGGTGGAGCAAATTCCAATGACAGGTGGAGTGTTGATGTGGAGAGGGAGTACAGAGAAGGTTCACCAGACTGATTCCTGGGATGTCAGGACTTTCATATGAAGAAAGACTGGATAGACTCGGCTTGTACTCGCTAGAATTTAGAAGATTGAGGGGGGGATCTTATAGAAACTTACAAAATTCTTAAGGGGTTGCACAGGCTAGATGCAGGAAGATTGTTCCCGATGTTGGGGAAGTCCAGAACAAGGGGTCACAGTTTAAGGATAAAGGGGAGATATTTTAGGACTGAGATGAGAAAAATATTTTTTACACAGAGAGTGGTGAATCTCAGGAATTCTCTGCCACAGAATGTAGTTGAGGCCAGTTCATTGACTATATTTAAGAGGGAGTTAGATGTGGCCCTTGTGGCTAAAAGGATCGGGGGTATGGAGAGAAAGCAGGTACAGGATACTGAGTTGGATGATCAGCCATGATCATATTGAATGGCGGTGCAGGCTCGAAGGGCTGAATGGCCTACTCCTGCACCTATTTTCTATGTTTCTATGTACAGAGGGACTTGTTTTCCTGAAAATGGAGACACAGATACCTAGAGTTATGAAGAAGGAATTCAGAATACTTGCCTTCAAGGGCGAGGCTTTGTGTATAAAGTTGGAATGTTATGTTGCAGTTGTACAAAACGTTGGTTAGATCACACATGAAATTCCTATGGAGTTCACACCACGGAAAGGATCAGTTGGCAATAGACAGACTTGATTCAGCAAGATGTTACCTACAATGGACGGTTGAAGTTGCAAAGATAGGCTAGTTATTTTCTCACATTACTATCAGAGGCTGAGGTACTTATAGACCTTAAAGAGATGTCGGGGGTTATGGGGAGAAGGCAGGATGAAGGGATTGAGAGGGAAAGATAAATCAGCCATGATTTAATGGCATAGTGTACACAATGGGTCGAATGGCCTGATTTTGCTTGTGTCACTTATGAACTTACGACTCAGCCACTCAATGCACTCTTGTTAAATTCCACCGCTCACAAGCTTGATATAAGAGTCACACTGCACAGAAACAGGCCCTTCGGCCCATCCTGTCCTTACCAACCACAACCTAGTAATCCACCCTAATCCCAGTCACCAGCACTTGGTCCATAGCCGTCCATGCCATGTTGATTCTAATATTCTTATCAAGAACTCTGTTGTCGTGTTCCAGCTTGTTTTGCGTTTCACTTGGGCTGCCATCGGCATCCAGTCCCAGTCCATCAACTCGTCGCCTTTGAGTTTCTCCAAAGACTGCACCCTCTGTCTGTCTATCTGTTTGAGCAGCCTCCCATTCCCTTAGATCTCTGCACTCCTCTGGATTGGAGTCTCTTGTGTAGCCTGTATTTTCATCATTCAGCAGTGAAGGCCCCATTCCCCAGCACACTATCCTTAAACACCTCTACCTTGCTTTCCTCCTTTGTGCACATCTCTGAAGATCTCTCCTGGTCCGTGAACACTGATGCTATTATAAAGAAAGCACATCAGCGCCTCTACTTCCTGATAAGATTACGGAGAGTCGGTATGTCAAGGAGGACTCTCTCGAACTTCTACAGGTGCACAGTAGAGAGCATGCTGACCGGTTGCATTGTGGCTTGGTTCGGCAACTTGAACGCCCTGGAGAGGAAAAGAATACAAAACGTTGTAAACACTGCCCAGTCCATCATCGGCTCTGACCTCCCTACCATTGAGGGGATCTATCGCAGTTGCTGCCTCAAAAAGCCTGACAGCATCATCAAGGATCCACACCAACCTGGCCACTCACTCATCTCCCTGCTACCTTCTGGTAGAAGGTACAGGAGCCTGAAGACTGCAACATCCAGGTTCAGGAATAGCTACTTCCCCACAGCCATCAGGCTATTAAACTAAACTCAAACAAAACTCTGAACATTAATAGCCCATTGCACTTTATCTGCTTATTTATGTGTGTGTGTATATATATATATTTAATGGTATATGGCCACACTGATCTGTTCAGTATTTATTCATGCCTACTATATTCTGTTGTGCTGAAGCAAAGCAAGAATTTCATTGTCCTATCTGGGACACATGACAATAAACTCTCTTGAATCTTGAGCTGATCCCCATCACTAGTTGCTTGGCCACGATGTTTTACATCAATAGCTCATTATAAAAGGTACCTCATGCACGGTGGTGCAGCGGTAGAGTTACTGCATCTCAGCGCCAAAGATCCGGTCCCATTCTGATTAATTCCTCCCGCATCCCAAGTTTGTAAATTAATTGGCCTCTGTAAATTATTCCTAGAGTGTAGGATAGAACTGTGTACAAGGTCGGCGTGGACTCGGTGGGCCGAAAGCCCTGTCTCCACGCTGTATAACTAAACTGCACTAAACTAAACAAAACAATGGCTCAATGTTACCATGGAAAATAAGCTAGTTGTTGGAATGAGTTGAACGTCAGACTTTGAGTTGGGTAGTGTTCTGTATGCAGGGCACAGGATTACATCTGTGTGTGACTTGACTGTGGTTGTGGAATACCTGGATAGCTTGTACAGATTGCTGGGATGGTTTGGGATAGCACCGTGGTGGAGCTGGTGGAGCTGCTGCCAAACTGTGTTGGAGACCCGGGTTCGATACTGACTTGTACAACTGCCTATGGATTTGCATGACCGTACTTAGTTTAATTTAGTTTAGTGATACAGCACGAATCACCGAGCCGGTGCCAGCCAACGTTCCCCGTACACTAGCACTATCCTTCTTGCGTTTGAAGCAGCAGAAGTCCGCAGCAGGGTGATGCCATCAGGTTCGACATCCGCAGGAGCCCGCTCTAAAAAGGGCACATGCTCTGGGTTGGCGCCGAGCTGTGGCGCTGCTGCCATCTCTGTTTGTTGTCGTTCGCCTGACTGAGGTCAGTTGACAGGGCTCACCACGGGGAGGTCGACAACATGAGCCCCAGCACTATCCTACAAACAATTCACAATTTTTATTCAAGCCAATTAACCTGCAGACGGGTACATCTTTGGAGTGTGGGTGGAAGCCGGAGCACCCGGGAAAATCCCACGCGGTCACAGGGAGAACGTACAAACATCATATAGACAGCACCCGTAGTTGGGATCGAACCTGGCTTCCTGGCACTGTAAGGCTGCAACTCAACCGCTGCGCCACCATGCTGACCCTCTTATGATAATGTGGGTTTGTTCTCCAGGTCCACCTGTTTCCTCCCCACATCCCAAAGACGTGCAGGTTGCTCGGTTAATTTGCCCCTAGTATGAAGGTGTGTGGTAGAATCTTGGGGGAGTTGATGGGACTGTGGGGAGAATAAAATATGATTAGTATAAGTGGGTGCTTGATGGTGGGTGGGCCGATGGGCCAGGTTTGATGGTGTACAAATCCATGTATTATTCTAATGATGCTTCATTTAACTGAAGTTCAGCATCCTTGGTAGCATTCTGGTCATTTTCTTCTGCGTGCCTTCCCAGATTGAGTTATCTCACAGAGAGCCACTTGCAGTAGGCAGCAGCTCAGCACTGGATGGGGAGGGGAGAGGGGGAGAGTGAGGGGGGGGCAAGGACGTGAGGGGTCTTTGTTTAAACGATGGACCAGCCGTGCCCCACCTCAGCTGCTGCCGCCCTGCAAGCTCAGCTGTTGCCAGCCGCAGATGACAAACCACTGACAGCCCTGTGTATAACGTCAAAATCCACGCATAGAGATGCCAACATTTTTGCTTTACGGGGCTGAAACAGTTGCTACTTCGGGGGGGGGGGGGGAGCAGTTTTCACCCAAACTAACTAACTGTGATAGTGGTCTGTGCCTCTGGATACTGAACAAATAAATCTGCTTTTATAGCACCTTTCACGTCCCATAATTTGACTGCAAGACTATTTGCTCTTTCTGTAACTGCAATGCTGTAGCACTACATTCTGCACTCTGATTATTTTTCTCTTTGCACAGCCTGTTATAGTTATGTATAGTTTGGCTGAATAGATGTACGTACGGTATAATTAACCTGGAAAGCACACAAGCATTTTACGCTGCATCTTGATACACGTGACAATAATAAACGTCTTTGTAATGGGGGCATGAGATCTTCTCTACCCCAGACTCATGACAGACTGGGAGGTATCGCTGGCTGCCTGTCTCACATCCACACACTTTCACATTGCAGCCCCTGATTTCTGGGAACATTAGCTGTTCCCTGGAATGATGAGGATGGGTGGGAGCAGGGGTCTGTGATGATGCTGGTCCCAGACACCCATGCACTGGTCCAGCTGAAATCAGCCAACTTCCCCCCCACCCTTTTACCGCACCAGCCCATCAGAGTTGTTCTGTGGCCTAGCTCCAGTCAGGGCACCTCCACTCCAGACAGGCCCTCCCCAGGTTACAATCCAGCGGTATGAACCTTGATTTCTCTCATTTCAAGTCACCCCTGCATTCCCTCCTACCCCCTCTCCCATCCTAGTTGTGCCACTATTCCACTGTATGTATCCCTGTATCTCTTCATTGTCACCTCATCCCCAGCCAACATTGGGCCATTATGGGCTTCACCCTTCCTTAGTCATCTGTTGTTGGCCCTGATTTGTTCTGGCCTTTGCCTACCTCCAGTTCCCCTCTTCCTTCCCCTCCCTCTACTTTCAGTCTGAAGAAGGGATCCAACCTGAAAAGTCCTTCATCCTTTTTCTCCCAAGATGCTGCCTGACCGTCTGAGCTACTCCAGTACTTTGTGTCTATCCTTCCTAGGCTACGAAGAATATGTTCCTGAGAATGGGGTTAGGAGGGAGAGATAGATCAGCCATGATTGAATAGCTGAGTAGACTTGATGGGCCAAATGGCCTAGGTCTGTTCCTATTTGTTATGACCTTATGAGAACGGTTTGTAAGCTGAACAAAGTCTCTCTTTTCGTGTCCATCTTGTTACAAATGTTGGCCTTGCTGTCGTCGTCCGTCCTGAAAAGGATGCAAGCTTCTGGCGACAATCAGTGGAAGCCATCACTTGTCGCAATAGACGATGGTGGTAGCAGAATTAGCTCAGGATACTTCCAGTTTCCAGCCCCGCGACTTGGACATTTCTGCTGTGTGGCCGCTGAACAAAGTCAAGGTTCAGGTGAACAAGATGGACAAACATAGAAACAATTTTGTGTTTAAATAAAAATGCAGGCCAACCAAGGACAATGCGCAGTTTAGATTAGATTAGATTCCTTTATTTGTCATTCAGACCTTTCGGTCTGAACGAAATTTCGTTGCCTGCAGTCATACATATAATAATAAATAACAAAACACACAATATACACAAATTAACGTCCACCGCAGTGAGTTCACCAGGCATCTCCTCACTGTGATGGAGGCAAAAGTCTTACAGTTACTGTCTTTTCCCTCCTAGACATTTAATTCAACCATTCAGATTCCATTGCAAGATGTAATGATATTGCCACAAGCCAAGTGCCCACAGGGCAGAGGATGTCCATAACTCACAGCAGCCAGCATCCTGCAGCCTCACTAACGCTCGATTGTGTGTATGGATGGCCCATAAGATAGGTGTTCATAACCTGAATCTGTATCCCTTAACCAGGGTAAGTTGGATAATGAATGCATGTATGTTGCAGACCAAGGAACTCACAAAATGATTGAGCACAAGCAAATGGTTCCTACTTTCATGCAGAGTTCAAATTTTTTGAAGTGAATTCTAATGCCTCTAACTTGCCTTCCTCTTTTGTCAACTTCCAGCTCATTGTTGAAATGGTCCCATTGTCAAAATGGTTCCTTTGTCATGGAGAACAAAGAGAAATTCTCCTTCCCCTTCAGCACGATAAGGTTTTGCTTTGTGAAACTGTTCACAGGGTTATCAGTAAGATCACAAAGATGTGTGCATTCTACCCTGATCTTGCCGACTTGCCTTCCTCTCGCTAGACATGTGTTCCTGTCTTAGTTGGGAACCGCAGTGGGCCTCATGAAAGAGCGGAAGAAGTAGATTTCAATTGTGACTTTTAAGGGGGAATTGAATAAACACTTTAAAAGGACGCTGTTGTAGGGCTGCAGGATTAAGGCAGAAGTAGGATCAATCAAACAGGAACGTAGATAGGGATGGGAGGGGGGCCAGTTGGCCTCTTCTGCTGCTCCCACCATTCAATGAGATAAAAGCTTACACAGAACTGTACTCCAACCACCTGGCTTTTTAACACTTGCTTGGCCAAACCTAGAAATCTCAGATTTTAAGTTATTAACTGCTGCGTTTTAGATTTAGTTTTGTTTAGCTTAGCGATACAGTGCGGAAACAGGCCCTTTGGCCCACTGGGTCTGCGCTGACCAGCGATCCCCGCACGCTAGCACTATCGTACATCTGTATGTCTTTGGAGTGTGGGACAATACCGGAGAACCTGGAGAAAACCTACGCAGTCACGGGGAGAACGTACAAACTCCACACAGGTAGCACCCTTGGTCAGGATCGAAACTGGGTCCCTGGCACTGTAAGGCAGCAACTCTGCCACCGTGCCACGTTTTCTGGGAGAAACGTCTACTTGTTCACTGTCCTGTGAAGATGTGTTTTCCCCGGCTCCATTAATCTCTAGGTTATGTCACTCTCTCCTGGGGTATCCCTGTCAGTCGAGAGCTCCACACTAATAATTACTTTCAACATCTATCAAACTCCAAGTCCCCCTTTAATCTCCATTACAGAGGCAAAACAATTTGTTCCTGATGTTGCAGAAGTTCAATGCATTCCAATAAAGCCGGTGCTGGTGAGGTTTTTGGTTTTCAAATCATATTTTTAGTTTTCCAACACAGTTCCTTAATGTTATGGAATATCTCCTCCCGATATAATTGGTAACATTCAGCGAATCTTTCTAACGTGCAGAGCCCAACAGTCCACAATGCTGCAGCCTGTGTGGTCTTAAAGGGATAGCATAGTATGATGGGCTGAGTAGCCTTCTGTACGGCACAATTCCTTGATTTTTATACTAGCGTGAGTTAAAAGCTGGACTGCAAGTTATAAAGATAGAGCGGAGGTTCGGGTTTAAGACGCAGCCTTTCACACCTGAAATCATTTGTTCCCTTATCAGATGCTTGCTATATTTTTGATTTGAGGTTTTTAAAGTAGCCTGCAATCCTTAATCATCCAACCCAATGTGTTCCTCCCTTTGCTGCCACAGAGGCAGTGGCCAGCAAGTTCTTTGATCTGAGTTGGCACAGCCCAAGCGCGTTTAGTTTAGTTTAGAGATACAGCACGGCAACAGGCCCTTCGGCCCACAGAGTCCACACTGACCAGTGATCATCCTGTCCATTAGCACTATCCTGCACACAAGGCACAATTTACAATTTTTACCGGAGCCAATTGACCTACAAACCGGCACGTCTATGGCGTGTGGAAGGAAACCAGAGCACCCGGAGAAAATCCACACGGTCACGGGGAGAACGTACAAACTCCATACAGACAGCACCCATGGTCAGGATGCAACCTGGCCTCTGGCGCTGTAAAGCAGCAACTCTACCGCTGCACCAATACGCCACCCCAATTCTTTCCTTGGTCAGTGGAATCCGCAGACAGCAAGATGTGTGGGCTCTACAAGTGGCGTCAAACAGCAAAGCAAAATGGCGATCTCGATTTAACTGTAGCAGTGAACCCAGAGTGCGCATTGCCTTCGGTGGCTGTTCAGAGCACAGCTCAATGGACCTGTCCAGATCTGGTTGCTAGGATATGAGGGAGGCAGTCTGCAGACAGGGACAATGCTGTTCCCCAGTGTTGTGTGATCTGAGCCATGGACAAAGCAGGCTAAGGTTTTCCATTCAGAAATGCATTGTTTCAGATTGCATGAAAGAGGAAAGGTCAAAAGTGATAGTAAACGTGGTTGTGCGTTTGCATAGCGCCTTTTGTAACCTCGTTGATTTGGAGTTCCCTCAGAAATGGGCACCATTCCCTGCAAAACAGCTTTTGTTTTCTTGGGTAAATAATTTATTTCTTAGTATTCAATTACCACCTCTGGAATACTGATACTTCCCAGTTAGTGTAACATATCCTCCTTTTCTTTGTAAACCGGCAGTGGTGTGTTGTGTAGGTAATACGCTGAGGGAGGAACGTTACGTTGGATAGATTAATCCTCAGCTGATGTTGCTGTGAACTCTTTGGCTAACCAAGTGTGCAGCTGCTAGAGGAAGCTGTCAAAGCCCCTAACCAACCAATTATTCTATGGAGGTGTATGAAGAACCTGCCGATGCTGGTTTACACCGAAGATGGACACAAAAAATTGGAGTAACTCAGCGGGTCAGGCAGCACCTCTGGAGTTATTACAAAGGAATAAGTGAAGTTTCGGGTCGAGACCCTTCTCCAGAATCTGGGTTCTTTAGAGGGGCCTCTTTCTATGCCGCGGAACTGGGATCAAACTGTGCAGATTTAGGAGGATGAGTGGTTTGGTAAGACTTGTACTAACATGAAGGGCTGAGGGCTGAAGTCCAACTCCATGGTGACGCTCCCAGTGCAGCTCTGAAGTGTCACTGCTGGAGATGTGCCGGCTGCTTGTTCCCAGATTTTGGATCATTGGATATATTTAAAGTTGAGGTTGATAAATGTTTAAATGATTGATGAATTGCTGGTGATGTAGAACTGGCACAGAAGAGTAGTTGAGGCCAGCATTGATCAGCCGTAATGGTGGTGAATGGCTACATGGCTAGACAGGCTTGAGGGGCCGAGTGGCCTACTATTCCCATTGTCTTGTGTCCTTGCTAATGCTTTGTGATGTCCTGTGTAATGTCTTCATCTTCAGAGAAAGTATTTTGTTTATTCCTGTGAACCACAGCTCCCTCTCTGGAGGCATGGATTGTGAGAGACCCCATCAATGTCCCCTGTAGCTTGCTTCATGCTTGGGGTCAGGTGGCGATGGTAGGCAGATATTCAACCACCCCATCCATGCCTCAGAGCCAAGCCTGTGACCAGGTAGCTGGCCGCCAGCACTCGTGTTGTGTTTTCAATTAGGACATAAGAAACAGAAATAGGTCTAATCAATTCGATCCCTTGAGATTGTTCCAACATTCAACAAGATCATGGCTGTTCTGATGAACTTCATCTCTCTGCTCTGATGGATAGGTCAAGTTCATATATATATATATAACACCATAGAGTCGTAGAGCGTTCAGCATGGAAAATGGCTGCACTTGGCACTATCGATCAAATTTTCATCCTGGGCTAGTCCCATTTGGCCCATATCACTTTAAAGTCTTCCTATCCACATATCTGTAAAATGGCTTTTGAAAGTTGTAATTGTATCCGCTTCTATAGCTTCCTGTGGCAGCTCGTTCCATATATGGACTACCCTCTGAGTGAAAAAGGTTGCTATTGAGATCCCTCTTAAATCTCTCCCCTCACATGCCCTCTAATTTTAGAATCCTCTACCCTTGGGGGAAAAAGATTGTGAGCATTCAATTTATCCAATTACTTTATTCACAAACAGACACTTACTCTAAGTTCCTTCATGGCAAAAGATTACCAGAAAAACAGGGTAAACATTTCATGGGTGCGCTCTATGTCACTTTGGGAATAAAATGCAAGCTCCTCGTCGATATGTGAGAATGACTGGGCTGCTATGAATGGAGAAAGAGACCCTGAGAAGGTACTGAGAAGGCCGTGCCTCTTCATCAGGGGCGGGGGTGACCTATTTACCATCTCTTACCCTGTTAAACACCTCCTTCCACACCCTTGCCCGAGCCTGTCTCACAATGAGCACATCAGTCACTTCAGCACCCACAGCACTGCAGTGCGTGCAAGTCATCTTTGACCACGGTAGACTTCCTTCAACTTGACCAAGCGATAAATGCCAAGTGTTTTTCTCCAGAACAAAATGTGTCTAGTTGAGGTATAAATACTATGCCTAACCTCCATGGACACAATGCGGTGAATATCTCCAGTTGTGGGATTTCATCAACACAGTTCTGAGTTATTCAGACTTTGCTGAAGGTATTTAAGGCCTACATGGATCTACTATTAATGGAGCAGAATGTGGCACTGGAGAGGCATGAAATGCCATTGGAATATCTGTGCAGATTGCCTCACTAAAATCTTTCATCAACTAAAATCTCTCCCCCCTGGATGTAGTTGTGTTTGAAACACTGATCACAGGGCGTTGCTAACCCTTCAGGAGGCCCATTCCCCTGATGGCAGCTGTGGATCACAGAGCCAAATGCAGAAACAGGCCCTTCGGCCCAGCACATCCTTACTGACTATTGATCCCCATCTGTACTTGTCTCATTTACCCTCATTTGGTCGGCTGCTTTCATGCAGCGGCAATTCAAACAGTTGTCCGTACACTTGCCTATCCCTTCTCAGGCAGTGTGATCCAGATTGAAGCCACCCTCGGGGTGAAAAAAAAGCCCCTCAGATGATTTATGTGAGGCATTATTGGAAACATGAACAAGAGGCCAGTTCAGAATTGCTGGACAAAGGAAAAGCAAGGTCTTTATTGTTCACCTGAAAATCGGTCGAAAATATACTCGGGGCGGAATGGTGGCACTGTGATAAAACTGTTGCCTCACAGCGCCAGAGACCAGGTTTGATCCTAACTATGTGTTTTGACTGTGCAGAGTTTGTATGCTCTCCCTGTGACTGCATGGGTTTTTTTCGGGTGCTTTGATTTCCTCCCACAATACAAATATTTGTAGGCTAATTGGCTTTGTAAATTCCCCCTAATGTGTAGGAGATGGAATAGTGTACAAGTGATCAATGGTCGGAGATAGACACAAAATGCTTACGTAACTCAGCCGGTCATGCAGCAAATCTGGAAAAGACGAATAGATGATGTTTCGGTTTGAGAGCCTTCTTCAGATCAACGGTTGGCATGGACTGGGTGGGCCGAAGGGCCTGATTCCTTGCTGTATCCCTAATCCCATGTAATTACTCATAACAACACAGGAGGCCATTCAGCCGATCATATCACACCTGCTCCTAGCTGACTAATGCCATCAGCTCTGTGTCCCCTCCTTATTCCTCTGCAGCTCTTCAAATGATTCACTTTCTCACCTGCATTAACTTTGATTCTTGTGTCACTTAACTGCACCAGAGAAAACTTGCAATGGCCAACACTTAATGCACATCACGGGGATGTGAGGTGAAAATGCAGCATTAGGGAAAACCCACACACCGGTGGAATACTCGCTGTAAGGAGAGGTTGGACAAACATTATTATCTCTAGAGCATATAAAATTATGAGAGGCAGAGAAAGTCTGTATGTGGGGGTTAGTGGGTCCTCCATCGCCCGTCTCCTGATGGTACAGAATGCAGCTGTACGTCTTTTAACTGGCACATGTAAATATGATCACATTTCGCATATTTTAGCCTCACTTCACTGGTTGCCTATTCGGTTTAGGATCCATTTTAAAATTATTTTATTTGCTTTTAAATCCCTAAATGGTCTTGCCCCGCCCTACCTATCTGAGCTTCTACATCTTTATACACCCGCCCGCTCTCTCAGGTCAGATAATCAGCTGCTCCTGAGTGGGCCTAAAACTAAGCGGAAGCTCAGAGGGGACCGTGCCTTTGCTGTGTCGGCACCAAAATTATGGAACGATCTGCCTCTCCATATTAAACAGGCCTCTTCTCTGTCTGTTTTTAAGTCACTTCTAAAAACCCATCTCTTCTCCGTGGCCTTTGATACACAGTAAGAGGTCGACTTTATTTACTTGATTTAATTTCTTTTTTGATTGCTTTATTGCGTGGTTATTATTTTTACTCATGTTTTATGTCTTTTAATTTATTGTTGTATTTTTGCGCTTTATGTGAGCTGTTATGTTATGTTCTGTTATGTTGTCTGTTTATGATGTCTTGTTTATTCCACTGTACAGCACTTTGTTCAACATTGGTTGTCTTAAAGTGCTTAACAAATAAAGTTGGATTGGATTGGAAAGTCAGGGTATTTTTCCCCGGATGGAAATGCCAGATGTCAGAGGGTGGACTAAAGGAGATTCACACGGAAAATGAAGGATCTCGACCTGAAACATCACCCATTCCTTCTCACCAGAATGCTGCCTGTCCTGCTGAGTTACTCCAGCAGTTTGTGTCTATCTTCGGTGTAAACCAGCATCTACAGTTCCTTCCTGCACAATTTTTGTTAACACAGAATGGTATGTGCCACAAACACGCTATCAGTCAATATGGAGGAAGCAGATACAATGGCAATTTTTGAGAGACATTTAGTCACGCAGGGCCAGGTATGGAATGAAGAAAGGTCTCGACCCGAAACGTCACCCATTCCTTCACTCCAGAGATGCTGCCTGCCCCGCTAAGTTTGTCCATCTTTCTGTCTATCTTCGAAGAGATATGGATCATGTATATGTGCAGTTTAAATTGGCATCATGGTCAGCAAAGATAAGCGGGCCAAAGGGCCTGTTCCAGTACTGTTTGGTGGTCTATGTATACTAGCCGTCCTATGGAGTATCTCCAGAAACTTTGCAGCGATAGATTTGCTTACAGGTGCTGTCTGTATGGACAATGTATGTTCTCCATGTGACTGTGTGGGTTTTCTCCGGGTTCTCCGGCTTCCTCACACTCTCCAAGGACACAGGTTTGTAGGTTGATTGGCTTCAGTTAAAAATGATTGTACATTGTCTCTCATGTGTATGATAGTGCTAGTGTATGGGTGATCATTGGTCGGAGCGGATTCAGTGGGCCGATGGGTATGTTTCCATGCTGTATCACAGAGTCTAAACTTAGCCTTTAGATCATCCTCATTGCTCTTTATTGAAGCTTGCTGTGCACAAATTGGCTGCCACATTTCTATTAACACTGAGGACTCTGTAAGTACTTCATTGGGTGTGAGTTGATTTGGGATGTTCTTAGGACTGTGAAAGGCGCTATAACAAGGCAAGTCATCTTCTCCTGGTGGTTAAGGAGCTGAATGTGCAGTGTTTGCCATGCAATTAACAGCAGCCCTCAGCTGGCTGGGAGCCTGGAAGTCGGAGTGGCTACAGACCTGTGGTTTACTGGCGATTCCTGCACCCACCAAAGGAAAGCATTTTCTTCAAATGGGGGAATGGAAAATGAAACTTGCTGTTCCTAACGGCTTGCAGATGTCACTGCGCTGGAGCAGTGGAGCTGGGTGCAGTGTTTGGGTCGGCTGCACGCCAGCACTCCACAGGAAGCATCTAAACAGATGGAGCAAGCAGCCGTCCGAGGAGAATCCAGAGCTGCTTAAAGGGCCGGCCTGGCCCAGCCCAGCTAGGACTGGGACAAGATGGGTCAGGACGTGACAGGATGGAAGGTCGCTCACCAGGCACAGACAATCTGTGATGTTGTTGACACTCCAGATTAAGGAAGCTACATGTGTATCCCATTCCATTCCTTTATTACTATAATTCATCTTTTTCCTTCAACTGTCTAACCCATTCCCAGGCATAGAAAGCTAATGTCCTAATGCAGGTAAATGGGATTAGGTACAAGAGGCGGTAGTGCTTTGGTGGGCCGAAGGGCCTGTTTCTCTGCTGTAGAACTATGTTTTGTCTGTGGACAACGTTTCTGTCCAATCCATGAATCTCGGTAGTAAATTCAATGCCCACACAAATCCTGAGCAAAGCTGCCTTTCCTAATGTCTTTCATTTAATCCCATATATATGGGCCATTGTACTTAATCACTCACCCATTGAAAACTTCATGTTCACTGCCCTACTCTTCCATAATGCTAGATGCCTCAATTTTCTTTTAGTTTGGAGAAGCAGCATAGAAACAGGCCCTTTGGCCCATCGAGTCCACACCAACCATCGATCACCCATTCACATTGGTTCTATGTTATCCCACTTTCTCATCCATTCATACCCACATACTAAAGGCAATTTACAGAGGCCAATTAACCTGCCAACCCGCAGGTCTTTGGGATGTGGGAGGAAACCTGAGCACCCGGAGAAAACCCAAACAGTCACAGAGAGAATGTACACATTCCACGCAGACAGCATCCTCAAATCAACTATCTCTCAAATAGTTATCTATCTCCCCTTTAAATATATCTAATGATCTGACCTCCACCACCCTCTGGGGCAGAGAATTTCATAGATTCACCTCCCTCTAAGGGAGGAAATTGCTACTCACCTCAGTGACTAGTGGGGTGCAGCAAGGCTCAGTGCTGGGACCCCAGTTATTTACAATATATATTAATGATTTAGACTAGGGAATTAAATGTTACATCTCCAGGTTTGTGGATGACACAAATCTGGGTGGCAGTGTGAGCTGCAAGGGGGATGCTATGAGGCTGCAGGGTGACTTGGATAGGTTGGGTGAGTGGGCCGATGCATGGTAGATGCAGTATAATGTGAATAAATGTGAGGTCGTCCACTTTGGTGGCAAGAACAAGAAGGCAGATTAGGAAAAACCTAATGGTGTCAGATTAGGAAAAGGGGAGGTGCAACAAGACCTGGGTGATGGGTGCCCTTGTACATCAGTAACTGAAAGTAAGCATGCAGGTACCGCAGGCAGTGAAGAAAGCTAATGGCATGTTGCGAGAGGATTTATGTTTAGAAGCAAGGTGGTCCTACTGCAGTTGGGCAGGTGAGACCACACCTGAAGTATTGTGTGCAGTTTTGGTCTCCTAATTTGAGGAAGGACATTCTTGCTAATGAAGGAGTGCAGCGTAGGTTCACCAGGGATGGCAGGACTGACATATGATGAAAGAATGGGTCGACTGGGCTTGTATTCACTGGAATTTAGGATGAGAGGGTATCTGATAGAAACATGTCAAATTCTCAAGGGATTGGGCAGGCTAGATGCAGAAAAAATGTTCTCGGTGTTGGGGGAGTCCAGAACCAGGGATCACAGTTTAGGAATATAGGCTAGGCCATTTAGGACTGAGATGAAGAAAACCTTTTCACCCAGCGAGTTGTGAATCTTGGAATTCTCTGCCACAGAAGGCAGTGGAGGCCAATTCACTGGGTATTTTCAAGAGAGTTAGATTTGACTCTTAGGACTAAAGGAATCAAGAGATATGGGGGGAAAAAGCAGGAACGGGGTACTGATTTTGGATGATCTGCCATGATCATATTGAATGGCAGTACTGGCTCCTGCACCCATTTTCTATGTTTCTATGTTTCAATTGGCCCGACTTTTATTTGGTAGGAATGTCTCCTTGTTTGTGACTCTCCCAGTTGTGAGAAATTCCCAACCTCTACACTTTAATGCTCGCTTAGAGTCTGAAGAAGGGTCCTGATCCGAATCATGGTCCGTCCATTTCCTCCAGAGATGTTGCCTGACCCGCTGAGTTCCTCCAGCACTTTGTATTTTACTCAAGATTCCTGCATCTGCAGTTCCTTGTATCTCCATTTAAGATCTTGTATGTTTGAATCAAGTCACTTCTCATTCTGGATTAAACTCCCAGATATCTTTTTTTCCCAGGTTGGAAAAACCAAATACAAGAGGGCATAGCTTTCAGGTGAGAGGGGCAATGTTTAAAGGTGATGTAAGTTTGGATGTAAAGGAAAGTATTATTTTTTAAAAGAGGGTGGTGAGTGCCTGAACCTACTGCTGCTGATGGTGGTTGAAGCAGATACGTTAGTGATATTTAAAAGACTTTAGGATAGCATACGAAATGGAGGGATATGAGTTATGTGCAGGTAGATAAGTGGTATTTGGCACCAAAGTTGTGGGCCGAAGGGCTTGTGCTTGTGCTGTACTGCTCTATGCTCTATCTTTGGATTGTGTAGGAAGGAACTGCAGATGCTGGTTTAAATCAAAGGTAGACACTAAATGCTGGAGTAACTCAACGGGACGGACAGCATCTCTGGTGAGAAGGAATGGGTGACGTTTCGGGTCGAGTCCTTTCTTCAGACCTTTGGTTATTAGATCTCTGGTGAATTAGATCTCTGGATTGATGGTCTACTGGGTTAAGCACAATACCAATGTGACCCTGAGGTACCAATAATGCACAAGTTCATAGCAATTCAGCAACATTTATCCCCGTGACTGAAGCCGAACAGTAAGCGGGCTAGTGGATGGTGGGGCGAGGGAGAAAGGGCCGAGACAAGAAGCAAAAATGTTCTCGCTCCACTGCACTGCTGGTGCAGACAGTCTGAATGTGATTGTATATCGGTCCTGTTGTGAGCCCACAGGGTGCCTGCTCAGTGCACACCGATGGGGTAAGCAGGTCTTAATTGCGAGCAGCTCACTCAGCCTTGCTGCTCATCGGATGACCGCGGCTGATGAACGTCTCCCTCAGCATGCATCGGAGCTGGAGAGTTCTCTACCCCTGCCCTCCTGCTCACTGGAGCTGCTCGTCTCATTTACACAGCTGACTGGCTCCTGACCTCCATAGGCTGGGCAATGGGAAACCAGGAGCAGTCAGGGGAGGGGGGTTTCTTTAAACATGACCCAACCTCTCTCTGCCTCGCCTGTTGTGTTCCTTCAAAATTGTCAAAATGGAGTAACGTGTGCAGTTCTGGCCCCCTCATTACAGGAATGATTTTAGACTCTAGAGTCCGTGTCAACCAGCGATCTCCCCGTACATTCCAGTTCCTCCATAACATCGCCTTTTGCCGTAGCTTTAAATGTTGCTCTTTGCCAGCCTATTGGCAAGGGTCAGCCGATTGTAATTACGTATTGTCTTTCCGCTGACTGGTTAGCAGGCAATAAAAGTTTTCCTCTATATCTTGGTACACGTGACAATAAACTCAACTCAACACTGGCACTATCCTACACACCAGGGACAATTTACAAATGTTTTTTGTAAAGCCGAAGGGCCCGTTTCTGCAGTATCTCTAAACTAAACTAAACTAAACTGAGGAGAATATGTAAACTCCACACAGACATACCCGAGGTCAGGATCAGATTCAGTCAGATCACTAGATTAGTGAGGCAGCAACTCCACAACCCTTACTATATCTCTTTTTCTGCTTATTTCAGATTCAGATTCAATTTAATTGTCATTGTCAGTGTACAGTACAGAGACAACGAAATGCATTTAGCATCTCCCTTGAAGAGCGACATAGCAAACGATTTGAATAAAAAATGGGTGATTGGCAGTCACCGAGGTACGTTGTTTAGTAGAGTGACAGCCGCCGGAAAGAAGCTGTTCCTCGACCTGCTGGTTCGGCAACGGAGAGACCTGTAGCGCCTCCCGGATGGTAGGAGGGTAAACAGTCCATGGTTGGGGTGAGAGCAGTCCTTGGCGATGCTGAGCGCCCTCCGCAGACAGCGCTTGCTTTGGACAGACTCAATGGAGGGGAGCGTGGAACTAGTTACGGGGAATTTTTCCAAATTTTTCCATGTGGAAAGGTTTTGCTAAAGGCTCATTATTTTTATATCCCAGCGGGTGAAATGTTAGATCTTCTTAAGAACTCTGGCATTCGATTCAATAATACTTTGACATAAAAATGTTGATTTATTCTCCTCAATACATCATCTGAGGTCTGAAAAAATGCCTAACTGATTAGCTTTCAGATTAATACTCCAGTCTGTTAGTGGGAGGGAGGTTGAGATAGATGTGGTATAATGAGAGCCAGTATTTCCCATTCCTGACTGCTATCCAACATGTGTGGGAAGGAACTGCAGATGCTGGTTTACACCGAAGATCGACACAAAATACTGGAGCAGCTCAGCGGGAAATCTCTGGTTAGAAGGAATGGGTGACATTTTTGGTTGAGACCCTTCTTCATTCAGACTGTGCTATTCACCGTTCCAAGCTGGAAAGATGGGCTCGGCATGGGAATGCACTTTAAGGCTGAATAGAACCTGTCTCTCTGCAACCTATAGATCCCCAGCCCCATCCGCCTCCGTGTTCCAACTGTTAACTGGACATGAAGCTCCAGAACCAAGATCATGTTCACTTAAACCAGGAATTGGCCATAATGGACCCACAGGTCTGTTGCACTGCACAGTGACATTTAGACTGATCTGATCTTCAACTCCTGTTTCTCTTTCCTGATGGATCCCCATTCACTGTGGAAAGCATCCTACCGGGATGCATCACAACTTGGTTTGGTAACTGCCCTGCCCAAGAGAGCAAGAAATTGCAGAGAGTTGTTGATGTAGCCTTGTTCATCACATGAACCAGCCTCCTCACCATCGACTCTTCATGCTTCCTCAGGAAAGAAGCCAACATATTCAAGAGTCAAACATACCACAATCATTTCTTCTTCTCTCCTCTTCTGTTGGACAAAAGGTAAAAAAATCTTAAAAACACATGCCACCAGATTCAGGATCAGCTACTTTGCTGCTATCGGTTGATTGAACCAAACTCCAGTGAGCTAGAATGTAGTTTATCTCAAACACCATCACTGGCTTCATCGCTTCCGGCTCCCTGCCCTCCCAAGCCTCCAACCTCATCGTTCCCCAGCCCCGCACCGCCCGATTTTACCTCCTCCCCCAAATCCACAAACCTGACTGTCCTGGCAGACCCATTGTTTCTGCTTGTTCTGGTCCCACCGAACTTATTTCCACATACCTCGACTCCAACCTATCCCCCCAGGTCAAATCCCTCCCTCCCTAGGTCCAAGACACCTCACACGCTCTTTGTCTCCTCCGTGACTTGTTTTCCAGGCCCCCACTCCCTCATCTTCACCATGGATGTCCAGTCACTCTACACCTCCATCCCCCACCAGGAGGATCTTAAAGCCCTCCGTTTCTTCCTCGACCGCAGAACCGACCAATCCCCGTCTACTAATACTCACCTCCACCTAGCGGAGCTGGTCCTTACCCTTAACAACTTTTCCCATGACTCCTCCCATTTCCTCCAAATCCAAGGCATAGCTATGGGCACACACATGGGCCCCCGCTATGCCTGCCTCTTTGTAGGGTATGTCGAACAATCCTTGTTCAAGGTGTACCATGGCCCTATCCCCAAACTCTACCTCCGCTACATTGACGACTGCATTGGTGCTGCCTCTTGCACCCATGTAGAACTCCCGGGCAAGAGTGACCATAATATGGTTGAGTTCTTCATTGGGATGGAGAGTGACATTGTTAATTCAGAAACAATGGTTCTGAACTTAAAGAAAGGTAACTTTGAGGGTATGAGACGTGAATTGGCCAAGGTTGACTGGCAATTAATTCTAAAAGGGTTGACGGTGGATATGCAATGGACATTTAAAACTGACACTACAAAAAGACATGTTTGCAAAAGAATAAATCAGAGAAACGTGGATAACAAGGGAAACAGGGATAAAAGCGAAGGATGTTCGTAGCCAGAAAAAGCAGTTTGGCAGAGGAAGAAATTCAGAACCATCAGAGGAGGACAAAGGGGTAGTGCATCCGTGGATGGCAGGGAACATAAAAACTGGCAAAATTGCGTCAGTTTTGGTCTCCAAATCTGAGGAAGTATGCCATAGAAGCGAAGGACGGTTGATGCTGATTCCTGGGAATTACTGTCTAGAAAGACTGGAAGCTTGGTATACTCTCAGAAGATTGAGAGGGGGATTCTTAAGGGGTTGGACAGGCTAGATGGAAGATTGTTCCCGATGTTAGGGAAATTCAGAGACCAGCGAGATGAGGAGAATCACACAGAGACGAATCTCTGGGCTGCCACAGAGGGTAGTTGAGGCCAGTTCATTGGCTATATTAGGAGTTAAGTTGCTAAAAATCAGGGGGTATGGAAAGAAAGGTACGGGAACTGAGTTGGATGATCAGGGATGATCATATAAAAACAAATGGCCTACTGCACCTAAAAAGTTTCTATGTTTTATAGTTTTTTATAGATATGTGAAAAGAAAGAGATTAGTTAAAACAAATGTAGGTCCCTTGCAGTCAGAAACAGGTGAGTTGATCATGGGGAACAAGGATATGGCGGACCAATTGAATAACTACTTTGGTTCCGTCTTCACTAAGGAAGACATAAATAATCTGCCGGAAATAGCAGGAGACCGCGGGTCAAAGGAGTTGGAGGAATTGAGTGAAATCCAGGTTGGTCGGGAAGTGGTGTTGGGTAAATTGAATGGATTAAAGGCCAATAAATCCCCAGGGCCAGTTAGGCTGCATCCCAGAGTACTTAAGGAAGTAGCTCCAGAAATAGTGGATGCATTAGTAATAATCTTTCAAAACTCTTTAGATTCTGGAGTAGTTCCTGAGGATTGGCGGGTAGCAAACGTAACCCCACTTTTTAAGAAGGGAGGGAGAGAGAAAACAGGGAATTACAGAACAGTTAGTCTAACATCGGTAGTGGGGAAACTGCTAGAGTCAGTTATTAAAGATGGGATAGCAGCACATTTGGAAAGTGGTGAAATCATTGGACAAAGTCAGCATGGATTTACGAAAGGTAAATCATGTCTGACGAATCTTATAGAATTTTTCGAGGATGTAACTAGTAACGTGGATAGGGGAGAACCAGTGGATGTGGTGTATCTAGACTTCCAGAAGGCTTTCGACAAGGTCCCACATAAGAGATTAGTATATAAACTTAAAGCACACGGCATTGGGGGTTCAGTATTGATGTGGATAGAGAACTGGCTGGCAAACAGGAAGCAAAGAGTAGGAGTAAAGGGGTCCTTTTCACAATGGCGGGCTGTGACTAGTGGGGTACCGCAAGGCTCAGTGCTGGGACCCCAGCTATTTACAAATATATTAATGATCTGGATGAGGGAATTGAAGGCAATATCTCCAAGTTTGCGGATGACACTAAGCTGGGGGGCAGTGTTAGCTGTGAGGAGGATGCTAGGAGACTGCAAGGTGACTTGGATAGGCTGGGTGAGTGGGCAAATGTTTGGCAGATGCAGTATAATGTGGATAAATGTGACGTTGTCCATTTTGGTGGCAAAAACAGGAAAGCAGACTATTATCTAAATGATGGCCAATTAGAAAAAGGGGAGATGCAGCGAGACCTGGGTGTCATGGTACACCAGTCATTGAAAGTAGGCATGCAGGTGCAGCAGGCAGTAAAGAAAACGAATGGTATGTTAGCTTTCATAGCAAAAGGATTTGAGTATAGGAGCAGGGAGGTTCTACTGCAGTTGTACAGGGTCTTGGTGAGACCACACCTGGAGTATTGCGTACTGTTTTGGTCTCCAAATCTGAGGAAGGACATTATTGCCATAGAGGGAGTGCAGAGAAGGTTCACCAGACTGATTCCTAGGATGTCAGGACTGTCTTATGAAGAAAGACTGGATAGGCTTGGTTTATACTCTCTAGAATTTAGGAGATTGAGAGGGGATCTTATAGAAACTTACAAAATTCTTAAGGGGCTGGACAGGCTAGATGCAGGAAGATTGTTCCCGATGTTGGGGAAGTCCAGGACAAGGGGTCACAGCTTAAGGATAAGGGGGAAATCCTTTAAAACCGAGATGAGAAAAACTTTTTTCACACAGAGAGTGGTGAATATCTGGAACTCTCTGCCGCAGAGGGTAGTTGAGGCCAGTTCATTGGCTATATTTAAGATGGAGTTAGATGTGGTCCTTGTGGCTAAGGGGATCAGAGGGTATGGAGAGAAGACAGGTACGGGATACTGAGTTGGATGATCAGCGATGATCATATTGAATGGCGGTGCAGGCTCGAAGGGCCGAATGGCCTACTCCTGCACCTAATTTCTATGTTTCACTGACTTAATCCATTTCACCACTAACTTCCATCCGGCACTCAAATTCACCTGGACCATTTCCGACATCTCCCTACCGTTTCTGGAACACACTATCTCCATCGCAGGTAACAGACTACTGACCGACATCTGCTACAAACCCACTGACTCCCATGGCTATCTGGACAACACTTCTACCCACCCAGCTTCCTGTAAGGACTCCATCCCCTACTCCCAATTCCTCCATCTACACCGCATGTGCACCCAGGATGAGGTGTTCCAAACCAGGGCATCGGAGATGTCTTCATTCTTTATGGAATGGGGGTTCCCCTCTTCAACTATAGATGAGGCTCTCACCAGGGTCTCCCCTATTTCCCGTATCTCTGCTCTCACTCCCCATCTCCCCTCTCGTAACAAGGACAGAGTCCCCCTTGTCCTCACCTTCCACCCCACCAGCAGCCACATACAACAGATAAACCTCTGACATTTCCGCCACCTCCACCGGGATCACACGACTGGCCACATCTTCCCATCTCCTCCCCTTTCTGCTTTCCACAGAGACTGTTCCCTCCGTAACTCCCTGGTCAATTTGTTCCTTCCCACCCAAACCACCCCCTCCCCTGGTACTTTCCCTTGCAAGCGCAGGAAATGCTACACTTGTCGCTTTACCTCCTCCCTCAACTCCATCCAAGGACCCAAGCAGTCTTTCCAGGTGAGGCAGAGGTTCACCTGCACCTTCTCCAACCTCATCTATTGCATCCACTGTTCCAGGGGTCAGCTGCTCTACATCGGTGAGACCAAGCACAGGCTTGGCGATCGCTTCGCCCAATACCTCCGCTCAGTTCGCAATAACCAACTTGATCTCCCGGTGGCTCAGCACTTCAACTTCCCCTCCCATTCCGAATTTGACCTTTCTGTCCTGGGCCTCATCCATGGCCAGAGTGTGTCCCATTGCAAATTGGAGGAGCAGCACCTCATATTTCGCTTGGGTAGTTTACCTCAGCGGTATGAAAATTGACCTCCAATTTCGGGTAGTCCTTGCTTTCTCCCTTCTTCCCCTCCCCTTCCCAGCACTCGCACACCCTACTACTTTTACCACATCTTCCTTTCTTCTTCCTGCTCTCCCCCCACCCCCACATCAGTCTGATGAAGAGTCTCGACCCGAAACATCACCTATTCCTTCGCTCCATAGATGCTGCCTCACCCGCTGAGTTTCTCCAGTATGTTTGTCTACCTTCGATTTTTTCCAGCATCTGCAGATCTCTCTTAAACAATAGAATGTAGTTCCGTTCTTCCAATCTACCTCATTGTGGACCTTACGCTTTTGTTTACATGCACTTTGCAACTAGAACACTGTAACACTATATTCTGCACTCAGGTATTTTTCACTTTGCACGAACAATTGTACTTGTGTGTAGCTTGATTGTGCTCATGCATAGTACAATTTGACTAGGTAGCACGCAAAGAAAGCTTTTCACTGTACCCCGGTAACTGTAACAGTAATAAACTAATGCCAATAACAATAACTCTCAATTACCCTTAAGCTAAATATGTTCAGTGACTGCCTCCAGCTTTCCTGGGGAAAATTCCAAAGGCTCATGATCTCTTCTTTAGGCTTGGCTCTGTGTCAATGCTTTTGTCTCATATCTATGAGGACCTAAAGAGCCTGCAGATGTGGACTAGTGGACGAGGAGGAGCATAGAGAACAATGTGAGCAAATGGAAAATGATTCTCCTTATTAGGAAGAATGGCAAGACGGAACTCTTAAAAAGTTGCATGAAGTCAGAAAATGTTTATACACCGTTGGATCGTATTGTACTGGCTTGTGAGAAAGAAAGTAAATAGCAAGCAGTGAGGAACACGAACACACACACACACACACACACACACACACACACACACACACACACACACACACACACACACACACACACACACACCTACCTTTTATAAAAGTGTCTTGATGTACTAAGGGTCACTGCAATTATCAACGTCAGTAAAACCAAGGAGCTCGCCATCAACTTCAGGAAGCAAAGTAGATTACATTCCTCAATCTGCATCAGTTGCAGAACTGGAGATGGTTGAGAGCTTCAAGTTCCCAGGTGTAAAACTCACAGACGCTTTGTCCTGGACCAAGCACATTGATGCTGCAGTGAAGACATCACAACCATGTCCTACTTCCTCTGAAAACTAAAGAAATTCCTGTATCTTTAGTGATTCGTACTAATTTCTCCCGATCCGGCTGCATCACAGTTTAGTTTGGCAACTGCTCTGCCCTGGACCACAAAAAAATAGTTGTGGACACAGCTCCGTCCATCGCACAAAGCAGCCCCCTCCTCATAGACTCCAATTACACTTCAGGCTGCTTCGGGAAAGCAGCCAACGTAATCAAGGACTTTTCGCACTCCTATCTTCCCCTTTCCCCTAAGCTTGAAAGTATATGTCACAATATTCAAGAACTGCTTCCTCCCACCTGTTTTCAGACTCTTGAACGACCTTCATAAGCTAAGGATGGATTTATAATCTCCCAAGCTATCTTGTTGTAACCCTTACACTTATTTTTATCTGCATTTTCTCAGGGACTTTCTTCCTTGGAGTGTAGGATGCTGAGAAATCTTATAGAGATGTTTAAAATCATGGGGGGAATAGAAAGGATGAATGCACACATTTTGCCATGGTAAGGTAATCACAAACGAGAAGGTATAGGTTTAAGCAGAGAGGGGAAAGATTTAATAGGAAGCTGAAGGGCAACCACTTTTCACATGAAGGGTGATGGATATGTGTAATGAGCAGCCATGTGTAAAGTAGTTGAAGCAGATACAATAACAACATTTAAAAGACATTAGACAGGTTCACGGATAGGATATGTTTCGAGGTTATAGACCATACGTGGGACTAGCTTGGATGGGATACCTTTGTCGGCATGGACGTTAGGTCGAAGGGTCTGATTCTGTGCTGTACGACTCTATGATTGGTTATTTAAATATGACAGCACAGAACTAAGAAATGGTCAACTATTTAGGGCTCAGATGATAATTTTTTTAATACAAATTTATATGCTTTAAAATTAAAGTTATTTATGCTGAAATCCTGTCACCGGAGTTTGAAGCTGACCCTCAGTGCTGTCAGCGCTGAGTTTGTGTACTCTGCTGTGTGCGTTTCATTCAATTGCTCTGGTTTCCTACCACATCCCAAAGATGGTAGGTAAGTTGACCATGGTAAATTGGAACCCTCTCCCTGTCTGCAGTATGAAAGTAAGTGGAATAATCTGGGGGAAGTTAATGGAATGTGGAGAGAATGAAATGGGATTAATGCAATATTGGTATAAATGTGCAGTTGATGGACTTGGTGGGCCGAAGGGTCTTTGTCTGTGCTCTGTAACTTGGTGACACAGTGTGTAGCACAGTGGCACAGCGGTAGAGTTGCTGCCTTACAGCAACAGAGAAGCAGGTTCGATCCTGACCTCGGATGCTGTCTGCACCGAGTTTGTACATTCTCCTTGTGACTGCGTTAGTCTCCACCAGGTGCTCTGGTTTCCTCCCACATTCCAAAGACATTCAGGTTTGCAGGTTAATTGGCTTCTGTAAATTGTCGGCACGGACTCAGTGGGTTCAAGTGCCTGTTTCCACACTGTATCTCTAAACTAACTAAAGACTGACTAAAGCTGCAGAACTTTCAGTAGAAGATATGAATATAATAAGTATAGACTGGGAAAAGCTAAAGTTGTGAAGGCTTCTCCTGATGCAATTGGAGGGAAATAATTTGGTTGGGAATGGTTAAAAATAGAAAAGCCTTTTTTGGTTTACTAGACCTCTTCTAGTCTTTGCTGATTCTTTACTGTCTTATGTTATAAATAAATCTGAAGAAATGCTTATGGAAAAACAAACAAACCAAGAGACTGTAGTAATCACTGTCCCTGCCTCTCACAGCTCAATCCACCACACTATAGTTTTGCAGCCTGTATTTTTAACCCTCTCTCTCCCTCTCAGAGATGACCACACATTTGCAACCTGCTCCTTTTTAATTCTGTTCAGGATTACGGAATTTAAATCCAGGCGTGTTTGACTGAATGGTATTTTCCGAAATTGGAAGCAGTTGACCGAGTGGAAGACACAACTGTTCACCAATTCCACAGTACAGTCAATGTTGATAGATTGGGTTGGATTTTAAATAGATTGCAGTGCCATGCTCTGTGAAATCAGGTGCCCAGCAAGAAGCAAAGTGCTTCCTTTTGGAAGCTGGCGGTGGGTGGGTAATGGGGAAAGTCAACCCCAGCTTAGCGTTGCCTCTGAGTTATGGGTTCAAGTCCTGCCCAACTGAAGGATACCCGCTGTGCCAGGGGTGCCACCTTTTTACATTTTATCAAGACAATTAACCTACAAACCTGTACGTCTTTGGAGTGTGGGTGGAAACCGAAGATCTCGGAGAAAACCCACGCAGATCACGGGGAGAACGTACAAACTCCTTACGGACAGCACCCGTAGTCGGGATCGAACCCGTGTCTCTGGCGCTGCCGGATATAATCATGTGAAGTCTTTCCACTAACTGGATTAACAGCCAACAAAAAAAGCTTGTCGCTGTACCTTGGTGCACATGAGGAAACACAATGAAACTAAACTATACTCAAACTCTCTCTGCTCCTGTTGAGATGTTTCTCGAAATCTCTTTGACCAAGTTGTAGCTCAGTGTGAAAGCTTTGCTTTCTTCATTAATGTAAGTGTAGACGGCCATGGAGGGGTAACAATAACTTGGAGGCAGGAAAAGCAGTGCCACTGCATGAGTTCATTCTCAACCCATCCCGGCTGCACCCACTCCCCTTCCTGAAGTGAGGAAGAAACCCAACAAATATCAGCGATGACGACATCCTATTTTAAGGTCTTGTGAAGGATCATCCAGGATAAGGATTAGAATAAATAAACAAATCCAAGCCACAGGTTAGAGAGGCTGAAGAGAGATCTCACCCAAGATACAGGCAACTTGAAGCAAGACCTGCCGAATCCGAAACGAACACAGATTGTGTCTTTTAAGCAAGTTCCTTCTTCACCTTTTCCTCGGAATCAGACGATTTTATTTTTCCTTGCCGACTCCAACTTTCGATGGTTGTTACCATGTGGGGAGAGGGGGAGGAAAGCTCTGGTGCCACTTGCTCCCCTGCCAACAACCCGAGTCTCCCCTCGTGCCCCAGGCACTGAACCTGACGGTTGGCCCCGTCCCCGATGCCCACCTCCTCGCCGAGTTCCCAGTGCCCACGCCAGGGCATGCCCGCAGGGTGGTCCGACCTCTCGCCATGAGTGCCATGGTGCCTGGTCCCCTCCTGAGGCCAGCCCTGGCCGGCTTGTGGCAGGGCCCGGCCTGCCCGCTATCCTGCAGCGTCGCCAATGAAGACGAGGATGAACTTCTCCCCCTGTACTCGTTCGTGCTGGAGAACCCTCGACCCAAGAGGCAGCGCAGGAAGAACAGGGACTGTTGTGCGTGGAACCGTAAGAGCAGCCACTTTCTTTCAGTCCGTACGTGATATTGGTGATTTTAGAATCTCTTTGCTTGCTTTGTGCGTGTGGTGTTTTTTCCATTTCAAATGTGCTATTCCCCAACGCCTTTTACTGTTCTATTACTGATTGCCATAGTGTTGGTTTCCACCTGTACACACCTGGCGTGGAACAGGACAGAGTCTCCTATGGTTCCCTCTCCAACCTGCCTTTCCTCGGGGATATCTGGCTGGTTTTCCTCATTGCACTCTTCATCCCCACCTCTCCCCCATTTGTTCAGGATAAAGGGGAAATCTTTTAGGACTGTGATGACAAAAACATTTTTCACACAGAGAGTGGTGAATCTGTGGAATTCTCTGCCACAGAATGTAGTTGAGGCCAGTTCATTGGCTATATTTAAGAGGGAGTTAGATGTGGCCCTTGCGGCTAATGGGATCAGGGGGTATGGAGAGAAGGCTACTGAGTTGGATGATCAGCCATGATCATATTGAATGGCGGGTGCAGGTTTGAAGGGCCGAATGGCCTACTCCTGCACCTATTTTCTATGTTTCTATGTTCAGGCAATGCGGCCAATCTGGTGCCTGCTTGTTGTGCTGGAGCGCTCTGCGGGTCATGGAGGTGTACAGCAGGGATACAGACCATTCGGCCCACAATGTCCATCACCTGGCTTTGGCGCCATCTTGTAGCCAGCACCATTGCGGACCAGCGGGGCCGAATGGCCTGTTTCCATGCTCTATGACTATAAGGCTAGTGTAGAGCAATAGTACCATTGTAGACCAATGGGGCCGAATGACCTGTTTCTGCATCATACATTCTGTGTATATATATATACACGTCCCGGTGTCTGTGCCTGAGGTGATATATTCGGCCATCTTCTGCTGAGCAGCCACTGGCCTGTAGCATCAGTGCGGAGGGTGTGACACCAGCTTATTTGCTAAGCAGAATCGATTGCTGAGCACTTGTTAAGGCTCTTCCCAAAGCCCAGCCTGTCGTTATTAATTTGCAGCAGCAGCCCAGACAGGATTTAATTCCTGTCCACAGCTGTCAGCAGGGTGATCTGCGAGCCGCTGTAATCTCCTTCTGTGAGATTTTGCCATGAGCTCATGCTAAGTAATCCCCAGCATCCTGCCGAAGGGTTCTGGATTCTTGCAAGGAGCGTGTGGAAGGAAATGGAGCACCTTTGGGATGATGGGAGAAACGTACGCAACACTTTTTGTTCCCGCCCATCCCCTGTCTCCCCACTCTGGCCCTCACTCAGTGGGTAAACTACGCCCGTGTCTGCTACTAGGGGGCTGGTAGTTCAGGCCCCATTCATGCTTACATTGGCCAGAGGTGGGATAAATCAGGCTCGCCTACTAGAGGGGCGGGACAGTAGCGCAGCGGTAAAGTTGCTGCCTTACAGCGCCAGACACCCTGGTTCGATCCTAACAACAGGTGCTGTCTGTACGGAGTTTGTATATTCTCCCTGTGACCTGCGCGAGTTTGCTCCGGGTTCCCCCCGCACTCCAAAGGCGTACAGGTTTATAGGTTATTTGGTTTTTGTAAATTAGTGCCTAGTGCGTAGGATATTGCTAGTGTACGGGGTGATCGCTGGTCAGCGTGGACGCAGTGGGCCAAAGGTCCGGTTTCCTCGCTGTATCTCTAAAGTCTAAAAGTCTAACGATCAGGAAGAAACTAACTCAGCCCACCACGGTGATCTACCGATCAGCTTCCGCAAGAGCCTGTCTCTGCCTTGCCGACACCTCTGAGGCAGAAGGATGTGAGTCTGAGTTGCAAATGGAGGCTCACTGCAGGACAGCTGACCTGTCAGCAACACTCTCCCTCATCTGCTGTCCAGGCTGCATGATAATAATCTGGTGGAACAGGGGAGTTGACCCTAGCGTTTACGATACGATAGAACTTTATTTATCCCAAGAGAGAAATTGATCTGCCAACGATCATAAAAACACAAGATACATGGAATTAAAGTGACGAGTGGAAAGGTTTGCGGATGTTCAAAGATTTGGGGAGCGGGGGGGGGGGGGGGGGGGGGGGGGGGGGGCGTCAGCCTACTAATTGCCCTTAATATGGGGTGGATAGTAAAATTGATGGAATCGCGGAGAGAGGCACAGTGGTGTAGTGGTAGAGTTGCTGCCTTACAGCACCAGAGATCCAGATTCGATCCTGACTACGGGTGCTGTCTGGACGGAGTTTGTACGTTCTCTCTGGTGGCTCCGGTGTACTCCCACATTCAAAAGACATACAGGTTTGTAGGTTAATTGGCTTTGGTACGTTGTTAAATTGTCTCTGGTGTGTAGGATAGTGTTAGTGTACGGGGTGATCGCTGGTAAGTGTGGATTCAGGTAGTGCCAAGAGTAAAATACCATGTTGCAGAATAGTGTTACAGCGTTATAGCATTACAGCTACAGAGAAAAATGCAAAGTCTGCAATGAGGTACGTTAGCTTATAGGAGGAATGTTCAGAAATCTGATCCAGCGGGGAAGAAGCTGTCCCGGAATCTGGCGGACCATGCTTTCAAGCTTTTGTAGTTTCTGCCCGACAGAGAGGAGAGAAGAGGGAATGTTCTCTTGGAAATGGTCCTTGATTATGTTGGCTGCTTTCCTGAGGCAGCGCGATGTGTAGATGGAGTTGATGGTGGAAGGTTGGGGGAAACTGGGGTGTGCGAGGGGGTGTGATGGACTGGGCCACATTGAGGTGATGGGAATTTGAATAACAAACGATTGCTCCATCAGATCCTTTGGTGCTTCTTAAACCGAGTCAAGGGAGACTGATTTTGCAGAAGGGAGTTTTGCAGAGGTTGGAGCCACAGCAGTTGAAGAAACTACTGCCATCAGGAACCAGTTCAGGCTATCGGCCACAGAGATGGTGGCTGAATAGGTTTGGTACATGTGATGACACAAAGAGCAGTACTGTGGTTTCCCACTGCTTGTCAGAGAGCAAGAGTGAGGGAGGTTGTTCAGGAGCCATGGTCTCAGCTTCCAGCCCAGGCTCAGGCACAGGCAGAGGGAATGCTACGTCGAATGGCTTTGATCAGTGTGAGTTACCTCCGACAGAGGAGCGAATAAGGTGGCACAGAGGCCCAGCGGGAGAGTTGCTGCCTTACAGCGCCAAAGACCCGGGTTCGTTCATGACTATGGGTGCTGTCTGCACGGAGTTTGTACATTCTCTCTGTGACCGCGTGGGTTTTCACCGGCTGTTCCACACGCCAAAGACACACAGGTGTGCAGGTTAATGGGCTTAAAAATGTACATTATCCTTTGTGTGTAGGATAGTGTCAGTGTGCGGGGATGGCTGGCGTGCACTCGGTGGGCCAAAGGGCCTGTTTCCGCCTTGTATCTCTAAACTAACCTAAAACTAGAGAGGGTATACTGCAGGAACAAAGACAAAATATGCAGGGGATTAGTTGGCCCTGCTGGAGATGTCAGGGGGGCCAGCTTCAGTTTCTGCTGGAGTGGATGTTTTCATCTGCACTGTCTGGCTGCCAGCTCTGTATTGAGTCGAACACTGCGTCTTGCAAGAATCGATTGAGGTCCAGTCATGTGCCAAGAATCGTGCAGTCTCCCCGTGGGAATATTTCCTAACCCTAACCCCTTCCTCAGAAACCTGTGTATTGAATAATTCATGGGATTTAACTAATGACAGTTAGAAATGAGTTAGAAATATACTTTCTGAAGTTGAGGGTGAAAATCACCCCTCTGCCCAGGCTTAAAGGGGGGGTCTGAGACCGTGGAGTCGGGTTGCACCATTTTCCCAGTTCCCCCGCCTAGTTTCCCTTTGACTGTAACCCGCACCATCCCCATAGCACAAAAGCACGATGGCGCAGCGATAGAGTTGCTGCCTTACAGCACCAGAGACCCCGGTTAGATCCTGACTACGGATGCTGCCTGTACGGAGATTGTACATTCTCCCCGTGACCTGCGTGGGTTTTATCCGAGTGCTTCGGTTTCCTCCCACACTCCAAAGTCGTACAGGTTTGTAGATTAATTAGCTTTGTATAATTATAAATCTGTCCCCTGTGCCGGTAGGATGGTGTTAGTGTGAGGGGATCGCTGTGCGGCATGGACTCTGTGGGCCAAAGGGCCTGTTTCTGCGCTGTATCTCTAAACTAGACTAAATCCCCATGGACCTCCATGATCCCTGCTCTGTGTCAGATCTCTGATGCCCCATGGGCTCATTAAAAGATGTGTGCCAAAAATATCGCAGCTGCTGGAAATCTGAAATTAATCAGATTAATTCATCTCAGCTGTCTGCTAAAAATACACAGCGCGTTAGTCAAGAACAGAACAATGTAAATCTTACTTGCTGCAGCTTTACAGACTCATTATTGCAGCAACATAACAAAAAAATAGATTGAAAATAATGATACAATAAATGATCAGTTACATCAGGTAACCAGTTCATAATAGTGCAAGCCAAAGTCCATAGTGCAATCTTAATACAAAGTCCTTTGTAGCTCTGTGCTGTGGTAAAGTTGTGGTTAGAGATGTGCCGTGTGGTTCAATAGCCTGATTATAAGGGATAGGAGTGGAATTAGGACATTCGGCCCATCACATCTACTCCACCATTCAATCATGGCTGATCAATCTCTCCCTCCTAACGCCATTCTCCTGCCTTCTCCCCATAATCTCTGACATCTGTACTAATCAATAATCTAATCTGATGGTTGCTGGGAAGAAGCTGTCTTGAACCTGGAGGTAATGGTTCTAAGGCTCCTGAAACTTCTTCCCAAGCGTAGCAGTGAGATGAGAGCGTGGTTACGGTGGGTGGGTCTTTGATATTAGCTGATTCTTTGAGGCAGTGCTGCTGTAGATCACTTCAATGGCAGCACGTGTAGGGATTGAACCAGGGGTTTAGTTTAGTTTAGAGATATATAGCGTGGAGACAGGCCCTTCAGTCCACCGAGTCCGCGCTGACCAACGATCACCCCGTACACGAGTTCTATCAAGAAGCCAATTAATCTACAACCTTGCATGTTTTTGGAATATGGGAGGAAACTAGAATGCACAGAGAAAACCAACGCACTTACAGGGAGAACGTACAAACTCTGTACAGACAGCACCCATAGTCAGAATCGAACCCAGGTCTCTGCTGCTGTAAGGCGGCAGCTCTACCACTGGCTACTCTGCTCTGCTTGGAGTCACAGAATACTTTAGTTTTCATAGAGGATAGAATAGTGCAGGGTACAGGGCAAGACTAGACCCTGTTGCTAAATGAACTAATCTCCTCTTACTGCATGTAATCCATATTTCTCCATAACCTGCATATCCATGTGCCTATTGAAAGGGATCTTAAACCCCACTATCGTATCTGCTTGTACCACCATCAATGGCACCCATGTCTCCTTGTGTAAAAAGGCCGTCCTGCACATCTCCTTTAAACCTCCCTGCTTCGTCCTGAAAGCTATGCCCTCTAGTGGACAAGTCTAAAAAGAGCACACATAAGCAGAGGGATGGAGCAGACCATAATAACATCAGGTTACAAAGAAATGGTGGATCGACTGTCGGTACCTGTAATCCGGGTTGGATCCGAAACCCCGAGGCAGAAGATGGAAACATAAGCAAGCACCCAGCAAACACACATGGCTGTGGTAGCGAGACTGGGTTAAAACATGGTCGTAAGTCGGAGAGCAGGAGACAACGCGGAAGGGGACCAGTGAGAGAGCATGGTGCCGAACTCTCGCTGGAGAGAGGACTCTCGTCTGAAGAAGGGTCTCTCCAGGAAACATCGCCCATTCCTTTATCCAGAGATGCTGCCTGCCCCGCTGAGTTACTCTGCAATTTTGTGTCTATCTTCGGTGTAAACCAGCATCTGCAGTTCCTTCCTACATAAAAATATTGTTCATGTTTGCTCTGAATTTGTCCTGAAAGCAAATGTGGATTGATGGGAGCAAACGATTTATAATTCCCATCAGAACAAATGTATATAAATGCACATTATTATTGTTGCAATCACTGATTGTCATCCACTCAGCCGATAATGATTTGATGGGTGAGGCAGTGTGAGATTCAAGATACAAGATACAAGATACATTTAATTGTCATTCAGGGATAAAGCTGTTTTAATTGGCAATGTCCATGCACATCCATTCATACAGTACAATTGAAAGCTATCTTTTTTATTATCCACAAGATCATCTTCTTATCGAGTCCACACCCAAGATTAGAAGTTGTTCAGCCAGAGCTGAACACATGTCTCGGCATCTGCATACAATGGTGTCTGTCTTGTCACTTCTTGTGCGTGGTGGTGGAAAGATTGGTGGAAACAGGGCCGTGACGTGAACACTCTTTCCTTGACCCCATCCACAAGATAAAAGGCGCCATTGGCAATCCCAGCATGTATTGCCCATTCCAAGTTGCCCCTGAGAAGGTAGTGGTGAGCCACCATCTTGAACCCTTACAGTGAAGGAACTCTCATAATGTTTGACATAGAGTTATGCACTACAGACATGGCCCATTGGACCCATGCCCACCAAGATTCGTTCCAGGGCTGGTCTCATTTGCCTGTATTTGGCCAGTATCCATCTCAACCTTTCCTCTCCACGAACTTGTCCAAATGTCTCTGAAATGTTAGAGGCGAGTACAATTGCAACATTTCCTCTGGCAGCTCGTTCCAACTACCCACCAATCTCTGCGTGAAAAACCTGCTCTTCAGGTTTAGTTTGGTTTATTATTGTGATGTGTACAGTGATACAATTAAATGCTTGTTCTACATGCTATCCAGTCAAATCATACCAAAGATGACTACATTGGACAGAAAATGCTGGAGTAGCGCAGAGGGTCAGGCAGCATCTCTGGAGAAAAGAAATAGGTGGTTTCGGATCGAGACCTTTCACCAGACGAAACGGTCTGAAGAAGGGTCTCAACCCAAAACGTGAGTCTGAAGAAGGTCTTCACCCGAAACCACACCTATTCCTTTTCTCCAGAGATGCTGCCAATAGACAATAGACAATAGGTGCAGTAGGAGGCCATTCAGCCCTTCGAGCCAGCACCGCCATTCAATGTGATCATGGCTGATCATCCCCAATCAGTACCCTGTTCCTGCCTTCTCCCCATATCCCCTGTTCCTGCCTTCTACCCATAGCCCTATCTAACTCTCTCTTGAAAACCTCCAGAGAACCTGCCTCCACCGCCTTCTGAGGCAGAGAATTCCACAGACTCACCACTCTCTGTGAGAAAAAGTGTTTCCTTGTCTCCGTTCTAAATGGCTTCCTCCTTATCAATCCAGGACACCTAAAGGCCTGTTGTCCTGGGTTGATGAAGTAAAGGTCGTAAGGAATAGGAGTAGAATTAGGCCATTTGGTCTAATTCTGCCATTGATCCATTCTCCCTCCTAAGCCCATCCTCTTTCCTTGTCCCCATAACCCCTGACACCTGTACTAATCAGAATTAGTCGGCCAGGCCCAGTGCAATGCCTTTGGTTCCTTCTACCACTGCTCCCTGCAGCTACCGCAAGCTGTGCTCGACCCACTCGCTCAACAGGCTGCTGCGTGGTCCCCTGTGAGGATCTCCTCCAACACGGTGCCCAATGACCAATGCAACTCTGTGTCCGTTTCTTCCAGCAGTCACCCCCTCTGCTTCTGTGCACCGAGGCACCACACCCCACTTCCTGAACCCACCACAGAATTTTAAGCTGCTTTCCGAAGAGCAAATAGTGAGTTTGCGGACCTTTCACTGCAGCTGATTTCCCCCTTCACCTTTCACCAGCATAATCAAGGATGCATCGCACCCTAGTCACTCCCTCTTCTCCCCTCTCCCATTGAGAAAAAGTTATAGAAGTGTGAAAACGCACATCTCCAGATTCAGAGATAGTTTCTTCCCAGCTGTTATCAGGCAACTAAACCATCCTAATAACAACTAGAGAGCAGTCCTGAGCAACTATCTACCTCGTTAGAGACCCTCGGGCTATCTTTGATTGGACTTTACTGGACTTTATCTTGCACTAAACGTTATTCACATTATTTCCCTTCATCATGTATCTGTACATTGTGGATGGCTGGAGTGTAATCATGTTGGCAGGCAACAAAAGCTTTTCACTGTACCTCGATACACGTGGCAATAAACTAAACTCACCTCTGGTTGCAATTGGTCCCTTCCCACCTTATATTTATGCCCTCTAGATTTAGACTCCAACTCCCTTGCCTTGAAAAAAAGACTGCGACCATCCACCCTATCCATGCCCATCATGATTTTATGTGCAAGGTCACCCCTCGGCCTCCTTTGCTCCAGGAAAAACAAGTCACAGTCTCTCCTTAAGGGTGCTAGGATGAGAGTTTCAGGGTCTCGGCCCAACAATGATGAAGGAACGAAGAACATATGTGCAGTCAAGTGGTGTGTGTATGTGGTGTACTTGTCTCCTCTGTGCGGGCAGGTGTGGCTTTGGCAGATGTTGAGGAGGAGTTGTACACTGGAGCTTCTATGTTTCTCAGTGCAGGTACATTTAAATGTTTATTAACGTTTCAACTTGCTGCTGTTTACCTCCACGCTCTTCATTTTTCAGTTACAATTTTGGCCACCGATCTTTAGAAAGGATATCCCGCATAGTTTTGATTAGAGATACAGACCCTTCGGCCCACCGAATCCACGCCGACCAGTGATCCCCATACTAGCACTATCCTACACACACTAGAGACAATTTACAATTTTACCAAAGCCGATGACACTAAACCTGCAGATCTTTGGACTGTGGGAGGAAACCGGAGCACCCGGAGAAAACCCACGTAGGTCGTGCAAACTCTGTACTTACAGCACCCACAGTCAGGATCGAACCCTGATCTCTGGCACTGTAAGGCAGCAGCTCTAACGCTGTGCCACCGTTGCGCTGGAGAGTGCCGTGAAGGCTCCTCAGAAGGTCACCAGCAATAAGTGGAGAGCGAGTGAATGGGAGTTGTTCACCTGGTGACAGGGAAGGTTTCAGGATGGTTTGATGGAGCCGTTCAGCATCTTGAGGAGAGTTGATGGGCATAAACTGCAGTCAGTGGCAGCAAGGTTCGTAACTGGTGGACAACTTCAAAAGAATTCCTCAAATTACCCGAGTGGAAACGAGAAAATTCTTAACTCAGTAAACTGCTGCCTGAGAGGGCAGTGAAGCCGATTCACTACCTTTCAAAACCAAATTGATTTTTCACTTAAAATAAGGGGGCAAAAAGCTGAGCATTGGAGAAATGGCAGGTGTGTGGAGCTAATTGAACATTGTTCAAAGAGCAAGTACAATAGGCTTCCTCCCCTGGAACGGTAAGCTGCATTAATTCAGGATGCCATAAATCTTGGAAATCAGAATTAGATTTATTAGTGAAGGCCCTAAGGAATTGTGGAGTGCACAGACAAGTGAAGAATTGGAGAGCATCGGAGCCTAAATTATCTTGGAGCTGAACAGTAGCGCAACAGGTAGAGCCACTGCTTCATTGCTCCAGAGACCTGGGTTCAATCCTGGCCTCAGGTGCTGACACGAAGGAGGTTGCACAAACTCCCTATGACTGCTTAAATTCCATGAGAGTGCTCCAGTTTCCTTCCACGTCCTAAAGACATGCAGTTCCATAGGTTAATTGGCAGCTATAAATGTACCCTAACGAAATGTAAGTGGATAATAGAGTTGATGGGAATGTGAAGAGAATGGGTTGCAGGAAAAATTAGCAGGGAGTTGGATTGTTCTGTGAACTGGCACTAAATTAGTGAGTTGGACTTCCTCTCGCCTTGCTGAATATCCCTGATCAGTTCCTGCCATCCCAAATGCACGTAAATCCCATCCCTTGGGACCATCATTTCACCATCACTGAGTAAGATTTCCCAGCATATAATTATTTGGCTTATCCCTGTTGCCCTTATGAAGTAAAGGTCTGAATGGCCTATCAAAGAATCAAACAACATAGAAACAGGCCCTTCAGCCAAACTTGTCCATGGCGACCAAGATATCTCATCTAAGCTGGTCCTATTTGCTTGCTTTTGTCCAATATTCCTTTAAACTTTTCGTATTCATGTACCTATCCAAATGTCTTTTAAATGTTGTTGTACCTGCCTCAACTACTTCCTCTGGCAACATGTTCCATATACCCACCACCCTCTGAAAAAAATCACCCCTCGGGTACCTAATACATCTTTTCCCTGTCGCCTTAAGCCATGCCCTCTAGTTCTTGATTTCGCAACCGGGGAAAAATTGTGTACATTCGCCCCATCTATGCCCCACCTGATTTTATACACAAGATCTTGAACCTTTGCAGCAGATTGTTGCTCCCGATTCCAGCAACTGCATTCTCTCATGTGTCTCTAATTAAATTAGCGAGTTGGACTTCTCCTCGCCTTGCTGAATATCCCTGATCAGTTCCTGCCATCCCAAATGCACATAAATCCCATCCCTTTGGATTTTCTCCCATAATTTCACCATCACTGAGTAAGATTTCCCAGCATATAATAATCTGGTTTATCCCTGTTGCCCTTATGAAGTAAAGGAAAAATATTAGCTCTCCTCCGATCTTCCTGCCTCTAGCCTGTGGCTGATGAAGATGCAGAATTCCATGTCTGGGTCCCAGCTATTTCACTTCCCGTAGCAACCTGACACCAATCTCATCTGGCATGGGAGACCCTAATGCATGTCCAGTTATCTGATACGCATTCCTGCATCTGCAGTCTCTTGTGTCTCCATGACATCTAACGCTGCCATTCAACATCATACTGACTGTCCTCTTTCCTTGATTGTGATATCTATAAAAGATTTGGACAAAAATTAGATGGTGTGATTAGTAACTTTGCAGACGATACAAAATTTGGTCGAGTTGTGGGTAATGAGGAAGGTTGTCAAATAACTCATCAGGATCTAGACCAGTGGTTCCCAACCTTTTTTTTGGCCATGCCCCACCTAATCACCTCTAAAATCCTGATGCCCACCCCCCCCCCCCCCCCCCCCCCCCCCCCCCCCATGTGTGGTGATATATAATTCTTATAATTTAAAAAGTGAACTCCATTTCAGCTGAAGAAGCTTAAAACACCAATACATTGGTTGTAATAACTACACAATAAAGACCTTTTTTACCCCAAAAAAAATATTTACTCAAAATAACATCTGAAACATAAACTACATATGTTTACCTGATGGAAAATCCTAAAAAATAAAAATCAAATTGCCCCCCTGTGGCTCAATTGCCCCCATTAAAAATCAAATTGCCCCACGTTGGGAACCACTGATCAAGACCATTCGGGGATGTGGGTAGAGAAATGGCAGATGGAGTTTAATCTGAGCAAGTGTGAGATGTTGCACTTTGGGAGGTCAAATATAAGAGGAGATTATGCAGTGAATGGCAGGACCCATAGGGGGACTGATGCACAGAGGGATCTTGGGGTGTAAGTCCATAGCTCCCTGCTATATATTGGTTAGGCATTATTTGGAATATTGTGCACAGTCCTGGTTGATCCATTGCAGCAAGGATGTGGAAAGGATATTGCCTGGAGTAGAGAGTATATACTATCAGGAGAGGTTGGACACATTTGAATTGTTTTCTCTGGACCGTTGGGGGGAACCTGATATGTTGTTACTATGTTTATGTATATATGTATAACATGTATATAAATATGAGAGGCCACAGGATAGAATCAGAACTTTTTGCTCAGTGTGAAACGTCAAGTATATTAGAGGGCATACCTTTAAATTGGGAGTGGGAAAGTTTAAAGCAGATGAGAGGGACAAATTTTTCCACACAGTCAAGAATGCTTGGAACACGCTGCTGGGAGTGATGGTGGAAGCAGACACGATAGTGGCATTTAATAGATTTTAATGCAGGGAATGAAGTAATACACATCATACGCATGCAGAAGGGACTAACCTGGCATCATGTTCGGCACAGACACCATGAGCCGAAGGGCCCGTGGAGTGCTGCACTGTTCAATGTTCTCTCAACCTCCCTCTGTCTGCCCACTGGACTTGATGGATTTAACCTCTGCATTTTGCTCCCCAACTGCTGCACTGCCTTCAACTAACTATTTGAAGAAGAGGAAGGGAATAACCATGTCCTGCCAAATATAACAGCCTTTCAAGCAACTTTGTCTGTTTAAAAAAACCCATTAAGTACAATGGATGCTGGAGCTGAGAGCAAAAACAGGAAACTCTGGAACTAAACAGGTGGCCGATGAACACCCAACAAAACCAATTGTTCGTTCAGTACTTCATTGATGGTAGTGATGCCTTGTGCGGGTAAAATTGTTGTCTTGTTCCTACCACAACAGGATGTACTAAGGTAGTGACAGGTGCTATATGAATGTGGGTGCCTCTGACAGATTGGTTTGAAGGCCCGTGACTAAATTAAGAGCATCTTAATATCTTAATAGGTATCTTCATCTGCATCTGGTTGCCTCTCAATGAGCTTCACCACATCACACTCCCTGACAGCTGCCCTGTGGAATCCAACAGCAGAGGCAAAGCAGACTGTGTCAGGCCACTGCCTCTGATCAGCTCACTCCATCTCATTGATCAGCTCTATGTGGTTTTGTGGTTCTGCTTTGTTTTTGTGCAGCTCCACCGTGCCTTTGTCTGTCTCTCCTCTCTCTCCCCACATCTGTCCTCTTTATCTCTCTCTCTCTCTCTCTCTCTCTCTCTCTCTCTCTCTCTTTCTCTCTCTCTCTCTCTCTCTCTCTCATCTCTCTCTCTCTCTCTTTTTTTTGAGGGGCCGGGGGGGCACGGCATCACTGGGGAAGGCTGGTTCCTGAACGCAAAACGGGAGAACGGCTCCAGGCTCCAGGCAGGGCCCCAGTATGGGGGGGGGGGGGGGGGGGACATGGTCAGGGGGTGACGTCACTTGCAGCGTGAGCGGGGTTTTTTTTTCAAAGTCTTTGCAGATTTTTGAACATTTTCATTAATAACTAGAGATGAACTAGAAGCATGAATTTTTCAGATAAGGGGATTTTGGACACTACTGGAATATGTAAAAAATTTACCGTTAGCATGTCGGTTTTTTTAGATGTGATCACACACACACACACACACACACACACACACACACACACACACACACACACACACACACACACACACTCACGATCAGAGTTTTAATAGTCCTATGATGTGTGAGAGAGATATATATATGTTATTGTAAAGGAAATACTAAGAATATGATTGTGTCCCAGACTAGACGGTAGATAAGAAGTCCCTTTTGAAGTTGAGTAATGACTGCATGTGAAAACACAGTGACTAATCTGAAATTTGCAAGATCCCACAAACAGAATTATGAAATTACTGGGTAAATGCTGTATTAGTATGCAGGATTAGTAATGTCCTGAAGATCTCCCTGCTCTTCTTTGAAAGTGTTATGGAATTGTTGACACTCACGTGAGAAGGCGATGAGCCTTGGTTTGGAATTGGTTAAATATTGTAATGTGCACTTAGATACAGTGAAAAAGTTTGTTTTGCATGCTAACCCATCAAATCATACCATACATGAGCACAACAAACCATACACAAGATACAACAGGTAGTGCAAAGGGAAACCAGAGTGCAGAATATAGTATGCCCCGTGTCCCACTTAAGAAACCTGAACGGAGACCTCTGGAGACTTTGCGCCCCACCCAAGGTTTCCGTGCGGTTCCTGGAGGTTGCAGGTGGTTGCCGGAGGTTGCAGGTAGTGGAAGCCGGTAGGGAGACTGACAAAAACCTCCTGGTACCACACGGAAACCTTGGACGCAAAGTCTCCAGAGGTTTCCGTTCAGGTTCCCTAAGTGGGACAGGGGCATTACAGCTGCAGAGGAAATGCAGATAAAAAAAGTACATGGGCTGCAGCAAGCTAGATTCATCCTTAACATATGAGAGGTCTGTTCAATAGTCTGTTAATTGCAGCTGTTTCTGAATTTTGATGGTACACGCTTTCAAGGTTTTGTATCTTCTGCCTGATGGGAGAGTGGAGAAGAGGGAATGACTAGGGTGTGAGCGGACCGTGATCATGTTAGCTGCTTTTCTGAGGCAGCAAGGTATCGATGGAGTTGATGGGCGGGAGGCTGGTTTGCGTGAAGGACTGCGTCCACAACTCTCTGCAATTTCTTGCGGTCAAGGGCAGAACAAACCAAGCTACTTCTGAACATCTCTTCTGGCAGTGCAGCACTCCCTCTGCCCCACACTGGTGTGCCAAGCTGGATTTTGACATCAGGCGCCTATGCTGGGACTTATTTTCACTTGTGGAAGAATCTCAAATGAGGGACACAGTTTGAAAATAAGAGGCCGATTATTTAAAACCAAAGTATGTAGAAATATATTCTTGCACAGGATGGTGAATCTCTGGAATTCTCTGCCCCTGAGAATTGTGGAAGCTGGATCATTAGAAATATTTAAAGTGGTGTAGAATTTGGGTAGATTGAGGGCCATGAGGATCTGGCTCATAGGAGGCGTGCAGGCCCAGGGGTATGAGTTATGGATATATTGAATGGCGGGGCATGTTCAAGAGGCCCAGTGTTCTTGAACTTACAAACCTCTGGATAGTGAGCATCAGCTGGCTTTGTTTCTTCCACTAAGACATTGTGTTGCCAAGGAAGAATCCATTTAAGGCACTTTGAATTTGAGTACAGCTGCCTCCACACAGATTAATGCGAGTGCCAGACACTTAGCCCCGAGAACCCGTGTATAATTCACAACAGATCTGGCCACGGGACTGCTCCCTCTGGAATGCAGGAACCCACAAAGAACTTGTCATTCAAAGAGTGCCAGCAGTAAAGGAGAAGAACTGGTTCGGTCACCATTCCAACCCTCGTGTTTCTGACACTGTACATTTGGTTGTATGATGTTGAAATCTGAAGATGAATAATGATATAGAAACGAGGAACTGCGGAAACAGGCCCTTTGTCCTACCAAGTCGGCGCCGACCAGCGATCCCCATGCACTAGCACCATCCCACACACTAGGGACAAATTACAATCTTTTATCAAAGTCAATTAACTTACAAACCTGTATGTCTTTGGAGTGTGGGTGGAAACCAGAGCACCCGGGGGAAACCCATGCTGTCAGATGGAGAACGTACAAACTCCATACAGACAGCACCCGTTGTCAGGATCGAACCTGCTCTGTAAGGCAACAACTCTACTGCTGTGCCATTGTGTCGCCCAATGCTGGGCTACCCATTCCAGATTTATTTGCTGACTTGAATTCAAAATCCCAGCTGTCATGGTGAGATTCAAACTGTCCTCTCTTGCATCAGACCTCTGGATGCTGGTCCAGTAACTAGCCTTACCCTTTCTTGCAACCAGCTGGTTGGAGACTGACAGCAGGCTGTGTTAATTCAGTTAACTAACTCACAGTCAGAGCTAAACTGTGCATGGGATCATTCAACATGTAATTAATAGGTTAAGGATTTCCTCTGCTTCAATTTTACCCAGTATTCCATTTAAACTGAAGATAGACACTAAATGCTGGACAGTGGGATAGGCAGCATCTCTGGAGAGAAGAAATGGGTGACGTTTTGGGTCGAGACCCTTCAGACTGAGAGTCGGGAGTGGGAGACAGAGAGATATGGGTGAGTGAGGTGTGAAAGCGAGAGATCAAAGGAGACGAAGGTCAAGGAAAATGTGGAATGGTTCATAGTTAGCTGAGGGGAAGGTGACAATAAGGCATACAATCAGTAACATTTAATCAGGTGGACAGTGAAACTAATCGGAGAACTAAGATGGGGGAAGGATGGAGAGAGAGGGAAAGCAAAGGTTACTTGAAGTTAGAGAAGTCAATATTCATACCGTTGGGTTGTAAGCTACCCTAGCAAAATATGCGATGCTGTTTCTCCAATTTGTGTTGGGCCTCACTCTGACAATGGAGGCTCAGGACAAAAAGGTCAGTGTAGGAATGGGAGGGGGAGTTAAAGTGTTTAGCAACTGGAAGACCACGTAGGCCTGGGCAGACTGAGCGGAGGTGTTCAGCGAAATGATCGCCAAGCCTGCGCTTGGTCTCGCCGATGTATAGGAGTCCACTATCCTTCCTACACATTCCATTTAAACTCTTTTAGACTGTTTTAGCAGAGATTGAAATCAAACACAATAACTTCTTGATTCAGCCGTTGTCTCTTCCGTGTCCCCCTGATTTCCCTCTGGACTTACTTTGGATAATTACTTTGCTGACAATCGCTGCTTTCGAACTGGCTGGGATTGAACAAGTCCAGAACCATAGGACGAGCAGATGATAGAGAGTTGTACTGCAGAGTCCAGCTGTGGAAGACCACCCCTTCCTGCTGCCATGGGAGATCGGCTTGCTGTTTGTGGCACCATCGCAAACACATGTACAAAGAACAAGCTGTTGATTCCAAACACAGAGTGAATCTCACATTCTCTCCATCCCACTCCGCTCCCTGGTATCCTGGAGACTCCCTATCGGAGTGAAGCTAGTCATTGTTAAAATTGGCAACAAAATGATATATTCCTCTCTTCCCTGCTCTCCCAGGCCAACATCCCCAGCACTAAAGCCCTAATTACACTCATTTGGCTCCATTGGACAGGCAACATTGTTGGCGTGACTGACACTAGGTTACTGAAACAGACACACTATTCCAAATGCAGAGACCACCAACGCAAAAGATTATCTGACGAGCCAATGCACCATTGCTGCAGACTTTCGTAAACCTTGGCACAAGCTGCTTGCTCAAAGTGGAGAAGGAATATTTGAGATGAAACTTAAGGCCATCCACTTCTTGGCAAACAACATTCACCAAACCCTGCAGGAGATGACTGGAGAGGAACAGGTCATGTTTACCAATATAGAACGTATAACATAGACAAATAAAGCACAGCAACCGGCCCTTCAGCTCACCATGTCTACACCGAACATGATGCCAAGCTAGACTAATCTCATCTGCCTACATATGATGCAGGCCCCTCCATTCCTTGTACATTCATATGGTCATTTAGAAGCCTCTTAAGCATCACTATCATATTTGCCTCTACCACCAGGCACCCACCACCTCCTGTATAAAATAAAAAATTGCCCTGTACATCACCTTTAAACGTGGCTTTTTTTCACCTTCAAACTATGTCCTCTAGTTTTGGGAAAATGTTTCCCTCTCCATGTCTCTCATAATTTTATATAGGACTATCAGGTCTCCTCTCATCAACCGACATGGTAGATAAAACAAGCCAACGTGCTCAGTAATACACAGCTAATGTGGGCACATAGATAGCAAGTTCATGGATAATGAGTTACGTGTGTTATTAAAGAGTCACAGAGAGGTACTGCACAGAAACAGGCCCATCGTTGCATTGAATCCACACAAACCATCTACCACTCATTCGCTCTAATCCTTTACTAATCTCACTCTATTCCCATCAACTCCCCCCAGATTCTACCACTCATTTGGTCACCAGGGGCAATTTATAACGGCCAATTATCCTGGCAACTCGCACGTCTTTGGGACGTGGGAGGAAGCCGGAGCACCAGGGAATCACAGGGAGAACGTGCAAACTGCACGCGCATGGCACCGGAGAACAGGTTTGAACCTGTGTCTATGGAGCTGGGAGGCAGCAGCACTACCAGCTGCACCACTATGTCAGCCCGGTGTTGTTGCCAGGCTTTACAAGAACCCTGCACTTCAGCAGTGTAATAGATTGATAGTAAATCCCTTTGGGATGTTATGAGTTTGTACAAGTTTGCAATGCCAAGGCGTGATGGCAAATGCCAGCAGGATTTTTCAACATGGGTTTCTCAGCTCCTGGATGATCATAGGACCTCATCCAGCACAGTGACCCCCATTGTGTAATGTTATCCATGCCTTATTTATCAGCACCCTTGCCTCAGAGATGATTGCTGATTCATTGCTGATTCAGGGCCCAATCCATCAGCTCGGCACTGAGAGAGTGCTCCGATTCCACCTCTCCTGATCTCCCTCCACTGATCCCATCATTCCCACTCCCCTCTCCCGATTTTCCTATCTCAATTCCATCATTCCCATTCCCCTCTCCTGATTTCCCCATATCATTCCCACTCCACTCTCCTGAATTCCATCCATCTTCCCATCATTCTCACTCCATCTACTCTGATTTTCTTAGACCGATCCCATCACAACCCATTGACCCTATCATTTCTCTGTAGCACTGTAATGTATTCTCACTCCCTTGCCCAACAGCTCATCAGTCTGAAGAAGGGTCTCGACCCGAAACGTCACCCATTCCTTTTCTGCAGAGATGCTGCCTGGCCCGCTGAGTTACTCCAACATTTTGTGTCTATCTTTGTTTTAAACCAGCATCTGCAGTTGTTTCCTACACAGCTCCCCTTTAGTTTTGATTCCCACTTCCCCACAATAAGGTGTCTTCATTCTCATTGGTCTCATTGATCTCTTTAGACTTTGAACTTTACTTTAGACATTAGAGATACAGAGCGGAACAGGCCCTTCGGCCCACCGAGTCCGCGCTGACCAGCGATCACCTTGTACACTCAATCAACCTTTATTGTCATCTTGCAAGCAACAGTTGTACAGTGCAAAATGAAAAGACGTTTCCCAGTGAATAGTGGAGCATCGCACATGAAATTTAAAACATTTCACACATAATAACACTAAAAAACAATCCAGTCCCTGATGGAACAGTATAAATAGTTAAAAGCAGGTAAAACACAATGTTAAAATACAATAAACCAATCATAAAAATGTCCGGGGCAGCTGATTTGAGTGGCCAGTGCTAGTTATTAAAGTGACCGTACACTAGCACTACCTTACACACTGGGAACAATTTACAATTTTACTGGCCAATTAACCTACAAACCTGCATGGCTTTGGAGTGTGGGAGGAAACCAGGGCACCCGTAGAAAACCCACGCAGTCACTAGGAGATCGTACAAACTCCGTACTGATAGCACCCTTAGGATCGAACCCGGGTCTCTGGCGCTGTAAGGCAGCAACTCTACTACCATGACTTTTAGGTGATGCTGCTACTGCTGCGTCCTATCAAAGGATGATAGCATCTGACCGAAGTTTAAAATGTTTGGAGAAGAACTCTCAGAGAAAATGTAAAGAAAGAATGTAGTCATACACAGTGATGTCTTTCACAACCTCAGGAACCTTCGCGAGTGCTGTATTTTTTAATTAGAGAGGCAACTTGTGAAATGTAGGAAAATAGCAAGCATGAAGGTCTGAAGAAGGGTCTCGACCCGAAACGTCACCCATTCCTTCTCTCCAGAGTTGCTGCCTTACAGCACCAGAGACCCAGTTTGATCCTGACTGTGAGTGCTGTCTGTATAGAGTTTGTACGTTCTTCCTGGGACCACAAGGGGTTTTCTCCAGGTGCTCCGGTTTGTGCCGCCCTGGGTTAATGTTGATCGGGGAGTAAAAATTGATCTGGTGTACTGAGCAGAAATGCCTTTCGGTAAAAAAGTGCTGTGGGATAATTTAACATCATTCAGGGTGACAGGGGACAACCCAGATTGGCGTCTCAGCATCGGCAACATTCCTGACAGTGCAGAATTCCCACAGCAATGTAACAGAACATCAGCTGTTCACTCTGGTTCCCGAGCAGGACCTGAACATTCAGACTCATAAGCAAGAGAAGACAGACACAAAAAGCTGTAGTAGCTCAGCAGGTCAGGCAGCATCACTAAAAAAAAGGAATAGGTGACTTTTCAGGTTGAGACCCTTCTTCAAACTGAGAGCAGTCTGAAGAAGGGTCTCAACCCAAAACGTCACCTATACCTTTTCTCCAGAGATGCTGCCTGACCTGCTGAGCTACTCCAGTTTTTTGTGTCTATCTTCGGTGTAAACCAGCATGAGAAATACCTCCCTACACTTTTTATAAGCAAGAGACCTACAGTACCCACTGTGGCAAGAGTCCTATGATATGGCACTCAGGTAGTGGTAGTTTGGAACAATGGTAAGATGTATTGTTGTACTGGTACTGGTTTATTATTATCGTGTGTACCGAGATACAGTGAAAAATCATTTTTTTGTGCTGTACAGTCAAATCATACTGTAAATAGATGGGGCAAATGCGGGGCAGGTTTTCTACATAGAGTTGTGGGTGCCTCAAACGCACTGCTAGCGGTGGTAGTGGAAGCAGAAAGTTGTTCTGTTCTACGTACATGAATACTGTATGTGAGTGCCTTCAGTAATGAAAGGCGGAGGGGGTGGGGTGGAGTGGTTACTGCAGAATGCTGATCGTTAAGTCTATTGATTAGGAGCCATTAGGAAGAGGAGACCATTAAATCTTTTGTTTTAATTTAAGAGAAGTTGGTGGAATGGGGGTGGTATGCCGGAAATTCACGCCAGTTCCACCCAGTGCGGAGGGCACTCCCATCAAGGTCAGAACAGGTTAATAATGTTTGCGTTCTCTCCCGGTGTCTACATCTGCATCATTAGCCACCTCTGTTCCCTTTTCACTTCCTGTTGAATCTGCCGTGGATTTTTATTTCAGTCTTTCAATGTTTTACACTTTTCCCTTTACTTTTCGTTACACTTTTGGTGAGCTTCTGACTGAGTGAAAAACGAGACACTGTTTTGTTAACTGTTGATTTAAACCGGTGAGGGAGGAGGGGGGCCGAAAAAAAAAAAATCTTGTTAAAGAGTAAGTGGAAAGTTGTATACTAAAGATAGCAACACAATGCCATATACTTCAGATTAGGTGGACTTCAGCACAGGTTTTGGTTTTGGCTACCTAGCAATAATTGCAACCACTGCAATAGGAACTTTAAGGAAATGAATTGGGGAACGCAAGGGGACTGGAGCTGATAATCTGTGGTGAAAAAAAATGAACTGCATTAGTAATTCCACAGAGGACCTATTGTAAAGATCCAGTTATTGACTGTGGTGAGGAAAGGGGGAGAGGCTAACCAGACAATGACCCCCCCCGCTGTTAGGAATGAATCAGATTGTCTCGCGGTTCACTTCACGTGCTGGCTCACACAAGGCTGGGTCGTGGGGTGGGGGTGGGGGGGGGGGGGGTGTTGGGGGTAGTGTTGGGGGAGGTGCGGTGCGGTTACGGAATTACTTTGTGAGTCTATCGCTTAGCAACGCAGGGAGGACAGGAGAGGGGAGGAGCCTGAGTGGGTGGAAAAGTCCTTTGCTGCTTTTTTTTTTTGCGTTCCCTTGGACTTGAGGCACAGGTGGAATTGAAGCGACCACAATATTTGCTTCACCAATCCATAAATTAAGCCTGCGTTTCGGGACACTCAAGTGGAATATACTCGGCGCAGAATGGTGAGACCTGTAACATATTGGTGAGCTAAGTGGAAGAGATAATATTTCAATGCTGGGTTCACTTTAGCTGAGTGAGAGAGGGACGGGGAGTGATAGAAAGAAGAGAGAGAGAGAGAGAGAGACTGCTTCCAAACTGAAGCTTCTTAAATTACAAGGCTTTCTTTTTATATAAGAAAGCAAGCCTCTCTTTATTTCCTCCTCTCCCTCTCCCCAAAAGAAAACCTGACGTATCAGGTTTACGAGTCTAAGCAACTGTTTGACGAGAAAAAAAAAGAGCAGTGCTCTCCCCCCCACCCCCCTCAATCCTGCTGAAGGCTTTGTAAGTGACAGCACACCTCCAACCAAACTGCAAGCTGGGATGATGTCTCAGAGACCTGGAAGCACAGAGCGAATGTGAAAAGAGATGGTGGTGTTCATCAACAGAAAGTTGGAATCCTTCTTCAAACTCTTCACAAAGAGGGGTAAGTGCAGCAGAACGCTTCCTCTCCGAGTTTTGCTGGAGGCACAGAGCGTGAGGAGTCTTGTCTGTGGTAGTGCAGGAAAACCTGTTGCTAGTTGTGACCACTGCAGGAATATCCCATCATGAGCGTAAGGCTTAGGGACGAAGGGGCTGGTTCACAGAGTAAGCTTTCATGGTGAGGCTTTGTGAAATGGAAGATTGACACAGGTCTGGGAGGGTGTGGGAGAGTTAGGATAGGAAGAATGCAGGAGGCTAGAAGGGATGAGGGACGTTTGAGAGTTTGAGGGATCGGAGTTAAGAGTGACGATTTGGGATGGGTGAAGGAACTGAGGGAGTGAGAGGCAAGGGAGAGTGAAGGGGGGCTGGAAGGGATGAGGAGGGTCTGCAAGTGACTGAAGAGGCTGGAAACCAAGGTGTCCGGAGGAGGGGGAGTGCAAGATATGAAGTGTAAGGGAAGAGGATATCACAGGTTCCAGGTCCATCATACTTAATTTTGCTCCTCAACTGTTCGATCAATATTGGCTCCATAATGGCGCAAACCCTCACATCACTGAGAGATGGATAGTGAATGCTGGCCTTGCTAGTGACAATTGATTGCTGGGAAGAATTGTTTTTAAATGACTGACCTCTGGTTGTTTCCACTATTTGTACACTGCTGAGCTAAAACTGGTGACTTAACCAGGGCAGGTGCAAGCGCGAATGTCCAGCGTATGCCTAGTTACACACAGGATTGTCATCAGAGAGTAAATGTAAAATCTAGTGTGGTCATATTTTAAATCTCTGTCGCACTGGGACAAACTGTTCAACTCAGTCTGCATTTGAATATGGTGATGAAGAAGCTGAATTGGACAACCTTTTGGAATTTATTTGACAACCCTTTTTCTCTCATTGCAGATTTGTGTGTGTGTGTGTGTGTGTGTTTGTGTGTGTGTGTGTGTGTGTTGATTTTTGTGTGTGTGTGTGTGTGTGTGTGTGTGTGTGTGTGGTGTGTGTGAAATATAGTGCAAATGAATATATAGAGTGCAATTTAATTTGTTATGCACATGAAGTTCATGGAGTCAATAGTACACATGCAGTAATGATGATAAATACAAGAATAAATGCAATGACAAGTATAAAACAGCAGAATGTTGCAAGGTGCAATCTGAAATGTGGTGCATAAATATATGAAAGTACAATAACAGAATAATTGAATGAGGAAGAGGTAAGAGTATGCGGCAGCACCTCCATGAAAGTGGTGTGAAAGAGGTAATTGGTTTAAGAGTCTGATAGCTGTGGAGAAGAAGTTGTTCTTCCAGTCTGGACATCCAAGCTCTCTGTACGTTCTCCCAGAAGGTGGAAGAGACCAAAAGGAATGGCCTGGATGGCAGGCACCCTTGATAATACTTCCAGCCTTCCTGATAGAACGCACCATGAAGATGGAATGGATAAGGAAGTCAAGAGCCTGTAATGGACTGCGCTGTGTTTGCCACTCTGCATTTCAGGCAGTCAAGAGCACAGCAGTTGCCCCCAGGTTGAGATGCATCCTGTCAGAATACTTTCTATAGCACATCTATAGAAGCTCAAGCGAATCCTCATGGACATGCTGAATCTTCTCAGATGCGTAAGAAATTAAATATAGGTTGTTCTGCTTTCTTGATATGTGCATCAATGTGAAAGGACCAGGTTAGGTTGCTGGTGATATGGATGCCAAGAAACTTGAAGCTGCTGACCACCTCTGCAGCTCTGAAGATACTAAAGGACTATACTGTGGTCACCCCATCCCTTCCTTAGGTCTTTTATCTTGCTGACATTAAGGACTAGTTTATTGTCCTGATATTATGACACCAGGTCCTCGATCTTTCTCCTGTGTTTCAGAGAGTGACAGAGAGCTTTGCAATGAATGAATGAATGAATGATACTATATTAACACACGTGACAGGTCACAGTGAGATTCTTTGTTTTGCATACTTAAGTATGTAAAGAGCCGCCACATAAAGGACACCGACAAAGTTACAAAGTATTCCTTAAGTCCCCAATGGTCCCTCTGTGTTCTTGGCGCCTCCCCTCCATGCCATTATCAATGCAGATAATGATAGACGGTACAGTAACACTGCGGGGAATGCAACTGTCTCAAGGGGTTAGATCCTGATCTCCAGCATTGCTGTGACGTGTGGGGTTTTCCTGGCTATTTTTCCCAATCCCAAAAATATGCAGGTTCGTGGAATAATTGTCTTCAGCAGACTAGATGAAGATGGTGCTGTTGCTGATAGTGAGGGGAGTAACCCTCAGCTGCAACTTGATATTGATCAGTTGGTAAGGTGCATAATAAATAGTTGTTGGAGCATAATCCTGGAAGTTGTGAGGTGTTCATTTTGACAAGGCTAAGAAGGTGAGGACATACATATTGCATGGTGGGTACTTGTGGTACTGAGGAACAGAGAGTCCTTGATGAACATTTCCAAGGAGTTCTGGTGGCAGCACCAACGATAAAGTTATTATGCTGACACACCAGATACGTTGACTTCATTAGTTGGGACACAGCCAGCCCCGCTCCAACTCCAGAGGAACCCGGGTTGCAGATGAGGGGGCGCAGCTCGGCCTGTGAAGCTCGGCCAGCAGGCTTATAACAAAAAGCAGGTGAGCAATAAACTCTCGGCCTGTGACGTCTCCGGCAACCCCCCTGTACAGGAGCTGAGGCTGGGAATCAATGCAGGTACAACATTGTAAAACATTGGCCAGGCCACAGCAAGGCTACTCTAGCCCAGCCCCGCTCCAACTGGAACCCGGGTTGCGGATGAGGGGGCGCAGCTCGAGCTGTGGTCACCCACTTGTGCTATAGGATCGGGGGGTGTGATTTGGAGGCACTGGAGAGGAAATGGTGGGCAATCACCTGGATGTAATGACTTGCCTCCCGCACTAAGAGACTAGGAAGTCTGCCTAACCCTCCCTTTCTCCTTGCAAGGAGCAGAGGAAGCATTGAATGGACAACCTGGTAGAGCCGGTATACTAAAAAATTATTCCGAAAGGGAATTTGACTTTGTGGTCCCCCATGCTACAATAGTTGAGATAATGGAAATTCTCCCAACAGAATTCACAAATCATTATGAAAATGTTTGCGATACATAATAAAATTTTGCTCATATGGAATTAGAGAAAAAATAACTTTCAGGAAACAGAAAATGCAGAAGAAACAACAAATGTTGTTAATTATTGTTAAGTATTCACATTATGGAAAATTGTGAAACGGATGGTTTTCGAGGAACACAGTCCCTCTCTAACAGAGGGAGCAGTGTATTTAAGGCAGATAGTGAGAGAATATTGATAGCACCATTAATATCTTTACAGATTACCCCAAAATTGGTAATGTAGTGGACAGTGAAGAAAGTTATCTAAGGTTACAACAGGATCTCGATCAACTGGGAAAGTGGGCAGATGAATGGCAAACAGAGTTTAATTCAGGCAGGTATAAAGTGATGTATTATGGTCAGGCCAAGATGTACGCAGTGAATGGCAGAACCCTGGGGAACATTGAACAGAAGTTGAACAGCAAGATCTTGGGGTATAAACATTTAGTTCCCTCAAAGTGGTGACAGGGAGGTGAAGAATGTGTATGATATGGTCGCATTTATAGGAGTATGGGAGTCAGGATGTAATGTCACAGTTGTACAAATGTTTGGTAAGCTGTACTTTGAAGAATGTGTGCATTTCCAGTTGCCTCAATATAGAAAGTATGCGATTAAGCTAGAGAGGGTGCAGAAAAGACTCGCAGGAATGTTGCCTCGGCTGTAAGTCTTGCGTTATAAGGAGAGATTTTATACACCGTGATTACTTTCCCTGGAGCAAGGAGACTAAAGAAAGACCTTATAGGGAGTTCTAAAATCATGAGAGGCATAGATAGGGTAGTTAATCACAGTCAATTTCCGAGGCTAGTTTAAAACTAGAAGGCATAGATCTGAACTGATAGGGAAGAGATTCAGAGGGGACCTAAGGGATGGGTTTTTCACGCTGAGGGGAGAGGCTACATGGAACGAGCTGCCAGTGGAAACTGTGGGCTGGGACCAATTATAACATTTAAAATATATTTGGACGTACTTTAAAAGGCAAGATTTAGTGGGAAGATATATCTCTCGTTTCCCTTTCCCCTGACTAGTCTGAAGAAGGGTCTCAACCCCGAAACATCACCCATTCCTTCTCTCCAGAGATGCTGAGTTACTCCAGCATTTTGTGTCTCTTTTCGGTTTAAACCAGCATCTGCAGTTCCTTCCTACACAAGGTTTAGTGGGATATGGACCAAACTAAGCCATGCAAATAGGATTAGTGGAGATTGGCATCTTGGGCTGCATGGAAGAGTTGGGCCGTAGGACCTGTTTCCATGCTGTATAACGATCAATCTATGAATCCATGACCAATTCATTTAGATACCTGTCCAGATGCCTCACAATTGTTGTTACTCTTCCTGTCTCCACAACCTCCTTTAGCAGCTCATTCCATATACCTACTGTCTTCAGTGTGAAATATTGACCCCTGGTCCCCTTTAAACCTCTTCCAACTCACCTTAAACCTACGCCCTCTAGTTCTAAACTCCTCTAACATGGGGTAAAAGACGGCTATCTAACTGAACGATAACTGTTCACTGCTGAAATTGATGGATACAGCGGAGATGTACGGATTACCACGAGACATCCTGGCGATACAATTAATTTTGTTCAGCGGATCAGCGCTGTATTGACGTACACTGAGACAAACATCAGATGCTGCCAGAAGATCAATAAATGGATGAAAAGGAGCACTTTGCTCTGCCTGAAACATGTTTATCTTCCAGTACAGTGAGATGTCCGGAAGGGGATGGCACATTCCAGGTGGCAGGAGTCTGTACAGAGGGGCGCACTGAAGCTCAGTGCAGCCACGGGAAAGGCTCTGTGGGGACGGACCACATGCTTGGGTTGAGCCGTCACTTGGCACGGAGGGGCTGGGTCTGCGTAATAAACTGCACCTGGGCAAAGTCCGAGGAATGAACATTAGTGATGTTGATGTAATTATATTGCGGGGGATTAGTGGTTGTCAATAACGTCATGTTCCAATTGTATTTATTGTGTACATTATGAATAATGTGTATTTGTGGAAGGAAACCTGTATCCATGCATTGCAAATATGCTCATCACTATAGAACTCAAGTGCACAAAATGCCTCTCTGCACTGCATGTACAGGCAGTACAGCTCCTCTCCAGGTTACAAACACCAAAGAGTCAGGGGAATGGCGTTTCCACTTCCCCTGAGTCTGAAGAAGGGTCTTGACTCAAAATGTTACCTATTCATTTTCTCCAAAGATGCTGTCTGACTGACCCACTGAGTTCCGCCAGCTTTCTGTGCTTATCTTCGGTTTCAACCAGCATGTACAGTTCCTTCTTACAAACACCTGACTTATGGCCCCCCCATTCATGCGAATGAGCTTTAGGGAGACCGGCGGGATGGATGGGAATGAATGTACAAGCTGTTGCTGGGCTGCAGGCATCTTCTGCCAGGGTGGGAATGGGTCATTTCCGTGTGCCTTCTCTCCCAACCTCACAAACCGCAATAATGGGGCTTTGGATTGAGTCAAGCAGAGTTGGGAGCGCTGAGCAGGCTCAATCACTGAGTCAGCGAGGCTAGCTGGCGGCCGCTCTCCCCGTGCCTGCTTGCTCCTCCCGCCACGGCCGTGTCTATGATTCGCTCCCACACATCGTGTTTGCTTATTTCTAACTTACAAACGGGTTGGGTTACAAACAGTTCTCAGGAAAAGAACCCTCTCATAACCCGACGACTGTCTGTATCTGTAAGGGCTGTCCTCAGAGTTTCCAAAGTGTGGTTTACACAAGGCAGTATGTAGGTGAAGGGCTGCTATTCTCTTCCCTGGTTTGTACAGGCAATATACACTGTAAGGAGCAAAAAAACGAACTGAGGAAGGAACTCAGTGGATCAGAAGCATCTGTGGATGAAATGAACAGGGGACATTTTGTTGTCAGGATGGCCCATTTCCTTTATCATCATTACGTTTTTTGCATATCTTTCATTCATTTGTTCTATATTTCTCTACATCACCGTCTTTATCTCTAGTTTCTCTTTCCCCTGACTCTCGGTCTCAAGAAGGGTATCGACCCAAAACGTCTCATATTCCTTTTCTCCAGAGATGCTGTCTGACCCGCTGAGTTCCAGCTTTTTATGTCTGCATCGGACTTGGCCAAAGAGCAGGGAATCCCTTTCATTGTAAGGAATTTGTTGCAAGCACAAACACATATCATGGACCTACACCGCATTTTGGAATACTTCTTATTATCGAGTCCACACACAAGATTAGAAGTTTTTTCAGCCAGAGCTGAAGACATGTCTCGGCATCTGCGTACAATGGTGGCTGTCTTGTCGCTTCTTGTGCGTGGTGGTGGAAAGATTGGTGGAAACAGGGCCGCCCGCGACTGGAACGCTCTTTCCTTGACCCCATTTTAGAAATGAATGATTTGCTATGGTTTCCACACAGTAAGTTGGATACTTTTGACTATGACTCCACACTGTAGGAATGAATCTATTTTTCCTTCTCTCCCAACAATACTTCCACCCTCAAATGCCATGCAAGCCCAGCTGTTGTAATACATTCTAGGAGAGCTCTGAGCTCCAGGATCCTGCAGCTAATCTCCTAAGGTTCAAAAATCCTTGAAGGGCATTCTAGTTATGCAAATCATCCCAGTTGTTTTTATTTTTGCACAACTCATTCTCTATCTTCACCTCAAATCCTGGATACACTGACACTTTGCTGGGATATTATTCATAATGGGAATTAATCCCACTTGTGGTCTTCAATAATAATGTATAATGTTCTGCATGTCCATAGATGGCCACAGGGCATCGGTAGAGTCATTGTTACAATATCATACACTCTTAACACCCTATAACTCACCATAATAAAATATAATACATTCTATCAGTATACCTCACTATAACTCACTATATATACAATATAGTACACTATAAGACCCTATAACACACTAGAACACAGTGTACCTTACTGTAACTCACTATAATACGATAGAATACATCATAACACCCTATAATGCACTATAATATCCTATAATACAGTATACCTCACTATAACGCACACCAATACAATATAATACAATGTCTCCCTTGGAGAAGCCATAGCTCAGGACGTATCCTGTGGAAATTGTGAATGGTGTCTTTTTTTTCTCTCCTGTAAGACGATCTCTTTGACCAAAAGGTCACCTATCCCTGAGTCTCCTGGTGTGGCTCAATGTCAGTGTTTGCATTCATTGGGAGATTTCATTCCATTAAACCTACTTTCGCCAGAGACATTAAATCAAGGTTCCTACTGTCCTTTCAGTTGGAAACCCCACAAGAGAAGGACCGTTCTCTCCACATTCCTGGGCCGATGTTTATTGATCAGCAGGAACACAAAAACAGTAGGACTGTTTGTGGCGGGTTGCTGCGTGCATAGGAGAGGCTGTGCAACAGTCCATCCCAAATTCATTGGTTATAAATGGCCGTCCTGAAAGAGTGCTATAGAAATGCATGTTACTTTGTAAATGTAACTTGTTGCTGACTACTTCAAAGCACTGATGATGTACAACTGTTACACTTGTGAGGTGACGCCCATGTTATATATAACATAAAGTAGTCTGGCCTTTACATAAAATATTGAGGTCGGTTAGTGAAATGATCAGTAACCTGAAAAGAGAAATAATCAGGTTATGGTGAATAGGGTGTAGACTGTTGACCGAGACTCACTTTAAATGGAACCACTGGAGATGAAAACTGTGGATTAAAAGGAATGACATTTGCATTGCACCTTGCAAACCCTGACATCCCACAGTACTCTCCAGCCTCTATACTACATTTGAATTATATATGCTATAATATATGCTATAATATAGGGAACTCAGCATCCAGTTTCTGAACACAAGCCCGCAAGACAGCAGTGTCATGATGGAGATAATCAGTTAATCTGCTATAATTGTGTTTAGTTGAGGAAGAAACAGTGACTGTGATGTTGTAGAGAACTGCTGTATTTTTCAGAATAGTGACTTGGGCTATTTTGTGTCAGCCAACAACGAAATGAGGCTGGCTGGAAGATTGGTTGGGACTGGGACAGTGGGCAAGTAATGAATCTCTAAAATCCCAGTACATGTGACAATCGAACTCTTGATTCTTGTCACCACTATGGCTTGATGGTAGATCAGAGCTGAGTGGGACAAATTGGAAAGTTGACACAAATGGGCCGAAGGGCTGCCTCCTGCGCTGTGATGATCCAACTGAGTTGACCAATCTCCCTTTTGTTTCCAGCTGTCTCTAACCTGGATGACGAGAACCGGTGGACAGTCCACTATAAGGCGTCCTGGCACCAACAGGAGAATGTGTTCTTGCCCTCCAGCCGCTCGTCGTGTGTTGAGGACCTGCATCGGCAAGCCAAGGTTAACCTGAAAACAGTGCTGCGAGGTGAGCTGGCATCCGTCTCTCCGCAAACCCACTCCCCTTCCCTCCTCACCCCATTCCCACCTGTGGCATTCCCCGTTTTGTTGGCTTGGGCATTCACGTCCAAAACCAAGCAAACAAAGTAGGTGTGATAGTATTTGGCCAGGGCGAGATTCCTAGGTGTTGCAACGTAGGTCAAATGGCATCAGTCCATGCACAGTAAGATCTCAGGGGCTGCACACTGGTAATGAGAAGGTTTTGTTAAGTGACGGAGCGATAACTCTTATCCAGGCTACACCCCATGGAAAAGCCCTGCTTATGGACATCTCACCAATCCTATTTGCATGGCTTTGGTCCATGTCCCTGGAAGGAACTGCGGATGCTGGTTTAAACCGAAGATAGCCACAAATTGCTGGAAAATGAAGGCCCTACTTCAAAATTGCCCTGCTGTAGAGAGAATAAGAGGGTGGCACTCAAGATCTGTTTTATCTTTTCTTGACATATAGAGGTAGAACTCCCTGTGTTCTGTCCCACAAAATCAGCCCAGAGGTTGGAGGGGGATCTGATTCAAACAATCCTGATAGGTTTGACCAAGGGCCAGGTTTCACCGGACTTAAAGCATAGAAAAATAGAAACATAGAAAATAGGTGCAGGAGTAGGCCATTCGGCCCTTGAGCCTGCACCACCATTCAATATGATCATGGCTGATCATCCAACTCAGTATACTGTACCTGCCTTCTCTCCATACCCCTGATCCCCTTTAGCCACAAGGGCACATCTAACTCCCTCTTAAATATAGCCAATGAACTGGCCTCAACTACCTTCTGTGGCAGAGAATTCCAGAGATTCTGTGACCACTCTCTGTGTGAAAAATGTTTTTCTCATCTCTGTCCTAAAAGACTTCCCCATTATAGTTAAACTGTGACCCCCCTTGTTCTGGACATCCCCAACATCGGGAACAATCTTCCTGCATCTAGCCTGTCCAACCCCTTAAGAATTTTGTAAGTTTCTATAAGATCCCCCTTCAATCTTCTAAATTCTAGCGAGTACAAGCCGAGTCTATCCAGTCTTTCTTCATATGAAAGTCCTGACATCCCAGGAATCAGTCTGGTGAACCTTCTCTGAACTCCCTCTATAGCACGGATGTCTTTCCTCAGCTTAGGAGACCAAAACTGTACGCAATACTCCAGGTGTGGTCTCACCAAGACCCTGTACAACTGCAGGGGGTCTCAAGGGTCCATAGCAAAATCTCACGGGTCTCTTGGAGATGCCAACAGTTGGAGAGCCTGTGATACCTTTCCCTCCGCTGTTAACGATGGCAGCACCCGTAACCCTGCAGTTATTACCAGGGAGGGCGGTGTCCTGTGAGCTCAGGAAAAATCGGTGTGTTTGGGGCAGTGGGTGGAACTCGATCCAGCGGCAGGCCACAGTTCCTTTCTACAGGGAATGGGACACGGCCAAAGGTTTTAGCCTCCCTTGTGATCAAGACAGTGTAGTGTACATATTGGTATTGGTATATTATTGTCATATGCAACAAGACACTGTATAAAAAGGTGTTTTAAGGTCATATGCTTATAAAGTATAGGAGTAGAATTAGGCTATTCGGCCCATCAAGTCTAATCCACCATTCACCATCTATATCTCCCTCCTAACCCCATTCTCCTGCCCTCCACATAACCTCTGACACCTGTACTAATCAACAATCTATCTCTGCCTTAAAAATATCCACTGGCTTGGCCTCCACAGCCTTCGTGGCAAAGAATTCCACAGATTCGCCTCATTCTGACTAAATAAATTTCTCCTCAACTCCTTCCTAAAGGAACATCCTTTAATTCTGAGGCTATGACCTCTAGTCCCAGACTCTCCCACTAATGGAACCATCCTCTCCACACCCACCCTATTTCACTATTCTGTATGTTTCAATGAGGTCCCCCCTCATCTTCTAAACCCCAGCAAGTACAGGCCCAGTGCCGACAAACGCTCACCATAGGTTAACCTACTCATTCCTGGGGTCATTCGTGTAAACCTCCTCTGGGCCCTTGTAATAATGCGAGCAGAGCCTGAGGGCATTGATGGGAATGTGGAGAAATGTGGATTCATGTAGGATTAGTACAGATAGGCGTTCGATGGTCAGTCCTGAATCGGGTGGGCGAGGAGCTTGCTTTTGAGCTGTATCACCATGATATATTCTCATCACTTCCTCCCTAATTCCACCACTTCCCTACAAGAGGAGGCAGTGTCACTGTTTAACGTTACACAGTTGGCACCTCCGATGTTGCGGCACTCCCTCGGCAAGAGTTTAGATGTTTCTCTGAAGGCTGAGAGTGTGGGACCAGAGTCCAGGATCAGCGAAGGCTCCTTACCGAGTCGTTCAAAATTCCTCTGGTGGGAAACCAAAGGGGAGGACTGTGCCGTGTGCAGGCAGCTGACCACATGCCTTTCAGCTTGTGATTGTCGGCTCTGCTTTTGGCATGAGCCATGCGCTGGGCTCTGGGCGAGACAGCACCGTCAGTGTGTCTGACTCCATTCCCCACCAACACCACACACAGCCCCAGCTGTCACTCCATTTCATTCTCTCTCCGTCTCCGCAGTTTGCACAAAGGAACCGCTCCTGCCGGCCACGTGAGCCGTCTGCAGCCTTGCTCCCCCTATTTCCCCCTTGAGTCTCGCCATCTGGCCTGCAACAATTGACAGTGGGCAGCCCCTCCCCTCTCTGAGCTTGCATAGCTTCACTCAGCGGCAGCTGGATGTGAAAGAGCCGCCAGTCAGTCATTCACGTCCATTGTAATTCTGCTTTGACCTTTCTTTTATCTCTGCCCAACACCAAGTGGAGACACAAGATATAAAAGATGCAGACACAAAATGCTGGAGTAACTCAGCGGGACAGGCAGCATCTCTGGAGAGAAGGAATGGGTGACGTTTAGGGTTGAGACCCTTCTTCAGATTGATGTCAGGGGAGTGGGCGGTACAGAGATAAAATGTAGTCGGAGACAGTAAGACTGGTAGAAGAACTGGGAAGGGGGAGGGGATGGAGAGAAAGGGAAAGCAAGGAACTTGAAGTTAGAGAAGTCAATGTTCATACCGCTGGGGTGTAAGCAACCCAAGTGAAATATGAGGTGCTGTTCCTCCAATTTGCGCTGGGCCTCACTCTGACAATGGAGGAGGCCCAGGACAGAAAGGTCAGTGTGGGAATGGGAGGGGAAGTTAAAGTGTTTAGCAACCGGGAGTTTAGGTGGACTGAGCGGAGGTGTTCCGCGAAATGATCCGTCCTTGTTATGAATGGGAGGACAAGGACAGAGTCCCCCTTGTCCTCACCTTCCACCCCATCAGCCGTCACATACAACACAAAATCCTCTGACATTTTTGCCACCTCCGACGGGATCCAACTACTAGCCATGTATTTCCCATCTCCTTCCCTTTCTGCTTTTCATCCAGACCGTTCCCTCCACAACTCGCTGGTTACCTCATCCCTTCCCACCCAAACCACCCCGTCCCCAGGTACTTTCACCTGCAACCGCAGGAGATGCAACACCTGTTCCTATATCTCCCCCCTCGACTCCGTCCAAAGACCCAGACAGGCGTTTCAGGTGAGGCAGAGGTTCACTTGCACCTCCTCCAACCTCATTTACTGCTGTTCCAGGTGTGGACTCTTGTATATCGGCGATCCCAAGTGCAGGCTCAACCTGAAACATCACCCATTCTTTCTCTCCAGATATGTTGCCTGTCCCGCTGAGTTACTCCAGCATTTTGTGGCTGTCTTCAATTTAAACCAGCATCTGCAGTTCTTTCCTACACATATAAAAGATGCAGCCAGGTGTTGTTTTATTCGAGACTCAGCCCTGGTGTATGTGCACACGGATACCAGTTATAATGCCGTGAGTTCTCCTGGAGGCCCCCTTTACGAAGGTCTCCGTCCTGGAGAAGGATCTCGACCCAACACGAGACCTTTCCATCCTTGGCCTCCTCCCGTCAGAGTGAGGCCACATGTTGGACAAACTTTTCTCTGGAAGGTCAGAGGTTGAGGCAAGACCTGATAAAAGTTTATAAAATTATGAGAGGCATCGATAGGGTGGACAGAACCTTTTTTCCTGGGTGGAAATGTCCAACACTATAGGGCATAGCTTTCAGGTCATAGGGGTTTATTTATGAATGGTATATCTGATGGTTTGGATAGCATGCAAAACAAAGCTTTTAACTGTACCTCGATACATGTAACTGTAAACCTAAAAATAAGTGCAAAGTGGACTAAAAATAAGTGCAAAGTGGACAATGAGGGAGGTTGGGAAATGGGACTCCACCCTCGTTTATCAGTAGACCATTCTGATAACAGAAGGGGAAAACTGTTCCTGACTCTGGTGGAACATGCTTCAAGCTTTTGTAGGCGTAGGAAGGAACTGCAGCTGCTGGTTTAAACCGAAGATTGACACAAAAAGCTGGAGAGAAAGAATGGGTGAGGTTTCGGGTCTGAAGAAGGGTCTTGACCTGAAACATCACCCATTCCTTCTCTCCAGAGATGCTGCCTGTCCCGCTGAGTTACTCCTGCTTTTTGTATCTATCTTCACACTGGTGCTATGTTATCCCCCTTTTACATACATTCCCAACACATGGCAATTTACAGAAGTAAATTAATTTACAAACCCACACGCCTTTGGGATGTGGGAAGAAACCGGAGCATCTGGAGGAAACCACGCAGTCACAGGGAGAATGTGCAAACTTCTCACAAACGACATCCGAGGACAGGATTGAAACCGAGTCTCTGGCGCTGTGAGGCAGCAGCTCTACCAGTTGCGCCACTGTGCCACCCTCAGTATGCCATCTTTAACAATTTTGATGAGTATTTTGCCATTGATATCAAAGTCAGGAGAGCCTTAGGAAACAAGCAGATGAGTTACAAAAAGCGACACAAGGAACTACAGGCGTTGGAATCTTGAACAAAATACAAAGTGCTAGGGGAACTCAGTGGGTCGGGCAGCATCTATGGTGGAAATGGACACATTAGGTCCGGACCCTTCTTTGGTTGGAGTAGGGGGAAGAAAGCTATAAAAGAAAGGTGAGGGTGGGAAAAAGTATGGCAAATGACAAAGTAAGAGGAGAAATGAGAAAATAAAGCTGTCAGATATGGAGGGAGGAGGAATGAAATGTAAAGCTGGAGGCTGGGAAATGGGCCCAAGGGAAGGGGACAGGGAAGAGGGAGGGTTCAAGAGAAATGTGGAACTCAACCATGGGTGAGGTACATACGATGGATGGAAAATGAACAGGGTGACTGCAGTGGGAGATGGTGGGAGCAACATACACACACATGGGTGAGGAGACAGGTGGACAGAGGAAGGGGAGGGGTTGAAAGTTCATACTTCAAATCAGAGAATTCAATGTTCATATCGTTGAGTTCTAGCTACTCAGGTGGAATCTGAGGTGGTGTTCTTCCAGTTTGCATGTGGCCTCACTCTGACAGAGGAGGCTAAGAACAGAAAGGTCAGTATAGGAATGGGGAGTTAAAATGATTAGCATCCGGGAGATCCAGCAAGCCTTGGCAATTGTTTTGCAAAACGGTCGCTTAGTCTATACCTGGACTCACCGATGTGAAGGAGGCCAAGATGAGATTGGAAGAGATACACGTGAACCTCTGACTTGCCTGCAAGGGCTGCTGAGATCCTTGGATGGAAGCAGGAGAGAAGGTGTAGAAACAGATATCACGTGCTCGGTCCGCTAAGGCCTGCAGGAACTCCTGGTTGATAACCATTTTAACTCCACTTCCCATTCCCACATTGACATTTCTGTCCTTGGCCTCCTCCAATGTCAGAGTTCTTCGTCTCTATATCACCTCGAGCCTATGTCACTGATTCGCCCATCTGGCAATAACCCCCCTCACCTGCATCCACCTATCTGTCTGAAGAAGGTTCCCAACCCGAAACATTGCTTATCCATGTCCTCCAGAGATGCTGCCCTTCTTGTTGAGTTCTACAACACTTTATGTTTTGCTCAAGATCCCAGCATTTGTAGTTCCTTGCGTCCCCTATCACTTGCCAGGCTCTATGTCCCCCTGCCAGACATGTCTGAAGAAGGTGAAGCTAGACATAAAACCTGGAGTAACTCAGCGGGACAGGCAGCATCTCTGGAGAGAAGGAATGGGTGACGTTTCGGGTCGAGACCCTTCTTCATTTTTACGTGTGTCTACTTGGTCTGAAGTAGACATACCTTGGTCAGAAATGTCATCTGCCTGATCTGCTGAGCTCCTCCAGCACGATCTTTATTTGCTCAGTTACAAAGTAATCTGGATTGGAGGGAAATGGCTCAAAAATGGAAGGTTGCGTTTTCTCTGCTCTTTAAATAAACCCTGTTATCCGAGTAAATTAGCTGTTCACAAACGGCTGCTGTGAATCACATCCCCCATCCCTCCCCCACTTCCAACTGAACGGTTGACAATGTTAACAATAAATGCTTAACAATAGCTTGTGAGAATTGAATGCCCTGCTTTGGAAAGCATGCCTTATAAGGATATTTGGATCAGTGACTTAGGGTTGAGTAAATGAGTAACATTAACAATTGAAAGGTGGATTTGGATTCAAGGGATGATCGAGCAGAACGGTAGTGCCTTTGATTTCAAGTGCAATTGTAAGTACAAAGTTCTCAATAAATCCATGAGTATAATGGACTGTAAAGTTTCATTGAATTTGATTGATGAGGATTAACAAAACCTTGCAACTATTAACAATAAAAGGTTCTCACTGTAACCATAGTGAATTGCAGCATGGCACCTGCAGATAGCGAGGACCTCTTTGCACAGTCATGAGTTTAGTTTAGTTTATTGTCAAGTGTACCTAGGTAGAGTGAAAAGCTTTTTATGGATACACAAAAAACTGCAGATTCTGGAATCTTCGAGTCAAGAGTCAAGAGAGTTTATCGTCATGTGTCCCAGATAGGACAATGAAATTCTTGCTTTGCTTCAGCACAACAGAATATAGTAGGCATGAGTACTCAGAGTCTTGAGCAAAACTCAGTGCTGGAGGAATTTGGTGTGTCCGGCAGCATCTGTGGGGGAATGGACAGACAAATTATTTCAGGTTAGGACCCTCCTTCACACTTTGCATCCCAACCCGAAATATCGTCTGTCCATTCCCCCCACAGAAACAGCCTGACACACTGAGTTCCTCCAGCACTTTGTTGAGTTGCATGTGGGAATGCATGATGGGTTGAGTGACACCAGATCCTGGATGGTGCTGATCCTCCTGAGTGTCGTTGTAGCTGAAACATCCAATTCAGCAAAGAGTTTCCTGTTAAACCATTGACATGAGCTTCTAAGTGGCACTGAGACTTTCAGAGTTCACCACTCAAAAGCCTAATCCAGAGCAGTCTCCAGTTTTGGTTACAGCCCACTGTGGCTGACGGATTTGTGAAAGGTCACATCACCTTAACCTTTGGGCACATTTGTAGAGTCATCATCATACAACATGGAAATAGGCTCTTCAGCCCAAACACTTATGCTGATCAAGATGCTTATCTACACTAATCTCATTTGCACTTGACCCATATCCCTCTAAACATAGAAACATAGAAAATAGGTGCAGGAGTAGGCCATTCGGCCCTTCGAGCCTGCACCGCCATTCAATATGATCATGGCTGATCATCCAACTCAGTATCCTGTACCTGTACCTGTATTCTATCCATACCCCCCTGATCCCCTTAGCCACAAGGGCCACATCTAACTCCCTCTTAAATATAGCCAATGAACTGGCCTCAAATACTTCTGTGGCAGAAAATTCCACAGATTCACCACTCTCTGTGTGAAATTTTTTTTTCTCATCTTGGTCCTAAAAGACTTCCCCCTTATCCTTATACTGTGACCCCTTGTTCTGGACTTCCCCAACATCAGGAACAATCTTCCTGCATCTAGCCTGTCCAACCCCTTAAGAATTTTGTAAGTTTCTATAAGATCCCCCCTCAATCTTCTAAATTCTAGTGAGTACAAGCCGAGTCTATCCAGTCTTTCTTCATATGAAAGTCTTGCCATCCCAGGAATCAGTCTGGTGAACCGTCTCTGTATGGCAAGAATGTCTTTCTTCAGATTAGGAGACCAAAACTGTACGTAATACTCCAGGTGTGGTCTCAGCAAGGCCCTGTACAACTGCAGTAGAACATCCCTGCTCCTATACTCAAATCCGTTTGCTATGAATGCTAACATACCATTCGCCTTCCTCACTGCCTGCTGCATCTGCATGCCTACTTTCAATGACTGGTGTACCATGACATCCAGGTCTCGTTGCATCTCCCCTTTTCCTAATCGGCTACCATTCAGATAATAGTCTACTTTCACCAAAGTGGATAACATCACATTTATCCACATTATACTGCATCTGCCATGCATTTTCCCACTCACCCAACTTATCCAAGTCACCTAGCAGCCACCTAGCATCCTCCTCACAGCTAATACTGGCCCACAGCTTTGTGTCATCCGCAAATTTGGAGATGTTGCATTCAATTCCCTCGTCCAAATCATTAATATATATTGTATATACCTGGGGTCCACAGCACTGAGCAATGTGGTACCCCACTATTCACTGCCTGCCATTCTGAAAAGGACCGTTTACTCCTACTCTTTGGTTCCTGTCTGCCAGCCAGTTCTCTATCCACATCAATACTGAATCCCCAATACCGTGTGCTTTAAGTTTGTATACTAATCTCTTATGTGGGACCTTGTCGAAAGCCTTCTGGAAGTCCAGATATAACACATCCACTGGTTCTCCCTTATCCACTCTACTAGTCACATCCTCTAAAAATTCTATAAGATTCGTCAGACATGATTTATCTTTCATAAATCCATGCTGACTGTCCAATGAATTCACCACTTTCCAAATATGCTGCTATCACATCTTTAATAACTGACTCTAGCAGTTTCCCCACTACCGATGTTAGACTAACTGGTCTTGTAATTCCCCGTTTTCTCTCTCCCTCCCTTTTTAAAAAGTGGGGTTACATTAGCTGCCCTCCAATCCTCAGGAACTACTCCAGAATCTAAAGAGTTTTGAAAAATTATCACTAATGCATCCACTATTTGTGAGGCTACTTCCTTATGCACTCTGGGATGCAGCCTATCTGGCCCTGGGGATTTATCGGCCTTTGATCCCATTCAACACCACTTCCCGACTAACCTGGATTTCACTCAGTTCCTCCATCTCATTTGACCCCCGGTCCCCTGTTATTTCCGGCAGATTATTTATGTCTTCCTTAGTGAAGACAGAACCAAAGTAGTTATTCAATTGGTCTGCCATGTCCTTGTTCCCCATGATCAATTCACCTTTCTTGTACAGTGGAACTTGCCTTGATTAGTATCTTATATTTATGCCCCTATACTTCCCATATCTCAACAGTGGAAACCACCTCTGCATAGAATTAAGGCCTGGTAGGCAGCTATTTGGTCAATCTGGTCTGTGCTTAGTCCCAGCAGAGTAATCCATTTGGTCCCATATCCCTATTCTTTCTTCACGCCCCTTGAAAATTATCATTCCTCATGCTTAACTAATTCCCTTTATAAGGCAAATCAAAGGTACTACAGACAAAATGTGCAGGAAGGAACTGCAGATGCTGGTTTAAACCAAAGATCAACACAAAAAGCTGGAGTTACGCAGCGGGTCAAACAGCATCTCTTGAAAAAAGGATAATAGGTGATGTTTCAGGTCGAGACCCTTCTGCAGGCGCTGATAATCTGAAATAAAAACAGAAGAAAGCTGGAAATACTCAGCAGGTCAGGCAGCATCTGTAGAAAGAGAAACAATCAATGTTTCAGATTGAGGAACCAAGTTCTCAGTACTGACTTGAACCATTAACTGATTCTCTTTCCACAGGTGCTGCCTGACTTGCTGAGCTTTTCCAGCATGTTCTGCTTTTAAGCCTTTTGAAGCTGTTTCCATCACCTTTATAGATACCTACCCTATCATGTCTCTTCTCGGACTCTTGTATAGACGACAGCTGTATGTATACCAGCTCTAACCTTTTCAGTTTATCTTGATAATTATAACTGATAGAATTGGTAGACGTATATAAAATTATGTTCAGCATAGATAAAGTAGACTCTCAGAACCTTTTTCCCAGGATGAAAATATCAAAGTCACGAGGGCATAATTTTAAGGTGAGAAGAATAACGTTTAAGGTGGGTGCCTGGAATGCATTGCCAGGGGTGTTGGTGGAGGCAGTGGAGGTGGTGTTTAAGATACACAGGGAATTGAGGGATATTGGTAATAAACAGGCAGATGAGATTAGTTTATATTGCCATCATGTTTGGCAAAGACATTGTGGACCGAAGGTGCTGTTCCTGTGCTGTACTGTTCTATGTTCAGTATAACTGGGTAGCTGATGGTCAGCACGCATTCGGTGGGCTGAAAGGCCTCTTTCCTTGCTCGTTCTCTCTATGACTTTGGGGTGTGATCATGAGCAACCACATAGAATTTACAGCACAGAAACTGGGTATTCAGCCCAGATGGTCATCCTGGTGCTTATGTTCCACAAGAGTCTCACCCTAGTCCATTTAATATCCCATCTCTGCATCCTTCCACTAAATGTATCCATGCTGTACACCACAACTCAAGGCCATTCACATTCTCCTCAATCTCTGGTTAGCGAAATGTATCCAAAATGTCCTTTGATTTATGATAATTACTGGGCAATCCCACAAGCGGAAATCTCATCTACCTCGTCAAAGCATTTTGTAATCTCAAAGACATTACGGTATGCTGTGCCAGTATAATCTATCAGATCCTACTCACTCTCTGATATTGCAAGAAAATCAATCTAATAAGACAGTAAGAGCGTTCTTCCCAGTGTAGAAAATGTCAAAGACCAGGAGCCATAGCTTTAACGTCAGAAAGGCAACGTTTAAAGATGTGTGCGTTAAATTGTTTGCACAAAGAGTGGTGGGTGACTAGAACATGCAGCCAAGGGTGGTGGTGGAAACAGATACGATAGTGGCATTTAAGAGACTTTTAATTAGGCACATGGATATACAGGGCACGGAGGGATATTGATCACATGCAGGCAGATGAGATTAGTTTAACTTGATGTCATGTTTGGTGCAGTCATTGCGGGCCGAAGGCCCTGTTCTTGTGCTCTACTGTTCTACGTTGACTTCAGCCTGGACCAATCTCCCGAGGTATATGTTAATGGGAGAGTCTGGCACTGGTTAGTTTGGCTGATTGAACGTTCCCTCACTGTCACCCTACCACCACCACGAATCCTCTCCACTCCATACTCCCCCCGCCGAAACCATTCTTGCTTATCCTAATCTCTTATCCCTAACCCCAAACCGATGCTGTCTAATTTTTGACACCTTCATTTCATGGGGAAAACATAGAACAGAATAGCACAGAAGCAGGTGCTTCAGCCATTGATGTGCATGCCAGCCATGATGCCAATGTAAACTACACATAGTCTATATCTTTCCATTCCCTGCTTCTTCATGTGCCGTCCAAATGTCCCTTAAACGCTTCTATCATTTTAGATGCCTCTTAAATGTTGTTAGCATTTAAAATACTATCCTGTGCCATTCCCTTTATCCTGTACCAGTATACCATGGATAGTTTGATTGTACTCATTTATAGTCTAGCCACTGACTGGGTAACACACAACAAAAGCCTTTCACTGTACCTCGGAACCGCGTGATAATTAACAATAAACTAAACTAAATGTTGCTAACTTTTTCATTGTGGAGCACAAGTGCTGAAGTAACTTTTATATGGCACATCCGTGGTTCCGAGTCTGTTGTGGATAGCCTGGATGAGCTGCTTAAAGGATTCTGGACCTTACAGTCTCTCTGCCTCTCTCTATCTCTATAGACTGCGATAAGCTAAGGAAGGATGGTTTGCGCAGTTCCCAGTATTATTCCCAGGCCCCATTGTTCTCCTCAACACCCGCTCATCTCTCCGGAAATTGCCTGGATGAGGAGGAAGATCAGGACCAAACGGTAAGATTACTTCCAAATCCTTGCTTTACCCTCGTTTTCTTTCTGCGCCTTTCCTTACTTGATCTAATATAGGATACTGCATCGCAGCACCATGAAGGGGTCGAAGAAGGATTTGCAGTTATGTAGCACTGTTCAACTCTCTTGTGAAAACAGCTCGTGTCAGTGAATATTGTCGTTGATCGCAACCCAGCAGCCAATTTGTACAGTGCACACTCCCACATTCAGCAATGTGATAATGGCCTGATAATCTGTTTTATTGATAATTGTTTGAGGATAAATATTTTGTTTAGTTTAGAGATTATGGCATGGAAATGGGCCCTTCAGCCCCCCGAATCCACGCCAGCCACTGCTGACCCGTTAACACTAGTTCTTTAGACTTTGAGATGCAGTGTGGAAACAGGTCCTTCGGCCCACCGAGTCTAAGCTGAACAGTAATCTCCCCTACCGTAGAACTATCTCATACACACCAGGGGAAATTTACAATTTTTACAGAAGCCAATTAACCTACAAGCGTGTATGTCTTTGAAGTGTGGGAGAAAACCTACAAAGTCCCAGGGAGAACATATAAAGCCCATACAGACAGCATGCATAGTCGGGATCAAATCCAGGTCTCTGGTGCTGTAAGGCAGCAACTCTACCACTGCGTCAATGTGCCACCCAATCTATCCATCTTATCCAACTTTCCCATCTGCTCCCTACACACAAGGCAATTTTACAGTGGTCAATTATCCTACAAACTTACACATCTTGTGGGAGGAAACTGGAGCACCCGGAGGAAACCCACACAATCATAGGGGGAGCACACAAACTTCACACACAGCACTCGAGGTCAGGATCAAACACAGGTACCTGGCACTGTGAGGCAGCAGCTCTGCGTCACCATGGCACCTGACCAGGACACTGGAGATACATCCTCTGCTCTTCACTGGGAAGCTTTTATCTATCTGAACAGATGAGGCCTTGGCTGAATGTTTATCTATCAATCAGGACTCCTGACAGTGCTGCACTCACTCAGGACTGCTACATGTAGCAATGTTACAACATTTTGAGATTTAAAAAATCAAGTCTGCAATTTATTCCATCAGATAAAGCACTAAAAGAAGTTTAATTTGACACCTAATTCACTTTCATATCTCAAGTAATAAAAAAGTTATGGCCATTTTCATACACGGAAATTAGCATCTTGTTCCCTATTGATTTTCTATGGACATAAACAAAAAAGCTGTGATCATGGACAGTCAAAAACCCATAACCTTCTTAAAAATTAAGAGAACTGAATGAAATTTTCAGTTATCATAGATTGAACCATTCTGAAACAAATATAAAATAATCTTACTTGGATGACCTGAAATTAAAGCATAATAAATTAGTTACCCAATTGTAGCTAATTTCAAACTTCAATTACTAGATCTAAACATCTATCCATTTCTTAATAAATGATTAACATTTTTAAATAGCCTAAGTGTCCAAATAATATTCACAAATAATTCATAATAAAACATGATTTTTAAATCTCATTTACATCAATTTATAGGCCAAATGGAAGGAATTTAGTGTTCAATTGCTGTGAATTAAAGTCCATTTTAAATCAGCTTTTTAGTGGGTTCCTGTGAACGCGCTGGTTTAGAACGTTCACATTGCGCTGGATTTGCGCCCTCAAATGCCCAGAAAAATACTGCGGGATATAAAGAGCCCAAAATGAACTACTCGCTATAGAAAACTTTATATACAGGGTTCTTAAGAAGCCCCTTTTAATGTAAAAATAAGGTACATACCTTTAATTGTTTGCTTTATAAAACCCTGGGGCTGCGAGAGGTCGCGGGTTGAGAGAGTGATTTTAAAACTATTATAACTATTATTCGAGGCCTATAAAACTAATAATACCTTTTGCGACGGGGTCTTTCAGCGATTTTTCGTTAATGATTTACTAGGCTGAACATCTTCGATTGGAACAGCCTAGTAAAAATCGCGTTTTAAACCCGCCCCCTCTAAACAGCACCAAAATCGCGCACACGGGCTGGGGCAGATTCTCATCGACGATTCAGGTAGGTTTTGCAACATACCTACTACATGGAAGCTGACCCAGTGCATAAACCAGACAGTGGTGTCAGGATGGGTGGGACTGGGTAGAGGGATACGGCAGACACTTGAAAAACTGGTCAGAATGCTCCCTCACAATGTTACGGGACTAAGTATAAGATTCCCGGGGTATGTTGATACCATTAACTGTTACAAAACTGGTTATAGTACTCCCTCGCTCCATTACAGAACCAGGTATAAGGATAACTCACACTGCTACAGACCTGAGTAGAACTCCCTTACATCATTACAAAACTGCGCATACTACTCTATTGGGCTGTAATAGAACAGGGTACAAAGCTTTCTCACACTGATACAGAACTGGGTATAGGGATAACTCACACTGCTACAGGCAGGTATAGAACTCCCTTATACCATTGTGGAACGGGGTATCATACTCCCTCGGACTGTAAAGAATTGGGCATGGCCTCCCTCACGCTGCATATAGGGCTCTCTCACACCGTTACAAACTGGGTGTAGAACTCATTAACACCATTTCAGAATCGGATGTAGAAACCCCTCACAGCATTACAGAACTGAACATGGGTCTCCCTCACATCGTTAAGAACTAGGTATCGGACTGTCCGCCTCTACAGACCTCAGTACAGTGTTCACTCACACTGTTACAGTCTGGTGATAAGGCTGCTTCATACCCATTACATCTGGGTACTGAACTCAAAACAGGTATTTTAAAGGGCCTGTCCCACTTGGCGATTTATTTTGGCTACTGCCGGCATCATTGACTGACGTATTAGGTCATCGAAAAAGTCGTGGCGTGACGACGTATTGACGCGCGGTGTTTCCTCACGTGTCGCTACTTTTTTTGTCGCCGATGGATTTTGAAATGTTCAAAATCTTTCGGCAACCCTGATGCGTCAGTCAATGACGGCGGCAGTCGCCGAAAAATTCGCCAAGTGGGACATGCCCATAAAGATGAATTCAACATTTGTGTAAACTGCTTAGCCTTTGACACTCTGTCGTGTTACATTGCCAATGGTAGAATTAAAGCATAGAACAGGTTGTTCATGAGAAACTTTATTAGCTTGTTTAAGATTATTTTCTGATCTGTCACTATTATAGTTTACTCTTTAATAATACCCCTGTTTCTGTGGTTATTTTAGTCACTTTATTTCGTACTTTTCTCTGCTCTTTCACTCCAGCGATTAAGCCCTTTAAACTGCCTCAGTCAGACTTGCCTTAGTGCCTGCTGCCACTTGACTTCATGGAAGCACCAGGTACACACATGCTGCACAGAACATGCAGCAACGTGCTTTGCTTGCCTCAGCTTTGCCAGCAGCTTCTTATCCATCCCAGTGTGCCTGCTTTCCAATGCACTCTATCCTCGGCCAATTCCCACAACATTAATTCCCTTCCAGTGGACTCTGCCAGTGTGTTTTCTCTGTCACATCCTCCGCTCTCTTTGAACCTCTGCACTTAACGCGCACAAACACAATGCCTTAACGTCCCCTCTGAATGGGACGAAGTTGGTATTTTCTTCTTGCCAGATTGCTGTGGCAACCGTTAATTGCTTGGCTTGGTGTGAAATCTTGCTCACCAAACACTGCCCACTGTTGACGCCAAGTCCCATATGTCGCTTTAATTCCTTGCCTCCCTGACCAAGTCTTTAGTCCCCCATCTCTGCTCCTTCCCACCTCCACCCATCCCACCTCTGGATACTGTGGTTCTTGCAGGGGTGACGTTTCTCCTCATCCTGTATAATCCAGATAGCCATCCTATTACAAGTGTAGCCCCTGTATGATACGTATCCTTCTCTTTATGCTTTGTTGTGATCGGGAGTGCTCATGGAGTGATAAAGCACAGAAGTAGGCTTTATAGCCCACCATCTCCATGCCGACATGTCAAACACCTGTTGATTCTGAGCCCTGCATTTGGTCCATTGCCTTCTAAGCCTTGGTGATTTGGGCTCATGTATTTAATATATCTCCATTCAAGGGATGCGGGCTTTGCAGGCTGAGCCAGTATTTAATTGCCTGTCCCTAATTGCCCTTAAGAAAATGGCGGTGAGCTGCCTTCTTGAACTACTGTCCTTGAGGTGTCACAATGTTAGGGTGGGAGATCCAGGCGTTAACCCAATGACAGTGAAGGAATGGTGATATGTTTACAATCTAGGATGGTGTGCAGCTTGGTGGGAAACTCCCAGACTGTGGTGTCCCCATGTTGGCAGAGGTAGTGGATTTGGAAGGTGCTGTGAGTTGCCGCAGTGCATCCAGCAATCTGCCTGCATCCGCTATCTTGGCAAATAGGATTAATAAAGATAAGTACTCGAGACTCAGCAAGGACATGTTTGGCCAAAAAGCCTGTTTCTGTGCTCCATGACACACATTCAGCGAGTGTCCCCCCCATCACCTTCTATTCTTCTTTAGAACCCCTGTAAACCTTTTACCCCTCTTCCCATGTTCAAATATAACTAGTGGGATGGAAGACATCTAATCTGCATCACATAGGATTCATGACTAGAATTCATTGAATTAACACTCAATTGCATAAAATTAACACTCAATAAAGGTGATAATATACAGTATGGCTTGACTCTAACCATTCCTGCTTTGATGTTTCTGGGGCAAAGTTTACTGTTGACGGCAGTCAGTCTTCCTCATTTAGATGCAGCTGCAATGGTTCATAGGTTCAATTGGTAAAATAAAGGAGTTAAATGAAAAAAAAGTGGAGCAGGCTGTGAGATTGGGTTGTTACTTACTGGAATATAGTAGAGTCAGAGGTGATAGACATAGACAATAGGTGCAGGAGTAGGCCATTCGAGCGATTCAATGCGATCATTCCCAATCAGTACCCCGTTCCTGCCTTCTCCCCATATCCCCTGACTCTGCTATTTTTAAGAGCCCTATCTAGCTCTCTCTTGAAAGCATCCAGAGAACCTGCCTCCACCGCCCTCTGAGGCAGAGAATTCCACAGACTCGCCACTCTCTGTGAGAAAAAGTGTTTCCTCGTCTCCGTTCTAAATGGCTTACTCATTATTCTTAAACTATGGCCCCAAGACACAGGGGTCACTGAAGCTATGGGCACTCACATGGGCCCCGGCTATGCTTGCCTCTTTGTTGGGTACATCAAACAATCACTGTTCCAGGTGTACATTGGCCCTATCACCGAACTCTACCTCCGCTACATTGACGACTGCACCCATGCAGAACTCCCTGACTTCATCAACTTCACGACTAATTTCCATTCTGCACTCAAATTCACTAGGACCATCTCCGACATCTCCCTACCGTTTCTGGATCTCACCGTCTCCATTACAGGAGACAGACTATTGACCGACAATCTACTACAAATCTATTGACTCCCATACCTATCTAGACTACACTTCTTCCCACCCTGCTTCCTGTAAAGACTCTATTCCCGACTCCCAATTCCTCCGTCTATGCCGCATCTGCGCCTAGGATGAGGTTTTCTATACTAGATAATCGAAGATGTCCTAATTCTTCAGGAAACAGGGGTTCCCCTCTTCCATTATAGATCAGGCTCTCACTAGGGTGTACACGATATCCCACAGCTCTGCTCTTGCTCCCCCTCCCCCCATTCTCAACAAGGACAAAGTCCCCCTTGTCCTCACCTTCCACCCCATCATCCGTTGTTTATAGCATTTAATCCTCCAACATTTTCGCCACCTCCAATGGGATCCCACTACTGGCCACCTGCCCATCTCCACCCCTTTTTGCTTTCCGCAGAGACCGTTCCCTCCGTAACTCCCTGGTCAACTCGTCCATTCCCACCCAAACCACCCCTGCCCCAGGTACTTTCCCCTGCAACTGCAGGAGATGCAACACCTGACCCGTTACCTCCCCCCTCGACTCCCCCCTCGACTCCACAATCTTTTCAGGTGAGGCAGAGGTTCACTTGTACCTCCTCCAACCTCATCTACTGTATCCGCTGTTCCAGGTGTCAACTAATGTATATCGGCAAGACCAAGCACAGGCTTGGCGATCGTTTTGCTGAACACCTCCGCTCAGTCCGCCTTAACCTACCTGATCTCCCGGTTGCTCCGCACTTTAACTCCCCCTCCCATTCCCAATCTGATCTTTCTGTCCTGGGCCTCCTCCATTGTCAGAGTGAGGCCCACTGCAAATTGGAGGAACAGCACCTCATATTTTGATTGGGTAGCTCACACCCCAGCGGTATGAACATTGACTTCTCTAACTTCAAAGTAACTTAACTAACTGTCCCATAAGTCTACCACCCTTGCTTTCACACTCTCTCCATCCCCTCCCTTCCCCTTCCTAGTTCTCCCACTAGTCTTACTGTCTCCTACATTCTATCTCCCGACATCAGTCTGAAGAAGTGTTTCGACCTGAAAAGTCACCCATTCCTTCTCTCCAGAGATTCTGCCTGTCCCGCTGAGTTACTCCAGCATCTTGTGTCTACCAGTGGTCATTGAACTAGGTTGCTCAGCATCTTGCATTATCTTCCCAGTCACTTTTCAGTAATTTTCCTCACTCTCTTCTCCCTCCCTCACTAATTGGGTTTGTGGGAGACGAACCCAAGATTTGGATGTAGCATCGAATCAAATTGACTAGGCTCCCAAACTGGAGGATGACATGTAGAAAAGTAGTCAACATCTGCAATGTGGTGGGAGAGAAAATTGATGAGAACAAATTGAAGTAAGTAAAACATTTGTAGAATGTTACAAGAATGGCCATTGAACCGAGGTATAAAATCAATTAGTAACATTTGGATGCATTTCTGAGGCATTATTATAATTAAAACTGGAGCTTGTCCATACGTGGACCGTTGCGAACATTGAGGATGGAATTAAGATCCAGAGTAGCTGTTCAATGCTAAGACAGACATCAAGTGCTAAATAGCCTCTTCTTGTCCCTCAGGAGGTCAAGAAATGGGGTTGGTGAGTTGGGCAGAATTCTTCTTTCTTGCTCCTGATCATTTTTTGTGTGTGTTCTTTGTAAAGCCCACGGTTTCATCGGCAGACGAGGAAAACCTATTGCATTCTCGGAGATCCAAAACCCCGGTGCCTGCTGACCTCTCCGAGATTGATGTCCAGACGAACTGGACCAAGGCCCTCCCACTGCCCACTCCGGAGGAGAGGATGCGGCAACAAGCCCAGGCAATCCAGACAGACGTTATCCCAATAAACGTAACAGGTACATAACAGGGTTAATGAGACAAGGGATGGGTTTAACACTGGACAGACTGCAGAGGCTGAATTCCTGCCTTTAAAAGCCATGGCTTGCTCTGCCACTTAAAGAAGGCAGTTAATTGTCTCCCAGTATGGTGCATAATGAGAGCCATTTCTGAGTAAGGAAGGCAGGATAGTGAACCAGTTACGCGAGTGTGTGTAGTAACAGTTGCTCTGCTGATTCCTATCAGGGGTGAACTTCGATCGCCAAGCTGGCAACAGGAGGTCTCTCGTGCACTCAGACACCCCACTGAGGCGCCCGACGAAGATCAAACGGAGAAAGACCATTACTGGGCTGCCTGAAGCTGTCCAGAAGGAATTAGGTATGGCTCATCAGAATTGTATTCACTCCCCTGCCCGGCCACCTTCTCATTTGTGACTGTGTGTGTGTGTGTTTGTGCATTTGTGATAAGTATTAGCTTTCATCCGACCCTTCCCTCCAATACAATCTGATAGCCAGCAGCAAAATGTGCGATTTCAATTGGGAAAGGACATGCCAGGGAGTTATTTTTACCTTTCAGCTTAAACTGAGCCACATCAGAAACCTGGAGGTTTCCCCAATTGCCTGAAAACAGATCAGTTTAGCATTGCCAAGCAAAATGCTGAGCAGTGAGCCACAGCGAGTCTCCGGCTCTCCGCCACGCTTTATGTGTGAATTAATTACTGCCTGATCTCCCTTCTGAATGTCCTGGCTCTAACTTTTATGGTTAGAACTCTCATTCTTTTCCACATCAAAGAAACATTTAACTTTATACAACAGCCTTTTGGAAGTTCTAAGGCATTTTATAGCCAATGCAAACTTTCTGTGGTTTAGTCATTGTTGTAATGTAGTGTCATTCAGCACAGCCCAACTCATTCATGCTGACCAAAATGCCTCATCTCATTCGCCCGCATTGACCCAAACCTTTTCTATCCCTCTACTTGGTCAAATGTCTTTTAAATGCTGTTATCGCACATGCCTCACCTACTTCCACCTTGTGTAGAAAGGAACTGCAGATGCTGGTTTATTCCAAAGATAGACACAAAGTGCTGGAGTGACTGAAGAAGGGTCCTGACCTGGAACATCACACATCCTTTTTCTCCAGGGAGTTACACCAGCTCTTTGTGTCTATCCTCTGGCAGCTTGTTCCATAAGTCTACCACCCTCTGCAAATATACCGTCCTGTTAAATTTGTCCCCTCTCAACTTAAACCAATGTCCTTTAGTTCTTGATTCCCCTGGGGAAAAAGACTAAGTATTCTATTCCCTCATTTTTTTATCTTTTAAGTTCATTCCTCATCCTCCTTTGCTCCAAGGAATAAAGTCCTAACCTGCCCAACCTCTCCCCATTGTTCAAGCCTTTGAGTCTTAGCAACATCCTGATAAATCCCTGCACTCTTTTCTTCAGCAGGGTGACCAAACCTATTGTAACATGACATTCCATTTTCTATATTCAGTTCCCTGAACTTTGAAGGCCAACATGTCAAAAGTCTTCTTCACCATCCTGCCTAATACTTGAACTCCTAGATATCTCTACTTTACAGCATTCCCCAGGCCCCACCATTTACTGTGAAGGTCCTACCCTGGTTTTACTTCCCAGAATGTAATCCCTCGCACTTTACTGAATTAAGGTCCATTTGTCAGCTGTAATTCTTGATGACCATCTTCACTGTCTATGATACCATCTATTTTTGTGTCACATGTAAACTTACTAATACTACCTTGTAAATTATCATCAAAATCATTGAGGTAGATGACGAATGGGCCCAGCCCTGATTTCTGAGGCACACCACAAGTCACAGGCCTCCAGTCCGAAAACAATCTAACACCACCACCATCCTCGCTTCCTACCATGAAGGCATTCTGTATCCAGTTAGCTAGTTGACCCTCGATCCCATGCAATCTAACCTTCCACAGCAACCTACACAGCAGCAAATTCCTACAATCCGATAACAAAGAGATAAACTTCTTTGGTGATAGTGTATAATATATCTTGTCCCAGATAACGCCACTGCTCTGCAAAATAATGATACAAGATGCTTTACAACCCTTTTATTAAGGTCCCATTCCAAAATTCAACCTCCAATATTATGTCTGGAGTGAGACTTTTGTTCTGGTTAGAAGCTGGTGGGTTCAAGTGAGTTAACAATGCAGAACATTTTGAAACATGCCAGGATTTTGATCAGCACCTTATAAATGGATGGCTATATGAATTGTACAGTTTTGATGGATGAGGCGGAGAGTCACAACACTAAAACAGGTCCTTTGTAATATCCACATCGACCATCAGGCATACGTTTATACTAATCCGACAGTAATACAGTCTTGGATTTGCCGAACTTCCCAGATTCTACCTCTCAACTCCACATCAGGGTAATTTACAGCAGCCACTTAACCTACAGGCCCGTTTTGGGAAGTGGGAGGAAAATAAACATCTGGAGGAAACACACACAGTGACAGTCAGAGAAGCACAGGGCACTCAGAGAGCACACAAGGTCAGGATTGAGTCCGGATTAGCGCAGCTGTGAGGCAGCAGCTCTATGAGCCACCCCCGCATAGCTCGCTCGGGTGGCCATGCCTCCAATTGCTGAGGCCCTAAGCGTCGGAGTTTCCTGTGTAAACCTCTCCCTTGATCTCCTTAATTAAGATGCACCTCACAGTAGCTTCTTGATGAAACATGCAATTGGTCACCAGTCACAGCTTTTGAAGGTTGGCGCAGTATTTGACTACACATTGAAAAAGGTTGGTTTATAAATGCAGTGCCGCTGTTGACAAATACACGAGGGTGTAGCTTTAAGGTGAGGGGGGAAGTTCAAAGATGTGCAAGTTAATTACCCAGAGGAGAAGTGGCGGAAGATACACTAGTAAAATTCTGGAGGCATTTAGCCAGATACATGAACAGCAAGGAATGAAGAAATATGGATCATGGGCAAGCTGATGGATTAAAGAAGATAGACACAAAACGCTGGAGTAACTCAGCGGAACAGGCAGCAACTCTCAAGAAAAGGGATAGGTGATGTTTCTCAGACTTAAATTGGGATGATGATCAGCATTGACATGATGGATCAAAATGCCTGTATCAGTACGGTTTTATGTTCATTTAAATGCAGATTCTAATGCTGAACTAATGGTCGTTGCTTCAGATCTTTGCTCTATAGAGCTCTATTTGCTGTAATGTCACAGAGTATTTTGCCAGCAGTGGTAACAGATTTGTAATTGTGTTTCATGATGACAGGCACAGTACAGACCCCAGCCAGAGGTACATCCAGCATCCTGCCGGCTCACTTTTCCACCATGAGTCGCCTGGAGAGCAGCAGGTCCAACAGGGCACGTTCGACGACCAGGGACTCGTCCTGCCAGACGGAAGAGATCAAGGTAGTGCCGCCGTCGGTCCGCAGGATCCGGGCACAGAAGGGACAAGGGATCGCGGCCCAGCTCTCCGGCTCTTCAGGCAACATGTCGAGCACCCCCCAAGCCCACGATGAGCTGCGCTTCCACAGCCTGCCGCGGCCGTGTGCCAGGGCCACACTACAGGATGGGGTGGCCTGCACGGCCGGCCGATGGCAGGACTCGTGCGGCTCGCTGCCTAGGCGAAGGGGCAGCTCGGAGGCCCAGGCCCAGACCAGCCTGCTGCCCCGGCCCAAGTCCCAGGAGCTGGGTGGGTCCCAGCCGGCAGATGAGGATGCCCTGGGGACCTCGCCCCGGGCCGGGACGGGTTCATCAGCCGAGGCGGTGCCCACGGGCAAGGCCCGCTGCTGGGCCCCCGGCACGTCGGTCGAGATTCCGGCCAAAGCACGGGAAGAGCACTGCTCCTCCAGCGGCAACTGGAGCGGCAGCAGCGGCGGCGGTGGCTCAGCCCGGCAATCACCGACCTTGGACAGAGCACCGCCCCCATCTCCCTCGGACTCTGCCGTCTGCCTGGCGGTGCGTCCGCCCGTGGGTTGCCGACAGCAAGACCCAGGCACACCACTCGCTCTCCGATGCGGCAGAGGCCAGGTGGAACTGCCTCTACCTGAAGGAGCCATCCTCGCCCGCGGGTCTGGCAGAGGGTGAGGGATGGCGGCACTTGGGAGAGCGCTCCCTCAGCCGCAGCATCTCGCTGAGAAAGACCAAGAAGCCGCCGCCGCCGCCAGCCCGCAACGACTCCCTGCGCCGCAGGGCTAAGGGCAGCGGCTCCCTGCTCAGCCCCTCGCTCATCGCCAGCCTGCAGCGCTCGCTGGAGGGAGGCCTGAGCCGCCAGGACGGGCCCCAGGCCCCCGCCAGGCCCTCCGTCTCCGTCTCCGTCGAGGGACCTGAGCCGTGGCTCATGCGTTCCCGCAGTCAGAGCAGCAGCAACAGCAGTGGGCGGTCGACGGGCGGCAGCATTGCCTACTCCACCGGCGCAGTCACCACGCCGTCGCAGAGCGAGACCAGCAGCCTGCGCTCCGACTCCGGCGATCCCTGGGCCTACTACAGTCAGGAGGCCGAGGGATGGAGGCCGGGCACTTGGGACGGTGCCGGGCAGCCCAAGCCGAAGAGCTTGTCCCCGGACAAGTCTCTGGGCATCACCTCGCCATCTAGCGGCTACTCCAGCCAGTGCAACACGCCGACCAGCGCTGGCCCCGGCCTCGGCTTACCGCCACCCTGCCGAACTTCGCCCAGGCCCAAGGCCAAGCCCAAAGTCCCTGAACGCAGGTCCTCACTGCGATCCTCCCTCTCCGCCTCCTCGTCCTCTGCCTCGCTCTCCTCCAGCGCTTCCGAGTCACGGCCCCAGGCGGCGGCTGTTCCCTCGCCTCTCTCCCCACCTTCTGCCACTGTCTCTGATCTGATCACGTCGGTCCATAACGCTCCTCCCCCTCTCTCCGCCTTGCCCTTTCCCGCTGCCCCGGTGCACCTTCCCCTGCCTCCCCCTGTCCCTCTGCTAGAGTTGCTGCATACGTTACCCCCTCCTGCACCCCCTGTGCAAGGATTGCCCCTTCCCGCTGTGCCTCTGCCCACATCGCCCCCTCCCACTCGCCTCCTGCCAAAGTCACCTTCTTTCAAGCTCCGTCTGCCCATGTCACCCCCTCCTGCGCCCCCTGTGCAAGGATTGCCCCGTATCGCCGTGCCTCTGCCCATGTCACCCCCTCCTGCGCCCCCTATGCAAGGATTGCCCCTTCCCGCTCTGCCTCTGCCCACTTCGCCCCCTCCCACTTACCCTCTGCCAAAGTCACCCTCTGCCAATCTCCCTTCGAGCATGGCACCTCCTCCTGCTCCCCCTCTTTTTCGACTCCCTCTGCCCCCCATGCTCCTTCCTGCCCCCCCTGTGCCCCCCTCGCCCCCTCCTTTGCCAACCTCGCCCCTTCCGTCAGCGCCCTTGCCCCCTCCGCCCCCCCTGGACCTGGCGGCACTCTCCGGTGGGAAGAAGCTTCCGCGCTCGTCGGCCCTCTCCTGCCGGGAAGAGCCCAATGCCCGTGGGCAGCAGGGTGATGCCCACAGGGCGGCAGCAGTGGGCCCTCCGCTCATCACGGCCGACGCCCTGCGGACGGTGCAGCTGCGGAGCGTGAGGCCAGGCGGGCAGACACAGCCCACCAGGCCGGGGATCGCGCGGCACAAACCGCCATTGCTGCAGCGGCCCTTGTCCCTGCAGAGCCCTGGCAAGCGTGCCCACAATGCCAGCACGCCAGCTGTGAAAACACCGCCTGCTCGGGCGGCTGACCTGGTGGACTCAGAGAGCAGGGCCGGCAGTGTCAGCGAGCCTGAAACCCTAGCAATCTCCAGCATAGCTCCAGCCACACTCACGAGCGAGCTCCTATCCACACTGGAGCCACTGCCTTACAGCTCTGGAGCCACTGACCAGGGTAACGGTGCCAACACAGGGGTCAACCTGGAGCCCGATCCAGAGGGGGCACTGACGCCCAAGAAGTCCAAACCGCCCGGCAGAATGCCACCTCCCATTGCCAGGAAACCCAAGCTGAGCCTTCTGATACCACCCTCACCCTGGGAGATCACCGCTCACGACAAGAGGCCGCCAGACGTCTCCAGGTCAGCCGCAGAGAGCACGTCTTCAGCAGCAGAGTATGACGGGATTGGTGGGGGCCTGCCGTCACCGCCAGATACCGACTCCGGCAACTCCCGCCCTGCCGAGAGACCAGAGGGCACGCCACAACCACAGGCCTGGGCAGCTGATCAGACTGATGGCGACAGAGCAGTAGAAAAAAGCCAGAAAAACTCCAGAACAAAAGAAGAACAGGGAACAGATTCCTCACCGACTTGGGATCATGTGGACGAGAGCAGCACCACACCCTGCCATGAAAACGAAATAGGTGAGATTCGGAAATGGCCACAGTTTCCCTTCTCTCTATGTGCACTTTGTCCCTTTTCTCTCTTTTCATTTCTTACACTTCGCATGTCCTTATTTCTATTCTATTCCCTCTTCATCTATAACCCTCCCCCTCTAACCATATAACCATATAACAATTACAGCACGGAAACAGGCCATCTCGGCCCTACAAGTCCGTGCCGAACAAATTTTTTTTTCCTCTTAGTCCCACCTGCCTACACTCATACCATAACCCTCCATTCCCTTCTCATCCATATGCCTATCCAATTTATTTTTAAATGATACCAATGAACCTGCCTCCACCACTTCCACTGGAAGCTCATTCCACACCGCCACCACTCTCTGAGTAAAGAAGTTCCCCCTCATGTTACCCGTAAACTTCTGTCCCTTAATTCTGAAGTCATGTCCTCTTGTTTGAATCTTCCCTATTCTCAAAGGGAAAAGCTTGTCCACATCAACTCTGTCTATCCCTCTCATCATTTTAAAGACCTCTATCAAGTCCCCTCTTAACCTTCTGCGCTCCAGAGAATAAAGACCTAACTTATCCCTTGCTCTCCTTTCTCACTCTTACCTTTCCTTCGCCTCGCTTCCTTTTCCCTCGCATCTCGCCCACTGCTTCTGGTCCGCTCATTGATGCTGCCTTCCTCTTACTTCAAGTGATGAAAGATGGTTGGGGTATCAAACAGTTGCAGGATGGGTGTGCAGTATTTGGGGTAAGATTGTTAACAAAGGTAAGACAGGACAGAGGATAGTGTTTAAAGGGTGTGATACTCTTGTGTTTAACACAAGCAGTGTAACAAAATCAGGTTCACTAACAGGATGTGAGGGTACAACATAATATTAAAAAATAGACACAAAAAGGTGGAGTAACTCAGCGGGTTAGGCAGCATCTCTGGAGAAAAGAAATGGGTGACTTTCTGGGTCAAGACCCTTCTTCAGACTGATAATCACTCACCCGGAACGTCACCTATTCCTTTTCTACACAGATGCTGCCTAACCTGCTGAGTTACTTCAGCATTTTGTGTCTATCTTTGATTTAAACCAGCATCTGCGGTTCCTAGCTACACATAATGTTAAATAGACTGGGATCAGGCCAAAGGACCCTTCACAGTTCTTCAATAAAACCCTGGCTGTCCCTGCAGGTGAAGCGCATTTTTCACACGGTTGTCCTGTCTCAGTTCTACACGGCTAACCCCTATATTTTGTGACTGTAAAAAGGGGCACCTTTCAGCAGTCACTCCTCTCAATTCGAAGGATCTTTGATGATTCTATGTGGGTGGTGGCACAATGGCACAGCGGTAGAGTTGTTGCCTTACAGCTCCAGAGACCCAGGTTCAATCCTGACTATGGGTGTTGTTTGTACTGTGACCGAGTGGGATTTGCCTGGGTGCTCCGGTTTCTTCCCACACTCTAAAGACGTTCAGGTTTGTGGGTTTGTGGCTTCAGTAAAATTGTAACTTGTCCTTGGTGTGTGTAGGATAGTGCGAGTGTATGGGGTGATTGCTGGTCGGCGTGGACTCGGTGGGCTGAAGGGCCTGTTACTGCACTGTAAATCTAAGCTGAACTAACCTAAACCTCATTCTTGAAAACGCACATCAGCACAGGGTGCTTTGATGGAGTTAGGGGTGTAACAGGGTGTTTGTTGTAACAGTCAGCTGGAGGTTAACTGCTGATCTTTGACAGATGACGTGTTTGAAGAGAGTCCTGCCAGCTTGAACAGCAGCAGCGGGGACTGCGGTGAACAATCAAGTACTCCAAGCCGACCCAGGACTACAGAGGACCTGTTCGCCGCAATTCACAGGTATGGGTGCAAGTGATTCCCCCATTGATCAGGGGTTGAGGAGCAAGCTGGGCAAACGTGGAGAAACGGGATATAGAAACATAGACATAGAAACATAGAAAATAAATGCAGGACACAAATTACGGAGGATCTCTCCTGGACTACAAACACCACCACAGCAGTCAAGAAGGCCCAGCAGCGACTCTACTTTCTGAGGATCCTCAGGAAAAACAACCTGGAGGAGAAGCTGCTGGTGTCCTTCTACCGCTGCTCCATCGAGAGTGTGCTGGCGTACTGTATAACCACATGGTATGCCAACTGCTCTGCAGTGGACAGGAGAGCCCTTCAAAGGGTCATCAACACCGCACAAAAAATCACTGGCTGCCCACTGCCTTCCCTGAAGGACATCTTCAGCTCTCGCTGCCTTGGCAGGGCAGCCAACAGAGAAGGACCCTTCCCACCCTGGACACAACCTGTTCCACCTGCTGCCCTGCGGCAGACGGTACAGGTCTTTCAAAACTCGCACAAACAGACTCAGAGACAGCTTCTACCCCATAGCCATACATGAACTTAACAATGCAAAATAAGTAATAACACCCACATTCAATTGAATGGTTCTACCTCAGCTGCTATTGATATTTATCTGTAATTTTTTTTATATGTATATATTTTTACCTTATATATTAAAAATTGCTCTTATGAATCGCACCATGGGATTGACTTTTAAATTTCGATGTACCATGTGCAATGACAATAAAGAGATTCATTCATTCATACATTCATACATTCATTCATTCAGTCATTCATCCATTCATTCAGGAGTAGGCCATTCGGCCCTTCGAGCCTGCACCGCCATTCAATATCTACATAATCTCATTTGGCTGACCCATATCCCCTCTAAACATCAGAATCATAGAAAATAAGTGCTGCCTTTCGGCCCTCTCCTGCACCGCCCCTGATCCCTGATCATAGCCACAAGGTACCTGCATCTAATACCCCCCCTGGTAAATATAGCCAACGCATCTAACTGGTCTCCAACGAACCTTCTGTGGCAGAGAATTCCAGAGATTCACCACTCTCTGTGTGAAAAAAATGTTTTCCTCATCTCGGTCCTAAAAGATTTCCCCTTTATCCTTAAACTGTGACCCCTAGTTCTGGACTTCCCCAACATCGGAAACAATCTTCCTGCATCTAGCCTGTCCAACCCCTTAAGAATTTTGTAAGTTTCTATAAGATCCCCCCTCAATCTTCTAAATTCTAGCGAGTACAAACCGAGTCTATCCAGTCTTTCTTCATATGAAAGTCCTGACATCCCAGGAATCAGTCTGATGAACCTTCTCTGTACTCACTCTATGGCAAGAATGTATTTCCTCAGATTAGGAGACCAAAACTGTACGCAATACTCCAGGTGTGGTCTCACCAAGACCCTGTACAACTGCAGTAGAACCTCCCTGCTCCTATACTCAAATCCTTTTGCTATGAAGCAAATCCTTTTGATATAACGGGAAACTCTGAGCAGTGGGGAAGATGGTAGAAGCCTCATGGACAAGGAAAATGGAGTGGGTTTAGTACGAAGCCCTGAGAGTTGTGAAAGTGTCAAGTTAGAAAATACTGTGATCACACAACCGCTTATCGTGTCTATATTCCCTCCTGTTTACAAGTGCACAATGCTGGGTAAACTTTATGCAACTCGCCGACTCTGTTGTCCACAGAAATCGTAGTATTATTTCCAGGGACCAGTACAGGTGCTGTGAATCTCTCTACACATGTCCCACTCATTATCACAGCCTCCCATTTCTTTTGTCTGAACCAACTAACAGCTGGACGATACGATAGAACTTTAGTTATCCCAGGAGGGAAATAGATCTGCCAACAGCCATAAAACACAAGATACATGAAATTAAAGTGACGAGTGGAAAGGATTGATGATGTGCGAAGATTGGGGAGGTGGTGGGGGGGAAGGGGAGTCAGTCTACCCCACAATAGAAGATGGTGGAGTTTGTACAGTTTGATAGACACAGTGAGCATGATCCGCTGTATATTTCTGTACTACATCCTGGTGGAACCAGTCTATGGAACAACTAAGAGTCATGGAGGGATGCACTGTATTGTCTTTTTAACAACCTTTTGGAACGCAGATCCCCAGTAACGTTGCCCCTCCGAAATAGGTTGGAATGTCATGGAATCATGGACTAAGGCTCGTCAATTTTGAGCTGCGATTCCTGAAGTTTCACTCATTTATTGCATGAGTAGCGACCACGTTTTCCATTAGCTCCTGCCTACAGTGGCTTCAATACATCACCTTCCCTGCTTATCTTCATTCATTGTAAATGGATTTAATTAATTAATTAAACACAATTCTACACTGTTGCCAGTTGGTCCCAAAACACCCTCGCTCAACATCCGCATTTCACAGACATTGGATTAAAACAGGGATTGAAGGAATGTGGGAGGGAACGGGACTGGGATCAAAAAGGTAAGAACGGGTTAGAAAGTAAGGCATAGAGGAGTCAAGGGAGTGATGGGAGCGCTGCAGACTCCATTGCTCAAGACAATCTGGGATAAAGTCAGGACTGTTTTTGTTTTTCTGTATTGTGATTTAACAGGGAAAGTAGTTAAATGGATGTTAAAAGGAGGCAAAAGGAAAATTTGAAGAAGGGTCTCGACCCAAAACGTCACCCATTCCTTCTCTCCAGAGATGCTGCCTGTCCCGCTAAGTTACTCCAGCATTTTGTGTCTACCTTCGATTTACACCAGCATCTGCAGTGGAAAATAGTCAGATATCAGGAAGTATAGAGGGAGGTAGTTTGAGATTGAGATTTTTTTAATGCTTTTTGTATGTTTCCCGTCTTTCTCTCACTCCACGCAATTTTCAGCTTTCTTCCCTCAATCTTATTATCCCTCTGTAAGTATATCCCCGTCCCTTCTTTCCGCCTCCAATGCCCTCCCCTGCTCTCCGCCTCTGCTTCCCCTATCCATACTCTCCATGCTCTACTCCACTGTCCTTTCTCCACCTCCTCTCCCCCACTTTTATTCACCTTCCCTTCTCTCCCGCAGACTTTCCCCACCTCTCCTTTCACCAGTGTTGCTCTGTCGAGTGACTGATGATAGACACAAAATGTTGGAGTAACTCAGCAAGCCAGGAGGCATCTCTGGAAAGCAGGAACGGGTGAAGTTTTGGGTCAAAACCCTTCTTCAATCAGGGAAGAGGGAAATGAGAAATGGAAGGGTACAAAGAACATAAAAGGTGCGAAAAGAGCAGATCAAAGCAGACGATGATCAAGGAAATGTAGAAAGGTTCATTGTTGGAAGAGGGGAAGGTGACAACAAGGCATACAAAGTAAAATTAACACAGTCGGAGAACTATGCTGAGGTTGTGACGGAGAGAGAGGGAAAGCAAGGGTTACTTGAAGTTAGAGAAATCAATATTCATACTGTTGGATTGTAAGCTGCCCAAGCAAAATATTAGGTGAATAATGATGTCCTTCACACTTTTAGGTCCAAGAGGAGGGTACTGGGCCGGAAAGATTCGGACGACGAGTTCAGCCGGACGCAGTCACCGTCGTCTCCGGTGACCCCGACCGGCTCGCTGGCCAGCCCGTGCTCCCTGCGGCAGGCGGGCTCCATCCAGCGGAACCTGCGCAAGTCCAGCACCAGCAGTGATAGCTTCAAGGCGCTGCTGCTGAAGAAGGGCAGCCGGCCGGAGCAGAGCTGCCGCATGTCGGCCACCGAGATGCTCAAGAGCTCAGACCCCAGGCAGCGTCCGGCCGATGCCGAGCAGGCCGTCGGGCGCCCGTCGGGCCAGCGGGGCCGCAACCCGCGGGAGGAGTGGGCTTCTCACGAAGGTCCGATGCCCAGAGGCGCAGGGCTGGGCGTCCGCTACGGGCGCTCCCGGACCCCGCCGTCGGCCGCCAGCAGCCGTTACAGCGCCAGGCTGCACCAGCACCGCCTCCACAGCAGCCCCATGTCCGTCATCCGCGAGGCCGAGGCCTGGGAGGCCGCCGATGATAGCCGGCGGCGCAGCGACGGAGACGTCAGCGTCCAGAGGACCGTGCCGACCAGTGAAGCCAATAAGCAGGAGAACCGGGACCCTCTTATGTCACCGTCTAGGTCGGCGGCACCGTGCGCCGCCATTATGACGCCAAATGTTGCCAGCCAGGACTGGGAGCCTATTACATCACCGTCAGGGGCAGCGGCACAGGGCTCCGCCATTTTGACACCAGGCGTCAGCAGTCAGAACTGGGATCCCCTTACGTCACCATCACAGGGTGCCGCCATTTTGACAGCGGGAGATGCCAAGCAGGACTGGGACTCATGAAGGACACAACAAAAAACACAAGGAGACTGATTCCACCCACTCGCTTTTCTGTTTTTGTTTATTTTTTAATTCCTCAGAGACCAAGCATTGGCACAAGCCAGCCAAGGAGAAGCCCACTGAATAGATCTTTTAGTCTTTCTCTGCCTGGGCTACAACAGGGAGGACTGGCAATTGTATACCACCAGTAGTGTAGCAAGGCGCCCCTATGATGTGGTGCTGAAAGGATATCGTCTCTAAGTTTGTAGAGAAAATTGAAAAGACGCTGGGAATATGGGATAAAAGCAGGAATGGCAATAGCTTTGCTTTGGAAAGAGAAAGGCAGTTCAGGTCAAGGCATCTGTGTGGCACCCGTCCTGACATCATGAATCCATGGACAAAGAGGCACTTTTTTTCAGCTGAAGAGAAGAGTTCCAGAATGGAAGGATGCAGTAGAAAGCCAATGTGACACTTGTGTCTTTTACCTACCTGGTGTGTAGATAAACAGGGAAAGATCTGGAAAGGAGAAATTACAAGATAAAAGGAAAGGGAGTCAGATATTTGAAGATGAATAGTGAAATAGTAGAAGCGAAATAGTAGAGAGAGAGAGAGAGAGAGAGCAGTGAGATGATGGGCTCGAGTACTCAGCTCAGACGACTGGGTTTTTTTGACGTGTTTCAGAGTTTTTTTGCGTGGCAGGCGGTTAATTCCGCTTGTGGGATTTCCTGAATGGAGCTGTGGAGGAAAGAATTACACTGTTAGCAAATGGTTGGATTGTGGGAGATCTCAGAAACTGGACAGTGCAGAGGCAGATCAAAACAACATGACTAATCCAGTCCGTGACCGTTTGTAGCAGAAGAGAGGAAATAGTATGTCATGGAAATGAAGGCTTAGTGTTGTGGTAATTTTGTTGAAGGTTTATTAATTTCAGATACTTGTAGCAGTTAGATGCAAAACATCTGTGCAGAGCCGTATTTTGCACATTTCATGGCTGCCGTACTTGGCTGTTAGACCTATCTGTGGCGTTATTTCAGACAGATGTGGTTGGCTTCGGTATTCCTAAGGTGCTGGAGTGTGGGGTGAAAACCTAGCGTGTGGTCAGCTGGAGTTGCATCTTCTAATTCCTTCTGAAAGGGCCAGCTCATAGTCAAGAGGGCCTGGCCCATGTCTGTCGAGGAGGGAGGAGTGTCATGCTGTGCTTACTTGCCGACTCACACTGTGCCTTCAGTAGAAGACCTCAGCAGGGGAAGGAGGTGATAAACCAGCATCTGCAGTTCTTTCTTACACAAAAGGGAGGTGAAGGATGCACAATAGGTGTCTACCAGGATCCCAATGTTTCTCCATCCACCCAAAACACAGTTGACCTACTTTTCCCAGCACTCAGTGAAAAGTAGGTCCAATAGTTATATTAATGACAGCACTAGATAGACCGGCCCCAATTGCATCGGATGAGCCTGCTGTTCTGCCCTCTGACCTGGGCTCCCTTGGCACAAAACAGGGATGTACGGTAACCCTTCACCAGCCGACATGCCCAGTGGGCCAGACCTTTACACACTGCGAGCTTTGGTTTCAATGCTGGAAACCTGCCACGTACACAACAGTTGGAGGACACTCCAGCAACAGAGTTGTGGAGGGATAGTTGCCCATGTACTGCACGCAGAATTGGTGCACAATTCATGTTGTCCCACAAGATCTCGATGGATCAGTGATGACTGGAGGCTGGCTGTGCAGGCACTGTTCCACCCTGGCTCACTGTTGTGTGGTCTCTGCACCTACAACCCCCACTTCCTTCTCCAATATTCCCGCGTGATTTGAATCTCATCACCAATTGAAAAGCATCATACTGTAGGTGCTGGAAATGTGAATAAAATATGGGAGAATACTGGAAATACTCAGCAGGCCATGTAGCATCTGCAGAGGGGGAAGCTGGGGGGTGGGGCTAAGTTAACCTTTCAATCCTTGAGGCAACCAATTGCTACTTAAATACAAGGTACTGTCCACCTGTTTGTTTGTCCCTCCACTACCCTATTCAAAGGGTTCCTCAGTCTCCTTATCTGTGCCTTTCTCAGAATCCATGACGCGCACGCACTGTGTTAAGTGCCTTCTCCACACAGCAGTGGGAACCTGTCCCTTTGCTCTCCCCATCCTTTGCCTTTCCACCGGTCCCTAACACGGTAGGCTGCGTCTGAACAGGATGCCGTGGCTCGCTGCTGACAGCTAGTGGCAGGTCATGGACACTGCAGCAGCCAAATGCAATGTCATCTCACTCTCAATTCGTCCAGGAAATTAGGCTAATTTGCACTGCATGGCATGGTTCTCAGCACAGATTGCGAGGCAATTTGACTGTGCCATCAAATACTCTGGTTGCTTTGGCATCAAATTCTGGCCTAGTCCTGAATCCTTAACTACCTACAGTGAATATCAAACAGACACAGAAGGGAAAAGTAATGCAGTATCATATTTTTTTAATCTAAATTGGCTGGCATAACATTGGAACTTTGCCGTGATTAGCCTGAACATTGGCTTTAGCATGTTCCTAAAAATACCAATGTTGGGAGTGTGAGAGAGAGGAGGTTAGTGTGGAATTGAGCAGTGATGAATCCCTTGGTTAAACTGCCTCACTAACACTCAGTGGCTAAGTTAAATGTATACTCTCCTGGATAGGATGGAAAGGAGTGGCTATTATTAGCAAAGAGGAATAGAATCAGAGAGGGAGGCTGGTTAATTGCTGATTGGAACAGTTGTGCAGATATAAATATGATTTGAACATTCTGAATCCTGTAATACTTGCCGACACCCAGTTACCAAAGATAACAAGCATTTCCTAGAAAAACAAAACACCTGCAGTATTTTTCAAGTAAACTTCAAAGAGTTTATGCATGAAACTGCACATGGAGAGCCTTAGATATTAAACTAAAGCAAAACTCAGATATGAAATAAACACCAAAGGCAGGAACTTAATCAGACATCAAATAGAAAGAGATGTTTCCTGCTGCACACCCTTTATAGATTGTTTTTACGTGTACAAAGATTGTAAAATTGTCTCTTTTCGGGGGGGGGGGGGGGGGGGGGGGGGGGGATTCCTTTTTAAACTTTTTGGGGGGAATTTGTACATTTTAGCTATTTGGGGTTTTTTAAAGTTGAGAGTTTTTAGATTATTTATTTTAGTACAGAGGGAGATTGAAGTCTGCTTTTCCATCTTGCCTCTATTGTGTCTTGTGTTTGCTGTTATTGGGGAAGGAAGGAGAGGTGGTTAGAAGGGTTTACTTAATTCCCGTGGGAAATGCTCAAAACACTGCGGCCTTTTGACGTGCCCTGTTAATTTTGTAATCAGGATGCTGTGTTCTCAAATAAAGCAAAATTTTCCTCTGAAGTAAAAACATTTATTCTTTCATCCATGTGACACATTATCAACATATTAAGTGTTCGGTGTTAGTTTGTTTCAGAACAAAATCTCTTCACTAATAGCTCAGATGGTAAATATTACTCTGTGTTTAAAAAAAAGACTTTCTGGCAATGTCAACACGACTGGTGGAGCTGTTGCCTTGCAGCTCCAGAGACCTGGCTTCAACCTTGATCTTGAGTATGTCAGTATGAAGTTTGCACGTTCTTCCAGTGACTGTGTATTCCCCTAAGTGCTTCAACATCTGAAAGATGTGCCAATTGGTAGGTTAAATAGTTACTGTAAAATATCCAAAGTGGAGATGGATGGTAGGAGAATGAGAGCGTGTTATAGACAATAGGTGCAGGAGTAGGCCATTCGGCCCTTCGAGCCCGCACCGCCATTCAATGTGATCATGGCTGATCATCCACAATCAGCACCCCGTTCCTGCCTTCTCCCCACATCCCCGCAGGTTGCTGCCCATCCCCAATTACCACTAAATTTAGGAGGCAGCTAAGGCTCAACCACAAAGGTGGGTCTTATGTCACATTCATCCAGATCATGTAAGGTTGGTAGATTCCCTTACCTGAAGGACCTTGATGAACCAAATGTAGACAAAAATGCTGGACAAACTCAGCGGGTGAGGCAGCGTCTATGGAGCGAAGGAATAGGTGACGTTTTGGGTCGAGACCCTTCTTCAGACATTGGTGAACCAAATGTTTTCATTTAAGAGATTGCACAGGTTTCATTATTGATCTTATTAACATTAGCCTTTTTACCCCAAATGCAATTATTTTTATGGAGATTCAAACTCATGTTATTTGGATGGATTGTCAGGATGTTACTTTGTTCTCTCCTACTTTTTGCTTCAAATTTCTCAATATGCCACATCCATTAGTGGGGCATTGGCAGAGCATCAGCCAATATTGAATGCTCAAGACAGTAAATCCACGACCTTTAGACGTCACCACCCAGAGCCTCATTTTAGAGAGGTAAAGGGATTTAGTGAGGAAATTCAAGGGCTGACGGCAGTGCTTGCAACTGGTTGATCCTACAGATACTTAAACAGCATTCATGGTAAATGCTTCCATTTTTTACTGATAATTGGAAGAAGCCTAATCGGTTAATAATTTTAGTGACACAGCCCTGATTTGGCCATTTCTTTGTTGTTAAGGTTCAATCTATGGATGAATATGATAAAGTCACACAACAGTCAAATCAATCATGGATGGCAATTTCATTTTTGAGGGACTAGAAACATAGAAGCATAGAAATTAGGTGCAGGAGTAGGCCATTCGGCCCTTCGAGCCTGCACCGCCATTTAATATGATCATGGCTGAACATGGACTAGTGAATCAGATGGGTTTTGGTTCCATGATCCCTAAACTGACATGTTATCCTGTTAACATACAATTTTGACAAAAAACAATTTTAGACTGGTCTAAATTTTAGACTGCCTCATTCAATATAGAAAAATAATTGTCAACCCAATTCTAATAGCGGTGATCCATCGGTGGAAGGGATAACATCAAATTAGCCTGAAACCTCTCCTCTTGGAGGTCATATCCATAAGTTTGCAGACATAACAAAAATTGGTGGTGTGGATCGTGAGGTGGGTTGTCAGAGATACAAAAGGATGGATCAGTTGTAAATCTGTGTGGAGAAATGGCAGATGGAATTTAAACCATGCAAGCATGAGGTGGTGCATTTTGGGAGATCAAATGTAAGAGGAAAGTGTACATTGAATGGTGTGAGGATTGATTCACAGAGGGATCTTGGGGTTCAAGTGCATAGGACTTTAAAAGTGGCAACAAAAGTGGACAGGGTGGTAAAGAATCCGTACATGCAGATTGGTTACCTTCATCGTTTGGGGCATTGCTTACGAAAGTTGCCAAGGTACATTGTATGTGTATAGATGTTTGGTTAGGTCACATTTGGAGCATTAGGTGCAGTTATGTTTGACAAATTACAGGATGTGGACGGTGTAGAAAGGATTCATCAATATTTGATTGGAATGGAGAATATTAGCCCTAAGGAATGATTTGGCAAATTTTCTTGTTTTATCTGTTGCGTTGGAGGTGGTAATAGTGACCTAATAGAAGTATATAAACTTAGAAGAGGCAAAGGATGGCGAAGACTGTATCTTTATCCCAAGGTGGAAATGTCAAATATCAGATGATATGTATAAGGCAAGAGGGGAAATGTTTAAAGGAGATTTGCAAGGCAAGTTATTATTACACAGAGAGTGGTAGACTTTCCTTTAAAGTATTGTTAAAAACGATGTAAGTAGGATCTCAGAAAGATCAGATGTTGTTCAGAATGTTGCTTAACCTTGCTCAGAAGGTAGAACTCCTACTAATCAGACTATCGGTAACAAAGTAATGTTGAAATGCTCTTTCCAGAGCAGACTGTCCAAATCCTGTCCTACTATGATGCTTGGGTGATCAGAATCCAAAGCAGGAATTGAACCTGAGGCCTTCTGGTCAAGTCACAACATCAAGGTGAATTATAAAGGTAACTTGCACTTGTGATTTGTCGTTAATAATAACAGCCTAAGTTGCTTCATGGCAATGTCTTCAGACGTAGGGGCAAGTACTAATCAATTCATCAAAGGCTGGTCAAATAATCCAGTTATAAGGAGGTTTTAAAATGAGGAATGAGAGGTGGAGAGTTTTAGAGGGAGTAGTCATGGCCACCAAAGTTGGTGTAATCATGAAAAAGGCACTCCAGTGCCTTCTCCTTCACAGAAATTTAGAGATTCAGCATGTCACCAATACTCTTAACAAACTTTGACAGATTCCGTGTAGAAAGTATCCTGACACAACCCTCCCCTCCATCAAAAGATGGTAGGATTTATCATCAGGGAGCCTAGTGCCTGGGCCATGCTCTTTTCACGCTTACCAGCGGACATCAAGTTCAAGTTCAAGTTCAAGTGAGTTTATTGTCATGTGTCCCTGTATAGGACAATGAAATTATTGCTTTGCTTAAGCACACAGAAAATAGTAGGCATTTACTACAAAACAGATAAATGTGTCCATATACCATGATATAAATATATCCACACATGAATAAATAAACTGATAAAGTGCAAATAGCAGAAAGTGGTTATTAATAATTAGAGTTTTGTCCGAGCCAGGTTTAATAGCCTGATGGCTGTGGGAAAGTAGCTATTCCTGAACTTGGTTGTTGCAGTCTTCAGGCTCCTGTACCTTCTACCTGAAGGTAGCAGGGAGATGAGTGTGTGGCCAGGATGGTGTGGGTCTTTGATGATACTGCCAGCCTTTTTGAGGCAGCGACTGCGATAAATCCCCTCGGTGGAAGGAAGGTCAGAGCCGATGATGGACTGGGCAGTGTTTACTACTTTTTGTAGTCTTTTCCTCTTCAGGGCGCTCAAATTGCCGAACCAAGCCACGATGCAACCGGTCAGCATGCTCTCTACTGTGCACCTGTAGAAGTTAGTCTTCCCTGACAAACCGACTCTCCGTAATCTTCTCAGGAAGTAGAAGCGCTGATGAGCTTTTTTGGTAAATGAGGCACAGAAGCTTGAAGTCTCACACCACGAGGTCCAGAAACAGCGACTTTCATACAACTATCGGGTTCTTGACTCATCCCAGTCTGAATCCTACCTGGTAACGGAACATTATGGACCACCTCTTGCACTAATGTGGATTTGCTTTTTATTCTAATTGCAATTTACACTAATGTCCTGCCTTTTTGCAATTTTTTAAAGAAGTTTTGTGTAATTTATGTATAATCTGCTTTTGTGTGTTTATCTGAGACTATGTGCCTGTAATGCTGCTGCAAGCAAGATTTTCATTGTACATGTACCTCATTGTACTTGTGCATATGACAATAAACTCAACTTGAATTAAACTCAGGGATGACAAACAGCCCCGATTTAGAGGATCTCGGAGGGATCTGCTGACCTTCTACCGCTCGTCCATCGAGAGCCTGCTGACATACTGCATTACAGCATGGTATGGCAGCTGCACCATGGCAGACAGGGAGAGGCTTCAGAGGGTAACCAGGACAGCGCAGAGGATCATTGGCTGCCCTCTCCCCTCCCTGATGGACATCTACACCTCCCGCTGCCTTAGCAGGGCAAAGAAGATCATCAAAGACAGCTCCCATCCTGCGTTTGGACTGTTCGACCTGCTGCCCTCTGGAAGGCGCTATAGGTGCATCAAATCCAGGACAAACAGACTCAGGAATAGTTGCTTTCCGAGAATTATATCTACTATAAATTCAAATTCACACATGCACTGACTACACCGCCCAACACGGACTTCCATCTGTATATATGTATGTAGCGCCGCAGAATTTGTGCACCTATCCCCCCCCCCCCCCCCCCATCTCCCTTCTGTTTTTTTTGGGTTTTTTTTCTGTTTCTTGTTTTTTGTGCTAAATTGTATGTATGCACTGAGTACGAGCAGCTTTCAGTTTCACTGTACATGTATAGTGACAATAAATGGCATATCTATCTATTCTAGAGAATAGTAGACCAAGTGCAGACCCGTTGGGTCTGTTTCCCCAACGCGCATTGGGGGGGGGGGGGGGGGGGGGGGGGGGGTAGAAGGATTTGATTAAAAATGTGTACATAAACACGACAAAATTTAATCAGGAGTGGATACTTAGAATGAAAAGTGAAATCTCTACAGATAGATAGAGATAGATAGATTGATTGATTACAGGGAGCCCCAAACCTCAAACATAATGATGAAAATCTTAAAAGTCAAGACTTTGGTGAACCAGAAGTCAATAAAGGTGATAGATGAACAGGACCTGGTGCACACTAGGACAAAGACAGCAGAGTTTTGAATGTGTTTGTGCAAGGAAGGTAACACAAAGAAAGCCAGTGAGGAGTATGTTGAAATAATTTAATTTTGAGGTCTCAATAGCAGGAATACTCAGAAAACAAAAAGAAAACTAGCCGCAGTAAAACTCAGCTCTAAATGTGCACCTGCATTTTTTATTTGACAATACAAGCAACATAAATATAATTCATCTCATAATTGCTTTTTAGAATGTAATTTTGAAAGTAAAGTGGCATAATCAGACTACTATTGGCAGAGCAAAAATATACATACAGATATGGCTTTCATGACATAAATTAAGCAATACCAACAGCAAAATTCCAAACAGCCAAACGTGAACTGAAATGCCTGGAAAGCACAAATACTTTATAAATAAAAAGTAAATTAATTATTTCACAGTGACTGTGAGAACAGGATTGAATGAGGGCTGTGAAGATGTTGTACACAGTTTCATGTGGCAAGGTCTGAATTAAGACGCGGCCCAGATGCATCACTGAATATTTGAAGTGTCGATCTGTGTGGAATTATTAAACACTACATTTACTCCATCTGTGAAAATATATCTAGCTGGATTTGTCCCTCGCACAAGGCAAGATGGTTGCGGTTGTTGGAGGTCAATCACCCCACTTTCAGGACGTCACAGAAGATCCTCAGGGTTGTCTCCTAGGGTCAACCATTTTCAGTTGCTTCATTTAAGACCTTCCCTTGCCACATTCAAGGTTGGAGGTATTCATTCATAACCAGCAGTGTTCAGTTGGCAACTGATCAGATAATGAATTTGTCTATACCCATTGGCAGCAAGGCTTGGACAACCCATCAGGCTCAAGCTACTAAATGGTAAGTTGCATTCACATAGACAATGATCTCTAATAAGTCTGGGTCTAACCATCTACTCTTGATATTCAACAGCAGTTATGGTGTACCAACGATAAAATGCACCGAAGTAACTTGTCAAGACTTCTTTACCAACACTTGCCAGTCTCTACAGTTTGGATAAGGCTGCAAGTGAAAAATAATTGTGTTCCTTTAACCTTACGTTGCTTTGAGAGACTGCTTCTAAGATGCTCGTAATAGTGGGGGAGGCAGAAACAAAAATTAGAGAAGACGACTTGCATTTTAGTGGCGTTCACATCTTCCTAATGTTTCAGAGTCAATGACGTTCAGTCACAATGTGTCACTCAATGTGTGCAGAGCAAGCTCCCACAGACAGTAATAATGACCGGATAATTATGTTGATGTTAACTGAGAAATAAAGATGCGTCAGGGTTCCAAGATAAGTCAGGGTTCCCCTATCCTTCTTGAAAATAGTATCTCAGGATCTTTCCATCAGAGAGAAGCTTGGTTACATACTTTACACTTTAGATGTACCAGACTGTGTCACATGGAGCAGCACAAGTTTATTGGTGAGATATGAATCCATAACCTTTCCCATTTGTCAGATTTGCTATAGATGACTGGAAGAGCAATCGGTGAGATGACAGACTGTCTGCGCCTCAACAGATGTGGGGAATCTTGGCGGTCCAACAGTTTTGGTTACACGTTGCCAGTGGCTTGGAGGAAAGAGTGCCAGCACGGGTCTCGATGTGCAAATAGACACAAAAAGCTGGAGTAACTCACGGGGCAGGCAGCATCTCTGGAGAGAAAGAATGGGTGACGTTTCGGGTCGAGACCCTTCTTCGGTGTGCAGGAGCTTTTTGGACTCTGACAGAATTTAATACTATTGACTAGCAAAATACTTATTACTAGTCATGGAACCCACTTGAGTTGATGAGCTTTAAAAAAGTGCATAATCTTAGAGAAACAAAGTTAATACATACAGGATACCAATAATATATTTTCCGTGGTCTAATCTTTGATGCCATTGTGATTAGTTTACGTTGGTGACACCCTTCGCCGTTGCATAATAGATTTCCTCGGTTTCAGTTGGTGCTGCGTTTGTGTTGGTGACAGTGGAGGCTGGTGGGCGAAAAGAATTATAAGATTTCCACCTTTAGTGTAGGCAGGAGGAGTCATGGCTAACATAGCCAGTGCCAAGGAGGGACTGACTAGCCATACTGGACAACATATTAGACAGAGTTGGTGCATGTGAGTATGTTAAGGGTTATTGTGGTTATTATTAAGGTTTCAAAGGTCTTTTATTGTCACATGTACCAGTTAAGGTACAGTGATATACGAATTACCATACAGCTATACGTAAAAAAAGCAACAAGACCTACAACTACATAAAAGTTAAACATCCACATTCCTCTGTGATGGAAGGCAAAAAAGTACAATCTTCTTCCTCTTTATTCTCCGGAGCAGATGATCCATCCGCCGAGGTGATCAAATTTCCTGCGTTGGGCCGATCGAAGCCTCCGTGGCTTGGAGTTCCCAAAAACAGTCTCTGACCAGAGACCGCGGGCTCCGTGATGTTAAGTCCGCAAGCACCCATGGTTGGAGCTCTGAGGTTAACCCTGGCAAAGGGATTGCGGGCTCCGTGATGTTAAAGTCCCGTAGGCTCCCCGCGGTGGAGCTCGCAAAATCGGTCTCCAGCAAAGACCGCAATTCCTCAATGTTAGTCCACAGTGAGGATGGAGATATGATACTGAACCAAACAAAAATCGCCTCTCCGTTGAGGTAAAAGATTAAAAAACGTTTCCCCAACTCCCCCTACCCACCCCATACATAAAACAAGGGAAAGAACGCTATAAACATACATTTTCATACAAGCTAAAGAGCACAAACATACATTTAACACATACATTTAAAACACGAAGCAGGAAAGGTCAGACTGATTGTTGGCGCCACCTGGTGGTTCATTGTGGGTTTTATGAGCAAGGGCAGCATTCACTGCTCATCCTTAATTGCTCTTGAGAAAATGATGGTGAGCTGGCTCCCTGACATGCTGCCGTCCTTCTGGTGGAGGTGTCCCCACAAGGCTGTTTGGACAGATCCAGGATTTAAAGGTCTGGTGATCTTTTGATAAATCAGGATTGTGTGTGCAACAGAACAGGGATATATATGGCTTCTCACACACTGTTTGGGATTGTGAGTCGACCAATCGGCCCCTCAGGCCACTCAATTCCTTGCCTTTGCTGCATACCCCAAGTAAGACGTCTTCACCAAGAATGAGCAAGAATCAATAGAGATGGAAGAGGGGAAGGAAAAGCTTTTGGGAATATTAGCTCCCTGGTTGGTTCCCTTTTAGCCACAATAAGGTGGCGGATCTGGTCGGTGAATCGGGTGGTGAATCTGGAATTCTCTGCCACAGAAAGCTGAGGAGGCCAAGTCAATGAATATTTTTAAGGCAGAGATAGATAGATTCTTGATTAGTACGAATGTCAAGGGTTATGGGCAAAGGCAGGAGAATGGGGTTAAGAGGGAGAGATAGATCAGCCATGATTGAATGACGGAGCAGACTTGATGGGCCTAATTCTGCTCCTATCACTTATGACATGACCTTACATTATGGTGGATTAATTTGGCATCTGCAGAATGAGTTCAATACAGTGGATGGTGGAAATACAAAACAGAAAATGTCTAAAATAATCAACACGGCTGCATTGCACCTGGCCTGCTGAGTTTGCCCAGGACTTAACACTCATCCTTTTGCACGGGATGTGGGTGAGCTAAGGCTTTGGCTCTCCAAGAGTTAAAGCCACTGTGGGGTGTGGACAGAGTGGGGGTACTCAAGGCTTGGGGAGAAGAGGATGCAAGTAGGAAGGGAAGAGCTATGGAGAGTTGGTGGACAAATTTGAAGGTTGTGGTGGGATTTTGCTGGGTTGAAAGTCAGACAAGGCTGGGAGGAGGACACGTGAGGAATTAAACAATAGTGTGGCTCTTTGGGCAGTGAGAACAGCCAAAACAACAACAACAACTTACATTCACTCATTGCCTTTAACGTTGACGTCCTAAGGCACTTGACAACAGGGTTATCAATGGCGTCACCTGTAGCACTGCAGGCTAGTTGCACCCATCCTCAAGTGACAAATCAATGCAATAGCTCCTCATGACTGGGGTTCTCAGAAGTTCCTACAAAGGACTGGCACAGGTGCAATGGGCTAAATGGCCTCTCTCTGCTGTGTTTCTTTTTTTTCACTGGGGATGAAATAAAAACTTTTGTCCAATGTTTCCAAAAGTGAAACATTTGTTCCCATCCCCTGAAAGTGGAAAAAAGCAACAGAACTACACCTAATGTTGAATTACCAGAACATCCATTTGCAAAATCTGAAACTATCGAATAAGTGAAAGCTGCACACCGGCATAATTGTAAAATTGCACTGCCAGGTTCTTACTAACTTCCATATAGAGAAAGTTACTCATGCAGCAGAAACATTTACCCAAAGATTTCAGTTTATATTAAAACAAACAACAAAGGTAGCAGTACTATCTGATAGACCAGTCCAATGGAAATCCAGGGCACAAAGTGAGGAACAAAGGAACGAGGGGAAGTTACAGATGGGATGCAATCTCAAAGTAGGGAAGATGTTAGCCAGTGCTCTTTACACATAGTTACCAATACTTGGAGCAGGCAGCCTTGAGCAACTGAGCCCAAAATGTTGGTATCGTTCTGGAAAAGTACTTTGCATTTCAAAAAGAGTATGGTCATGCATCAACTTTGATGAAAAGAATGTGTAGGGAGACCTTCCACCTCCTCCATCTGCTTCAGCTTACGTGTCCAGGTAAAAGATATTCACAATTGCCCCGATGGGTGGGACATCCAACTGGACGTGTGACTGAAGCTTTGATTTGACTCATGTGGGTAAGCCATTTGGAACCAAACAGTGTCTGTTCTGAGCCATGATCGCCGCTCCTCCAACACTACCAAGTGGCGAGGTGGTATAGCCACATCTTGCAGATTGAACTATTGAATATGTAATGCTCCCACCTCTTCTCAAAAACTGATATGTGTTCACCAACGCTGCAGAGCATATTCCTTGGTACAATTCCTTTGGCATCTTGGTTGAAGTGACTCTCACAGGGAGTAAGCCAATGGCCAGCGATAATAAATGGAGAGTAATGAGTTCTGATCGTGAGGCAATGTCTCTGTCAGGATTGATAAAGCAGGTCACGCAGAAACTGAACCATTGTGCTTCATGAAGACAGATTCCCTTTCTTCCCCATTGTGGGTGGATATTACATGATGATGTCGTAGACTCTTCCCACTCTTCCCAGCCATTCCCGGACAGCCTGACGAACGCGGATGTCGGTTACGTGACAAGTGAGCTGGCTGATACTCGGATACACTGAAGGCTGCAGTGCTGTGAAGGTTTGATCTGGGAGTAGCTGGATTTGGTTGAGGATAGTCAGTATCATATTGGTCCATGCCTATAATTGAAAAGCTATTTTAGTGAGACCACAACAATTTGCCTTTAGATTACGATTACATAGTGAATGTCGCAGGACACTTTATAGCAATGTTATCAAGAACATAACAAGATAGAAAATGCCAGTAGGAGTAAGTAATTTGACCCCTAAAGAACGCTCAAACTTCAATAAGACTGCTCCTTATACAAAAAAAACCTAGAGCAGTGGAGTAACTCAGCGGGTCAGGCAGCATCTCTGGAGAACATGGATAGACGACATTTCAGAAAAAGGGTTCTCCCATTTAAGGGCGAGTTGAAGAGGAATTTCTCCTATGAGCATTGTGAATCTATAGCATTCTCTACCCCAAAGAGCCGGAAAGCCGAATCATAATACATTCTAAGCAGATTTGTGATCTCATGGAGTTATTAAGGATTTATCAAGGAATTAGGAGATTGAGAACCTCATGACCTGGTTTATCGCAAGTCAAAGGAGTTAGTGATGAACTTCAGGAAACAAAGTGGTACACATCGATGGTGTCAAGGTAGAGATAGTTGAAGTTCCTAGGAATAAATATCACCATTTTATCGGGATGCATCACAGCATGGTTTGGAAACAGCTCCATCCAAGACACGTCATGCTGCTTCGGCAAGGCCACCCGCATAAACAAGGATGAGTCTCACCACAGTCACTTCCTCTTCTCCCCTCCACCATCAGGCAAGAGTATATAAGCGTAAGAACGCACACCTCTAGATACAGGGACAGTTTCTTCCCAGCTGTTATCAGACAACTGAACCATCCTATCAACAACTAGGACTATCTTTAATTGGACCACCTACTGGACTTTATTTTGCACTAAACGTTATTCCCTTTATCATGTATCTAACACTGTGGATGGCTCAATTGTAATCATGTATTGTCTTTCTGCTGACTGGTTAGCAAGGTCTTTTCACTGTTCCTCGGTACACAATAAACTTAACAAAATTAACGACATTTGCATAGCCTGGCGGGCCTTGCTGTTTCCCCACACTGGAAAGTCTAACATGGGCAGGACCTACATAGTGAATGGTAGGGCTCTGGGAAGTGTTGTAGAGCAGTGGGATCTAGGAGTGCAGGTACATAGTTTCTTGAAGGTAGAGTCACAGGTAGATGCGGTGGTCAAAAAGGCTTTTGGCACATTAGCCTTCATCAGTTAGAGTATTGAATATAGAAGTTGGTTCAAGTTCAAGTTCGTGAGTTTATTGTCATATTGCAGTTATACAAGACATATTGCAGTTATATAAGATGTAGGTGAGGCCGCATTTAGAGTATTGAGTTCAGTTCTGGGCACCATGTTATAGGAAAAATGTTCTTAAGTTTGAAAGGGTGCAGAGAAGATTTACAAGGATGGTGTCAGGACTCAAGATTTTAAGCAAACCAGAAAGGTTAAGCAAGCTGGGACTCTTTTCCCTGGAGCACAGGAGGATGAGGGGTGAACTTATAGAAATGTATGAAATCATGCGTGGAATAGATCGGGTGGACGCACAGAATCTCTCGCTCAGAGAGCGGGAATCGAGAACCAGAGGTATCGGTTTAAGGTGAAAGGGAAAAGGAATCTGACAGATTACTTTTTCACACAAAGGGTGGTATGTGTAACAAGCTGCCAGAGGAGGTAGTTAAGGAATAGTTAAGGCAGGTACTATGGCAAGTTTAAGAAGCAATTAGTCAGGTACATGGATAGGACAGGTTTACAGGGACATTGGCCAAACACAGGCAAGTGGGACTGGTGTAGCTGGGACATGTTGGTTAGTGTAGGCAAGTTGGGTCGGAGGGCTTGTTTCCACACTGCATCACATAGACTTACCTGCATCTGGCCCTCGGTATCCCGCATGGAGACATTTTGGCAGCTGGCGTTGGAGCCGGAGCGAGGTCTCCTCTCCTGTCGGAGCAGCTCTGCGCCAGCGCTGAACGAGTGCCTCATGCGGCCCTGGTCGAGCAGTTGCTGGGGCCGCTGCAGTGGCGAGTCGGGGCCCCTGCCGTTCGCTGAAGATGCTGCCGCTGACTCCCCCTTGCCTGGGTTCTGCTGCTGCTTCCTCCTCTTGTACTCCAGCACCAGCTTGCCGATGGTGCGGTCAGTGGCGATGGTGTAGATCCTGCTGCCTGCGCTCTCCCACCACTCCTTCCTGCGGCCTAGCTCGGCCTTCTCCTCCTCGGGCCCAGGGCTGCCCGGGTTGCCAGGCAACGCCGCCGGCTCTGCCTCCACCTCTGTTCCGCCCAGCGGCGGTTGCCCGGCCCGCGGCCGCCCACCCTCCTCCGACAGCGGCGTCGTCGTCGTCTCCTTGCCCGAGACCGACGGGCTGCTGGAGCCTTCGGACGGGCAGGAGGGGAGGAAGAAGAGCGGGTCACCGCGTGCGGCGGGTGGCTCGTCGGTGCTGCTGCTGCTGCAGCTCTGCAGGTCGAGGTGTAGTTGGATGTAGTTGTTGCACACCTCCAGGCACAGCTTGTGCAGCCGCCGCACCAGCCAGGCCCAGTCGGCGTTGCTGCCCGGCTGGATGCTGACGGATGCGATCCGGGCCCTCCACCGCCGCTTCTCCTTCCCCCTGGGCGGGCTGACCTGCGCCGTCTCCTCGAAGATGTCCTCGTCCTCCGAGGAGCACGGCCGCGACGAGTCCGAGCTTGGCTCCTCGTCATCCTCCTCCTCTGCCTCGTACAGGATCCGCTTGACCTGCTCGGCCGTGATGTGCTCCTGGTTGGTCAGGATGGCGCAGATCAGGGCCTGGAAATAGATGCCGAAGCTCATGGCCGACTGGCGGTAGAGGTTGGCCGCCCCGCCCACCCCCGACACCTTCATCAGCAGGTACTTCAGGCCGGGCCGCGTGTCAAACTCGCGGGCCGTCCTGTAGGAGTCGAGCAACAGGTCGAAGATGACGGCCAGGTTCTGCATGGAGATGTACCTCAAGAAGCCGGCCGGCCTGACCTCTCCAAAGGCCACGGTCCGGTCCGGAGCATCACTGGGCGTGGGACCTTTGACAAATTCTTCCAGCAGCACGTCGTACAGGTTCTGGAGCAGCACCTGATGGGATAACAAACTGACCACTATGGTGCGGAATGGGATACTGTGGATTAAAAGAGAGGATTAGACATAGAAACAAGCTGAACCATTTGAGGCAGATTTAGTGTTAATCAGGTAAGTGTTTCTGCGTACACTGTATAGAAGTCATAGCCTTAAAAACGACTTGCAGGTTCTACAGCAATACCTGGTGGGATGCAAGCCTATACTGTTGAATGGGATTCTATGGATTAAACGAGAGGTTTAGACAGTGTTCTAGATATATGGAATAAACTGCCCAAGGAAACGATGGGGGCAGATATGATTAAAACGTTCAAAAGACATTTGGATGGTCCATGGATACACGGATAGGAAAGAATTGGAGGGATACAGGCCAATGCAGGCTTATGAAATTAGGTAGGCAATTGGTTGACATGGATGAGTTGGGCCATGCTGTATAATTACATGTCCACTGCAACGGCATGCATATGTATCTGTGTGCATGTGCTAATATATATTTGTGTGATTTGAGACAAATTGAGAGTGAAACAGGTGTGTGCGAGAATGTTCCTGCATACATAGAAGTCCTGGGCATACATCTCAGAAACAGCCCTTTCGCCGACCAATAGTGAATCATTTCAATCTGATTCTCTGCTCATTTCATAGGTAAATGTAATAAAAACTGGAAACACTCAGCAGGTTGAGCAGCATCCGTGGAGAGAAGAACAGAGTCAACAGTTCAGGATTGGTGACCTTTCATCATCTTGAAACATTGGCCCTGTTCCTGGGCAGCTTTTCTGTTTGATTTGTTTTTTTTTAATTTTAGTTTTCTTTAGTATTTTGCTTTTGGCTTGGTCACAGAACAGGTATTGAAATGTGGAACGAGATAGCATAAATAAGACAGTGACATTAAACTGGAGTACTTACCCTATTTTCCTGATGGTTGTCAGCCATGAGAGAAAAAATGAAGCAAGAAGATAGATTAGAACAAGGAAACTGGAGCACTACTACACACTGGACACCAACAGCAGGTTACACACAGAGCTCAGGAGAAGATTGGAAAAAGGGGCCTTCAAAGTGAAGATAAAACTCTGGCCGCTGGGAACAAGTTAAACTTTTGCAAATGTGGAATGATTAAACATGACATTGCGTTTATCCATTAGCCTTTAGGGATGATCACACATTTTGGTCAGAAATTCAATACATGGATTTACAAGGAAATGGCATCAAGGTTCATCCTTGGGTATCCACGGAAGATTAATGTAATGGTCGGGAGGGAGGATTACGTTGAACAAAGGGAAAAGCTGAGATCACAGGACAACTGGCAAAATTGCAAATGCGGTGGGTCTACAATGAAGCATGTCACTCTGTAATAATGATGAAATCTTGCATCTTTGAAATTTTGGAGATTAAATATGAATGGTTACATTCAAGGTCCGAAGTTTTGGCAAATTAAATAATTAGGGTGGTAAATATGAGGTAAGATGAATATAAGAGTGGAGGGGAGAGGGCTCTGGTGGAAGGGAGTCGATGCTAAGGATAAACCAGGAAGCAGAGCAGGAAAATGACTGGATGAAAATGGCCAGTTTATGTCAAGGGGGGACAGATTGTACAAATTTAAAAAAGCATTAACAAATAGGTTTGATCAACAGTAAACAGAGCTAAGATAAATAGGACAACAGTAAAAAAGATAAATCTGAACTGAAAAGTGGACAGGCTCTTCACAGTCAAGGGTAGAGAAACATAGAAAATAGTTGCAGAATCAGGCCATTCGGCCCTTCGAGCCATTCAATATGATCATGGCTGATCATCCAAAATAAGTACCCAGAAACCTGAAGTACAAGACTTGGATGTCCTTGTGCACTGATCACTGAGGACAAATATGCAGCATGCAATTAAGACAAATAATACCTTAGGCTTCTCAACAAGAGGATTTGGGTTCAGCAGCAAATTTTACAGGACCCTGACAAAACTGAACCTGGAGAATCATATGCAGTTCTGTTAACTTTACATGATATAGGACATACTTGCTATAACAGGATTGCAACAAAGGTTCACCAGGCTGATTGCAGGATGGTGGGACTGCCATGTGTGGAAAGATAAAGTCGGCTATATTTGTATTCACAAGAGCTTAACACAATAGATGTGTCGAGAATGTTACCCTGGCTGTGGTGTTGAGTAAAAGGGTGTCACAGTCTCGTATTACAGGAGGAGAAATTTAGGACTGGGACGAGGACTGGGACTCTGTGATGAAACTGACATTTTATTTCTCCAGAGAAGCTGGAGAGGGCAAGTTACTGAATAAATATGTAAGGAGATAGATATATTTCTAGATATAAAAGGTGACTAGTGCTTCTGGGACATGTTGCCTGGTGTGGGCAAGATGAGCCGAAGGGCATGTTTCCACGCTGTAGGAGGCCTGGGAAAAGCAAGAATATAGTATTGTGTAGAAGGATCATGCATGATGATTCTGAACATTGGAGCTGGCTCAAAGGAATAACTGCCCTCTGTCCATGTTTCTATGAAACCATTCATTATGATTTATTCCAACTTACAGGAGATCGAGGAAGAATGTTTATTGGTTGGGAATATAGGCCAAAGGCTTGCCAGCCCATTACTCCCCACCCCTGCTGCCTCAACTGAACATCTCCTTACCTTCTCTGAGTGTGACCATTGGGTTTCTCATCCGGTGGGAGCTCGATGATCAGCACGCAGGACTGGGCATGCTCAAAACCCTCCCTGGTGTTGGGAGTCTTGGGAGAACATTGAGTATCCAGCAGAAAAACCTAGAGAGCATTAGAATTGTGTTACTTATAATTATTGATATTTATTAAAATTAAAATATAATATTAATAAGTGTTAGGTAGGTTGGTACAGGCCACATGAAACATAGAAACATAGAAAATAGGTGCAGGAGTGGGCCATTCGGCCCTTCGAGCCTGCACCGCCATTCAATATGATCATGGCTGATCATCCAACTCAGTATCCTGTACCTGCCTTCCCTCCATACCCCCTGATCCCTTTAGCCACAAGGGCCACATCTAACTCCCTCTTAAATATAGCCAATGAACTGGCCTCAACTACATTCTGTGGCAGAGAATTCCACAGATTCACCACTCTGTGTACAAAATGTTTTTTTCATCTCAGTCCTAAAAGATTTCCCCTTTATCCTTAAACTGTGACCCCTTGTTCTGGACTTCCCCAACATCAGGAACAATCTTCCTGCATCTAGCCTGTCCAACCCCTTAAGAATTTTGTAAGTTTCTATAAGATCCCCCCTCAATCTTCTAAATTCGAGCAATTACAAGCCGAGTCTATCCAGTCTTTCTTCATATGAAAGTCCTGACATCCCAGGAATCAGACTGGTGAACCTTCTCTGTACTCCCTCTATGGCAAGAATGTCCTTCCTCAGATTAGAATTGAGTTAAGGGACTGAATAACCTTATACGTTCCTGACCTTGTAGAATATTCTTCTGCTGAAGTAGGGCTTTGCCAACCCACTTTCCATCCCATCTGTTTCCTTGATAGATGTGATTCCAAAGATCTTACCTGTTGTGCCATGGCCCGGATTCTCCAATATTCTGCCTCTGCGCTGGCAGAATGTGAGGGTGCTGCTACCTTCACTTCACAAGCGTCTCCACTGAAGCTCTCTGAGCCACTCTGGAAACAAGCCAGCAGGTTCTGGAAAGCAAGAATAAACTCAATGATACCAGATAATGAGGGGTGTGGTGCACGCTATGTGTAACGCAGCACCTTGAACAGGGCTGGCTGCTTTAGTTTGGAGACTTCCTTGGAATATAGCACAGTATAACACAAGAATGGGGTCTTCAGCCCTCAATGTGCTGACTCTAATGCTAATTTAAACTAATCCTATTCGCCTTACATAGTCTATGTCAAGAGCGTTTACCTCACGTGTACCTGAAATGAACCAGAACAATGAAAATCTTACCTGCTGCAAGTTTACAGGCAGATTACACACAACAACAGCAGAAATAAGTCTACAATAAATTACCAGTTATTCTAAGTAAACCAGACCCTGCAAAAACTCAATGTACGTAGAGCAACCACAATGGTGCAAATTCCATAGTGCTTCGGTGCTGAGGCAGGTCAACAACTTGATGGTTGTTGGGAAGAAGCTGTTCTTAAACTTAGAGATAATGGTTCTCGGGCTTCTTCCTGATGGTAGCAGCGTGAAGAGAGCGGGGCCAGGGTGGCGTTGGACTTTGATGCTGTCAACTACCTTCTTGAGATCCTGTAGATCCCTTAGATGGTGGAGAAGGCATTACCTGTGATGGATCAGGCAATGTCTACCACTTTCTGCAGTCTCCTTTGGTCTCACCTCCAGAAGTTCAACAGTGTATTCAGCAACATGCCAAATCTCCTCAAGGAAGATTGACTTCTGAGGAAGTCAATGTTTGGGGGGCTTTCCTTATGATCCCTCCCTTCCCTGCCAGCTCATATACCTGTCTAAATACCTCTTAAATATTGCTATGGTATCTGCTTCCACTACCTCCTCTTTCAACATGCTCCAGGCACCTATCACTCTTGTAAAATAATTGCTTTGTAAATCTCCATAAATTTTTCCCCTTTCACTTTAAAGCTATGCCCTCTAAGTATTTGACGTTTCCATCATGGTTAAAGGACTCTTAACTATCTACCCTATTTATGTCTCATAATTTCATACACTTCTATCAAACTTCTATCCAGTTCCTTAGCTTCTGACAACCTAGGAAAAAAAATCCATGTTTGTCCAACCTCCCATTAAAGGTAATGTTTTCTAATCTTTACTTCTAAACTATCCACCGGTTGGCGTCAGCACAGCAATGGCTACCTCGCCAATGGTCTATCCCTTGCTTCTTTGTTGTTTTAATAGCATGTGTTAAATGTATGTTTTTAGTGTTCTACAATACAATACAATACAATACAATACAATACAATACGGTTTATTTGTCACATTGCACATAAGTGCAAGTTCTTTAGCTTATTTTATGTGGGAGGGGAGGGAAACATTTTGAATCTCTTACATCGACGGAGATGCGATTATTTTCCATATCGTACAATTACGATTATTTTCCATATCGTATCTCCATCCACACTGCAGCCTAACATCGAGGAATTGACAGCCTCTGCTAGAGACTGACTTCGGGAGCTCCCTGCGGGAGCCTGCGGACGTAACATCATGGAGCTCGCGTTCCTTGGTTGGAGACCGACTTCGGGAGCTCCAAACCGTGGGAGCTTTGACCGCCCCGACGCAGGAGCTTCTATCGCCCCGATGTGGGGGCTTCGACCGCTGGCTGCGGGAGCTTCGATCGCCCCGGTGGATGGTTCAACTGCCCCGACCACGGGAGAATAAAGAGGAAGAAGTTTGGACGTTTTTAGCCTTCCATCACAGTGAGGAATGTGGGGAATCCACTGCGGTGGATGTTTATGTTAACTTTTATGTAGTTGTGTGTCTTGTTGCTTTTTTTAAAATATGGCTGTAGGGTAATTTGCATATCATGGTACCTAAATTGGTACATGACAATAAAATACCTTTGAAAATCAAGCCTCTCTGCCAAGCTTTCAATGACTTGTTTTATAACTCTAATAATTTAAGTTTTCTTTACACAATCCTGTGTAGCACCTTGGAATGTTTCACCATATGCTGCAAGCTGTGCAACCAAATCTGAAAGAAATGTGTAACATGGGCAGATGACAGTGAGATTTTCATTTGATTATGTAGAATCTGTGGGAAATTTGTCATTCTCCAGTCACTGCTATCAACTAAACTCTGCGGATCCTTCCTGCTTAATATTTTCTAAAACTCTGTTAAGTTTTATTTGACTGAGATTTCTATGTGATGTGGTAGAGGGACAAGAGATTTAGAGATGGGGAAGAAGATTACATTAAACTTTCTATAGTCCTAGAAATCTTTTCATCTTCCTGTCCATCTTAGTGTCATTTATCTTGTCTGATCTATAAAAGATTTTAATTTAATTTTATTCCTCATTGACTTGAATCTCTTAAATCCCTATTTTTAATCTTACTTTGTTTTAGTCTCAGAAACTGGAAGATAAACAAAATGCTGCAGTAATCAACACTTTCAGGTCTAGAGATAGACAAACAAAATGCTCCAGAAACTCAGCGGTCATCACTGGGTGGTGATGCTGGGTTCAGAAGAGAAGCACTATGTCATGGCAGACCCTTCTTCAGACAAAAAGGGTCAGTATAAAGAAGGTAGAAGAAAACATGACCGTAGCGCTGGTGCCAGCAGAGCAAGATCTTTTTGGATTTAGTTAGGAACGGTGGTTTTTTTTGTGGGAGAAGCGGTCACGGTGCGGGGGATACCGTCCTTCAGCCGCTTCCTGGTGTGGTGATTCGACTATTTCCCCCCCAGCGGCCTAAACAATGGGCCTTTCCTGGAGATCGACCGGAGCTCCAGCAGCGGCGGGACAGCGCTGGAAATCGCGGGGCTGGCGAGCCTTACATCTGGGAGTGCGCCTGCTGCCGACATCCTGGAGCTGCGGTTTGGGGGCGGACGCGGGAACGCTGATTACAACGCGGGGTCCTGGTGAGGCCTCTGCTTGGGAGGACAGTCCGGCTTCAGTATCGGGCCGAAAGGGGAGGTCATGGGGGTCCCACCAGCCCGGCGTGATGGTGAAAAACATCGGACAACGGGGAACATGGAGGGGAGGCTGCTGGAATGGTGTGTCTAAGGGCAGCATGTTGTGGGGTGTTTGTGATTTCGGAGGTTGAGATGATTTCGTTGTCCCAAATTGGGGATTTGGTAGGGAGGGCAACTTGGAGGGAGCTTGAGAGAGGGGGATGGGGGAGGAGGAGGGGGGGGGGGGGGGGGGCGTGAGAGTTAGTGTACAGGTGGGGGGTAGTAATTTTCATTGGGGAATTCTCCTCTGTGCATATTGAAAGTTCTTGCTCCAGTATTGAGACTCTGCCCTCGGGTTCTGGATTCCCCAACAAAGGTTAGCAAAAATAAACGATCTGGTTCTCTGGCCACCCCGTCTCCTTTGTATCACAACACCTAATGGATGTCGTCATCATGGTTTATCTCATCAGTCACTTAGTCCCTAAACGCAGCTTGAAGCACAGTACTACCTTCACCGGCTCCAGCGTGACTGTGAAGGCATCTTGAAGGGCACAGCAGGCCAGCCTCCACATTTCATCAGTGAATACGGGTCCAGCTGTAACCAGGACGTACCTGAAAGAGAACCACCAACAAAGGTCAAGGAAGACTTCAAAACATGGAAGCTGAAAGTCACATATATATGTGTCGCAGTTTAGTTGGAATAATAATTATTGATAATTTGAGAGATTTGGCAATAGTTATGACCAGTGCATAAAAAGGTGAGAGTCTGCATGGTTAATAAATGTATGTGTCACATGGCCAAAAATCAAAATAATGTTGAACTTTTTAAAGGTGCCAGTACCATACTTGCTTGTAGGATCACAAAAAAAAGACATTGGTTATGATGTATGTTAATAGCGTGTCTATTAAACCATTTTATACCTAGGTCATAAAGTCATACCTCATTTAAGTATGCCCTTCAACCCAGTAAATCTGCGCTGACCATACAAATCAACACCAATTCATACAAATCATTTCAAAAAATTCTTCCGCACCCATGTTTGGTTCTACTATTCACCCACATACAATAACCTACAGTGGCCAATTACGCACGCCACACCAGACCCACCAAAGATCAGGATTTAACCCTAGGTAGACAAAAATGCTGGAGAAAGTCCGGGTGAGGCAGCATCTGTGGAGCAAAGGAATAGGTGGCGTTTCGGGTCGAGACCCTTCTTCAGACTGATTTAACCCTTAGCTCTTTAAGCTTAACCCTGTTAGCTCTTTGAGGCAACTACTCTACAAGCTGTACCACTGTGACTGGCCAGCATTTTCATACTCTTGTTTGATGTCATCTCTTGTGAGGCCAATATTTAATTCCCATTCCTAATACTGAGGGGCTTTTGAGAACATTTAAAGGGCAATTTTAAAAGTCAACCATAATGCTATGTCTGGAGTTACAAATAGACCAGATAAATTAATGTCTTTCAGGGATGGGTATTTTTATAACAGCATTACTGATATCAGCCGTTCAATGTATCTAACAAACTGATTTGAAGCATTCCAAGTGCTGGTGAGGGGGGAATTCAAACTCAGGTTCAAGCCTGTGTATGCTACATCCAAAATTCGCTATTTTTTCCATAAATGTTTTGATTGATTGAACTGATTGAAAGGTACTACATAGAAACAGGAACTTCAGCCCACCAAGTCCACATCAACCATGTGATCACTCATTCACACGAGTTTGATGTTATCCCACTTTTGTATATACTCCCTACACGCTGTACAATTTACGGATGCCAATTAACCTACAATCTTGCATGTCTTTGAGACGTGGGAGCACCTGGAGAAAACCCACATGGTCACAGGGAGAACAAGCAGACTTCACTCAGACAGCACCCAAGGTCAGTATCCAACCCCAATCTCTGGCTTTGAGTCAGCAGCTCTATCAGCTGCACACTGCTGCCCTGTGGTGGCATTGGAGCCAATGCACCTCACAACTTTGTTCCAGATGTGCCAACTCTCCTAGACTCCCATTGCAACACATAGTAAACAAAGCTACAGCTTAATAAAACATTGATTAGGCTGTATTTGGAGTACTATGCAGTTCTGGTTGCCCCATTACAGCAAGGCTGTGGAGGATTTAGAGAATTTGCAGACAGTTTACCAGGATTCTGTGTGGATTAGATAGTATTAGCAAAAGGTGAGGTTAAATAAACTTGGATTGTTTTCTCTTGAGCAATGGAGGCTGAGGAGAGACTTGATAGAAGTTTATAAAATTATGAGAGGCTTAGATCGGATAGATGGCCAGAATCGACCTGATTCTATCCACTATCAGAAACCATGAGTAAATTTATCAAAAGTCTAGGGTCACAGTCAAAACCCTGTTCTCTGGGTTAAAATGTCAAAGACTGGGGGGCGTAACTTTAAAGTCAGAGGGTATAAAGTTTAAATTCGATGTGTAGGGAAAATTTTGTTTTACACAAAACGTGATAGGTGCCTAGAACATGGAGTTCCTTTGTCAGTGGAGATTACCTGAAAGGCACTGTCAGAGAGAGGTGGTGAAAGCCGTCACTGACAGCATTTATGGAGTTAGACAAGCACTTGAATCACCTGGGTATGAAAGACTATGGACCGGGTGCAGCGAGATGGGGTTCATATGGATAACTACCCACTGGTCAGTGGGTGTGATGGGTTGAATGGCATGGTTTCCATGCTATATAACTCTATAACCAATGATCCTATCCCCAGCCCTCTGGGGTGTAGAATTCCAAAGCTGCAGAGAGAGTTGTGAACGGGCTGGGATGACTCCTGGCCAGAAAACATCTGCATTTTGGGAATATCAGGCTAGCCTACCTGATGCAGGAGCAGCCCACCCGGGAGATGGTTTCAGTGGGTTCTGCAACACAGGACACGAGCAGCTTGAGCAGGTCTTTCAACATCATGTTAATGCTGTTTTCGTAGCCAATGTCTGCACAAGGAAAACAGGAAGATAACTGCCAATGAAACATAACCTTTACACCACCCATGGCCTGTACTGACCATTGCTAAGGTCAGGAACAATGCAACCAATTCTAAGGGGCTGACAGATGATAACCAGGAAATTAATAGCACAGTTCCCCGTTATCAGTCCTTCCAATTATAGAAAGGAGCACTTGCATTTAAATATAACTTTCAAATGTCCTAATGCACATTACCAGGAGTGAAATGCTTTTAAAATGCTATCATGCATAAGATTTGACAGTCATTTATGCACAGCAAACTTGCACAAAGGTTCTGCAGAAGATGATAAGCTAATTTGGAGAGGTTGGCTGTGGTGTAAATATTGGCCAGGGAAATAGTGAGCAACATTTCCTATCTGTCTTTGAACTCCATATGAGAGGGACCTCTTTTCAATATCTCACCAGCAAATGAAGTCAATATCCATTTAAACTAATACGAATGTTTCCTCAACATTCCCATCAACTCCTGCCAGATTCTACCACTCACCTACACACTGAGGGCAATTTACAATGCGATAGGGTCAACGGTCAATTAACCTTGCAACCCACACATCGTTGGGATGTGGGAGAAACCGGAGCATCCGAAGAAAACCTGAGGTCACAGAAAGAACATGCAAACCTCAAAAGAAACTATCAGAGGTCAGTATTGAACCTGGGTCGCTGGAGCTGTGAGGCAGCGGCTCCACTAACTGTGCCACAGTGTCAGCCCAGCTCTCAATTCTTTGGAGTGAAACATGACCCTGTAACTTTCTAATCTAGGACAAGAGTGCAGCAGCTTCCTGTTGAATATAATCCTGCCTGCAACTATTGTCCACATACACTTATCAGGCACAGGGATATGCTAGTATTAGAATTGGGCTCTGACATATGCCCATTGAGCTTCATCTGCAACTTCTTGCACTAAGTAGTAAATTTATTGAGAAGCACATCATTGGCATGATAACTGACAACTAGTCATTAGTGGTCTTATGATCCCCACATTCAAATTTCTGTAATGGAATAAGGTATTTTCCACATGGAAGCAAACTCCTACCTGATTGGATGAAGCTGTGAATATGCTCCATCACCAGTTCTGAGGATAGACCAATCGCATGCTTGAAATTGGCAGCTGCCATCTCCCAATAGGACTGATCTCCATGGTTACGCTGAAGCCACAAAGACATGACTGGGAGGAGGAGATGGGTTACAGCAAAAATCCCAAATCCAGATCCTATAAAGGTGTAGAGAAAGAACAAATTCCTCATTCATTTTATAACTGGAGTAAGGTTTAATAACACACCTAAGCCTAGCGCCTAAGAAAGTTTGACATGACACAGAAAACTGTAAAATGGAAAATGTTGTAAAATGGAATTCAAAGTTTCCAAAATGGAGGTACAACTGAACCACAGTAGCTCTCCTGAACACATCCCAGATAGGTGGATTCAGGTGAAGAGGGGTGAATGGCAGGTGGGGTGGAGATAGTAACAAAGGATAGAGGTAAAATGGGAACCCCCGAATGATAAAGGAAGAGGAGTAGTAAATTGTAAAACTGGAGGGAAGGGTAGTAGGTGGAATGGAGCAAGGGTTCAGGCAACCAGCAGAATACGAGGTGGTTTCTGTGATGACTATGGGTTGTCGGACGTGGTGGGAGTTTTGGAGATGGGGCCTGCCTTTGGGGCTAAAATTTAAATTAAAGGCTTGCCTCACAGGAATCCCAATCCTGCACTGTAAATTACACATTCTCTCTCTGGAGTACCCAACAATGGTCGCTCCCGGAATTACTTGGTCTAGCTCATGACAAGGTGCCCTGTTAAATTTTATAAGGGGAAGCATTTCAGTACAGTGAGAAAAATATTCATATTTCTTTGCAGAATGCTGAGGAAAACAATACAATCAAATTCCCAGTACATAATCTTCTCTAAATCATCCCTTTGCTTCAAAAATGTTCTAGAATCCTAGATACACCGAGCCATGAAGCCATTGCAAATTAATTTGCTACCCTTCTGTGCCAGTGCATCAAAGGACATATTCTGGTGGATGCGTTACCCAGGATCCAAGTAGAGGGCGAGGGGGAAGATGGGGTGACGAGTGCAGGTGAAGGGAGGGGAAGGGATGGAGTGGGCAAGTGATGGGAATGAGAGTCGGGTGCTTGGAGGGAGAGGGGAAGGCACACTTGCCATTACCTGGTACTTTGGTGACCTCTCGCAGCAACTCGAACAGGAGGTCCAAGGTTGGGGCCTGATGTTGACGGGGGCAATTGGAGATTGTAGTGGTGAGCTGTTCCAGCAGCAGGATCCAGACTTGAATCAATCCTGAAGAGAACACGAGTGGTTACAGTCATTGGGAGAAGCAGCTTCACACCAGTCACATCACACACCTCAGGAATAGAGATTCAACCATGAAACACTGAATATTGGAAAGCCTTCAATCCATTGAATTCCTGATTTTTATTGACCAACTGTTCATTAAATTACCACCTTTATGAGTGTCACACTTACATTAGGTAATTTTCACTGTTTCATAAAATATAGAACAGTGCAGTAAAGTCTTTGGCCCATCATATTGGTGCCAACCATTATGCTTAATTAAATCATTGAGGGCAATGGGGCAAAAAAGTATTATGAAATACACTTTACAATAAATAGAAAGCATTTAAAATATTGTAGCCTTCAATTGCATTAGCATCATTATGTTCCTCATTTCAGAAACTCAACTGGACTAAACAAACTAGAACTAGCTACAAGAGTTGACCAAAGGCTCAGTGCCTTGCGGTAAGCGACTCACCTTTTGATATATGAAAGTTATTCCATTGCCTACAATGTATATCAGTTGCCTTGATAGATTCAGCTCCAATAACACTTTAGTAGCTCAATAATACTCAAGACAAAACAGCCACGAGAGGCAAAAAGGGAGAGGTACTGGGGGAACTCAGTGTATCAGGCAGCTTTTATGGCTACACTGGGACAGTGTATCCTCCAACCTCATCTACTGCATCCGCTGCTCTAGATGTCAGCTGATTTACATCGGGGAGACTAAGCAGAGGTTGGGCGATCGTTTCGCCGAACACCTCCGCTCAGTCCGCAATAACCTACCTGAACTCCTGGTGGCTCAGCACTTCAACTCCCCCTCCCATTCCCAATCCGACCACTCTGTCCTGGGTCTCCTCCATTACCAGAGTGCGCAACACCGGAAATTGGAGGAACAGCACCTCATATTCCGCCTGGGTTGCTTGCGTCCGGATGGCATGAACGTTGAATTCTCCCAGTTTTGTTAGCCCTTGCTGTCTCCTCCCCTTCCTTAACCATCGAGCTGTCTCCTCCCATCCCCCCGCCCTCGGGCTCCTCCTCCTCCTCCCTTTTTCCTTCCTTCTCCCCCCCACCCCCCATCAGTCTGAAGAAGGGTTTCGGCCCGAAACGTCGCCTATTTCCTTCGCTCCATAGATGCTGCTGCACCCGCTGAGTTTCTCCAGCATTTTTGTGTACTTTCGATCTTCCAGCATCTGCAGTTCCTTTTTGAGCTTTTATGGAGGGCAGTGAGTGTTTCAAGTCAAGATCCTTCACCTGGATTTGAGTCATTTGATGAAGTATCTCAATCAGAAATAGCAACTGTCCGTTTACTGCCACAGGTGCTGGCTGACCTGCTGAGTTTCTACAGCAGCTCTCATTTATTTGCACCAGACTCCATGAACTGCAGTCCCTTGTGCCTTCATGTGAGTGGCATCTCATTAACCACTATAAACTGCACCATCTACATAATGCACTGTAATTACTCACCCCAGCGACTCCACCTTCCAAACCTGCAACCTCTCCCACCAAGAAAACCAAGGGAAGCAGGTGCATTGGAGCACTACTACCTGGAGGTTATCCTCCACATTGCACACCATCCTGACTTTGAAATATATCAATGTTCCCACATTGTCACTTGGTCTAAATCCTGGAATTCCCCATCCAACAGATTTGAAGGAGCAACTCACCAGAAGGACTGCAGTGTTTCAAGGGCCTTTGCAAGACAACTGAGAATGAGCATAATGCTGGCCTTGCCAGGGATGCTCTTGACTTGTTTAAGAAATAATAACAAGCATCTTTCATGAATTCAGGATGTTCCGTATCTCATATCATTCACAGGCAGTTGATTATTTCTGAAGTACAGTTAGTGTTATAATGTTGGAAATGCAGCAATCAATTTGCATTCGGCAAGCTCACACTAACAGCACAGTGACAACAACCAAAATATTAATGCTGAGAGACAAATATCAACCAGTCCATCAGGGCGATCTCAGCTTTTGTTGTAGAGGCTTCACAATGGGCTGCTATGATCAGAAATTGACGGCCTGAAAGGTGGTGGGAGTGGATTCAGCTTTAAGTTTCATACAGAGGGTGATGGGAACATGGGATAAGCTGCCAAGGGAATTGGTTGAGGCAACACAATAAGAACATTTAACAGACATTTGAACTGCAGATGCTGGTTTAAACCAAAGACAGACACAAAATGCTCAACGGGACAGGCAGCATCTCTGGATAGAAGGAAAGGGAGACCCTTTTTCAGACATTACTCCAGCATTTTGTGTGTATCTTCGGTATAAATCAGCATCTGCAGTTCCTTCCTACACATCTGGAGAGGTACATGGATAAGAATAGTTTAGATGGATTTGAACCCAATGCAGGAAAATTGGACTAGCTCGTAGGGAACTTGGTCGGCATGGAGAAGTTGGGCCAAAGGGCCTGTGTCTGCTATATGATTAGATAATTCTACAAGAAAACTGGATAAGTACTGGAAAAGGGAAAACTTTGCTATAAAAAACCGAAGGGCACTGGCATTCCTATGAGATTTTCTAAAGGAAAGAGGCATCTTAGAGGCTTAGAGCAAGAAACCTTAGAGGTATCCTCTGTTATCAGTACACCCAATTGTTTCTAGGGACCATAAGAAATAGAATAAGGACTATATTACTATGTACAGCCCTGTATAATCTGCTACCCCATTCAATAGGATTGCAACTGACCTGGTATCTCAGCACCAATTTCCTGCACCACTACATAGCCCTTGATTCCCTTAACATCTAAAAACCTTTTGATTCGTGCCTTGAAAATAATCAGCTACTGAACCTTCACAGCCTTTTATAGGTCAAGAATTCAAAAGATATATCACTTACTGGGTAAAGAAATATCTTCTCATCTTTTTGTTTTCTTTTGACCTCCGGCTCAAGGTACCAAGGTCTAAGCGGAAGCTCAGAGGGGATAGAGCCTTTTCTGTTGCTGCCCTGGCACTCTGGAACACCTTGCCGCTGCAGATCAGACAGGCCCCTTCACTGTCCATCTTTAAATCCTCCCTAAAAACTCACTGTTTATAATCACTGGTTTTCGACAGGGCTGACATATTATAGATGTTTTAGTGCATGAAAGCATGTACAGGTGCACAATTTTTACTGTTTTTATAGATCCCTGTCGTCCTCCGAATAGCGACATTTTTAGTAGTCCTTGTAATTGAAAACGTTTTTGTTGACGGCCCCATGTGACAGCACTTTTGGTAACTGATGTTGTCTAAAAGTGCTTTATAAATAAAGTTATTATTAAAAGTTATTATTATTAAAGCAGCCCAAGTAGGGAAAACACGATCCCTCCATCTACCCTGTCAAACACTGTAAGAGTACTTGCATATTAACTCTCTGTCTTCTAAATTGGATGGAACATGGTCTACCTAGTCTATTTAAATTACTCTTCATACAATGGAGAGCGAAGTGGTACAGTGTACTATCTTTTTAGGTAACCTTCAGCCAAAGTTTACTGTAGTATCAATATAATGCACTAAAGCAGTTCTTTGAAAGGGCACATATTATAGATACTTCCTTGTGTCAGTAGCATGAAAGCCCATACCACCAGATTGGAGAAGAGCTTCTTCCTTGCTGTTATCAGACTCTTGAATGGCCCTCTCATATGTTAGGGATGAATTCTCGATCGTCAACCCTGTTGCAATCCTTGCACTGTAAAAAAAATCTGCAGCTTCTCTGTAGCTGTAACAATATATTCTGCACTGCTTATATTCTCTATTGCATTACCTGATGTAATGATGTATGGTATGATTTGCTTGGATAGCATACCTGACAATAATAAACCAACAACAACAGGGTCAGTACAGTGGCACAGCAGTAGAGCTGCTGCCTCACAGCTTAATGACACGAGTTCAATCCTGACCTCCGATGTTGTCTGTGTGGACTTGAAACTATCTCTATGACCATGTATCTTTCCTTCAGTTGGTCCACTTTACTCCCACCTCCTAAAGATATGCGGTTTGTCTTTACCCAACCTGCACATTGGTAGATTAATTGGCCTGAGTGATGGAAACTGGGGACGATTTGGGAATATGGGGAAATAATATGTGATTAGGGTGCAGCTTTACAAAATGTTGATAAGGCCACATTTGAAGTACTGTCTACAGTTTTTGTCATTGTGCTATACAAAGGATGTTATTGCATTGGAAAGGGAGCAAAAAAGATTTATGAGGATGTTATCAGGTCTGCAGTTTGAGTTATAAGAATAGAATGGATAGGGTGGGTCCTGGAGAGTGCCAGGCTGACCGGTGACCTTGTAGAGGTTTCCAAAATCATGAGGGGCATGCATTGAACTGAATTGTATGCAGTTTTTCTTACCCAACCCATTGGGTAGGGCAGTCTAAAACGATTGATGGGGAGTTGGTAGGGTGCAGCTTTAAAGATAAGGACCTGTGGTCCAACTTTTTCTGTGCTATACAAAGGATGTTATTGGCATTGGAAAGGGAGCAAAAAAGATTTATGAGGATGTTATCAGGTCTGCAGTTTGAGTTATAAGAATAGAATGGATAGGGTGGGTCCTGGAGAGTACCAGGCTGACCGGTGACCTTGTAGAGGTTTCCAAAATCATGAGGGGCATGCATGAAGTGAATTGTCACAGTTTCTTCCCCACGGTAGGGGAGTCTAAAACTGATGGGGAGTTGGTGGGGCAAGTGGGACTAGCTAGATTAGGCAACTTGTTTGGCATGGACGAGTTGGGCTGAAGTGTCTGTTTCTATGCTGTATAGCTCTCTGACTCTAGTGTAAACGGGTGCTTGATGGCTGGTGTGGATTCAATGGGCCAAGGAAACTGTTTTCATTCTATTTGACTTCATCAACCAGAACCATTTTGGTGAGCTGGCACCTTTTCAAATTGAAACAAAAGTAGTGCTTCCCACCTGTGTCGTCATCAAACTCGTTGAGGGCACCCTCGATCCCATCCTCGCTGCTCATTGACCGCTCCAGACCTTTGAAGGGCAAGCTGATGAACTGAGCCCCGTGGAAAATGGGCTTCGAAGGCATCTTGTAGATCTTGGCAAGCAACTGAGCAGAGTAAACAAAAACACCAGCAACCAGGTGTCAGTCAACGATCAACCGAAACCTTCCACGACTACAGTAGCTAGATTTTAATTGGATTTTCCTCATCCTTTCACTGATGTGGGTTGCTGCAGCCAGGCAAGCATTTATTCCCATCTCTAGCTTACCCTGAAATGAACAGATTTCCAAGCCAACTCAGAAGACAATTAAAGGCCACCCAGGCTGCTGTGAATCTGGGATCAGATAAACAGCAGACAGGCTTAGAGGTTGATTTCCTCCACGAAGGAAATTAGTGAAACAAATGTTCTTTTTTATGACAAGCCACTAGTTTTATTGAGGATTGTTAGTTCCAGATTGCCGTTAGCTAAATTTCCCCGCCTTTTAAGATGGGTTTGAATCTGTATTGTCGAGTCACTAGGTCAGAGCTCAGGGTTACAAAGTCCCAGTCCAGAGATACAAGCACAAACATTTACTCGAGGGAGTGCGAGCTGCTGGCTATGCCGACTTTCGGATGTAGCGTTAAACTAAAGCCATGTCATCTAGAAGCAAAAGCAACATAACTGCCATCATACTGTACTCAATACCTGTACGTCAGGTAGTAAGAGAAAATAAAATCGTTGAATTTATTGTCAAATGCACAAATGTAATGAAAATCTTACTTGCAGCAGCATCACAGGTGCATAGACACATACAACACACACACAAATGTAAGTTATACATAAATTACACATAAATGTCTGCAAGACAGTGAAAAGAAAGGAGACTGTTCAAAAAGAAAGCAAGACATTGGTGCAAATTCAGAAAACAAGTCCACGGTAGTCCAAGAGGTGGTCTGCAGTGTTCCATTGGCAACATGAGATTAGGTAGGAAAGGGTATGAAGGCAAGTAAATGGAGTTGGTGGTGAAAACCCTTGAATGATTCAACAAAATTATAGTGTTCAATGGTCCCTTGATCCTATTTAATACCACACAGCTTTTAATTTATCTTGTCAGTAACATTATTACCAGGATAAATTCTGTGGAATTCATTGCCAACGATGGCTGTGGAGGTCAAGACATTGGGTATTTTTTAAGGGAGAGATTGATAGGTTCTTGATTAGGAAGGGTGTCAAAGGTTACGGGGAGAAGTCTGAAGTGTAGGCTTGGCATTGAGAATGAGAGAGAAGACTGCGGACCATGAGAGCGTGAGCCATTTGAAGGTTTATTTTCTGGCCATCCATTGGGTCCTAAGTGTGAGAACAGGCTCAGAAACTCTCTGGCCCCACTCCTTTTGTATTGTATTGTATTGTATTCAAATTTATTGTCATTGTCTCAATTTGAGACAACGAAATGAATTTCCCTTACAGGCAGTATCAAATAAATAAATAAATAATAAATGAATAATAAAACATTAAAAATAAAATTGAAATTGAATTATTGAATTATTGAAGGCCTGCTTGTTGCATGCCTGGCCTCATTGCAAGAAATTCCACGTACAATGAAGGCAGAGAATTTCAGGGCAGTTATTTCAATGATGAATTAAGCAAGAAACATATTGTGAAGGGCATGACTGCGTCCAGGAATGTCCAGGAATACCCATTACCTGAGAACACTTCCTGAGGTAATCCAGGGCGGGAAGGCACAAATCAGAGGAAGTGGATCCTGGTCCTGTGAAGCTATTCCCGATCTCTTTACAATCATCACCACCTTCAAACATAAGATTGAATTAACTTTAGTTCACAATTTTTCTAAAAGCAAGTCACTGTTGAGTTGATTCCTCAGATTCTTTGTCCCTGCATCCTCTTCTCCCACAGTCTATAACTTGCTCCCACAGTGGGACTGGCAGGTTTGGGTCATCCTCTTGCATCACACAAATTGATGCAGGGAAAGAGGCAATTCGAACATAGAACAACACAGGAACAGGCCCTTTGGCCCTCAATGTTTGTGCTAAACATGAAGTCAAGTTAAACTGATCTCATCTGCCTGTGCATGATCCATATCCCTCTAATTCCTGCACTTCTATGTGCCTATCCAAAAGGCTCTTAAACAACACTATCGTATCTGTCTTCACCACCCGCCCCTGGCAGTATGTTCCAGGCCCCCACTACTCTCTATAAAAAACTGGCCCTGCACATCTCCATTAAACTTTTCCCCACTCACAGCTATACCCTATAGAGTGGACATTTCCACCCGGAGAGAAAATGTTCTGTGCCTACCTTATCTATGTCACTCATAATTTTGCATACTTCTATCAAGTCTCCCCTCAACCTCCGTCGTTCTAGAGAAAACAATCCAAGTCTATCCAACCTCTCTCTGGAGCTGAAACTCTCTGCCTCTAATCCAGGCAGCATTCTGGTGAACCTCCTCTGCACCCTCCACAAAGCTTCCACATCTTTCCTGTTATAATGTCAGAATTGCATGCAACACTCCAAATGCAGCCTAACCATAGTCCTATAGAGCTGCGTCATGACTTCCTGGCTCTTAGTTTAGTTCAGAGAGAGATACAGCACGGAAACAGGCCCTTTGACCCACCGCAGATCAGCAATCCCTGCATATTACCACTACCCTACACCCACTGGGGACAATTTTTACATTTACTAAGCCAATTAACCTACAAACCTGTACATCTTTGGAGTGTGGGAGGAATCCGAAGATCACGGGGAGAACGTACAAACTGCGTACAGACAGCACCCATAGTCGGGATCGAACCCAGGTCTCTGGGGCTACATTCGCTGTAAGGCAGCAACTCTACCGCTGCGCCACCGCGACTCTTATATTCAATGCCCCTAGCAATGAAGGCCTTCTTTACTACCCTATCTATTTGTGCGGCCACCTTCGGTGAACTATGAACTTGGACTCCCTCTGCACAGCAATGCTATTAAGGGTCTTGCCAATAATTGTATACTCCCACCTTACATTCAACCTCCTAACGTGCATCATCTCACACTTGATCGGGTTAATCTCTATCTGCCATTTCTCCTCCCATTTTTGCAGCTGGTCTATATAGCACTGTATGTTCTAACAGTATTCCTCACTGTCTGCAACTCCTCCTATTTTGTTGTTGTCAGTAAACTTACTCACCAACCCACCTACATTTACGTCTAGGTCATTTATAATTAATTTCATCCCACCCATTCCAGATTTTTAAAAAACATAGATTGATTCATAAACCTGCAGGGCATTTCCCGACGCAGTTTCCTATCATTCCTTTTCAGGTAACACACACCTCTCTCCGGGAGGTATTTAATGCAGTGAATCACTGTCTGCTGTCTGCTACAACATGCAGAAGATGGAGACCATGCCCGACACTAAACTACGAATGTAAAATGGATATTGTGATCCTCACTGGGTCCACAGATGGAGATAGTCAGGATCAAGCACTCCCAGCCATTCTTCGCTGAAAGGATCTGAGGCCAACTATAGCACCCAAGGCTCTGACACCTCAATGTGGCAGGAACGAACAGAGCAATGGGCGAGCCTGGTCACGAAGCTCTGCACCTTAACCCAATTAAGGTACAAAGTTTTCTCAGAGGAATTTAACGGTAACAAGATTTTAATCTCATATTAAATAAGTTTACCTAAACCCTTAACAAACTTCATAAGGCACATTATGTAGTCGGTGGCGGCATTAGCAAAGACTTGAATGTTATCTGTATTGAGGAATGCTTCAAAAACGTCGAAGACTGGAGCCTGGGACTTCCCTGCCAAGAGACAAAGTAAGACCCAACATTAGTTAGCCATGGTTAACCATCAATCAACCAACCCCCAACAGCCCGTCAAGCACCGTGGAAACGGGCTCTTTGTCCCATTGAGTCCACACTAAGCATCAAACTTCCATTCACACCAATCCGACACTAGCCTCAATATATTGTCCCCACTTTGCCATCAGCCTTCCCCAGACTCTACAGCTCTCCTACACACTAGGGGCAATTTACACTGGAGGTTAGGATTGAACTCGAGTCACAGGAACTAATGGCCTGTACTCGCTGAAGTTTAGAAGGATGGGGGGGAGGGGGGGGATCCCATTGAAACCTACCAGTTAATGAAAGGCATAAGAATGCACATAGAAAGCATGTTTCCAGTAATGGGAGAGTCGAAAACGGAGGGCACAGTCTCAGAATAAAAGGACCAAACTTATATAATGGTGATGATGAGGGATTTCTTTAGCCAGCGAGTGATGAATCTGTGGAATTCATTGCCCCAGACAGCTGTGGAGGCCAGGACATAGGGTATTTTTAAAGAGGAGATTGATAAGTTCTTGATTAAGAAGGGCATCAACGTTACCAGGAGAATGTAGAATGGGGTTGAGAGGGAAAAATAGATCAAATCATACTGAAAGCCCTTTTTCTACTCCAATATCTTATGGTCTAATGCAGTATTTGGATTTTCCGAAAGCCATCAAAGGGGTGCTACAGAAGAGATCATTAACGCTGTTACTGTTACTTTTTTCAAATGTTTTACCATGGGCTGGAGTCACTGTGGCCTGTAATTATAGGATTGTATAATAGAGTCAGTGTTATGACGGAGAGGGGTGGAATACATCACTGAACATTTCATTGCAATTGCAGGACTTCACAAATCTATTTCATTGGCTGCTAAATATTTTGGGACATCCTGACAGTTTAAAAAGTGACATAAAAATGAGGGTCTTTTCATAGCGTTATATATCCTATAATCATAAAATCAGCCTTAAAATTAATAAATGAATGAGAGATAATGCCAGAAATGGTCACCACAGAGTGAGACTAACACTGTCAGATCAAAGAGATTTATCATGAGGAAGGCTGTGATAATGTTATAATTGAAAGCTTGATGTGCAACTCTCAAAATGCTTTCCAATGCCTTGACTGGATGCACAGGGATGCTCGAAACTTTAGCAAAATAAAGTGCTTTAAGTAACTCAGCGGGTCAGGCGGCATCAAGGGAAGGAATGGATAGGTGACATTTTGGGTCAGAAAAATAATTTATTTCCCTCCACAGATTCTGCATGAACTGCTGAGTTACTTCAGCACATTGTGTTCTGCTTTAATTGTTCTGGACGGAGGATTTTAAAGAATACTAGACCAAGTGGGACCCATTAGGTCCCGTCCCCCAAGGCGGCATGGGGGAGGAGGGGGCACGGAGTCACACAGCAGGTCTAATTTAAGGATAACTTAAGTTTTTTTTGTGTTGATTAAGTCTATGTGCATGTGAAGCTGCTGCAAGCAAGTTTATACCTGTACCTCACCGTACATGTGCACATGACTGTAAACCCGACGGCTGGATTTGACTTCACTCACCCATGGAATAATCACCAATCAGATACTCCTTCACGTCCGGCTTGTTGCTGTGCACGGTCTTCAACGCACTGAAGAGCGGCCGCCAGCCTGACTGGATCTGTGGGGAACAGACCTCCACCAACTCTCCGATCGACGTGATCACCTAAACAGCAGAAAGCAGCACGCCCTCTTCACACTGACTCATGGCACCATCATAGCACCCACACACCACCTCCCCCACCTGTTGGTGCATACCTTCACTCCATCTACTCCTACCTGGGTTTCATGACACTCACTCCCCCTCTCTAAGATAAATGTATCAATCATCATTACGCAATGTTTAAGTTGATTTTTAACAATGTTGATCCCTGAAGCTCAGTTTCTCTTTTGGGACAGGGAGGAATTTAACATTTCCGTCGTGTGTATGAAAGACTCCCACTCCTAATTTTAAAGTTATACGCTCATGTCCTGCCCCAACAGAGGAAACAATAATTCCTTATTTATTATCATTTTTTAGAATTGGATGTCTGAAATAAAAATAGAAACTGCTTCAATAACTCAGCTGGAAGGCAATATCTGGGTTAAGGGAAAACAATAATGTTTCAGATTGAAGACTGATGCTTACTGGATGAGGGATCTTTGACCTGAAACATTAACTGTTTCCCTTTCAACGTGTGCTGCATGACCAGCTAACGTTTTTCAAAATGTTATGGTTTATTTATGTTTTTACTTCTTTTATGAATAGTTAATTAAATTGTCCCTTAATGTACTTCACATATGCCTCCTTCATACAAATGTAATTGTTTTGACCTGAATATCGCTGAGGAGAATTGCTGCAACTGGAATATAATGTTCATGTGATGTTAAGGGTTGGCTGCCGAGGGCACAGCTAGCTGTGAGGCCAAGAGGTGGCAGTTGCAAGAACTTGCAAAAGATTGAGAGAGTAGTGAGGAGTCACTGTGGAGGAAGGAATCAGGGGGTCTGGAGGAGGCGAAAGCTGAAAAATATATTTGCACAAATCCAAAGGAAACATTTGTACAGGTGAAAATAGACTTAACTGTTCTGTTTTTGCATCTCCTGACAACTGTAAAAAGAAAAGGGCCCCTGACTCTTTGGTGGGATTTTCATTGGTATATAAACATTTTCCGATGTAAAACATGCCCAAATGACATCCTAGCTGCACAACACATAAATGCAATCTCCAGCGTGACTTTCAATCCCATTGGTCTGAAGTAAACATTCATTCACAGAACAACCCTCTCTCACTAAATATATTACCTAAAACAGTGCTATTTAAAGAGCCAACACTAAAGCTACACTCTTTGTCCTCTCAGAGATCTGTGAGCTCCTGCATCCTCGCGTATGCCTGAATTGCTTTGCCCATGGAGGTGAAGGTCCCAACTCAGCTTCCTGGCCTTAGAACCCTTCCTGGTTGTTGCCGCCGATCTCGCCAACATCTCACACTTTGATACACAATCCTCAGTCAGGGAGGTCATCCAAACTCCATAGTTGAGGAGAGTTCATCTACTTTTCCTCAGCCCACAGGAGCAGGCTGAAGGGGCACCTGGATTCGACTGCATTGCAGGATTTCACCAAAGTGCAGGAATTCATGACCATAGTCATGCTGTTTTATTCCTTTCAGAAAACCTTCCTGGCAATCTTCTCCTGGAGGACCCGACTGCAGCTGTGGAAGGTGTAGGAAAGACCTGCAGATGCTGGTTTAAACTGAAGATAGACACAAGATGCTGGAGTAACTCAGCGGGACAGGCAGCATCTCTGGAGATCTCTTGAGATATGCCTCCCTCAAGGAAAGATCTTCAGCAGCCAATCCCAGAATGCGCGGTCTCCACAGGGACACCCTGATCATTGCAGCTGCATTGTTCCAGCAGCATCGCTCCCTAGTGGCAAGAAACGTGCAACGTGACAGCTGAGATCCCAGATGCTCAGCTAGATCACAGCAAGTGGTGGAAGGAAAGGGAATGTGAGGCTTCTTTTACAGTTGATCTTACCTGATCCTGCACATCTTCGTCACACAGTTCCAACTGCATGATGTGCTCAAACGGCCGGAACAGAGCCTCGTTGAAATGGAAATGGGGCAATTCATTCCAGTCTATGAGAACTTCCGTCAGGATGTCATGGATGAAGGAGACAGCCTTCTGGGACACGTGGCGCTCCTTATGGCAGGCAGCCTGAGAAACGGGAAGAGTAAGTATTTGCAGACATAGACAAGGAAGAAGCACGTTGATTGTAATACTACACTAAATATCAGCACTTTAAAGTTGTACCATTCGAGGTCACGACTGATGAGCATTTCAGAAGCATCAACGGGTTTGAGTCACAAGCCATACGTTGATAGTGTGATGGGACACTATTTGTCCTGGACCAACCAATTGAAGCTATTCTGCACTCTGGTATTTTTCTCTTTGCACTACCTGTTGTACTTGTGTATGGCTCGATTATACTCATGTATATATTATGATTTGATTGGAAAGCACATAAACCATGTTCGGTGCATGGGATAATGATAAACCAATACCCATATTCCCTGCTTGCTTACCCAGACTCATTACACTCAATAAGCTTGCTATGACTCAGGATCACACACCTCATTTTGGCAGCAGCCTACCCACCTCTCTAAATGTCCACGTGGTGAAATGCCATCGACCTGCAACGTAAGCTTGGTTCTTCCCCTGTCCTCAGATGCTGCCTGGCCAGCTGAGTATTGCCAGAAGTGCAGTATTGATCACTGTGCACTGTGCCAGCCTACCTTGCTTGTGAAGCCGCAGTCCAATGAAAGAACTTCAACACTTACCTCTGCCAAATGAGGGCCAACCACACTCCAGGTCTTCATGAGATGCAAGAGGGGCCGCGACCTGCTTCGCACAATCCGCAGCATCACGTCACCGAGTCGGAAGAGGTGCAGTGCACTGCGTCGCTCAAGGGTGGACCTGGCCTCTCCTGCGGATCAAATGCCCATTAACCAGTGGCACAGATTAGACCCCGTGCTTACTGTAAGACCACCGGGGGATCGCCACCACTCATGAGGGCGTCTTGCAACCACGTAGCACCTTTCACAGTCATTTCACACAATAAAATCTTCCCTAAAGTCTAATCACAACTGTAAGGTAGAAGACGCAACACCCAATTCTGCACTGTACGCTATATCAGACAAGCGAGATATCAGGGTGCCAGAGAGGCCTCCGGTGGATAATGCCATGGGAGCTTGTACCCCTGCTTGGACTCAAACCCACAACCTCCTCGCCAGAAGGCCTCTCAGACACCCTGATATCTCCCTTTAAACAGTGATATTTGGTTGTCAACACATGTCTGATGTAGCTTTGTTCCAGGGCAGGAGCACACTGAGCCACAGATGAACCTCCTGCAAAAGAGAGGCAGACTCTATCGACTCAAGGCTGACAAGAACCGGTTCCTGTTGGTTGATCTCTGACCCGGTGAACCGAGGGGGTTCTCAAGACGAGGATAAAACAGGAGCTCCCAGAGGACTTCCCTCCAAAACAGTTAATAAAATAGTCTGAGGAGATGAAATGTGGAGCATTTTGGGTGGGAATGAAGCAGGTAGTGCTACTGCCACACAGCACCAGAGACCCAGGTTCAGTCATGGCCTCCAGCACTGCTTGTGTAGAGTTTGCACGTTCTCCTTGTGATCGCATGGGTTTCCCTCGGGTGCTCTGGTTTCCCAAAGATGCACTATGTTAATTGACTACCGCAAATTGCCCCTTAGTGGAGGAAAGAAAATCCAAGGAGAGTTGATGGGAAATGTGAGGAAAAATAAATTACAATAGATCAGGGAAGTAAGGAAAAACAAAAGGGGACTGCTGGGATTGTTCCCCTGGAATTAGGAATGGCAAAATTGCCTTCCTCTGTAAGAATGATATGGATTGATGTGAAATCTTACCAAGTATGACAATTGGCTACCTGGGGAAATGGTAAGAGCTGTCACTTTTGAGTCATAGAATCATAGGGCTATACCACATGGAAACAGGCTCTTTGGCCCACCTTGTCCATGCCAATCAAATTAGCATTAAGTCCCATTTGCCTGCATTTGGCCATATTCCTCTAAACCATTCCTATCCACATATATGTTCAAATGTCTTTGAAAATTGCAATTGTAGCTAATTGTAGCTTCCTCTGGCAGCTCATTCCAGATACAGACTATGCCTGGAGTGAAAAAGTTCCCTCTTAAGGTCCGTCTTAAATCTCTGCCCTCTAGTTTTGGAATCCCTCAATCTAATGTAAATTCAATACATTGGCTAATAAATAATGTAAGGATATGTGAAAGGCCAAGAAGGTTGGACCATCGTTTGTGAGGTTCACCACAATGCTTTCCTCTGATGGCGTTGGGGACTCATTGACAGGGACTGATTATCATGATTAGTCACCACCCTCAAGTGACAACCAAGATGGTAGGCACCAAGCTGGATGCCTTTTTCGGATTAGTAATTCTATGCCGTTTGGAAGGACTACGTTCATGATGGAAGATACCATCCTGCTGCCATTCACTGGGGATTAAAAACAACTCCAGAGATGCCTCAAGACAAGAAGCTCTGAACAGCTGGAAGGGCTGGCAGGAGTTACCTGGCATAGCTAGTGAGTAGTCCACAGTCTCTGTGGCGGAGTCAAATAGCTGGGCCTGTGATGCTTTCCGCAACTGATTAAGGAATCCTACCAGAGCGTTTAGATTCAGTTTCACGGCAGCGTCTTCAAATAATCTGTGGACGGAGAGAGTACAGGGAACCATTAACAGAGAAGAATATGTAAGAATACATTCTTACTGGTTCCATTCAGGTGAATTACACCTCCCCTAATCAGATTGTGATTAAACCCTTCTTCATTTTGACTTAATCAGTATTTCTCTACAACTTTGATTTCACCGATATATTATGGCATTATACCTTTGTTAACAAGGCACACAGGAAGTAAATCATTCCGACCTGGAAGTAGTACCGAACTGGGCTACGACAGCATAGGCTGATCCAACCAAAACCCATCATGTCCAGTCGGCTCCCAACAAGATTGACTGTACAGCAAAGCTTTGCATCCCACTCTACCCCTTGTTAACATTGCTCATGTAAATTACCCACTCCCCTTTGCCGAAACAAGCGGCATCACAGCTTCCAACAACCTGGGCTACATTAATTTCCTTCTCCAGCTCTCTCTCACCATCATTACAAGCTCTCCAATTGGACATATCCAAACGTCTCCTTCCTAAACTCTCTATCTGCGTTCACTATGAAGCACTAGTGATGTAAATTCTAGTCCACGGCAAAAAGGGAAAGCCTTTATCGAATAAATAATAAATAATAATACCTGAATTACCCATCCAACAAATGCTTAATTATATCTGATATTCCTGAAATAGCAGATATTAAACTACTTTTTAACACTACTTTCCTCTCAATGTTACAACACATTCCAATGCGTTTACTGTACATAAGCAGGCCATTTGGCCCAACAGGCAACATGCTAGTAATCTACTTCGCAGGAGCTACTGTAATTCGTCTAATCTGGTTAACATTTTCTACAATGTAATTTACTTTCATATGTTCACCAAGCTTCCTTTCTTTCATTACTGGTGCTTTTTGTCTCCATTGTTCCTTGCAGGAGCTGTTCTATTTATTTTCTAGGCACAACCTGAACCTCGTCCTTTGGGTTTGTAGATGACCATGATATATTTCTGTCTGACCTGAATTTAGTCACATTTTAGATTTCCCCATTGATTCCTGGTAATTCCCAAGCATTGTCCCCTTGGAGTATTTGGATGGCACTGAGAAAGTCAAGGCCATGCATAAAGGGTAGACAAAGGCTGTGCCCAAGTGGTGGAAGTAGCCCCACACTAAGTGCCCACCCATCCTCCCCAAGAGGAACCTCCTGCCCCATTAGTGGAAGCATCTGTGGTTCCCACATTGATCTTAATTACCTCAGTAATCCTGAGGGGAAGCAAGTCATTCCTGACCCAAATGGTCTTCCATATCCTGTTGCACTTCCTTGTATGGCAGGGAGGGAAATGGACCATCTCTGCCTGATTGATGAAGCCAACAGACTTTGGTTGCTCGAAGATAGACACAAAAAGCTGGAATAACTCAGTGGGCCAGGCAGCATCTCTGGGGAGAAGGGATGGGTGATGTTTCGGGTCGAGACTCGACCCAAAACGTCACCCATTCCTTCTCTCCAGTGTTGCTGCCTGTCCTGCTGAGTTACTCCAGATTTTTGTGTTTATCTTAGATTTAAACCAGCACCTGCAGTTCCTTCCTACAGACTTTGGCTGCTCACTTACTTGTCTGCCATTGTGGAGAGTGTGCAGACAGCCCTGGCTGCATTGCTCCCCGTCAGCACTCCTCCTCCTCGGCAGTCATACGCCTTCCCCTTGTAGTTCTCCTTGATCAGCTCCTGGATGGTGAACGATTGAATGACAGGGTTGCCGATGTTAGTGTCCAGCTCAGGGCTCTGGTCCCTGTTCAAGTGGTGAGCCGTGTCTGAGCCAGAGACCTGTTGACTTTGTGTGATGGTAATGGGCGGTTGGGACCCTCCATCGCTGAAGTGACTGTGCTCCAATGTACTGACGTATTCACACACCCTGAGGAGATAGAGAGGACCCATTACAGCCTGCCCTGCTCCACTCGGTCACCACCTTTACTTTACTTCTTTGGAGATACAGTGCAGAAACAGGCCCTTTGGCCCACCCACTCCGCGCCTTTGGCGATCACCCTGTACACTAACCTACATACACTGGGGACAATTTTACAACTTACCGAAGCTGACTAACCTACAGGCCTGTACGTCTTTGGTGTGCGAGGAAATCAGAGCACCCGGAGATAAACCCACGTGGTCACAGGTAGAACATACAAACTCCGTACAGCCAGCACCCATAGTTAGGATCAAACCTAGGTCTCTGGCGCTGTAAGGCAGAAACTCTACCTTTGGGCCACTGTGCCACCCAAATTCATGCTAGTTTCTATTTTACCCAATACCACTCGTTGTGTTTTTGAAAATACATTAAAACACAATATGTATTAATCATTCAAAGGATGGTATTTAGAGACACAAGAGTCTACAGATGCTGAAATCTGGAACAATAAAAAACTACTGCAGAAACTCAGCAGGCAGGACAGCATCTATGAAGGGAACAGAAAGCCTTTGATTCATTGGCCTTCATCATTCAGGATATTGAGTATAGAAGGTGAAATGTTATGTTATAGTTGTACAACACGTTGGTGAGGAAACATTTGCCTTATTCTGTTTTGGTCACCTTGCTAAAGGTAACTATCTCTGGAGCAAAGTGATAGGTGACTTCTCAGATCGTGACCCTTGTTCAATCTGAAGATGGGACCTGACCCGAAACGTCACCTATCCAATTTCTCCAGAGATGCTGCACCAGCATTTTATGTCTATCTCTGTTATAAGCCAGCATCTTTGCTATTAAACTTAACCTATATATGTGCGAGAAAAAACCCATTGCCATTCTCTTTTTTATATCTGTAGGTATTGTATGATTTTGTGAACGTGATTGCAGTGTTTGCTGATGACATCCCATCTCCTAGATAAACCCACCCTTCCTCCACAGTCATCTCCCATCTTATTTGTGCAGGTAAAGACATCAGCAAGTCACAGTTATATTAGAGATACAGTGCGGAAACAGGCCCTTCGGCCCACTGGTTTCGCGCCGACCAGCAATCCCCATACATTAACACTATCCTGCACCCACTAGGGACAATTTTTACACTTACCAAGCTCAATTAACCTACAGGCCTGTACGTCTTGGGTGTGCGAGGAAATCAGAAAATCTTGGAGAAAACCATGCAGGTGGTCACGGGGAGAACGTACAAACTCTGTACAGCCAGCACCCATAGTCGGGATCAAACCTAGGTCTCTGCGCGCATTTGTAAGGCAGCAACTCTACCTTTGGGCCACTGTGCAGCTGGTAATTCCGCTAGTTTCTATCTTGCAACCCAATACCACTAAAGTTGATGCTTTTTGTGTGGAGTTTAAAACACAATATGTGACAGTGCGGGTTTCAAAGGATGGTATTTAGAGACACTAGAGTCTACAGATGCTGAAGGTTGGAAGGTTAAAAAACTCTGCATAAACTCAGCAGGCAGGACAGCATCTATGTGAGTGGTAGAAAGCCTTGGGTTTCATTGGCCTTCATCATTCAGGATATTGAGTATAGAAGGTGGGCCAAAGGGTCTATTAGAGTTGTACAACACTGTGTTGGTGAGGAAACATTTGCCTTATTCTGTTTTGGTCACCTTGCTAAAGGTGACTATCTCTGGAGCAAAGTGATAGGTGACTTCTCAGATCGTGACCCTTGTTCAATCTGAAGATGGGACCTGACCCGAAACGTCACCAATCCAATTTCTCCAGAGATGCTGCACCAGCATTTTATGTCTATCTCTGTTATAAGCCAGCATCTTTGTTATTAAACTTAACCTATATATGTGCGAGAAAAAACCCATTGCCATTCTCTTTTTTATATCTGTAGGTATTGTATGATTTTGTGAACGTGATTTCAGTGTTTGCTGATGACATCCCATCTCCTAGATAAACCCACCCTTCCTCCACAGTCATCTCCCATCTTATTTGTGCAGGTAAAGACATCAGCAAGTCACAGTTATATTAGAGATACAGTGCGGAAACAGGCCCTTTGGCCCACTGGGTTCGCGCCGACCAGCAATCCCCATACATTAACACTATCCTGCACCCACTAGGGACAATTTTTACATTTACCAAGCCAATTAACCTACAAACCTGTACGTCTTTGGAGTGTGGGAGGAAACAGAAAATCTTGGAGAAAACCATGCAGGTCACGGGGAGAATGTACAAACTCTGTACAGACAGCAACCCGTAGTCAGGATCGAACACGGGACTCCGGCGCTGCATTTGCTATAAGGCAACAACACTACCGCTGCGCCACCGTGGTGCAGCTGGTAGAGCCGCTGTTTCACATCTTGCAACCCAGGTTCGACCCTAAACTCTGATGCTGTCTGTGTGGAGTTTGCACACTCTCCCTGTGACAGTGCGGGTTTCATCTGGATGCTTTGGTTTCCTAGCACTTCACAAAGATGTGTAGGTTGGTAGGTTAATTAGCTCTATAAAATGTCTCTCGCATGTGAGTGAGTGGTAGAATCTGTTGGGAGTTAACGGGAATAAGGGGAGAATAGAATGGGATTAACATAAATAAGGGATTGATTGTCAGCACAGACTCGGTGGGCCAAAGGGTCTAATTCCGAGTCGTGTAATTCTGTGTTGCATGACTATTTTTCTGTTGCCTTCTACACGGTGATAGTCTATAGAGCAGAGTGATGCACCTACCGTTGCCAATTAACTAGTATGACAAAGGGGTCTTTCAACCCTTTGAGCCCATGTGAAACTGTCAAACGAGCTCCCCAGTTGGGCTAACTCAAATTTACCCACCCTCTTGCCTACTTGTTGGACTTGGTGGCAACTACTTGTAAATCATGCACTAGAATACCTAGACCCCTCCAAATATCACTCATTTTCCATAAGGCTCGGTGCTGGGGCCACTGCCCTTCATATTCATGATTTGAATGAGGGGATTAAAGGCTTTGTGGCCAAGTTTGCAGATGATACGAAAATAGGTGGAGGGGCAGGTAGTGTAGAAAGCAGGGACTCTGCAAAAGGATTTGGGTTGATTGGGAGAGTGGGCAGAGAAGTGGCGGATGGAATATAGTGTATTAAAGTGTGGAGTCATGCATTTTGGTGGTAGGAATAAAGGTGTAGATTATTCATAAATGGGGTGAGAATCCAAAAATCGGAGGTGCAAAGGGACTTGAGTGCTGGTGCAGGTTCCCACAAAGTTCATCTGCAAGTTGAATCGGTAGTAAAGAAAGCAACCAGATTTTATTTCATGCTAACACACTTCCTCTAATACTAAGAGCATTTACTTTATGCACCATCCTCTTGTGCAGCACCTTGTCAAATGCCTTTTGGAAATCTATATCTGCAGGTTCCCCTCTATCAACACTCCCTATCACATCCTCTAAGAATTTGAGCAAATTTGTCAAATATCGTTTACATGTTACATAAAAAACCTCATTGACTAAGTTGGACTTCACCCTTCCAATTGGTGTCGAGTTAACAGGGAAAGGGTCTGTGAAGGACAGAGGAATAGAAATCTCCAAAATATTCTGCTTCCCAAAATCTGTCTGCTGCCATCCCTTTCTCTTCATGCCTCAAGTCTTGGAGATAAGAAAAGCTCCCAGAGCATGCTGTCCCAGTAAGAGGGGTGTGGGATCACACTCTGTGTGTGATCGCGTCCCTGACCTACCTGAAGACGTGCTGCCAGCAGTCTGCGTTGTGGCTGCCCATCTCCAGCCCCACGCTGAGGATCGCATCCATGCACAGCACATGCGCTGTGTGTAGCTGAACACCCTGGGGACGCCCAATCTGCTCAAGCTTCTGCTCCACTCTTTGCTTCACTGCGGAGAGACATAACATCACTCAGGGAGGGGGGGTGGGGGGGGGGGGAGCCGAGAGGGAAGGGGGATCCGTCAGGGTGGGGGGTCGGAGGACTGCCATATGCGGAGGCAGGCAGTAGGTAGAGCTGTTCAGTGAACCTTTGAAACTTTGACAGGGCCAAAACATGGCGACACTTGTGTACTGCCTAGGCAAGGTCTGCTATATTTTGCTGGGATGTATGCAAAACAAACTATCTCACTGTACCTAGGTACATGACAATAAAGTGTCATTGAATCGATTCATTATTGAATCATTGGAATACATAATTCCCTCTTTTTTTTAAAATGTATTTATTTTGTTTTATTTTAAAAATTCCCTCTGGGAGTTATCAACAGCCCCTACTCATTGGACGCCCAGTAAGAATCCACATGAGTTCTCAGTACAGTGAGCAAGTGTGAGCTTATTCACTTTGATCTTTATAAGTACTTTCCAAATATAAAAAGTTTATATAATGGAAATCCCTCTAGATAGATCTTTAATAAATCTTGAGTAGTCTCGGTCTTTATTCCTTTAAGCATAGGAGGCTGTGAGGCGATGTTATAGTGTACAACATCATGAGGGGCATAGAAAGGGTGAATGCACACAGTCTTTTTACCAGTGTTGAGGAATCAAGAATAAGCAGTCATAGGTTTAAGCTCTGAGGGGAAAAAATAATAAGGCCGAGGCTCAATATTTTGGCACAGAGGGTGTTATGTATATGGTACAAACTGCCAGAAGAAATTGTTCAGGCAGGTACAGTAACAACATTTAAAATACACTTGGACAGGTCCATGGACAGGTAAGACTTAGAGGGGGTCAAACACAGGCATAAAATATCTAATCTATCGCATATTGGGAGGACTGGATGCAGGTGAGTAGTAATTATGCTGCTGTTACGCCACTCTTCAAGCTCATATCACATTGATGAATAGTGAACAGGGATCTAATAGACATTTTACAGGCATTGGACAGACTACATGCAGGAAAAATGGTCCCAATGTTGGGGGAGTCCAGAACCAGGGGTCACAGTTTAAGAATAAGACTGAGGACTGAGGTGAGGAAAAGCTTTTTCAGCCCGAGAGTTGTGAATCTGTGGAATTCTTTGCCACAGAAGGCAGTGGACGCCAATTTAATGTATGTATTCAAGAGAGAGTTAGATATACCTATTAGGGCTAATGGAATCAAGGGATATGGGGAGAAAGCAGGAACAGGGTACTGATCAGCCATTATCATATTGAATGGCAGTGCTGGCTCGAAGGGCCGAATAGCCTACTCCCGCACCTATTTTCTGTGTTTCTATGAGATGTCTGGACTCTCTCCTGCCAGCTTTAAGAGGGAGTACAATGCGTACTTACCGAAATGTTAGAGAGTTAAATTAGGTGGAAAGATTATAGAAACTAGTATAGAAATCTTTCAGATTTGGAATTTTACGGAGGGACACAATCAGCATTTATTGAGGGGAAGCAGCTGCACAGATGGGCTGGAACCATTTCCAATGGGTGGAGAGCCAGCAACTTGAGACAGTCTAGACGTCAAAGCCAAGCCTTTCACGAGTGCAGTTAGGAACACCTTGACATGCAGAGGATAGTAAAAGGTTCATGAGCAGAGGTTGATGGCAGGTCCCTTGTTAATTTGAAACATGAATTGAAGTATTTTTGTTAGCAAAGATGTTAAAAGATTTGGAAAAAAAGATGTAGGTCATGTCTGGCCAAACCTCAGTGAAAGGCAGAACAGGCTCGAGGGGCTATTCAGTCAACTCACTACGATCCCCAACATTACGACCACACAGAGGTTCTCAGTACCTTGAGCTATAGGGTCAGTGATCTCCGGAGTTTCCTTCTCCTCCTTCTCATCCTGAACGCACGATGCCGCTGACATCTGCGCGAGGGCGGAAGCACAATTGGCAGCAACGCCTGCAAAAGAAAGCTGGTTAGTAATATAACCAACTCGTGTAAAGTTAGTGACATAACGCAATAAGAAAGAGCCCCAGGGATAATTTATTTTGAGTCTACATGTGTGATCGAGGTTGCGAGTGTAGGACTGTGTATATACAGGGACGCTTGTCATCCTTCACGTTTATTGATGGTTCGTTATTAAATTTGCAGCCTGCCTTTCTTTCACTCTCGACCAGAAAACAGAAACACCAGGGGTGGATTTAGTCCTAGAAATGGGCGGGACCGTTGAATGTCTTGGGTTCCTTGAGCTAATCAGCCTATCATCCCTGATAAAGCACTGTATGTGTGGAAGGAGGTTTCTGCATGTTTCATTTGAATATCCCCTCCTGACTAGAATTGCTAGAGTGTGAACCTCATGTTGCCCAATTCTGGCACACCTTACATCCCCTTGTCCCAATGTGTTGACTGTGACAACCCAAGTATTATTCTGGCTGGATTATTTAGGTAGTCCACTACCTATGGGAACTCAGGTGTTGAACAGAGTAGCTTGATTATATATAGAATCATAGTCAAAATGGAAGCAGGCACTTCGGCCTACATTGTCCTTGCCGACTAAGTTGGTATTCTGGGCTAGTCCCATTTTCCTGCGTTTGGCCCACATCCCTCGAAGCCCTTCAGGTCCATATATCTGATAAAGAAACCACTGAGCCATCAGGTAGATCACATCAGGGAGTGCTTGTGAAATAACAGTAATCTCCTCAGTAATATTGGATGTGTGGTTATCTTCATCTGACCAGCGGTTACATGGAGGACACAAGGTCAGTAGTCGTATGAGATTTCTGATGGTGATTTTCCAAAGGCCTCCCTGGTCATGGTATTTGCAGCCAAACCCATCATCTAACTAAGGTTACCAATTGTGGGCAGTGGCCATGGGGGGTGGTCATCTCCTGACCTCAGACCACCCAGTACCCACCCTCCAACAGCTGACCAGCAAATGTGTGAAGCATGTCAGCAGTCACACAACAATGATGTTAACACTACCCCCAATCCTCTACCTTGGAGATATCATTCTATCTAGTACATTATGCATTGGCTGCTGACAGAGGTTTGTATCAGGTCTGATGGAGATAAGTAGGGAAACATTCTATGTGATTTCCATCATGTGCTCCTCGTGTAACCAAAAAGGAGGTTAATTCCGAACAATCCTGGCTCTGGCGTGGGTCACCAGGAAAAGGGCTTTTGGCTGCCGTCAGGTCCCCTCTTCCTGTGAGGTTGACCAAGGGCATCACAAAGACCATCCTGGCTGGCTTCCAAACTTGAAACTCACTGCAGAACTGTGTAGCTTGACTCCACACAGAATGACCCACTGATCCATCTGAAGAGCTTCTCAAAGTCACCGACCCTCAGAAATAATGGGTTGTGTGAATCATCTCAATCCACCAAACTGTTACATGGTGAATACAATGAAACACGCTGTTGGTCCTTCAAGTTATCCCCGTCTGTAGTTTAGTTTAGTTTAGAGATATAATGCAGAAACTGGCCCTTCGGCCCACCAAGTCTGCGCCGAACAGCGATCCCCGCACAAAGGGAAGAGATTTCAACTTTATTTCACCTTCCATCACAGTGAGGAATGTGGAGGAGTCACTGTGGTGGATTTTCATGTTAAAATGTGTTTTGGGTGATCTGTTGCTTTTTATTTGTATGACTGACTTGGCAAATTAAATTCCTCGTATATTGCAAAACATACTTGGCAAATAAAGTACGATTCTGACACTATCCCACACACACTAGGGACAATTTACAATTTCTTTAGTCAGAGGGTGGTGAATCTGTGGAATTCTTTGCCACAGAAGGCTGTGGAAGCCAAGTCAGTGGATATTTTTTAAGGCAGATAGATAGATTCTTGATTAGTACATGAGAAGGCAGGAGAATGGGGTTAGGAGGGAGAGAAAGATCAGCCATGATTGAATGGCATAGACTTGATGGGCCAAATGGTCTAATTCTACTGTTCCTTATGATTGTCAGAGAGACCTGGGTTTCCTTGTGCACACATCTCAATCTATGAACATGTATGGAAAACATTTTGCCCAGAGTAGGGGAATCAAAGACCAGAGGACATATGTTTAAGGTGAAGGTAAGGAAAAGATTTAATCGGAATCTGAGGGGGTCACGTTTTCACACAAGGTGGTGGGTGTATGGAACGTACAAAGACGTACAAATTTGTAGGTTAATTGGCTGGTAAAATTGAAAATTTTCCCTAGTGTGTGGGATAATGCTGAGGTATGGGGTGATGGCGGTTCGGCAAGGACTCGGTGGGCCAAAGGGCCTGTATACAGGCTGTATCTCTTAAAAAAAACACAGCACCTGAGGGCAGAGGTAGGAATTGTGGCGCGGAGTCTGCCTACCCAGGGCACAGCTTAGACGAGCTGCTTTCCGCAGACCATCTAGACTCATGCAAATGGCGTCTCGCTCCTTCTGGTTCTGCTCTTTGATTCCTTCCGTGCTCAAGAAGAAGGCCAGCCCCTTGGAGCTCCCGGCTACCCGGCCCGTCAGCGGCGTGGAGAGAGTGTCAATCAGGTTCTTCCAGCACCCGATCAGGATGAAGCGGGCAAAACACGCACCTGGTGGAAGGAAAGAAAAGATGCAAGTCAATTGTGTCAGACCATTCGGGTTACAGCTCACCATAGTCTGAGGAACCTCGTAACAGTGACAGCAACTGTGTAATTCTACTCAGTCAAAATTTTATTGCACCTTCATGGGTCAGACAGCATCTGTGGAGGCAGAGTCATGGTCAACGTTTTGGGACCTGATGCAGCATCTGTTTGCTTCCACAGATGCTGCCTGACCCACTGAGATCTCCCAGCTGTTTGTTTATCTTTCATTCCAGGTACCTGGAGCATCTGCAGTCTCTTGTGTTTCCCTTGTACCTTTGAAATCTTCCATCTCTCTCCTTCCCTAAACCTTTACCTTCCCTGTTTTTTGCTCATTCATGAGACATGGCAATCGTAGGCGAGGCCAGCATTTATTGTCCACTTCTAAATCCCCACGGCTTTGTGGGGTCAGAGGTACCCTTTTGGCCTAGTGTCTGAAAGACAACAGTGAGCCAGAATAGGATGAAACACCTATAATCTTGGTCACTGTTCCCTTTCATTCCAACAATTAATGAATTGAAGACAAACTAAGAGGGCTATTGAAGGAACTCAGCGGGTCAGGCAGCATCTGCTGAGTGAAATGCACAGCAGAGGTTTTGGGTCAAGATCCTTCATCTCCCTGTTCATTTCTCTCCCCAGATGCTGCCTGACTCACTGAGCCAGTAGCCTCTACTTAAATGCAATGATGGGAATTGAACTCATGTCCCTGGGCTATTATTCCCTGCCAAGAGATTGGTAACATAATCACAAACCCAAAGGCAAAATGCAGCAGGTCTTGGAAATTTGAAAAATAACCAAACATCCTAAGGCTTTGTCTGCTGCGGAAGAAACTGAGTTAATGTTTCAGGTTGACAATATTTTACCACACAAGGCATGAAAGAGCAGCAAGGTGGAGCAGCGGGTCGAGCTGCTGCCTCACAGCTCCAGCGACTCAGGTTTAACCCTGACCTCCGGTGCTGTTAGGCTGTTGCTCATTGACTATAGCTCAGCATTCAATGCCATCAACCCCTTGAAATGTATCATCAAACTCAGACAAACCTGCAATCAGTTGTAATTCACACCAGGGAGCTCCCTGGCATGAAAGCAAACCTGGCAACACACTTGGCTGACAAGCCTTGAAGAAGTTAGTAGGCTCACAACAACTATTCATAAATAGGCCTTACCTGCAGTTACTGAATCAGGAGTGTGCTTTTCCTGGGCCAGAGGAGATTGTCCTGAAGCACTACGAACCATCTGTCCACCAACTGCGCTACTTCCCAATCCATCCATATCTGTGAAAGAAACACAAACAATGTACAGAATTTCTATAGCAATTTTCATCTGGAATATACACCCATAGCAATGAGTTAGACACTGTGCAGGATTTACTGTGGATCTCAGAGTACACAGTTGATTTTATACCCAAAGATTGTTACTCAGAAGACAAAGTGTATTTAACCAGTACAGTCAAACAAACAGTCTACAGAGTCCACTTAAAAAAGAGTCACCATGAAATACTGCAATCTGAAAATTTACAGCAGCATCTCATGATGAAGGCAGTGTAGTGGCTCTAAGATACCATGAGTGGAAGGTGGTTGCATAGCCCACATTATGCACATGTTCAATCTCTGTCATTCCCAGCCGGATGGGTTGTAGGTAGGATTGAGAGGGGAATCACTCATTCTAAGCCAGAGATACTGGTGTGATTCTGTCCAGCTCATTTGACATGAACAAGCAGTCTCTCCCCCAAATTCCTCATCACCCTAAGGTGAACCTTTAAAGATTGAGTAGCCAGATATTGAACAGGAAAGGCTGAAATTAGCAGGGTGATCAAGGGTTTGGGCAAAGCGATTGTTAAATGTAAGCTAGGTGGGAAGGATGAAGAAAATGAGGGAGCTCCAAGAGATCAAGGTTGTAGAAAGGAGACATAACAGTGGTGGCTAAGATTTTGGGGAGATGGTGAACAAGAGACTGACCTCATACCTTGTCGTTATTGTTGTAGGGTAACATCATGTGCCCTGCTGGCTATGACATAGTTATAGAGTTATACGTCATGAAAATATGCCCTTCGGCCCAACTCATCCATGCCGACCAAGATACCTAACCCAGCTAGTCCCGCTTGTCTGAGCTATATCCCTCCAAACCTTGCTATCCTTGTATAGAAAGGAGCTGCAGATGCTGGTTTACACGGACAATAGGCACAAAATGGAGTAAATAGGCGATGCTGGTTTTTGTAATTTTCCGTGCTGTGTCCACAATTCTCCGCAATTTCTTGCGGTCTTGGATGGAGCTGTTCTTAACCATGCTGTGATGCATCCAGATGCAATACTTTCTAGTAGATTAATAAATTAACTGGTTAATGAAAATAAATCTTACTATAGGTGGGTGGCAGAATTGGGAGCAAGTTGACGGGTATGTGAGATTACAGGGTTTACAGAATCTGTGTCATTTTGACAGACACATAAGCAGGCAGGGAATGGAGCGATATATAGAACATACAGGCAGATGTGCAGTTTAAATTGGCATCAAGGTCAACACATGCTTTTCGGGCTAAAAGGCATATTTCTGTGCAGGCTCTTCCATGGCCACAGACTAAACAAGCCCACATCATAGTTTCCATAAATGAGAAAATAAGTGTAAATTTGAAAAAAAAAACTGGGTCTTTGACCTTCCCGCCTCAAGTTCCCAACAATCGGCAAGTGGGAACTCACCTGTTAACATGACAATGAAAGGCAGGGAATGCTCCTGTGCTGTTCCCCAATATCCAGCCTCTCCCAGCAGGTTCCTGTCCAACACCTGATGGTACAGTTCTTCAATCCACACCTGTGACAACACCATCAGCACCCGACTGCTTTGCACCTGCCTCACAAACTCTTTCTGCAGAGACACAACCAGACAGACACTTCAAGATTATGGTTAAACATTCAGGAATAACCACCTGATCTGGGTCTATGTGGCTCCACATGGGATTAGCAGGCTCTTCCATGGCCACAGACTAAACAAGCCCACATCATCATACGCACACACCCGTGGTGAGTAATGCCCCTGTCCCACTTAGGAAATCTGAACGGAAACCTCTGGAGACTTTGCGCCCCACCCAAGGTTTCCATGCGGTTCCCGGAGGTTGCAGGTGGTTGCAGGTAGGGGAAGCAGGTAGGGAGACTGACAAAAAACTCCGGGAACCACACGGAAACCTTGGGTGGGGCGCAAAGTCTCCAGAGATTTCTGTTCAGGTTTCCTAAGTGGGACAGGGGCATTAGGGTGAAGAGTATTGTTGTCTGATGTAGGAGTGAGAGATAAATTTCCTAGACTCTGCTTTGAGAAGTGTAATGGACTGATGGCCATCAGAAGCCTCACCTGGCTTCTGTTCAAATCCCATCAGGGGCCAGTAGGACATTTAAATTCAACTAACAATCAAGATTATTTTCTAGAGGAAATCAATCATAGAGTACTCCAAAAATAAAATACATCTGGCTATATGCAACTCCTGCCCCACTGCAATATGGTTGACCTTTAACTGCCTGAGAAATGGTTCACTCTCTAAGTGATTAGTCCATTTTTGAGTTTTGGTCATGTTTAGTTTAGGTATACGGTGTGGAAGCAGGCCCTTCGGCCCACTGAGTCCGCGCCGACCAACGATCACCCATATACTAGTTCCATTCTACCCATGAGGGACAATTTACAGAAGCCAATTAAACTACAAACCTGCATGGTTTGGAATGTGGGAGGAAACCAGAGCAAGCCCATGCAGTCACGGGGAAAACGTACAAACTCCGCAAAGGCAGCACTTGTACAGAGGATTGAACCAAGGTCTCTGGCGCTGTAAGGCAGCAACTCTACCACTGTGCCACTGTGTGTCATGGGAATAATTGGGAGTGTGGATCCCCGGATGGTTCTGCACTCCTTCAAGGAAGGAAGAACTTGCGTTGGAGGTGCTGTCAGAGATGACAGCAAGATTGATTCCCGAAGATGAAGATATTGTCGTTTGCCTTGGGTGAGTCACTTTATTCAGGCCTCAGAATAAGGAGGAGGCTACTTACAGTTGAGAAGAAATGTATTCATGAGAGAGGTTTGGAATTCACTATTCCAGTGGCTCAATCATTGAAACATCCAGAGCAGCGACTAATAGATTCCCTTGCGTTAAGGCAATCGAGATATATGGAGATAATGCAGAGGGAAGGCCCTGATAGAAGATCAGCCATGATCTTTGTTGAATATCAAGGCAGGTTTTAGGGATTGAGTAGCCTACATCCTCTCCTGCTTATGCCCGCGTGTGGGATCTACCATTAGTGGACCAGGGAAGCGAGCACTAGCGACATCTCCAGCGTCAGGCCTCCTTACCAGCGAGACGGGGACGGGTGCCGGCTTCCTCCGGTAGTAGTCGCAGGCGTTCAGCTTCAGGCTCAGTGACAGGGCGTGGAAGGCCACCAGGTACAGGCCGTCTGCATTCATCAGTGTCTGGCAGCTGCTGACCTCTCCGTTGTCCAGACCCGGGGAGCACAGCAGTTCTGAAAGACATGACACACACAAGGGGCTCACCACAGGAGTCAGCAACCATGGGCAGGCGAGCAACCAACCTCCCGAGACACAATTCTCTCTCATCTGATCTGTTGGTGGAGCCAGTCATTGGAAACTAGAAGGAATTTGCATTTCTCCACCTCCTGTACTGACATCATGGAAGGATCCCAGAGCCATACAGTATAGATATATGCCACTGAGTTAATGTTGACTGTCAGAAACCCATTTACACTAACCTTATTATTTTTATTCTTCCCCATATTCCCATCAATTCTCCCCAGTTTCGACCAGTTACCCACACTCCAGGGACAAGTTTACATAGAGTCATACAGCACAGGAGAAGACCCTTCGACCCAACTTGTGAATGCTGTCCAATATGCCCCATCGAACCTATTCCTCTTTGCCTGCATTTAGTCTACCTATATCCATCTCAATCTTTCCAACCTAGCGGTCAAGAATTTTTAGCGACACAAACGCACGTTTCTAGGGCATGAGAGGAAACCGGTGAACCAGGGAAGAGAACCTATCACTTGGGCACAGGCAGCACTGTGGCCAGGATTGAATTGGGGACACTGGGCCTTTGAGGCAGCAACTCTCCAGTAGTGGGAGAATATAGGACCAGAGGGCACAGCCTTAGAATTAAAGGACGTACCTTTATAATTTATGGTAATTTCTTTAGCAAGAGGCTGGTGAATCTGTAGAATTCATTACCACAAGACGGCTGTGGAGGCCAAGTCAATGGACATTTTAAAGCGGAGAATGATAGGTTCTAGATTAGTCGGGGTGCCAAAGTTTATGGGGAGAAGGCAGGAAAATGAGATTGAGAGAGAAAAATAGATCAGCTATGAACAAATGGAGGAGCAGACTCAATGAGCTGAATGGCCAAATTCTGCTCCTATATCTGATCTTATGATCATGATACAGCTGTACAAGTTATTAGTGAGACCACACTTGGAGTTCCATGTGCAATTCTGATCACTCAGCTAGAGGAAGGATATCATTAAATTTGAAAGGAGAGTCACCAGGACATTACCATGACTTACAGATGAGTTGTAGGGAGGGGTTGGATAGGCTGGGACTTTTTTCTTTGGAGGGTAGGAAGCTGAAAGTGACTTTATTGAGGTGTACAAGATAACGAGGGGCATTAATAAAGTGAATGCTCACAGTCTTTCCCCCCCCAAGAGTAGAGAATTCTAAAACTAGAGAGCAGAGGCTTAAGGTGAGAGGGAGGTATTTAAGATGAATCACTGGGAAAACTTTGTAGTCTGTATCTGGAATGAGCTGCCAGAGGAAGCTAAAGAATCAGATACAACTACAACTTTCAAAAGCCATTTGGACGTATAAGTGGATAGGAATGGTTGAGAATAATATGGCCATATGCAGGCAAATGGCCAAGACTGCCAACTTGGTTGGCATGGACAAGGTGGGATATACCACTGTTTCCATGTGGTATAGCTCTATGACTCAAATGTAATAGCTCTCATCATCTTCCCAGGTAGTCAACTGACATACTTGGTAAGATCTTCATAGCAATCCATATCATAGAACAAAGAAGGGCCATTTCGTTTTTTAAGATCAGGCAGATACAATTAGGACTTTTAAAAGACATTTGGACAGATATTTGGATAGGAATTAATAAGAGAGGCATGGGCCAAATGCATACAAATTAAACTATCGAAGTTTGTCAACATGGTTGGACCGAAGAGCTTGTTTCTGTGCTGGGTGAGACAATGCCATCTGAATGGAGGCTGTCTGAATGAAGTGTTTATCAGGCAGTGCCATCTATCCTACAATTGCAACAGTGACCACACAGTTGCTAGGGGATGTTAGAAAAAGTGGCATTAAACCCCCAGAAGATTGTGTGTTAGGGTTAGGGTGGGGTTGTTGGGTTAGGGTGAGAGTTGTACCTGACTGCAGCCCTGAACAGAAGACGGAGGCGAAGCTCTGCAGTGAAGAGTCAACTTCATCCATGCGAGGGAAGGAGAGGAGGCGAGGGAGAATGGTGACAATCGACTGCACGAAGATTCGGGCACTGTGCTGATCAGCCTCCTGGTTCCTGAGCACCTTGAGGGTTAGGGTGGCTCCGTGCATTGAGCGGTGGCCGGGGAAGTCCCGGTGTCCCTGCTCCTCGTCTGCCAGCGAGCAGTTGTCGGAGCCGATCTCGGAGACGTCCGACCTGCCCGAGTCCTTCTCGGCCGCCATTGAGTACTGGTCGCATGAGTCGAACTCGGTTCTGGAGGCATCCTGCTCGTCCACGCTGAAGTTGCTCTCGCTGTAGCGGGAGCCCGGCAGGCGGCCGGTCCTGGGATCGACCGACAGGAAGTTGGCAAAGTCCACATAGGGGTGGGTGCCATTGTTGTGGTGGACCGGGTCGGGGTTGTCTCCTTCCTCGGCCCCCAGCGGCTCCATCCTGCACGGGGCCTGGGCAGCGTCCGTCCCGCCCGGGTACTCAGGGCAGTCCGTCTCCTCCGGTGTGGTGCGGCCCGTCTCCGCGGTGACGCTGATGCTGACGTCTGGGCTTTTACCCGCTCCGGTCTCCCACTGGGCCTGCTCGGTGGACAGCACCCGCCGCTGCCAACGGAAGTCGGCCTCGCTGATCTCCATCGACTCACGGGCCGACTCGGCGCCGCCCCTCAGCTCCTCCGCGTGCTTCAGCAAATGCCGCACCTGGTCCTCGGACAGGCCCTCGCCGCGGCTCAGCTGCTCCAGGCCGGCCAGCAGAGCACAGACGCAGGACACGGCTGAGTGGCAGGCCTCAATACCCCCCTTCACACAGGCCTCCGTCATACCATCCATGATACTGTGGGCAGGGACACACAGGGGGTGAGAGCCGGCAAACAAACAACCCACCTCCTCATCCACATCAACCAAACAAACCCTCCCACCAACCCCACCTCTCCCCACCCATCTCATCCCCCGCACCCACCTCACCCATCGCACACCAACTCCCACCCACCCACCCCCCCCCCCCAACCCCCCTCTCCCCCCCCCCCTACCTCCCTCCCCCCACCCACCTCACCCCTCCCCCCCCCCCCCCCCCCCGCCCCACCATCCCCCGCACCCCCCTCACCCCTCCCCCCATGCACCTCGCCCACCTCACCCCAACTCCCCATCAGACACTTCACCATCCCACCCCACCCCAGTTCCAGTGCGCTGATAAAGAAACCCATGTATTCAGGGGCAACATGAGTAAACACAGTCAAGTAACGGGGAAGTATGCAGCTAGCGACAAGGCCCTTCATCTGCATTGACGTACAGAGGGATCTTGGGGTCCAAGTCCATAGCTCCCTGAAAGTAGCAGAACTAAGTATTAGAGTCAGGAAGTCATATTGCAGCTTTATAAAACTCTATCCAGCTCGCATTTGGTGTATTATCTGCAGTCCTAGTTGCCACGTTAGAGCAAGGATGTGGAAATCTATTTCGAAGTTCAGAGGGGAAACGTTGAAAGGAGATGTGCAGAGCATGTTAGCTTTTTACTCAGAGAATGATGGGTGCCTGGAACACACTGCCAGTGTGGGTGTGATAGCAGAACAATAGTGGTGTTTAAGAGGCCTGTAAATAGGCACATGGACATGCAGGGAGTGGGAGGCAATGGAGCACATGCAGGCCAAAGGGACTAGCTCAACTTGCGCACCATGTTTGGCACAGACATTGGGAGCCGATGGGCCTGTTCCAGTGCTGTACTCATTTATGTTTCATGTTCTCGAGGAATAATGTCATCAAAACCATATGACATGGGTACTCAGCAGGTCAGGCAACATCCATAGAGGCAACAAGTGTAAGTTGAGACACTGCATTAAAATCTGACCCACAATGTCATCCTACACCTTTTGCCTTCTCACAATGCTGTTCAACCCACATCTTGTTTGTTTCAGACATCAACCTCTGCTCTCGCTTGTGTCACCAAACATCTCTATAACCAGAGGGCAGATGTTTCACGTGAGGGGTAAGAGGTCAAGCAAGGATATAAGGAAGAGTTAAAACTATGCCAAAACTATTTGACATTTCCACCCTGGGAAAAAGCTTCTGCCTGCCTACCGTATCTATGCCACTCATAATTTTATAAACGTGTTTTTTGCCCTCAAGCTCAGATGCTGTAGAGGAAACAATTCAAGTTTACCAACCGCTCCTTGTGGCTAATGTCTTCTAATCTAGTTAGCACTGGGATTATATAATGGAGGTAGATGCATCTTGGAAAGCTCAGGAAACTGGCAATTGGTGCAGAAGAGAAGAATTCTAGTGGAGGAGGAGTCAACTGCAAATTTCAACATACCAACGTCTCAATCTTGGCGAGACAAAGCTTTTAAGGATGAAGGTGGAAAAGACGAAGTTCAGAGATAACTCTGGGTAGGTCCAGGATAAGCACTGAGCAGGTGACTTACATCTTGTGAAGATCCAAGTGTGACTTCCTTCGCTGACTGGAGCGCCTCCTGGTCTCCCCTTCGTACACCGTGGGGCCAGCAAGATCGTATAGGCGTTGGGGGCTGCTGAGAATCTTGCAGGTGGAATCAGACAGGTGTTAGTGCAGGAAAAGGCATCAGACATCTTTTGTCAAACACACTCTCACCTCCAGCTGAAAGGGCCATCGGTTTTAAGTCTCAATCCAGAGAACGGAGCAGAACAAACATTCTAACGTTACTGGCGCTGCCTCTGATGGACTTTGTGGAAGTAGGCATGGGGTTTTTTTTTTTGGAAAGACTTGGTCAAGAAAAATCCCAGATTACTTGTTATTGCGGGAAGCCATGGATATGGAAAATGGAGTTGAGGTGACAGATCAGCCATGATTGTGATGAATGGGGAAGCATGCTCGAGAGGCCAATGGCCTACTCCTGCTCCTACTTCTAATGTTCTTGTATACCACTCGCTGCAACTATGCAACCCTCCTGCAGGGGTACACTGCCCAACGTTGGAAGAGATAGGTATAACCGAACGGCCGGTTGAGAAAGCCAAGCCTTGCGATGGTGAGTAAGCACTGGAGACGGGGAAGCCTGGTGTCATCGACCACACTGCAGCAGAAATCGTGAAACCCATCTCTACCCTTGGCAAACTGACAGAACGACCTGCACGGTTCCATTCCCGCTCCTGCACCATCCTCCACCACTCAAGGGACACCAGCCTTGCTCACAGCTCAGTCTCCTGTGCCCTTTCTCCCCAGTACAATCCTCCAAGGATTCTTCTCCCAAACTGGTGATGGAAGAGCGATACAAAGTATAAGTTTCCACATGATGGAAGAGGTGAGAGAGAATGATAAGAGTTTGGTGGAGAGGTGGGTGGAGCAGATTTCATGCCTTAGAACGTTTTAAAAGAAAACAACGAAGAATTATATCATTGCACTATTTTGTTAATGCTTCAAGTAACAGTACTTTTACATGCACCTAAGCCATAATATTCTTCGGCCAACACCTCACCTCAATTCGCAAGATGCCGTGCCACACAATTTACCTGCTGGTTTGATTATGACCCATTCACAAGATATGTGTCAGGATAGTTAGTGTCTACTTCCAATGCTTTGAATGCAATCTGGTGACCCTCAGGGCATCTGAGATGATCTGGTGTATGAGTGGGATTGCTCTCTCTTTCTCTCTCTCTCTCACATACACTTATATGATGTACACACAACACACACACACATAAAACAAAGGGAAAAACATACACACACACATTCATTGGGTACAAATAAATGTGCACATTTGTATACACATACACATACACAACACATAGATGGTTGAAAACTTCAAATTCCTAGGAGTACGACTTCTCCTGGACCACTCATATTGAAGCAACGACCAAGAAAACACACTAATGCCAGAAGGCTAAGAAGGTTTAGGATATTCGGTGTGTCCCCAACTACCCTCACCAACTTCTACAGATGCACCAGAGTAAGTATTTTATCGGGATGCATCAAGCTTGCTTTGGGAACAGCTCCATTCAAGAACGCAAGAAATTGCAGCGAATTGTGGACGCAGCCCAGACCACCCTTCCATTGAATCCATTTATACCTCACGCTGCCTCAGCAAGGCCAGCAGCATAATCAAGGACGAGTCTCACCCTGGCCACTCCTTCTTCTCCCCTCTCCCATTGGGCAAAAGGTACAGACGTGTGAAAATGCACCACCTCCAAATCCAGGGAGTTCCTTCCCAGCTGTTATCAGGCAACTAAACCATCCTACCACAACCAGAGAGCAGTCCTAAACTACTATTGGACTATCTTTGATCAAACTTTACTGGCTGTACCTTGCACTAAACGTTATTCCCTTATCATGTATCTGTACATTGTGAATGGCTCGATTGTAATCATGTATTGTCTTTCTGCTGGCTGGTTAGCACGCAACAAAAGCTTTTCTCTGTACATGTGACAATAAACTAAACTAAATTGATAAACTGATATAGATAAACACACACATAACACATGCACATACGTACTCAATCACGATCTCTCACACTCACAACATAGACACATGCTCATACATCACGTAACAGTCATAAACACACACAAACACACTCAGTCGCACACACACACTCAGTCGCACACACACAAACACACTCAGTCACCAACACAATACACACTCATGTGCACACAGACACCCCTTTCTCTTGCAGATGCAGTTTTACCTCCTTCATGATCTTGATGGCCTCCACCCTGTGCTGTGGGGGTGGGTAGAGCAGCAGCCGATGATACAGTGACTGCAACACGGGTCTCAGTGACTCCAGGCAGCCCACCAGTCGGACCAGCTCCACTGCGATGTAATATATGGTGCGCGCCACCGGCTCGCTGAGAGCTGGGGCCATGGATGAGCAGCCGGACCCTCGGCCGTGGTCAGAGACCCCGGCAAGTGTGGCCTCGCTCTCCGCCGAAGAGGCCCCGTGGGCAGACGAGATGGTTTTGTCACGGATGGGGTTGCCCAGGATGACTATCAGCGCCGGACAGAGCTGCCTCCTGCAACAACAACACAATCGATTCAAGTGCATGGACTGGAACAGCCATGACCCAAGCTTGTATAGCGCCTGAGAAATGGCCCCCAGACACTTTGCAGGATGGCATTGAGAACCTGTGGGGTGCGACAGGCTCAGTCAACGTGATGGAACAGCACACAGGAAGAGAGAGTTGGAATCAACACTCATGAGGAAAACTCCAGGACCAACAGGGTTTGGTACTGGTTCCTGGATAATGGACAGCTCGCAGTTATTGCCATCCCTGACTCACATGTCCTGTTGAGCTTCCGCAGACTGCTGAGGTCTACAAATCTTAACTTTTTCTTGGGACTGGAATCACAAATAGTCCGGGGCAAGTCTGTGCATCCCTCCTTGAATCAGGCAGATGCAATAGTTGCCTGGTCACTAATTACTAATACGAACTTCACTCGGTGACTGATCATTAATATTAGCTTCACTGATTATTATCAAGGCCTACCAGCAAGGCTAAAAGGCTCTGATTGGCAAATCAATTCCTTACTAGTACACCAACTAAACTCGGCTGATTGTAAACTGGTGGATGCAAGCCTTCGTTCCCTGATCAGCCGCAAAGAGGGGGAGCTGAGGACACTCAATCATGGTGGGGAGTTCAGGGTCAATGCTACATTTCCATACAAAGGTGAAGGTAGCTTAAATATCTGAGTGGTTTCGAACACTGACAATTTAATGCATTAGTACAGGTTTCATCTGATATTCCATCACCAATAGGTCAGAACATTCCACACTGACTCATTTTGACCTCTGGTTCCGCACTGTAAACCCCCATTACTTTGACTTTACTGTGGACATGACAGGCGCTGGCAGGTTTGCTGCTAATGCTGGTTGCAGATATTCCTCACCTCCCTATTGCAAACATCCCACCAAAAAAAAATTATTTCCCCCTCTCCAAGTTTTTATAAACAGTTTAGAAATAGACTTTATATTATTTATTAATTTTGTGGGGCATGTGCGTCATCGGGAATGTCCACTTTTATTGACATCATTTAATTGTAGTTTCCTTGAACCAGATCTATTAGAGATTTAATGGGCCGAACAGCCTCCTTCCCTGGTAGAAACGCAGAATGGTTACTATCCCATTCCGACAAGATTTACGCACACTTCCCTTTCATTATTGGAATAAAATGAGGCAATTTGGTCCATTGTATCCATGCTATAACTTTCCAAGAGCCTTCTTGTTAGTCCTACTACAAGGGGCGAGGGCAGATGTGAAAGATTGGCCAGTATTGGAGGATATCTCACTGCGACATGCATCTGAGAAAGGTGGCCAAGGATGATTGAGGCTGACCTTCATCGAGATCTAGGTGGGATATGTGTGTTTCTCCAAGGGCTGACTGTAGTGTCCTGCCCTGCAGGTTTAAAGAAAGCATGTGCAGGCCACTCAGCCCCTTGGGCCTGCTCTGCCGTTCAGGAAGACCATGATAATCCTCCACCTTGTCCATTTTCCTGCCTCTTGCCCATTTCCTCTTATTCTGTACGCATTTTTTTTAAAACAACTAATCAGACAGTCAGAACCTTTCTCCCAGGGTGGAAATATCAGAGGGGATAGCTTTAAGGTGAGAGGAGGAATTTTTAAAGGTGCAGGGCAAGTTTTTTACAGAGGGTGGTGAGTGCCCAGAATGCACTGCCGGGTGGTGATGGTGGAAGTGGATCTTATAGTGGCATTTAAGAGGCTTTTGAATAGGAATATGGACATGCACAGAGTGGACGGATATGGACTATGTGCAGAGTTGGTTTTGCATCATGTTCAGAAAAAACATTGTGGACCAAAGGGCCTGTGTGATACTGTTGTTTTATATTCTAAGCAGTGCACTCAACTTCTACAGCTCCCTATAGGAAAGAGTTTAAATAATCTACTACCTCTCCATAAAAATCTTCCATTCTCAGTCCGCAATTGTGATGCGCTTACTCTGAGGCCGAGTCCACGAGCTCCAGAATCAGCCAATGGCAAACTGGTTTTCGACTTCCACCCAGCCACGCCACTCAAATTTGTGTGTGTCGTAGGATTACTTCTCATTCTTCCAAATCAAAGAGTTCTGGCTAATCTTCTTCAGTCTCTTAAGACAATCCTCTCAGAACTAATTAGAAAGCTATTGGAAAGAGCTGGCATAGAACAGTACAATAAGAGAATTGGCCCATTCACCCATTCTATCTGTGCTGAACCTGATGCCAAATTAAATTAATATCTTCCGCCTGTACACAATCCATATCCCTCCATTCCTTGTATATCCATGTGCCTTTCTAAAAGCCTCTTAAATGCCACTTTCGTACAGAATCTGCTTACAGCAATACTCCTGGCAGCGCAGTCCAGGCACCCGCCATTCTCTGTGTAAAGAAACTTGCCACACGCATCTCCTTTAAGCTTTCTCCCTCTGTCCTTAAAGCTACGACCTCTAGTATTTGATATTTTCACCCTGAGAAAAAGATTCAGAGTGTGTACCCTATATATGCCTCTCATAATTTTGCAAATTTCGATCAGGTCCCCTGGGGCTCCGAAGCTCCAGAGAAATCAATATGTTTGTCCAACCTCTCCTCACAGCTAACATCCTCTAATCCAGGCAACATCCTGGTAAACTTCTTCTCCAGCTTCCAAGCCTCCACATCGTTCCTTCTTGGGAGCAACAAGAACTGCATGCAATAGTCCTAATAAGTCCTTATTAGGACTCACTTTCAGAGAGTCCTAATAAGGTGTTGGCAAACTTTTTGAATGCTGCAATATCACTTCCTGACTCATACTCAATGCTCTGACCGATGAAGGCAAGCATACCCTATGCCTTGGATGGGCACAAAATTCTGGAATAACTCAGCAGGTCAGGCAGCATTTCTGGACAAAATGTATAGATGACGTCTGAAGAAGGATCCTGACTCGAAACGTCGCCTATCCATTTTGTCCAGTGATGCTGCCTGACCTGCTGAGTTACTCCAGCATTTTGTGTCTATTTTTGGTATAAACCAGAATCTGCAGTTCCTTTTTATTACATTACACCATATGCCTTCCTTATCACTCTATCTATTTGTGTTGTCACTTTCAGAGAGTTCAGCTCAAGCTTTGAAATCACATCCAAGTCTAGGAATCTGTATAATGCCCTCCAGTCAAATCATTCATCCCCACTCAGATACACTGAAGTACAATAATTAAACACCACAGCAGTGAGGTACGATGTCCCAGGAACAGGTAGTGAAAGAAGAGGGACAGAGATCAAAAAATGTGAATAATGAGGCGGCTATACTCACCACAGCAGGTCGGTGAAGCCTTTGTGATGATGCATGAGAGGAGAAGAACTGCTGAACATGGAGAGGATGCACTCCAGGTACAAGAGCTGCATGTGTTGGCTGTCGCTGAAAGGCAGAGATCAAGGTAAGAGCAGGCTCCATCCTGTGCGGCAAGGAGGTTTCCCAGCGAGGGGTATCCATTCCCCTCCCCTCCGGCCCCCAGTGGGAGGGATAGCAGTTGGACTGATGCAAAGTCCAGAAAACAGACCAGTGAGACCAAGCATTGACTAAGAAATCGTTTCGCTGAACACCTACACTTGATCCACCGAGGCCTGTGGGATCTCCCAGTTGCTAACCATTCCCTTACCCATTCCCATACTGACCTTTCTGTCTTGGGCCTCCCCCATTGCCAGAATGAGGCCATATACAAACTAAAGGAACAACACCTCTTATTCCACCTGGGTTGTTTACAATCAAAATGGTATGAACACTGAAATGTTCAAATTTTACCCCGTGTCTTTCCCCTCCTGTCTTGATGTACACACATTTTTCCCCATCATGTCCCATCACCCTGCTCCTTTCCCAGCCTCTGTCCACTCATCTGCCATCCTCGAGTCCCATATTTCCCTTTCATTCCCTCTCTTTCCCTTCGCCACTGTCCCAGTTAAGCCTAGCCATCAGTTGGTTGATTAAAAAGCCCTGCAGACCCGGATGAAAGAGTGTAGGAAAGAACTGCAGATGCTGGTTTAAATCGGAGGTAGACACAAAATGCTGAAGTAACTCAGCGGGACAGTCAGCATCTCTGGAGAGAAGGAATGGGTGGCATTTCAGGTTGAGACCCTTCTTCAGTCTGAAGTGATGCTGTGTATCCCATTGAGTTACTCCAGCATTTTGTGTCTACCCTGGATGAAAGATCCTGGGTATATTTTATAACTCGGGATGCAGCATTTTGCTCCGGTCCACTTACTTCACAACCCTTTGCAGCTTCTCATAAAGGACAGAGAGCACAGAGACTACGTCTTCACAGAGCGCTTCAGCGGAGACCGACTGGCCTGAAACAAGAGTCCAACATGACCGGGTTCAAAACAAATCACAGACCTGTGGCACGACAAAGTCAGCAGAGAGCAGCAACCACCAGCGACTCAGATAGTTGGAGGGGGAAAACAACGCCATGGAGGGACAGCAGGTAGTGCTGCTGTTTCACAACTCTGGCAACCAGAGTTCAATGCTGACCTTGCATGTTGTATTGGTGGAGACTGCGTGCTCCCCCCCCCCCCCCCCCCCCCCCCCCAGACTATGTTGGGTTTCCTCCAGGCACTCCAGTTTCCTCCCACATCCTGACGTGCTGGCAGGTTAGATTACTACCACAAGATGCCTTGTGTAGGTGGGTAGCAGGAGAATGGCAGGGGAATGTGTGATTTGATTGAAATGTGAGAGAGAGTGGGTTGTAAGGAAACCAGTGGTGGAATGTAACTGGTGGGGGTCCATCAGTTAACACAGGACTGAATGGCCTCCCACGATGGTGTGTGAACATATCAGACATTTTAGATTGTAATCAAGAGGTGGTCGGATATCCTTGACCTTGGGTTTGGGGGATACTGTCAGAACACCCACATTGGATATCTATGAGGAGGGAAAGTTTTCAGATCTAATGGTCTCCTACGTTGGGTTCTATGATTTAGCCCGACATATCCATCGAGAGTTTCACCTCCACCACCATACTGAGAGATTACCTTTGTTGTGAGAATCCTCACGACCACTCTCGTTCTGCAATAGGAAAAAAAGCATTAGTGAGGGTCAGGCAATCACTTACTTTACCACCAAACTGTGACAGACACAGGGGAAATCGCTCCATCTTTTAATCTGATCTGTGTATCATGAGCTCTTCTCACCTATCATCGTTTGTTTTACCTGCACCTTCTCTAGCTGTAACACTCTATCCTCTTCTGTTTATTTTCTCTTTTGCACTACCTGAGGTAGTCATGCATGTTATGATTTGACTCAATAGCACACCAACCAAAATGTTTCACTTTACAATAATAGATCAATGCCAATATCACCAATTTCAGTACCAATGCCAGCCTTTAATACCCTTCATTAACAAATCTATCTGATAGAAATCTATCCAAATCTGAGGAAGGACATTATTGCCATAGAGGGAGTGCAGAGAAGGTTCACCAGACTGATTCCTGGGATGTCAGGACTGTCTTATGAAGAAAGACTGGATAGACTTGGTTTATACTCTCTAGAATTTAGGAGATTGAGAGGGGATCTTATAGAAACTTATACAATTCTTAAGGGGTTGGACAGGCTAGATACAGGAAGATTGTTCCCGATGTTAGGGAAGTCCAGGACAAGGGGTCACAGCTTAAGGATAAGGGGGAAATCCTTTAAAACCGAGATGAGAAGAACTTTTTTTCACACAGAGAGTGGTGAATCTCTGGAACTCTCTGCCACAGAGGGTAGTTGAGGCCAGTTCATTGGCTATATTTAAGAGGGAGTTAGATGTGGCCCTTGTGGTTAAGGGGGTCAGGGGGTATGGAGAGAAGGCAGGTACGGGATACTGAGTTGGATGATCAGCCATGATCATATTGAATGGCGGTGCAGGCTCGAAGGGCCGAATGGCCTACTCCTGCACCTAATTTCTATGTTTCTATGTGTCTATGTTTCTATCTCAGATTTATAATAAAATGGATGAACTTTAATTGATCTTTAGGAAACAGTCCTAATTTTTTAATGGCCTCTTAATATCGAAGTATAAAAAGTCCGTAGTTCCTCGGCTTTTCCTTGGGGTTTCTTCAATAGAGGCATAAGATTAGTCACCCTCCAGTCATCCAGAAACTCAAACACGGGCGTCAAAGACAGAAATATCTCAGCCTGTGGCCCCACTATTTCTTCCCTAGCTTCCCACAATCTTCAAGGATACACTTGATCAGATACCAGGAATGTATCTACCTTAAAGCGTTTTAAGACCACCAGCACCTTCTCTTCTGCAATGTGGACTCTATTCCAGACCATTAACACCGAGTTCTCTAGCATTCATGTCTTTCTTCACAGTAAATACAGATGAGGTTAATTTATTTCACACCTTGTTTATCTTTAAGGGGCCCTATTCTCTTCCTTGTTACTCTTTTAGCCTGAATATGCTTGTAGAATCTCTTTGGATTCTCCTTTGTCTTATCTGCCAAAGCTCTTTCATGTCCCCTTTTTGCACTCTATGCACCTCAACAGATTCACCTGATCCCAGCTGCCTACAGCTGATGGCTCCTTTTTCCTTGAACGGAGCCTCAATTGATCTTGTAATACAGGGTTTTCCATTCCTGCCAGTCTTGCCCCTCAATCTCCTTATAGCTAAAATCCTCCAGTTCAAGCAACATCCAGGCGAATTTCGTCTGCACTCTCTCCTGCACAACCATATCTTTCTCATAGAACATATCTTCCACATAGAACATAGAACATGTCTCATAGAACCATATCTTCCTCCAGAACAGCAACTGCAGCCTAAAGGGCCTGTCCCACTTGGGCGTCACTTACGCTACATCATTTACGCGTCACGACGCACGACACGCTCATCATGATGCGCACGTGGTGACATAGGCAGTGACGCGCGATCACGCGCTGCGCCCCAGGATTTTGGGATGTACAAAATCTTCGTGGGCCATCTGCGTGACGTGCCAATGACACCCAAGTGGGACAGGCCCGTAACTAATGTTTTGTGAAATTGCAACGTAACCTTCCCACATTTAAAATCTATGGAGACACAAGATATTGCAGAAGCTGGAATCTGGAGCAAAATATATACTGTTGGAAAAACTAATTGGATCAAGCAGCATCTGTAGAGGCAGAACGATGGTTTGGGTTTTGGGTCAAGATCCTGCAACACTTACTTATATTCTATGCCCCATCTTTTGAAAGAAAGCATGCCATATGCCTCCTTCACCATTCACCGACCTGTGTTGCCAATTTCAGGGAACTATGGACTTGGACCCTTGATCTCTATGTTCATCAACATTCTTTAACACCCTGCCATTTACTCTGTATGTCCTGCCCATATTTGACTTTCCAGAGTACATCATCTTTCACTTGACAGGATTAGATTCCATCTGCCAATTCTCTACTCAACTCTCTTTCTGGCCTACATCTTGCTGTAGCTTTAGACAACCTTCCTCACTATCCAAAACACCACCAACTTTCACATCATACACAAGATTAATAATCGTACCTCCAATATTCATATCCAAGTTGATATTTTGAAATGTCAAACAAATCATTCCTTAGCCAGCATAAAGTCATGTGCACAGTCTATAATCTTCCTTCTTATTTATTTCAATTTTTGTTTAGTTACAGGAGCCATTCGGCCCATCAAGTCTACTCCACCATTCAATCATGGCTGATCTATCTTTCTGAGCTTTCTCCTGCCATCTCCCAATAACCCGACACCCATACTAATCAAGAATCCTTCAATCCCCACCTTAAAAATATCCATTCTTAGGTCACTTCATCTTGGCAAGGTATCACCCCAGTAAATCGACCCTGCACTGTTTGTGGTAGTCACTGCCCACTAGTCCGGTCTACACACAGCAGTAACTGTATCATCTTGAATGGCAGAGGTTGAATCTGCTGGGTAGATACAAGGAAATGCAAATGCTGGTTTTCAATAAAGGACATAAAGTGTTGGAGTAACTCAGTGGGTCAGGCAACATCTCTGGAGGACATGGATAGGTGATATTTCGGGTCAGGAACCTGGCTGAAGAAGGGTCCCGACCCAAAGTGTCACATATCCACATTCTCCAGGGATGCTGCCCGACCTGTTGAGTTACTCCAACACATTGTGTTTGACTCTGCTGCGCTTGAATGATGTGGGTCCCCTACTGTTCTCAGCCAGGATGCCACTGAGGGACAGACGGCAGTGACATTTGGCGTGGTTGTTGAAGCTGGCTCACCTCGTTCTCCTGCTTCATGCGCAGCTGCTGAGCCAGGTCGCCGAACATCTGGCTGAGGGTAGCCCGCACGGCAGTGTTGATACTGCGCTGGTGACAGCTGGTGACGTACGTCTCGATGCAAACCTGTCAATTACAACAGAGAGAGGCGGCTGTGAGCAGCAGCTGAGTGTCCCTCGGACAGATCTCACAAGCTGGGAACGATCTACTTCCACTTCAGTGGAAGCAGGCCCAGTGTGTGCCAATGGCGTGTGTGTGTGTGTGTGTTTGTGCGTGTGTGCGTGCGTGTGTGCGTGATCACGCGCATCCGATTGACGCACCCATTTGCAATTGCAAACGGTGCATGTACACAAACATGCATGACCACGGACATGCATAACCACATGGAGGGAAGCACACATGCATCCAAGCACAAGAACATCAACAATAAAATCAGTCTAGCATTACCTCAGCAATCTTTAGGATGGCACTGCCGTTTATTTCAAACGTTGAAGAATACGTGAAGCAAAGCAGCACCTTTTAAAAGAGAGGAAACAGAAACATAAGCAGGATGGTGATTAGCAGACCACAGGCCCCTCTGAACAGTATTGCAGGCCGTGTTATATCTGAGGAGGACCATATAATGCCTGGGGCACTGGAGACAGTGCTTCTGATCCTCATAAGTACATTACCAGCAAGAAAAGGACATTAGGCCCCAGCAAACCTTTCCGCCATCCATTAAGATCATGGCCAATCGTCTAACCCACTTCATTTATCCGCCCTTCCACCATTTCTATTAATTTCCTTAATGTACCAAAATCTACTTTGACCATTGCAACAAATGACCATCCACAGCCCTCCTCTTCAACCCAATACCAGGCTATTTTTCCAGTGATATATCATCTCCAGTTGTGCTCCTCTGGAGTATCAGACTGGGACTTCTACTGAAGTCTCTACACTTATAGTCATACAGCATTAAAACAGGCCCTTTGGCCCAACTTGTCCATGACAACTAAGATCCCCCATCTAAGCTGGTCACAATTTGCCGCATTGCCCTCCAAACCTTTCCTATCCATATACCTATCCAAGTATCATTTAAATATTGTTTTTGTATCTGCCTCAACTGCTTCCTCTGGCAGCTCGTTCCACATATCCCCAACTTCTGCGTGAAACGTTGCCTCTCAGGTTCCTATTAAATGTTTTCCCTCTCACCTTAAACTTGATTTGATTCCCCAAACCACAGAAAAAGACAATATGCATTCATATTATCTATGTCCCTCATGAATTATACACGTCTGTAAGATAATGGCTCAACCTCCTGTGCTCCAGGGAATAAAGTCCTAGCCTGTCCACCCTCTCCCTATAAAGCTCATAGACCTGGCATCTTGGAAACTTAAATCTCTGCACACTTTCCAGTTTTAATTCCTAAAGGAGATACAATATCTCGCTACATTTTCAGGCCCCATCTCCTTTGCAGCAACTGTACAATGATGGGTGCAAGGTCCCTTTTATGTCTGTAGCCAGCATCGCAAGAAAGCCCACTTTAATGAAGCAGTGACCCCTATGTGTCAGTATTTGAAGTCACAGCAAGCACCTTCATCACTTCCACCTGCAGGTCCTCATTGAGGAAGGGCGTGACCTTCATGGAGTCCAGCATCTGGTTCAACAGCTGCCTGTCCTCCAGCTCCTCTGTCGTCGACACCAGCCTCTCGTCCACCAGCAGCTTCTAATGGGGAAAGGGCAGGCAAGTTAGCTCTCCAATGCCAAGGCACCCCGTACCTCCTCCACCTCCACTCTGCCCCCACTCCAACGGCAGCACCAGAGACCTGGGTTCGATCCTGACGTTGAGTGAGTGTGCCCATTCTCCCTGCGACCGCTTGGGTTTCCTCCCACGTCCCAAAGATGTGCGGATTTGTAGGTTAATTGGCCACTATAAATTTCCCCTCGTGTGCAGGGAGTGGATGAGCAAGTAGGATAACATTGAACCAGCGTGAGCAGGTGATGGATGGTCGGCGTGGAGTCGGTGGGCCAAAGGGCCTGTTCCATGTGGTGTGACTGTGGCTGTGAGCAGATGTGCATGAAGGAGTGTGAACTCTTGTGATCTAAACCTTGGAATTGACTGAAGGGAATCTGAAATAAAAGCAGAAAATCCCAAGAGACGCTCATCACATCAAGCAGCAGCTCAGTCTGAGATATGGTCAGGGTCACAGATGTTGGAATCTGGAGCAAAACTAAGGAGAGCTGCCAGAGGAGTAAACAGCATCTGGGGAGTGAAGCGGACAGTCAACATTTTTGGTCGAGATCCTTCAACTGGATTGGAAAAAAGGTCATCGACCCGAGTCTTTAATTCTGTTCCTCTCCCCACACATGCTGCCTGATGATCAACAGTATTTTCAACAGTATTTTGTCCAACATCTGCATCTTTTTAGTTTCCAGCTACTGAGATGGTTTCCGTACTAACCTGCATTCCAGCCAAGGCATGCTGAGCTAGTTTGACGTTCTTCGATTCCAGAGCAAGCTTCAGGGGAATGAGGCAGCACTCCCTAACACAAAGGCACAGGGAGAATCAGTCAATGGCTTCCAATAGTCTAGGCTGTACTATTAGAAAGAAGAATTCTGCATTTACCTTGCCTTCTCAATACTGGTTCTGAAGTGTAAACACCATTTAAAATGCAGGCAATGTGACCGTCAGTCTATGCACAGCAGGATCTCACAAGCAGTGATGGGTCAGATCGCCCACCCTCCTCCCCAGGCCTTTCGCTGGGCCACGCTTACTTGTTACAGATCCAACTCACGGCTGCTGCTCTCCCCCCAGGGTGGCCTCAGGTGGACCTCAGTTGGCAAATCTTGAAGCCTGGCTCCAGAACACCCTTTGACAAGGTCTGTTGTTTGAGTAACTTTAAAAAGTCATTGATAATCTAAGAGGGACACTTAAAACCTATTCAAACTGATTTGCAGGGTGCAGGGAAGATTTACGAGGATGTTGCCAGGACTCGAGGGCCTGAGCTACAGGCAGAGAATGAGCAGGCTAGGACTTTATTCCCTGGAGCGCAGGAGGATGTGGGGTGATCTTATAGAAGAGGTTCACAAAATCATGAGAGGAACAGATCGGGTACACGCACAGAGACCCTTGCCCAGAGTAGGCAAATCAAAAACCAGAGGACATAAGTTTAAGGTGAGGTGGGGATACATTTAATAGGAATGTGAGGGGTATATTTTTCACACAAAAGGTGGTGGGTGTATGGAATGAGCTGCCAAAGGAGGTAATTGAGGCAGGTTCTATCGCAAAGTTTAAGAAACATTTAAACAGGTACATGGATAGGACCGGTTTACAGGGATATGAGCCAAACACAGGCAGGTGGTGCTAGTGTAGATGGGACATGCTGGCCGGTGTGGGCAAGTTGGGCCAAAAAGCCTGTTCCCACTCTGTAAGACTCCATGACTATGATTTAAATGTTAACATAAAGTATAATTTAAAAGTATAAGTTACCGACTGTCTTTAAATGAGTGAGGCGACAGAGGGTTTGCCAAGCACATTGGAACTTTGCTCAGCGTCAGATGGATCGGGTGCTTTAATTCAGGATAGAGTCCCAGAAATGTATGGGGTAGAAACGAGACATTCCTCCCACCACGTCCATGCTGGCCTTCTTGCTCATCTACACTCATCCTATTTGCCCACATTGAGACTACTTTGCCAATTTAAGTGCCAGTCTAAATGTCTCAAAGGTAGTGATGTACCCGATTCCACCACCTCCTGATGGATTGCCTTCAAGATATCAACTACTCTCTGTGTAAAAACACTTTCCATACAAATCCCCTTCAAAACTCCTCCCTCTCAACTCTTGCTTTGATACTCTGTCATGGGACACGGGTTCTGACTATCTACCTCATCTTTACTCTTTTGATTTTATGCAGCTTTTTGTTTGGTCACCTCTCATCCTTTTTTCCAAGGAAGACGAGCCGAGCAGATCTAGTATTTCCTCATAACTGAGGTCCTCCAATCCATACAACATCCTGGTAAAAACGTTGGAATTTCCCCCAATTCAGTCAGTGATGAAACGGGAGCTCAAATTGATCGGGATCTGACCTCCATTTTGTTTTTCACTTCCCTGGAGCAGCTGAAAGATCAGAGCGCTCCCTTAAGGGCCGTCATTAGCCAGTCACGAAATCCTGCAACGCCAAGCGTGGCCGCGCGTCACTGCCTATGTCATCGTGCACAATGGGCACGTAATGCGCACCATGCGCACAAATGACGGCCAAGTGGGACAGTCCCTTTACGATCTTCTTTGGATTAGTGGGACAGAATTTTTTACATCTACCTGAATGAGTTGGGCCTCACGTTAACTTCTCATCTGAAAGACATGACCTTCAGGGTTGTGGCATTCCCTCACTATTACGATTAGTGTTAGTTAGGTTTAGATTCAGGATTAGATTTATTACTATCACACAGAGAAAAGTTTTTGTTTGCATGCTATCCAATCAAATCAGATAATACTATATATGAATACTCTCAAGCCAAATACAAGTACAATAGGTAGAGCACAAGAGAAAATCCAGAGTGCAGAGTGTAGTTTCTTGCACTCAAATCTCAGGAGTGGCTATGGTGAGGGGGCTCACAACCTTCCTGATGCACAAGTGAGGGAGTTACCTCTGTCGTAATCAGTGTGGCATGTAACATGTTGCAATGCGACCAGAACAAATTAGGTTATTGTCATATACACCAAGATGCAATGAAATTCCTTGTTCACATTCAGATCACAGAATAAGCAGTATACACACAGCTATGATAACACAACAATAAATGCAAGGACGTGCAAAATAGCAGAATGGTGCAAGAATGTTGCGGCGGCGGCGGCAGCGGCAGCGGCGGCCTGGCCTCGGAGCTGGGACTGGGACAGCGGCAGCGGCCACACGGCCTCGGAGCTGGAGCAGCGACAGCGGCGACCAGAACTCGGAGCTGGGGCACGTTCCGGCGGCAGCGGCCACTCGACCCGACCGCGGGCCCAGTGGACGACAGCGGCGGCTGGGACAGCGGCAGCGGCCTCGGCGCATAGGGAGAATAAGAAGGGAAGAGACAAAGACTTAAGACTTTTGCCTTCCACCACAGTGAGGAGGTGCCTGGTGAACTCACTGTGGTGGATGTTAATTTGTGTTTATTGTGTGTTTTGTCATTTTTACTATATGTAGGACTGCAAGGCAACAAAATTTTGTTCAGACCGCAAGGTCTGAATGACAATAAAGGCTACTTGAACTTGAACTGGAATGTTGTGCAATTCAAGGTAATGCCACATCGAGTGGTTTATGTGATTGCACTGGTCACTGACGGATTAACATTTTTTTGGTTGACATTTAAGCCAGACCTGAAATCAGTGATTATATGGCCCAGTGAAGCTGGGTTTCACATCTTGTTATTAGGCCTAACTTCATGGGGAAGATCATTATGAGATCATTATGAGACGTGAATATATATCGCTGGCAAGGCAGCATTTATTGTCCAGCTCTAATTGCCCTTGGGAAGGTGGTGAAGATCTGCCTTGTTAAAGGTACATGCTGGATAATATTGGCGAGTGAGTTCTGACTTTTAAACAGCATCAAGCAAATCAAACTTTCATTTGAGCTGTGAGCATTTACACTTTTCTACTACCACCAAAGTTAAATGAATTTGGAATAAACCCAGACCAGCCACTAAATATGCGGTACTATAATCCCTGGGTGAAAAACAAGCCGTTACCTTGATCCTGGTGTGTAATAAATAATGTTAGCTTTGTCATATAAACCATTGTAATGCGTTGCACAAGAGTTTTGCTTTTAATTCAGAACAATAAACTGAATAAGGAGGGTGCAGAGTAGACTGGCTGGATTAGTTGCAGGGGTGAGGAACTAGCTATGAATTAGACTAGATAATGTATTTTTCTCCTTGTGGCAAAGACATGGGGGGGGGGGTTGACAGGGGTATACAAGGACATGACTGGTTCAGAGGAGGTAAATAGAGAGAAGCTGTTCCTCTGATAGGTGACAGAGGGGGCTGCACACATAGTTTCAAAATGATGGGCAGAGGAATCGGGCAAATGCAAGAAGAGTCTTTTACAGATCTGGAACAAATTGCCTGTCAGATGTGGTGGAAATAGAAGCAATCTGGGCTTTCAGGAGGTAAAGCACGGTGGAAATTAATTTCCATGGCTAAAGGATAATCTGATTGACTGGACTGTTCTACAACAGACCAGCATGGACACAATGGACAGAATGGCCGTCTCCCGACATTAATGAAACTGAAGAGCTTACCTCAATTGATATGTTGGCAGTCTGATGGCACCATTTTCCGATTCTAATGTTTCTGCAAAATGAGGAAAGAGAATGAGCTTTCTTTACAACAGATGAACAATTTGGGACATGATCTTTGCACCAGATTCTGTGATATTCCATAGGGGAGGGGGGTTCCCCATCCCCACAAGACTTCCATCCATGTGCAGGAGGTGAAGAACAGAGCATTGAGGTCAAAGTCCCGTTGGCTCACCACCCCTTGTTCTCACACTGGTTTCTTACTTTGTCAATATATCAACTTTAAAAGTTTAATCCTCCTTATCCCCCCCCCCCCCCCCCCCATCCACACCCTCTCCTCATTCCACTACCAGACCTGAACAGTCCCTTTTCCACAAACTGTGCATTCACTCTATCTATGCCCTTACTTTTTACACCCCTATACAATAACCCCTCAGTCTTCAGTGCTCGAAGGAATAAAGTACCAGCCTGTTCAACCCCTTTCTATAACTCAGGTCCTCGAGCCCTAGAACTGCCTCGTAAATCCCCTATGTGCTGATCTTTTCATGTTAAGATCTTTAGTGGATTACTGAGCTTTAAGAATCAGTGGGACTTGCTCTTAGAATGAGACTGCCATCTGTAAGGAAGCCTTCTGGCCAGTTGACCCAGTTCAGTAGGACTAGATAATGTGACATGGGGGTGTGGTTGGTACAGGACGATGCAATTCTATAGATACCTCTCCATTGTCACATGTGTAAAGGGCGTGCATCAGTAGGAATGATCATGTGGCACATTGTCTTTGGCTCTATCCTGAGTGGAGCTGCAGTGAATATCTGATATCCATTTTTTTCCGCTCTCTCTTTCTCTCTCTCTCTCCCTCTCCCTCTTTCCCTCTCTCTCTCCCTCTCTCTCCCTCTCTCTCTCCCTCCCTCTCTCTCCCTTCCTCCTCTCCCTCCCTCCCTTCCTCTCTCTCCCTCCCTTCCTCTCCCTCCCTCCCTTCCTCTCTCTCCCTCCCTTCCTCTCCCTCCCTCCCTCCCTCTCTCTCCCTCCCTCTCTCCCTCTCTGTGTTGGGTTGGGTGACCTTAAACACGTCACTTACTACCACTTGAAGGAGGTTTGTCGAAAATGGCCTACTGGTATCCAAGCTATGGCCATGTGGACCAACCTGAAAGATATTAATATTGAATAAGAAAGGCTCATAAAATTGCATTCCCTTGGAACGAAGGGCTGATTGAGCTGTACAAAATGCTAACAGGATGTTGCCAATTAGGTTCAGAGCAAATACTTTGTTTTCTAGTCGGTGACTCAATGAATATGGAAAGTGATATTAACAGTAGTGCCAGGCCATTGAACAGTGTATTGATTGGGCATTATTTCACACTGCTGGCAATATGTAGGCTGTGGACAGGGATGGGCAAGGGGGGGATGGGCAAAGATGGATATGTATAGATTCTATATTAACCAACTTCCATTAATTATATAGTATAAACCTCACTCTCCGCCCCACATGATTATCAGTAAACTAAATCCGAGGGGAATATCAGCGTTTGGTAAAAATGTTAAGGATCATCTTTAAAGACTTGAAAGAAATAAGGAGGTGGAGCGATTTGGGGATCAGATGAAGGAATGACCACCAGTGATGGTACATTAAATACAGGGATAATGTGTATAGACTGGAGGAGCACAGAGATCCTGGGCATTGTACTGCTGGAGGAGGTTACAGGGAGTGCTTATCAGAGAATAGTTTGATGGAATTAATGTGCCGATCATGATTTAATGATGGAGGAATCAGGCAATTATAAACTGTAACACTGTACAAAGCGAAATGGAGCAGGAGTTATGATTTTAAATTACTCTACCACTTCCCGCAGAAATATTTAACCATTCTAGCACATCCTGAGATATCTTCTTTCTTCAGTAAACATGGCTTCCCACTGTTATTGTGGATGGGGCCCTCATTCGTGTCTGCTCTCTTTCCCACAGATCTAGCCTCGTTAACCCCTCCTCCACCCACCCAGGCGGGACGATTTCCACCGAGTCCTCACCTCTGTGGCCACCAGCTTCCACATCCAACACAGAATTCTCCAACATTTTCACCACCTTCAACATGATCTCATTACCACCCATCTTCCTATCCCCACCACCTTACTGTTTTCCACAGAGACCCTCTTCACCCCTCGTACTTTCCCCTGCAAACGCAGGAGATGCAACACTTGTCCTTCCACCTCATGCTTCACCCCCATTCAGGAATCCAGGCAGCCCTTCCATGTGAGACAGAGGTTTACATGCAAACCTTATCTACTATGTTCGGAGCTCCCTGTGTCGTCCTTTACATCAATGAGCCCAAGCATAGACTAGGTACCCATTTTACTGAACCTTTGCACTCTGTCCACCAGGCCTGCTGGAACTCCTGGTTGCAAGCCATTTTAACTCCTCTTCTCATTCCCATGGGATTTTATTTCTGGCTTCCAGTACCTCAAGAATTTTGCTTTTGAAGTGAAGCCTAATTGTTTAATTTAGGCTCTGTAAAAGGAGTCCTACAACTGCTCTTCCTTAATTGCATTAAAACCTTTTCTTTGACCAATGCCATGGAGAGAACCTGAGGTTGGTTGAAATCTGGAATGAACTATATCGGATGGTAATGGAGGCAGATCCTCTCACAACATTCTGTGTGAAAAAGTACCCCCATAAATGTCCTCTAACTCTCTTACCCCCTACCCCCTACCCTAAATATATATCCTCTAGTTTTATTTAAGGGGATAAGGGGAAAAGATTCCTGAACTCCACTCTATAGGACCTACATGGGATACCCCAGAGAGATAGAAGAGTCCGCAGATGCGGGAATCTGGCTCAAGGAAGAACTGCTGGAGGAACTCCCAGTTTTAATGCAGAGTCTCCACCCGGTGGTGGCACAATGGTAGAGTTGCTGCCTTACAGCGCCAGAGACACGGGTTTGATCCGAACTATGGGTGCTGTCTGTAAGGGGTTTGTACGTTCTACCCATGACCGCATGGATTTTCTCTGGGTGATCCGGTTTCCTTCCAGACTCCAAAGACGTACAGGTTTGTAGGTTAAATGGCTTCATTGAAAATTATAAATTGTCCCTATTGTGCAGAATAGTGCTAGTGTACGGGGATCGCTGGTTGGCGCAGACTCGGCAGGCCAAACGGCCTGTTTCCACGCTGTATCAATAAACTGAAATAAACAAAACGTTGAACATCCCTTCGTCTCTACCAGATGAGTTCCTTCAGCAGTTTATTTTGCACTGAATAAACTCATTGTGTGTGCCAAGTGTCATGGGCAGAATGGGGTGAGAATTGGAGGACAGATCAGATAATGCATCAGTATTTAAGGAGGAACTGCAGACACTGGAAAATTGAAGGTAGACAAAATTGCTGGAGAAACTCAGCGGTTGAGGCAGCATCTATGGAGCGAAGGAAATAGACGACGTTTCGGGTCAAGACCCTTCTTCAGGCGCATCAGTTTCTGTTTGACGAGTGAGAAAGATCAGACTGGGCTAACGAGACCGCCTCTTTCTCCACAGGTCAAATGCTCTGCTTGAAACCCCATGCACAATTCCTTTACAATGGGGAGGACCTATGGGTTTCATAGATTGAGGAGAGAATAAGGTGGGAGGAGGAAAGAAATGCGTGAATAAATATCATGACAGAAAAATATGATGCTAAAGGAGGCCATTCGGCCCACCTTGTTTGTGAACTGCTTCCCCTATCTCCGGAGGGTGATAACTCTCTAGGATTCTCACAGCTTTGAGTATCCTCTCAGGGTTATGGAAGCACAGACATTTAAAGCACGGTAATGCTGATCTCTGTCTATCCAGCCAAACTGACTCTATTGGATAACAGGATTGATATTGGTTTATTATTGTCACATGTACTGAGGTACAGTGAAGACCTTGCCTTGTGTGTTTTCCAGGCAGTTCATTCCATATCCTAGTGCATCAGATGCAAAAACAAGAAAGAAAACAGAATACAGTGTTGCAGCTTTGGAGAGAGTGCAGATGAAAAAACAGTGCAAAGGCCACAATAAAGTTGATTGGAAGATCCTTAGCTTATGAGAGGTCCATTCAACAGTCTGATAACAGCAGGGAAGCTATTCCTAAATCTGCTTTCAAACGTTTATATCTTCTGCAAGGGGAGGGGGGATAAAGAGAGACTAACCAGGCTGTGTGTGGTGCTAGATTATGTTGGCTGCTTGCCCGAGGGCAATGTAGATGGTCGATGGGAAGGAATGGGGGGGGGGGGGGGGGGGGGGGATTTGTGGTGACTGGTTTGTATTAGTGACCACATCACCCTGGAAATTCTTGTGACGTTGCAGAGCAGTTGCCAAACCATGTTGTGATGCATCCAGATAGGATGTAAAATTGGATTTTACGCTAATCTAATTTTCCATCTCTCTGTCTATGGCACTCAAGGTTACGGCCCTTCAACAGCCTATCCAAGTACTTTATAAAATAATTGAGGATCTCTGCCACACTTTGCTCCCCTCCGATCCTTCCAGCAACAAATCTGAAATCTATGGCCCCCTACTTATCGACCTCCGTTAAGGAATAGGTCCTAGAGTTCACCCTTTCTAAGCCTCTCACTATTTTATTCACCTCAGCTAAAGCACCATTTGCAGTGATGACGTATGATTCTGAATCACTCACTGATCTATCCAGTTAATGCAAGGGAAGGCTTTAACTGTACAAGAGCAGACTTGGCAATACCTGGTTTCTATGGTAACAGAACACTATGTTGCCAGGCACCCATTCAGGTGAATCAGCCCTCAGCAACAGGGATGACTCATCATCTGCAGAAAGCTCTTTTTTCCCCCTTTTTTTTAAAAAGCATGTTTTCCCGATCGATTCCACTCCATTTGTAGTTTGCAATGTCTGTTAATTCCAGTCCCCTTGTTTCACTGTGGCTCCTCCTCCATCCCAGCCACCCCCTCCCCAAACTCTGTCCCATCTTTTCCTCTCTCAGGTAAAATACATGCAACAGCATGGCTGCCTCATCCTGACCGCCTCCGGAATGACAGTCGCACGTCACACCCGTCTGTCCTCTTGGGTGAATACACGTCGCTGACGAACGCCATTTTAAGAAAGTCCATTCTACCCAGGATCCTGGCAACACACATTATCTAACATCAACAACAGATGGCCAGCTAGTGTCACTGCGTTTCTTGCAAGCTTCCGGTGCACACACTGGCTGCCACGTCTCCCGATATTACTGCAGTGACTGCACTTCAAAAGTACTTCAGTGGTTGCACTCACGCCAGGGGCAACATCAGGAGAGTATTTCCTTAATCTGTGCCGATATCTTCTCACACCCCGCCTCGTGGTCGGGTACAGAGACAACAATTGCCAACTTCTTTCCGCATTCACCATGCCAGTGTTCCCGGGAATCTTAGGTGTTTTCAATGAGTTAATCTGCCATGAGTGGAGGCCCAATGTGTTCAACCTTTCCTCACACAGCAGCACCTATAACCCAGGAGTCAACCTACTGAACCTTCTCTGCACTGCCTCCAATACAAGCACATCCTTCCTTAAATGGGAAGTTCAAAACTGGTTGCACTGCTCAAAGTGTGATCTTACTGAGGCCCTGAAAAATTGCATTCAATCTTTCCCATTTTTAGTATCCTTTCCCCTTGCAATAAAGGTCAACAATAATCTTCCAAATTACCTGCTGTACCTGCACACAGGTCTCAACCCAAAACATCATCCTTTCCTTCTATCCAGAGATGCTGCCTGTCCCGCTGAGTTACTCCAGCATTTTGTGTCTATCTTCGATGTAATCCAGCATCTGCAGTTCCTTCCTACACAAACATTTTACGTTACATAGACCATAACCCAACATCCCTTTGTACCACAATATTTTGCAGTAATAATATAATATATTATTCACATAATAATAATTTTTGTTGTCATTCTTCTTTCCATACCGTATAATTTTCATAATTTTCAAAGCATAATTATATTCGAAGCATCTTTTTGCCACATGCTTAACCTATCTATATTGTAATGCAGGCTTTTTGTGGCCTTCTCACATCTTGCTAATCTACCTACGTGCATCATCGGCAAATTTGGCTGTAACATGCTTAGTACCTTTGTCCGAGTCATCAATGTACATTGCAAGTAGCTGGGGCCCCACAATGATCCCTATGGCATTCCATTGAGTGGCAACCCAAAAATGACTCATTTATATTGACTCTCTGTTTTTTGTTAGTTCCTCTCCCATCCAAGTCAATGCATTATCATGACCACCAACTGTGAGCTTTTATGTGTTACCTTATCAAGTGACTTCTGGAAATCAAGGTACACTACATCTCCAGGTTCCTCTTTATGCTACATTCTCAACGAACTCTAGCAAACTTTTCAAACAGGACTACCCTTTCATAAAACTATATTGGTTCTGGACAGTTGTCTACTGCTTTTCCAAATGTCCAAACATACAAAATTCTTAAGGGGTTGGACAGGCTAGATGCAGGAAGATTATTCCCGATGTTGGGGAAGTCCAGAACAAGGGGTCACAGTTTAAGGATAAGGGGGAAATCTTTTAGGACCGAGATGAGGAAAACATTTTTCACACAGAGAGTGGTGAATCTCTGGAATTCTCTGCCACAGAAGGTAGTTGAGGCCAGTTCATTGGCTATATTTAAGAGGGAGTTAGATGTGGCCCTTGTGGCTAAAGGGATCAGGGGGTATGGAGAGAAGACAGGTACAGGATACTGAGTTGGATGATCAGCCATGATCATATTGAATGGCGGTGCAGGCTCGAAGGGCCGAATGGCCTACTCCTACACCTATTTTCTATGTTTCTATGTCATTCTATTATCTTCGTAATAGAAAATTAAAGAATACCCCAATGACAAGTGTTCGTCTAACAATCTGAGAACTTCCTGCTTTTGCAACCCTTCTTCCTTGAACAGTGCTGTTACATTTGCAGTTTGCCTATCCTGTGGGACCTCTCCAGAATCCAAATATACCCAACACATCCGCTGTCTCTGCAACCACTTCTTTTAAGACCCTATTATGCAGGCCACCCCCCTGGAAGAACATGGTGGACTTCAGCCCCATTTGTTTGCCTCATACTCTCTAGTCATATTGATCGCTGCTCCCTACAGCTCCTTGATTGCCAAATCACACTGATCAGAATTGTTCACGCTGCTCCTGTTTCACATGTTATAGCAATGTTGATTGAAATTGTACAGGATGCTAAAGAAACCTTCCATCTTCGGTTCCATCCACCAGGCTCAGTCATGTCTATCACCTCAAGGCACCATTCATAGCGTCAAAACCCCATAAAGTCTTACAGCATGAAAACAGGCTCTTCAGACCAACGGAGCCATACCGGCTAACATGTCCCATCTACACTAGTCCTACCTGCCTGCATTAGGCCCATATCCCTCTTCACCTGTCGTATACATGTACCTGTCTAAATGTTTCTTAAATTTTGCGATAATACCTGCTTCAACTACCACGTCAAGGAGCTTGTTCCATGCACCCACTACCCTTTGTGGGCAAGTGCTGGTAGACAGCAACTCTACCGCTGTGCCATCGTGGCCGCCCTTGATATTGATCAGGTGTGGGACCAGAGACACTTTGGCTTGTCTCATCCAACTCCCATAATTGGCGAAACAGGAGATTGGTTCAACCTCAGTGCATCTTAACCACCACTACCATCAATTCAGTTTATAAAATGAGATCAAGTGTAGTATCGTCTTAATATCCTATGATGATGTAACAGACATTTACATGGATCCTGGTTTCAAAACATAGAAACATAGAAAATTGGTTCAGGAGGAGGCCATTCAGCACTTTGAGCCAGCACTGCCATTCAACATGATCATGGCTGATCATCGAAAATCAGTACCTTTCCGCTTTTCCCCCATATTCCTTGATTACCTTAGCCTTAAGAGCTAAATATCTCTCTCTTGAAAACATCCAGTGAATTGGCCTCCACTGCCTTCTGTGGCAGAGAATTTCACAGATTCACAACTCTCTGGGTGAAAACGTTTTTCCTCATCTCAGTCCTAAATGGCCTACCCTTTATTCTTTAACTGTGACCCCTGGTTGAACTCCCCCCAACATAGGGAACATTTTTCCTGCACCTACCTTGTCCAATCCTCTAAGAATTTTATATGTTTCTATAAGATCCCCCTCATCCTTCTAAATTCCAGCGAATACAAGCCCAGTCGACCCATTCTTTCATCATATGTCAGTGCCGCCATCCCGGGAATTATCCTGGTGAACCTATGCTGCACTCCCTCAATAGCAATAATGTCCTTCCTCAAATTAGGAGGCCATAAATGCACACAATACTCCAGGTGTGGTCTCACCAGGGCTCTGTACAACTGCAGTAGGACCTCCTTGCTCCTAAACTCAAATCCTCTTGCAATGAAAGCCAACATGCCATTAGCTTTCTTCACAGCCTGCTGTACCTGCCTGCTTACTTTCAGTGACTGATGTACAAGCACACCGGGGTCTCATTGCACCACCCCTTCTCCTAATCTGACACCATTCAGATAATAATCTACCTTCCTGTTCTTGCCAGCAAAGTGGAAAAGCTCACATTTATCCACATTATACTGCAACTCCCGTGCATCTGCCACTCACCCAACATAGTCACCCTGCATCCTCATAGCATCCTCCTCGCAGTTCACACTGCCACCCAGCTTTGTGTCATCTGCAAACTTAGAGATGTTACATTTAATTCCCTCGACTAAATCGTTAATATATATTGTAAATAACTGGGATCCCAGCACCGAGCCTTGCGGCACACCACTAGTCACTACGTGCCATTCTGAAAAGGACCCGTTAATTCCTACTCTTTCCTTCCTGTCCACCAACTAGTTCTCTATCCATGTCAATACCCTACCCCAATACCATGTGCTCTAATTTTGAACACTGATCTCTTGTGTGGGACCTTGTCAAAGGCTTTTTGAAAGTCCAGATACATCGTATCCACAGGCACTCCCTTATCCAATCTACTTGTTGCATCCTCAAAAAATTCCAAAAGATTAGGCAAGCACGATTTCCCCTTCATTAATCCATGCTGACTTTGACTAATCCTGTCACTGCTTTCCAAATGTGCTGTGATAACTTCTTTAATAATCGACTCCAGCATCTTCCCCACTACCAATGTCAGGCTAACTGGTCCATAATTCCCTGTTTCCTCTCTCCCTCCTTTCTTGAAAAGTGGTTACATTTGCTACCCTACAGCCCACAGGAACTGATCCAGAGTCGAGAGAACATTGGAAAATGATCACCAATGCATCCACGATTTCTAGGGCCAGCCTCCTTCAGTACTCTGGGATGCAGACCATCAGGCCCTGGGGAATTATGTGCCTTCAGCCCCAACAGTTTACCTAACACCATTTTCTGACTGATGTGGATTCCCTTCAGTTCCTCCCTCCCACATGATCCTTGGTCCCCTAGTATTCCCGGGAGATTGTTTGTGCCTTCCTTAGTGAAGACAGAATCTAAGTACTTAGAGGGGGTGCCATCTTGGGGCACGGCTGCTAGCTAGCAGCTGTCCGTCTTTTTCACTCTTTTCTTTAATTTTTAGTGAGTTTCAGTGTTTGTTTTTAGGAGGTCTAGACTTTTTTATGGGGGGGAAGGGGGAAACTACTTTCTAGGTCCCTACCTGGTCGGAGAGGCAGCTTTTCTCCGGGCTGCACCGTCGACCCGTCCTCGCGGCCTACCAGCGGGCCTGGAGCGGCGTTTTCCCGAGGGGACCGCCCAGCACCTCGGCTTCGGCAGCGACACAGCGCTGGAGCGCTATCGCAGAGCGGAGCGGGCGGTGCCTTGCCTGGGTCGCCGCGCTGGAGCTCCGGTGAGCTGAAGACCGCCGATAAAAACATCGCGGAGCTGCGGGTCTGCGGAGCGGGCAGCTGCGTGCGGCGGCGCTGACTTCAACATCTGGAGCCTGGGATCTCTCGATGAGATCGCCAGTGGTGGAGCTCCAACCGTTGCGGCCTTATCGGCTTCGGAAGCCGCGGTCTCCGGTAAGGAAGCGGCCATTCCAGGTGTCCCTAGCCGCTGAGAGGACTCTCCCGACATCGGAGCACCATCTCCCGGCGAGAACGGCCTGGAACATCGGGCCTCCATAGAGGCAACTGTGGAGGCCTCAATTGGCCTGACTATGGGTGAACTGGGGATGGGGACTGGACATTGTGCCTTCCCCCATAATGGTAACCATTGTGGGGGGATGTTTCTATGTTAAAGATCGTTATTGTTCCGTTTCCAAGATGGCTGCCGGAAGGGAGAGTGAAAGCTGGCGTGGTTAGCTGCCGCTGCTCTCTCTTTGAATTGTGTCTTTGAATTGTGTCTTTGTTGATGTCTTTACTATTTATTTCTTTACTATTTATTTATCTATTTATTTATTTATTTAATTATTTATTGTCGTTATTTTTTTGTTTCATTCCGCTTACATGTTTTATATTCTGTTTACTAAATTTTGTAAGGTGTCCTTGAGAGTCTTGAAAGCCGCCCATAAATAAAATGTATTATTATTATTACTTGTTTAACTGTTCTGCCATTTCCTTGGTTCCCATTATAATTTCACCCGTTTCGAACTGTAAGGGAACAACATTCATCTTCACTAATCCTTTCTTTTTTACATAACAGATCCATGGAGAACAGAAGCAGGGAGTTATCTTCTGTAAGTTTCACTATGTGGGCCACAGCTGAGGAACATACTGGGTGTAACAGGACAGACAAAGTTTGGGGAGGGTGAATTTACTCGAATGGTTTGGGAATGTTGGAATAAAGCAATCTGGAGAAGACGACGACAATTATCGTCAATTCACTGGATGTTTTCAAGAGAGATTTAGCTCTTGGGGCTAAAGGAATCAAGGAATATGGAGAAAATGCAGGAACGGGATACTGATTTTAAATGATCAGCAATGATCATATAGAATGATGGTGCTGGCTCAAAGGGCCGAATGGCCTACTCCTGCACCTATTTTTCTATGTTTCCATCCTGTAGCAAATTTAATAGAGGTGTTCAAAACAGATGTGAAGAAATTGACCCTGTCATTGCACTCACAAGGGATCTGAACACGAGTCGGCAGGTACTTATGATAGCCGGTAAAAAGATAAAAAATAATATGGGTGGGTCATTTATAACATGAAAGGTGCAAGTCTTGTTGTGTTAGAGGAAGCACGGAAGGATGGGTGAATGCAGCGGAGATTCACCAGGATGTTATCTTGATTAATGCATTTCAGTTTGAAGGAGAGACTGGAAAGGCTGGGATTGTTTTCACTAGCGTGGAGGAGGTAGAGGGTGAGCTGCACACAATTTCTTAATTTAAATTAATCTGGGATAAATATGGTAGGAAGTTAGTTTTTTTTTTTGCCATAGTTCAGTGTTGATGACAACAAGATGAGAGAGGGATAAGTTTAGAGGGGATCTAAGGGGGAATTGTTCCACACAGAGAGTGGTCAGGATTTGGAGTGTGTTGCCTAAAGAGTCAATGGAGGCAGATACTCACGGCATTTAAGAAGAATATAGACTTCAATTACATTAAAAGACCATGGACCTAATACAGATAAATGGGATTAATGTAGATAAGAACAACATGGCTAGTTTCAGTGCTGACTTTATGACCTTATAATAAAGGGATCTTGGGGTACAATTTATCTCCCATCAATTTGCATCACAGGTTAGCAAGACCATTACAAAAAAGCAAACCAAGCATTGTGGCTTATTTCTTCAGGAAGGGAATTTAAAAGCAGGGAAGTTATGCCAAATCTATTTCAAATCTTCGGTGGACCATATGTTAGGTACTATGTACTGTTCTGATTGCCAAAATGACCCAGAGGAACTGGAGAATGTGTAGAGATTATTTACAAAGATGATAACAGAAGTGCAAGAGTATATGTTTCAGGTCCCTCTGTCTCTTTTATCTTAATGCGACTGAGGGGTGACCTCATGGAGATCTTTAAAATCAATATAAGGCAGACCAAGAATTCCAATATGTAACAAGGAAAAACATTTCAGTCTGCCAAGGGAGATGACAACGTAGAACTCACTCCCACAGGGAGAAACTGAAGCAAACAGTACAGGGTCATGTATGAGGAGGTTAGAGACACACACGAGGGAGAAGGGTAGGGAGATTCATGCTGGTAGATTTAGCTGAGGAAAGACAGGAGATGGCTTCTGACCTGGAGGTTTCTCATCTCAACATTTAATGTAATGCCATGTAAACTGCTTTTCTACCCCAAAGCACTTCATCACCAAATAAATACTTATGCAGTCATGGTGATAAAGTGGCCAGTTCACACATGAAGCTCCTATCACGATAATGAAGTTTTAATATGGAAGATAAGACACAAAAGCTGGAGTAACTCAGCGGGACAGGCGGCATCTCTGGAGAGAAGGAATGGGCGACGTTTTGGGTCGAGACCTTCATCACTCTAAAGAAGTGTCTCAACCCAAAACATCGCCCATTCTTCTCTCCAGAGACGCTGCCCATTCTTCTCTCCAGAGATGCTGCCTGTCCTGCTGAGTTACTCCAGCATCTGCAGTTCCTTCCTACACTAGAAGTTTTAATAATGTTGATTAGAGTTAAAATAATAGCATGTGTTCTTTTACATCGTAGATTTTACATCAATCAGCGACAGCATCAGAGGGCACTGATGACAATGTTACATTCCCTCAAATGAAGACTTTGTCAATGTTTCAATGCTTCTCTATTCTCACATATGTACAGCCCAGTGAAATTATTTTGCACAACCCAGAAATGCACAGTTGCCACATTCTAGCACCTGTTACAAAGAAAAAATCCAAAGTCTGGTCCACATGTTGGAAGTACTGGAGTGCCTCCGATCCAGGTAAGCCCAGATAAGCCCTGAGCTACTGCAGGCCCGCAACCCAACATCTCTCTCTTCACCTGACCACCTTTGTTCGTGTCAATGGAGCGTGACTTGAAGCAAAGACAAGGGTGCTATCCTCAACAACAACAACTGCTTTCATAAATCTAGCACCCCGAATGTAACTTCACTGAAGGGAGACCCAGAGAGGGGAAAAAAAGGCAGGATTTTTCTCTTTTTTTCAAATTTCAGATTCATTACCTCTCCTGTTATTTTCACCTCTCAGAGGCTGGTTGGAATCTGGAACGCACTGCCCAGTGGAGTAAAGTACACTGACAACACTTATATATCCTGGACAAGCCCTGGAAACACCACAACATTAATGCCAAGGTGAGCCAAAGGGCCTGTTTCTGTGCCTCAAGACGCAGTGACTCAGTCACAGTTTTACCACTCTCTTCTGCGTGGCAGCACCTCCACAAACATTTGCATCATTCAACCTTCATCAGACTACACCCGTCCACCTGGTCTACCCCTCCCCTCTCCCAAACTTAAAAGTTGCTACACTCCTAACCTCGCAATGCTGAAGAAAGATCGCCGACGTAACACACTGGCTCTGCTTCTCTCCCCGCAGATGCTGCCTGACATGCAGAGTATTTCCAGCACTTTCAAGTCTTATTCGAAAGTCTTATTCGATATATACCTTCTACAGAGACTTTTGACGACTTGGAATGGAATAGCTGGAACAAAGATGAAGGAAGATGCAAAAGCATTTTCCAAAATGGAACGGGGGTAAACATTTGGAAAATAAACATTTGCAGAGTGAGAATTGGCTGAATGGTCACTGACTTGTGATATAATTCTATAATAAAAATCCTTAGAGAAATAATGTGAATGTGTATCCTATCAATGGGTTTCTCTCAGCAAGTAACCAGTGCCTCAGAACTCGCTTACCCCTGGCTGCAATGACCTTTTAAATTCCAAACGTATTTTAAATGTGCTGGAGATAGGCAACGTTTCGGGCCGAAACCCTTCAGGTTTCGGCCCGAAACGTTGCCTATTTCCTTCGCTCCATAGATGCTGCTGCACCCGCTGAGTTTCTCCAGCATTTTTGTGTACTTTCTATTTTCCAGCATCTGCAGTTCCTTCTTAAACATTTTACGTGTGCTGCTCGGAAGCACAGCAGATTCACATATATGGGTGACAATTCATCGAGATAGAAAGGTGAAAGATGATCTCTTACCGCACGCTAAGGTGCAGGCATCTCTTAAAGGCTTGTATTTGCTTCCAGACGCTTCCTTCGATATCCTCTTCAAAATGTCATCCATCCCCACGGCAGGCAGGAGCAGGAAGGTTATATATCTGCGTTGAATCGGGATAAAGTCCCGTTTAAGATGCTGCTTGGCGTTGCATCAGCGTGCCGGGGGAGGGGGGGTCATTCATTCGCTGGGGGACTCATGAAATAAACACGGCCGGTCCACAGCCGGGAGGATTCCAGGGACACGTCTCGCTGGCAGGTAGAGAGACGGCTGGGTAAATTGATTATAATAAGGAGACGCCGGGGGATTTTTTTTTAAGGAGATGCAAGGAGACAGGATCAGTGCGCTGTTAATTCACTGATGCGCCGATACTGGGAGCCGGGCAGCTCAGCCTGAAAGATCCCAGGTGCCGCCGAAGCCAACAGTCGCTGTACAGCTCACGCTCAGCACCATCTTCTCAGTGGGTGGATATGTGCACACACCAACATGCTGACAGCCTCCAAAGCCTGGAGCCGGAGCGCACTGGAGACACAGGGAGAATGAGAGCGAAACATCAAAGCAGTGCAGCTAAAAGCACATCAACATCTACTGGTGCCAGAACTAGCACACTTCAACAATATATATATATATATATATATATACGGCGATTGTCAAAGGTCCTGAAAGTTAACCTCGTGGATAACTTCCATTTATGTATTGAAGGGTCTTCGATCCAAAATAGTGTCTGAAAAAGAAAGTGTCGGAAATACTCAGCAGGTCAGGCAGCATCTGTGGGAAGAGAAACACAATTAATGTTTCAGGTTAAAGACCATTCATCAGAAGTATAGCCATAGGGTAAAACAGTAGAGAAACAGGCCATTCAGCCCAACCTGTCCACATTGACCAAGTTGCCTACCTGAACTTTCATTTGCCTGCATTTGACCCATTTCCCTCTAAACCTTTCCCACCCACCGCACCTGTCCAAATGTTTTTTAAGCAATATTATTGTATCTGCCTCTACCACTTTCTCTGGCAGCTCATTCCACATACCCGCAGCCTCTGTGTGAAACGTCTGCCGCTGAGGTACCCTTTAAATCTTACCCCTGTCACGTGGAATCTTATGCCCGCTGCTTCTCTTTCCACAGATGCTTCCTGAGCTGTTCATTTTTATCTTGCCTTTTCTGTTTTAGATTTACAGCATCTGCAGCTTTTATGATCATTTACATGGTGCTTTTCATTGTCCCTTACACTCAGAATTGAGATGTCATTCACTGTTGGAGGGGGCAACACTTTGCATACATCAGTGTGTGATAATCACCATCTGAGCAAATATTATGAGGGATCTGGTCAGGGTAGATGTAAGGAAGATGTTTCTTTGTGTGTGTGGCCAATTCACCAAGAGGGGTCTCTATTAAAAGTAAAAGATCATTCATTGAAGGGAGATGAGGTGAAAAATATTCTCTTAGGGAGTGGAGATTCATAGATCATAGAACAGCCCCTTTAGCCCACAATGTCTGTGCCAAATGTGATGACAAAATCAAATAATGTCCTTTGCCTGCATATGATCCATATCCCTTTAATCCTTTCACCTCCATGTGCCTTTCTAAAAGCTTCGTAAATGCCACTATTGTCTCTGCTTCCACCACCACTCCTGGCAGCATGTTACAGGGACCCACATGTGTAAAATATGCCACACACCTCCTTTCAACTTTGCCCATCAGTTTAAAGCTATGCCCTCTAGTCTTTGTAATTTCCACACTGAGGTAAAAGTTCAAACTGTCTACCTTACCTATTCCTCTCATAATTTTATATAGTTCTGGGATTCTCTTCTCAAAAAGCAGCGGAAGCAGAGATTTTGAATAGCATAGTTTGATCCTTATCAACCTTATCCTTAGCGTGTGGTAAGAATGGTTAAAGGTTACCCACAAAGTTGAGGTTAAAAACAGACCAACCATGATTTTACAGAATGGAGGGTTAAGGGGCCTGCCTGTTAGTTAACCACTCGTGATTTATATTTTTGAATGACCAGAAAGTGTATTAGCAGTGATGTATAGTTTGGAGATTTTGTTTCTGTAATGCCATGGGAGGTTTTACATGCACCCGAGAGGAATGCAGGGATTCAGGTTAATATCACACTTGAGAGACAAGACATCTCTCACACAGGAGCTATAGCCTATATTTTTCAGCATAATTCTCTGAACTCTCCCTTTCCCTCAATATTGGCCATTTTCTCATTAAACAACGTAGCAACCAATGCGGCAAGCAATGGTGGCCATTTAAATGGCACTTTTACTGAGGTAACGTATCTCAGGGTGTTTCATAGGTGCTTCAACTAACAAAAATTGACATTGAGGCACAGAGGTGGTATGAAGATATATGACCAACATTTATATTGTGGAGTTAGAATTTCAAAGAGCATCTGAAAGGAGTGGAAAGCGGCAGAGAAGTGGAGGACAATTTAGGGGAGGAAGAGATTGCTTCGGCCGATGAAGGTATGGTAGCCAATGGTGGAATTATTATCAGGAGCACTCAAACCTTTGGATGTAATTATCTTGTCTCCGAGATCTTGGAATGATTGTCCTTTTTCTGAGAGTTTAGTTACTTTTCTCAATTTCTTTATTAATTCATGATTAAGGCATAATTCGATAGAATAAAAATGAGTCTCTCTCCCTATGGCTCTTGCAGATATTGCTTTCCTCAACATTCGCTCTAACCATTATCTGGGAAGACAAATCACCTTTAGTAATCACAGTATTTTAGCCATGAATAGGAAAGTACAGGCTGCATTCCCTCCATGGGAGCACAAGAATTCAAATATAGATTTTTTTAAATATCTGAAAATAATAACTCGGTGCTTGCAAACATAGCTCTGGCGTATTGGATCTGTTCAGGAACAAAACTAGTTCAATAAAGTTTCTTGGGGATGGGAAGTTCATTACCTGGTCTGGACTACACAAGACTTTAATCCCACACAATTAAAATCATTATCAAAAGGCTCCAACCAAATTATTAAAATACGTTGTGTGATATCATCTTCTTTCAGATGTCGTCCATTCAAAGTGCAGTTATAAAGCCACAAGTGGTTCATGGGGAAGATTCCCCACACTAATTCTTGGTGCACAGGGAAGTGCAATAAATGTCAACCTTGTCAACAACATCCTAGTCATAAGAAGTCATATATAATTTAGTTTAGTTCAGCCATGCCGACCACCGTATCCATGCCGACCGTTCTATCCTGCACACTAGGGACAATTTACAGAAGTCAATTAACCTACAAACCTGCACATCTTTGGAATGTGGGGGAAAACCAGAGAACCTGAAGAAAATCCATGTAGTTGCAGGTAAAATATTCAAACTCCATACAGACAGCACCCATAGTCAGAATTGGACCCAGGTCTCTGGTGTTGAGAGGCAGCAACTCTACTGCTGCACCAATGTGATTAACAAACACCCTAAATTCATGGTACCATTTTTACTTTTTTTAACCATATTTTGGTGTTGGAAATACATGCCTTTTTTTGTCAATAAATGCCTTTTTGTGCCTTTTTTGTAATTTTATTATGTCTTTTTGCCTGCCCATTTCAGAGTTTTTCCGCGCCTAAACATCCTGGCTCTACCTATTTCCATTAAAAGGCAAAATATCAATCTAAAATGAAAACAGATAATTCTGAAAATAATCCGCAAGTTGACCGTAACTGGTTCCGATGAAAGATCATTGACTGAAACATTAGACACACGGAACTGCAGATGCTGGTTTATAAAAAGACACAATTCTGGGGTAAATCAACAGGCAGCATCTCTATAGATCATTGTTGGGCAATATTTCGTATCGCGACTCTTCTTCAGTCTGAAACATTAAAAGTTTCTCTCTCCTCAGTAGGTGTCTGACAGCCAGAATATTCTGTTAGTAAAGGGGAAAGTAGAGAGCTTGTTGTGCAGGTCAGAATCTCTCCCTCTTTCTTTTGAAATGGCTGGTGCAAGAGTATAGGTTCTATTGTATCCCACTACCTTCTCACATGCCCATTATCGCGGGGAAGAAACTTGACCAATTGCTGCAGGAATTGATCATTTGATGGAAGAGCAAACTTGCATTTTCACGGTGTCAGGATATAACAAAGTACCTCTTAGCTAATTAAATGGTTCTGAAGTGTAGTCACTGCTGTAATCCTTGAAATTTGTCTGCCTATTTGTGCGCAGCAAGATCCTGCAAAAAGTAATGTGATAATCTGGCAGTTTATTACTGATTAAAAGGTAAATATAACCAAACTGTCATTAAAACTGTTAGGAAGTAGGGTCATGTTTTTTCGCATCACTTGAGTAGGTGAGTCCTTGGTTTAAGATTTGAAATACACTGCATGATAACAACTCAAATATCCTGAAGGAATCTGTAATATTTTGATAGAGATCTGTCTGTTAATAAGATGCAGTAGTACTGGCAAAGCTAAATTCTTAATTTACAGTAATGTTTAATATTGAAGATGATTTAAAATCACAATCTCATAAATTGTCATTCAATTTTTAAAGTATATTGTATATTTTATTTTTAAATTATTTTTCCAATCATCCAGGTATTGGTACATGTTTATTATTATCACATTCATCGAGCTACAGGGATACATTTTGTTTTGCATGCTATCCAGGCAAATCATACCATAAATGAGTGCAACAGAGAAAGGGGACTGAGTACAGATATAGTGTTGCAGATGTAGCAGATAAAAACAATAGTGTAGAGGCCTCAACGAGGTAGACTGGGAGATTGGAAAATTCATCCCAATCATATGAGAGGCCTGTTCAAGAGTCTGATAACACCGCGGAAGAAACTGTTCATGATTCTGGTGGTACGCGCATTCCAGCTTTTGCATCTGCCCGTCTGGAGAGGGGAGAAGACAGAAGACAGGGTGTGATGGGTCCATGATTATGTTGGTTCCATTCACGATGCCATGTGACGTATAGATGGAGTGGATGGGAGAGAGGCTGGTTTAGTGATGGACTGTGCTGCATCCACAACTCTGCAATTGTTTTGTGGTCTTGGACAGAGCAGTTGCCAGACCAGCATAAAGTTGTCTTGTGTCAACACAAAGAAGAAGGGTCTTGATGCGAAAGATCACTTATCCATTTCCTCCACAGATGCTGCCTGACCTGCGGAGTTACTCCAGCACTATGTGTTCTGCTCAAGATTAAAGCATATGTAATTCTTTGTGTCTCTGGTTACTGTATGCATTTGGATACGATGCTTTCTATGGTCCACCTGTAGAAATTGGTATTGGAAACATGAAGAATTTCCTTAACTTAATGGAAAAATAGAGGCATTAGTGTGCTTTCTTGGTCGTAGTATCATTGTGGTTGAACCAGGACACACATTGATGATATGTACACCCATGAGTGTGATTCTACTCTACGGTAGGTCCTGAATGCTGAACCGTTCATTGATAATGGCCGCCTCGCCAGCAGTCTGTCTTGTCCTCTGTTTTTATTATTTTAGGTATGTCTTGAATGTTTCTTTTGATGTCTCTTGATATGTTTTATGTGGAGGGTGCTGGGGGGGGGTCGGGGAAAACTGTTTCCAGTCACTTACCTCGACGGAGATGCAATTTTTTTCTGTGTCGCATCTCCGTCCCCCCCCTCCCCCCTGCAGCTTACAACGTAGAGTGGTGCGGCCTTTCCAGGCTTCAAGCCGCGGATGCGGAGCAGACCTGGAATCTTTTGCCGAGGATCGCCAGTGTTGGAGCTCCGACCGCGGGTAACACCGTGAAGCAGCGGTCTCCGGTAAGAAGCGGCGGACTCGGGAGCTCCATGCCGTGGCGTGTTCCAATCCATCCCGACGCCTGAGCTCCGATCATCCCGACAGGAGGTCTTGAACAGCGGACCGTCGACAACGGCCCCGTTCAAAGGCCCCGTTCAAAGGCCCCGACCAAAGGCCCCGACCAAAGGCCCCGACCACTGGTGAACAAAGGAGGAAGATGACTGAACTTTATTGCCTTCAATCACAGTGAGGAATGTTGATTCCACTGTGGTGGATGTTTATATTAAACTTTACTTTATGTGCTGTGTGTATTTTTGCTTTTTACTTAGCAAGGCCGTATGGTAACTCAAATTTCACTGTACTTTAATTGGCACATGTGACAATTAAATTGAATTTTGAATCTTGTGAGGCCAAATGCAAATTGGAGGAACAGCATCTCATATTTCTCTTGCAACCCAGTATGAAAATTAATTTCTCTAACTGCAAGTAACCCTTGCATTCCCTCTATCTCCATCCCTGCCCCTCCCTGGTCGTTGTACTAGTTTTACCGTCATCCTGCTGAGTTTCACTGTTTGCATCCACCTTCCCCACAGCTAACAATGGACCATTGTGAGCTCCACCTTTCCTTGATTTGCTGGCTTTGGTTTGTTATTTTTGCATATCTTTCATTAATTTTTTCTATGTTCCTTTTAATATCTCCCGTTTCCCTCTCCCCTGACTCTGAGTCTGAAAATAGGGTCTCGACCTGAAACGTCACCTATTCCTTTTCTCCAGAGATGCTGCCTGGCCCGCTGAGTACTCCAGTTTTTTTTGTGTCTATCATCGATTATAAATGTTGGACCGCAGAATCATTTTGACAATGACACTACTAAAGCGGGGTTGAAGTCGCCGTCCAGTCGAGGCCGTAGAGTGAGCACCCGGCTGGTGTTGCAATCCAATCCGCGGTACACTCAACCCGGTTTTTCAGTCTCACTTTTTCAGATGCCGTCAATGTTTCTCCAGCTTCCTGGTATTTGCAGCGTCATTCGTCCACCAGCGGCAACCTGGGACGTCAGCTCCGTGTGGCCGGGGCTCTGGATAGCAAGTGAGGGATTAACAAGCTGCGCACAGCAGTTCAGATGCATGTAAGAGGTGATTGCCGACGTGTCCTACACCCCTCCTTAGGTCAAAGACCATTCGTGACAACAACAAAAACGCATTTAACCCAAATAAACTTGCAAATTGCATCCATCAGTGGTGATAAGTAACGAGTCTGAAAAAATCAGGCCGAAACGTCATCCATCCTTTTCTCTCGAGAGATGCTGCCTGTCCCGCTGAGTTACTCCAGCATTTTGTGTCTATCTTCGAATTAAACCAGCATCTGTAGTTCCTTTCGACCCATCCTTTTTCTCCAGAGATGCTGCCCAACTTGCTGGGTAGCAACCAGCACTTTGTGTCCATCTTCAGTAATTATACCCGCGTCTGTTTTGTTGGTGTTTGCATTTGTAAGGCACTTTCCAGCATTTCCTACCACGTTAAAACACTTAACAGGTAATGAACACTCGAAAGGTAGTCAAGAGTTTTATTTGTCACATGTGCAACTGCACAGTTAATATTATAGTGGTGTGCACAGCAAGATCCCACAGCAGCATGGGAACGGCATGGAAAGCCATTCAGCCCTACACGAGCACCTTCCTACAGATTAGGGACAATTTACAATATGTTTTACCAATGCCTATTAACCTACAAATCTGCACGTCGGTTCTCTGGAAACTTTCAAGAGGGAGCTTGATAGAGCTCTTAAAGATAGCAGTCTGGGGATATGGGGAGAAGGCAGGAACGGGGTACTGATTGGGGATGATCAGCCATGATCACATTGAATGGCGATGCTGGCTCGAATGGCCTACTCCTGCACCTATTGTCTATTGAGGTTGGACTGGCTCTGTGTAAGATCCAGCTGGTCCCATTTATTGCCCACTCCCCCTCCCCTTTCAGATGTGAGTGCAACTCCCTCTTGTATACTGCTGCTGACTGCCCCCAGGCCACTCCCCCCCGCCCCGGAGAGTATTCCAGACCTGAGCGGCACCAGAGGCACGGCTGGCAGAGCCATCATCTCACATAACTCCAGTCACCTGGGTTCGAACCTGACCTCTAGTGCCGCCCGTGTGGAGTTTGCATGTTCTCCCTGTGACCCTGTCGGTTTCGCCCCGGGTGCTCCGGTTTTCTCCCACATCCCAGAGACGTGAGTTGGTCACCTAACCGACCACTGTCACTCACCCCTAGTATGCATGGACCATGATTATGTATAAGCAGGTTACTGGGTGGGGATTATTGTTAAATGGATATTACATCAAGATTGTGTGAATTACTACTGAATTATTAGAAAAAGGGACCAGAGAGAGTGCGGAAAGCATAAAAATACACACTTAATGTTTCACCATCTTGGCTGGAGATGGATAAAAAGTCACATCGATAAATTAAACTGCTTAGTAGGAAACAAAGTGTACCCAGATACTTATCCCAATTAAAAGGCATTTGGACGGGTACATGGATAGGAAAGGTTTAGAGTGACATGGGCCAAACACGGGCAGGAAGGACTAGCGCGGATGGGACATTTTGGTCGGCATGGGCAAATTGGGCTGGTGTGCCTGTTTCCGTGATGTATAACTCTAGGCAGGTACGCGGTAGAATCTGGGAGAAACTGATGAGGAAAATAAAAACGGATCTGAGTTTGAGTTTTGTTTATTGTCACGTATGCCAAAGTACAGTGAAAAGCTTTTGTTACGTGCTAACTAAACATGGGATTAGTGGCATTAGGTATAAGGTGGATGGTGCGTTAAAGGGTCTGTTCCCTTGCTGAATCTCTATGACTGACTCTAATCTGTGGAAGAAAAACAATCTTCATTTCATTTTTTGCCATTTGTTTATTTAATACTTGAAATTATATTCTGCTGCAGTGGCATGTAAGATCGTGTATCAGAATCAATATCCCAGGCCTCTGCATGCCAGCACAGATCTTGATCCGTGATGGTCCTGAATTCCTTCGTTTGTAGTTGCAATGCAAGGTCATTCCCAGTAATATGTTTGCTGGTACTTCAGTCTCAGTGCTCTTGTTCTCTGCAAAGCTATTGCATTCCAGCTTCCCCTAGGGTCCAGCAGAGACACAGATCTACTAAAACATGCAGAAGATAGGCACAGACATAGACTTCAGGCTGAAGAAAGTTCTCGACCTGAAACGTCACCTATTCCTTTTCTCCAGAGATGTTCTTTGACCCACTGAGTTAGTCCAGCTTTTTGGGTCTATCATTGGTTTAAAACAGCATCTGCGGTTCCTTCCTACTAAAACATGCAAACCAGAATCTGGGTAAGAAATCATACATCTTTCTATCATTAAACATCAGAAGTATTGTGTGCAAAACATGGTGCCATTTCCAGTTTGACAGCTGCTAATGATGTTCTGTCAATCGAAAGACTCTAATAACTACAGGACTAAATTAAAACAAACAATTTCTCGTGTAATATGTTGAAATAAGCATGTTATTACAACATATTACGGTGTTAAATGCCGTCCACATTTTCAGGTCGATTTAAAAAATTCCATAATGGAATTTTTGGGGAAGTTCAGAGAGGATGTAGAGGTTCCATGTTGACCAACAGTCAGTATTCCGTTTAGTTTAGTTTAAAGATAGCGTGGAAACAGGCCCTTCGGCCCACCGAGTCTGTACCGACCAGCGATCACCATACACTAGCACTATCCTACACACTAGGGACAATTTACAATTTTTAATGAAGCTAGTTAATCTACAAACCTGTACGTCTTTGGAATGTAGGAGGAAACCAGAGGACCCGGGGAAAACCCATGCGGTCACGGGGAGAAAATACAAACTCCATACAGACAGCACCCCTAGTCAGGATCGAGCCCGGGTCTCTGGTGCTGTAAGGCAGTAACTCTACCACTGTGCCACATAAGAGATTAGTATACAAACTTAAAGCACACGGTATTGGGGGTTCAGTATTGATGTGGATAGAGAACTGGCTGGCAGACAGGAAGCAAAGTGTAGGAGTAAACGGGTCCTTTTCAGAATGGCAGGCAGTGACTAGTGGGGTACCGCAAGGCTCAGTGCTGGGATCCCAGCTATTTACAATATATATTAATGATTTGGACGAGGGAATTGAATGCAACATCTCCAAGTTTGCAGATGACACGAAGCTGGGGGGCAGTGTTAGCTGTGAAGAGGATGCTAGGAGGCTGCAAGATGACTTGGATAGGCTGGGTGAGTGGGCAAATGTATCGCAGATGCAGTATAATGTGGATAAATGTGAGGTTATCCACTTTGGTAGCAAAAACATGAAAGTAGACTATTATGTGAATGGTGGCCGATTAGGAAAAGGGTAGATGCAGCGAGACCTGGGTGTCATGGTACACCAGTCATTGAAAGTAGGCATGCAGGTGCAGCAGGCAGTGAAGAAAGCGAATGGTATGTTAGCATTCATAGCAAAATGATTTGAGTATAGGAGCAGGGAGGTTCTACTGAAGTTGTACAGGGTCTTGGTGAGACCACACCTGGAGTATTGCGTACAGTTTTGGTCTCCTAATCTGAGGAAAGACATTCTTGCCATAGAGGGAGTAAAGAGAAGGTTCACCAGACTGATTCCTGGGATGTCAGGACTTTCATATGAAGAAAGACTGGATAGACTTGGCTTGTACTCGCTATAATTTAGAAGATTGAGGGGGGATCTTATAGAAACTTATAAAATTCTTAAGGGGTTGGACAGGCTAGATGCAGGAAGATTGTTCCCGATGTTGGGGAAGTCCAGAACAAGGGGTCACAGTTTAAGGATAAAGGGGAAATCTTTTGGGACTGAGATGCGAAAAACATTTTTCACACAGAGTGGTGAATCTCTGGAATTCTCTGCCAATGAAGGTAGTTGAGGCCAGTTCATTGGCTATATTTAAGAGGGAGTTAGATGTGGCCCTTGGGGCTAAAGGTATCAGGGGGTATGGAGAGAAGGCAGGTTCAGGATACTGAGTTGGATGATCAGCCATGATCATATTGAATGGCGGTGCAGGCTCGAAGGGCCGAATGGCCTACTCCTACACCAATTTTCTATGTCTAATGCCTCCTGTAATGTCTCCCATTAATAAATCCCATTAAACAGGTTACTATGTGTTAGAGCTTGCTGCGGGTGAATTGCCGGGGCCATTCCCCACATTACCATGATAATATTTAAAGGGTGCTCCACATTGCAAAGTAGTTCACATATTTAAGCATTGTGTATTTTGGGTACGATTGGAGAGGCTATAGAGAAGATGCACCAGGATGTTTACAGAGATGGATTGTTTCATGTTATGTCTGCCAAAATAAATGCTGCAATTCAGGTGTGTTTGACATGCATAATATAAAATGTTAGATTGACTCTGTTCCGGTTACACAGTGAATACAATATAATTGAAAGCAGTGTAAGTTTAAATGCATGATCCAGAATGGTTTGTTTGTACAAAGAGCTTACATCTGAAATAAACTAACCTTATCCAAAACCTTATTGTGGTGGTGTTTATTTTTATTTTAGTTCTTTACAGTTTTTTTCTTCCCTCAGCACAATTTATATCATCATTTGAATTAAATTTAAAAAGCAGAGTAGGAATTATTGTCAATTTGCTATAAATAGGTTATCAGAGCTTCTTAAATTATTTCAGTGTCATTCACTCTTTAGTCTTTATCACAAAATAGTAAGATTAAACGAGAACTTACCAGTTTGAAGTTTGATCTTTATTTTATTAGAAGTTACGGTGAGTGATTGCATGAAGAAGTCCCGCCAGTGCGCATGCGTATCAATCTTCAAAGCAGCGGTGTGAAATCACAGATAATAGCAGTCAAAGTAACATAGTAAGACTTACAGAAGACTAGAACTACCAGATGATCTTTGTGATTATGAGGGCCGGGAGCGGAGGGCACGTAATCGCTCACCGTAACTCCTCATAAAATAAAGATCAAACTTCAAACTGGTAAGTTCTCGTTTAATCTTACTATTTTGTGATAAAGACTCATGGGTGAATGACACTGAAATAACCCTGCCGTACCAACTCCGATGAAGGATAAAGAAAAGCTAAAAGGCAAGCTCACCATCGCTTATGTACATGTGCTTACTTCCTAGTCAAGAGTTCAAGAGAGAGTTGGATATAACCCTTAGGGCTAACAGAATCAAGGGATATGGGGAGAAAGCAGGAATGGGGTACTGATTCTGGATGATCAGCCATGATCATATTGTGAATGGCAGAGCTGGCTTGAAGGGCCGAATGGCCTACTCCTACATCTATTTTCTATGTTTCTAGTCATGATAGGAGAGGTTCATCCTGATCCTTAGTGAGAATATGTGACCACAATCTTTCCTGCTCAAGTTCCTACTGCTGTAAACCTTGCTGCAAACATTTCTACTTGAGCAGGTTTTCCACTACGCACTCAACAAAATTATAACAGGGAAACAAAACATGTCCAAGAGATTTCCCAGCTCATGTCCCACAACATCCACCAGAGGGCAGCACCTCCACAAATGAATTTGTTTTGATGTAATCCTTTGTCCTGAGAGTGTTTAAAAAGTAAAACATTTCGGTCAAGCTTGGAGGCTTTACAGATGGCACAGTGACGCAGTGATAGAGTTGCTGCCTTACAGCACCAGAGACCCGAGTTTGATCCTGACTATGGGTGCTGTCTTTACGTAGCTTGTACGTTCTCCTTAAGACCTGCGTGGGTTTTCTCCGGGTGCTCTGGTTTCCGCCAAAACTCCAAAGACGTCCAGGTTAGTATGCTAATTGGCTTGGTTAATATTGTAAAATGTCCATATTAGAGTTACTGTGCGGGGAATGCTGGTTGGCGCAGACTTGATGGGCCAAATGGCATGTTTCCACGCTGTATCTATAAACTTTACAAGGCACTGTTCAGACTGCATTTGCAGTATTGGGAGCAGTTTTGATAATAGACAATAGACAATAGGTGCAGGAGTAGGCCATTCAGCCCTCCGAACCAGCACCACCATTCAATGTGATCATGGCTGATCATCCCCAATCAGTACCCCGTTCCTGCCTTCTCCCCATATCCCCTGACTCCGCTTTCTTTAAGAACCCTATCTAGCTCTCTCTTGAAAGTATCCAGCAAACCATAGATAATTACACAGACTCACAACTCTGTGAGAAAAAGTGTTTCCTCGTCTCCGTTCTAAATGGCTTACCACTTATTCTTAAACTGTGGCCCCTGGTTTTGGACTCCCCCAACATCGGGAACATGCTTCCTCAGATATGGGGCCCAATGGCGGGACTGTCCCGGATGGCGGGACTGTCATCTGCCTCTAGCGTGTCCAAATCCTTAACAATCTTATATGTTACAATAAGATATCCTTTCATCCTTCTAAACTCCAGAGTGTACAAGCCCAGCCGCTCCATTCTCTCAGCATATGACAGTCCCGCCATCCCGGGACAGTCCCGCCATTGGGCCCCATATCTGAGGAAGGATGTGGTGGCATTGGTAGTCCAGAAGAGATTTATGCTAATGATCCCAGGAATGAGTGGGTTAATATGTGTTAACATGTTAACACTGGGCCTGTACTCGTTGGAGTTTAGAAGGATGAGGGGGCACATCATGTAAACTTACCGAATAGTGAAAGGCCTGGAGGGAGTGGATGTGGAGAGGATGTTTCCACTAGTGGAAGAGTCTAGGATCAGAGGCCATAGCCTTAGAATAAAAAGGCGTACCTTAAGAAAGGATATGTGGAGGAATTTCTTTTGTCAGGGAGTGGTGAATCTGTGGAATTGCCACAGAAGCCTGTGGAGGCCAAGTCAATTGATATTTTATGGCGCAGATAGACAGAATCTTGATTACTAGGGGTGTCAGTGGTTATGGAGAGACGGCAGGATAATGGGGTTGAGAGAGAAAGATAAATCAGCCATGATTGAATAGCGGAGTAGACTTGATGGGCCAAATGGCCTAATTCTGCTCCTATAACTTATGAACATGAGACAGAGGCAGAAGGAGTTACCTGCCAAAGCATGGCTTTCCCAAATCACCTTTAGAACACGACAAAGGGACAGATGTCGGCCATTCGGCTCCGAGTTTGTTCCTGACACACATTATGTACAACAAGCAGAGGAATTGTGTATGCTTCAATTTTGGTTTGTGTTCTTAACAACACTGCAACCTACAATGATGAAGCATCATCCGCCCTCACAGGTGAACATAAAAAAAAAAAACATGGCACAACTTCAAAGAAGAGGAAAGAGTGAAGAAGGGGAAAGGATTTCTTCCTGAAGACAAAAGGTACAAATAATGGAATCTGATAAGAAAGGAAGGTGGGGATTGAAATGTAAAACCAATGGGAGGGATAGTGGGTTGGGGTAGAAAAATTGTGAATCCCTGACTGGGAGCTGGGGAAAGGAATCCAGTCACAGGGGCAGGAGAATTCAACGTTCATGCTGTTGGGTTGTAGGCGACCCTAGCGGAATATGAAGAACTGCTTTTTTTTTTCATTTGTGTCCGGCCGCACTCAGGTAATGGAGGAGGCGGAGGACATACGGGTCGATATGGGTAGGAAGGAAATGCAGATGCTGGTTTACACCAAAGATGGACACTTAAAGCTGGAGAAACTCAGCAGTCCAGGCAGCATCTGAAGAAGGATCTCAACCCGAAACGTTACCTATTCCTTTTCTTTAGAGATGCTGCCTGACCCGCTGAGTTACTCCAGCTTTTTGTTTCCATCTTCAGGTTGATATGGGAATGGAAAGGCAAATTGGAGAGGCTTGTAACCAGGAGCACTAGCTGATCCTGGCAGACAGAGTGCAAGTGCTTGGCAAAACGATCGTCTAGTCTATTTGTGGTTTCACAAGTGCAAAGGAAGCCACATCAAGTAAAGGTACATGTGAACCTTGGTTTCATTTGGAAATGCTGTTTGGGTTCTGAATGGAGATGATCTGGATAAAAGTGAGGTTATCCACTTTAGTGGCAAGAACAAGAAAGCAGATTATTATCTGAATGGTGTCAGATTTGGAAAAGGGGAGGTGCAACCAAACCTGGTTGTCCTTGTACTGAAAGTAAGCTTGCAGGTAGAGCAAGCAGTGAAGAAAGCAAATGACATGTTGCCGTTCATATCAAGACTATTTGAGCAAGGAGGTCCTACTCCCGATGTACAGGGCCCTGGTGAGGCCACACCTGGAGTATTGTGTGCAGTTTTGATCTCCTAATTTGAGGAAGGACATTCTTGCTATTGAGGAAGTAGGTTCACCAGGTTAATTCCCAGGATGGCAGGATTGACATATGATGAAAGAATCGATTGACTGAGTTTATATTAACTGAAATTTAGAAGGATGAGAGGGGATCTTTTGGAAGCATAAAATTCTTAAGGGATTGGACAGGCTAGATGCAGGAAAAATGTTTCCCTTGTTGGGGGAGTCCAGAACCAGGGCTCACAGTTTAAGAATAAGGGGTCGGACATTTAGGACTGAGATGAGGAAAAACCTTTTCACCCAGAAAGTTGTGAATCTGTGGAATTCTCTGCCACAGAAGGCAGTGGAGGCCAATTCACTGGATGTGTTCAAGAGAGATTTAGATTTAGCTCTTAGGACTAACAGAATCAAGGGATAAGGGGAGAAAGTAGGAATGGGGTACTGATTTTGGATGATCAGCCATGAGTTAAACCTACTCCTGCATCTATTTTCTCTGTTTTCTATGAGGGAGGAGTTGTTGGGACAGGTGTTACATCTTCTACTGTTGCTGGGTAAAATGCCTGGGGAGAGTGCAGGGTGGGTGAGGAGGGATGTGTGTATCAGGAAGTCACAGAGAGAGCTGTTTCTGCTGAAAGCAGAAAGAGGTGGGGAGGGGAAGATGTGACTGACGATGGAATCACGCTGAAGCTGCAGGAAATGTTGGAGAACGAACTGTTGAATGTGGAGTCTGCTTGGGGTGAAAGGTGAAGGCCAGGGGAACACTATCCCTATTCTGGCTGGGTGGAGGAGGGGGCATGAGCAGATCTGTGTGAAGGTGAGATGGGATGGATCAGGGCTTCATCCACAACTGCAGGAGGGAAGCCATGTGTCCTGAAAAAAGAGGACTTTTCAGAAGTCCTCAAGTGGGAAGCCTCACCTTGAGAGCAGATGCGGCAGAGACAGAGAAACTGTGAGAAAGGAATGGTTCTTAAAGAGAAACTGCTGTTGAACGAAAATATACGTGCAACATCAGAACCTGCCCTTTCTTTCTTTCTTCCCCTCCTTTGCTCTTTCTTTCATTCTTCCTAAGAATCTATTGCCAATTTAAGTCTGAAATTCACAATTGTATTCAAATCCATGTATTCAAAAGCAGTAAAATTGCACTTGAACTGAGCATCTGAGTCTACATTTTATGTTTTCTTTCCCTCCCAGCCTGAGGCAAATGTCTTGATCTCCACCCAACATTAACCTGCTCAGCACAATCCAGGGCCAGCCCAGTCTCACTGAGTCACAGATGAACTAATCCCTTTCATCTCACGTGTATCCCTCTGGCCTGCCCTTCACAGTTTCACATCTACTCACACTGCAAACTCTCAGAAAAAAACTTTATCTGAGCCACACCCTGTCTGTACATTCAGTGTGTTAGTATTGTTTACCATTTTAAATATATATATTAAACTCAACAGTAGATTAGAACAGTGTTTAAGAGGGAACTGCAGATGCTGGAGAATCGAAGGTTACACAGAAAAGCTGGAGAAACTCAGCGGGTGCAGCAGCATCTATGGAGCGAAGGAGTCTGAAGAAGGGTTTCGGCCCAAAACGTTGCCTATTTCCTTCGCTCCATAGATGCTGCTGCACCCGCTGAGTTTCTCCAGCTTTTCTGTGTAACAGTAGATTAGAACACATTGAATGTAAAGTGAAACTAACTATAGAGTTAATAGCTGGATCCCTAACAGGAGTGATAAACTGAAGGATCTTGGGGAACAGGTTTATAGCTCTGAAGAAGGGTTTCGGCCCGAAACGTTGCCTATTTCCTCAGCTCCATAGATGCAGCCTCACCCAACGAGTTTCTCCAGCACTTTTGTCCACCTTCGATTTTCCAGCATCTGCAGTTCCTTCTTGAACATGTTTATATCTCCTTGATAGTGGCAACAGACTAGGTGTTGTGGTATGCTTACCTTTATAGAAACATAGAAACATAGAAAATAGGTGCACGAGTAGGCCATTCGGCCCTTTGAGCCTGCACCGCCATTCAATATGATCACGGCTGATCATCCAACTTTATCAGTCGGGGCTTTGAGTATAAGAATCAGGAAATCATGTTGCACCTTTATAGAGTTTCAAAGGCGTTTTGTTGAATCTCATTCATCTGTAACTTGTTTTCACCAAGCCCACAGCAAATGATGGCCTATTTCCTCTATCATTGTTACGTTTTTGCATATCTATCATTCATTTATATCTCCCTATATCACCGTCTATACCTCTCATTTCCCTTTACTCTGACTCTCAGTCTGAAGAAGGGTTTGCACCCAAAAAGTCATCTATTCCTTTATTCTGGAAATGTTCTCTGACACGCTGAGTTAATCCAGCTTTTTGTGTCTATCTTTCTCAATGCATTTTTAATTGTGCTGCATTTGGAGTATGGCGTGCAGTTCTGACCACTCCATTACAGAAAGGTTGTGGAGGCTTTGGAGCAGGTGCAGAAGAGGTTTACCAGGATGATTCCTAGATTAGCGGGCATTAGCTACATGAGCTTGGACAAGCTTGGACTGTTCTCTCTAGACTGTCAGAAATGGATTAATTGATGAATTGTTGCAGTCAGCTATAAAAACAGACCTCAGGTTCTCCATCCCCTGATATCTACGGCAGTTCGATCTAGCCATGTCCTTTGGTGTATTCTGGAATTCCTGGAACCTTCCCCTAACCACGTTTAATAGGAATCTGAGGGGTAACTTGTTCACACAAACGGTGGTAGGTGTATGGAACAAGCTGTCAGAGGAGATAGTTGAGACAGGAACTATCCCAACATTTGAGAAGCAGATAAACAAGTATATTGTTTGGACAGGTTTGGAGGAATATGGACCTTACGCGGGCAGGTGGGACTAGTGTAGCTGGGACATGTTGGGGCAAAGGGCCTGTTTCAACACTGCATCCCTCTATGACACTGACTCTCAGTCTGACTCATCGGCAGGGAAAACTGAGCCCACAGCTTCACAGGCACCATTCCAGGGCACAGTGGGACGGTGGGAAGGAGGGAAGTACTCAGTTCATGAACCCAGTCACTTGTTCATTGTCCCTCCACCCGAGGGACTCTGTGAAACGTAGGTATTGAGGGCACTTCATAGGGCTACTGCACCGAGCACAGAGCCTGCCTCTGTGCAGCAACAGCCACCGTCTGCTTACTTGGCCCGTCACAAAACATGCCCGGAACACACAAAGAGCAGCAGGCTGCAACATGCAGACCTGCTCGTCATGAGTCCTAGTGTCTGAGAAATATAGCTGTTAGCAAATTGCTGAGGTTTGCAATGAGCACACACTCTCTCTCTCTCTCTCTCTCTCTCTCTCTCTCTCTCTCTCTCTCTCTCTCTCTCTCTCTCTCTCTCTCTCTCTCTCTCTCTCTCTCTCTCTCTCTCTCTCTCTCTCTCTCTCTCTCTCTCTCTCTCTCTCTCTCTCTCTCTCTCTCTCTCTCTCTCTCTCTCTCTCTCTCTCTCTCTCTCTCTCTCTCTCTCTCTCTCTCTCTCTCTCTCTCAGAGTGTGTATGTGGCTGTGTGTGTCTTTTTCTCTCTCCCTCTCTCTCTGGGTGTGTGTCTATCTGTCTCTCTCACTCTGTGTGTGTCTCTCTCTCTTTCCCTCCATGCGTATGTGTGTCTCTCCCCCTCCCTCCCCGTCTTCCCCTCCCCCCCTCTCTCAGCTCTAGCCCCTCCTCTCTTCCTTTCTTGCTCTCTCTCCTCTCACTGCCCCTCTCCACCCCCACTCCCCCCTCTCCACACCTCTCACCCTCTATCCCCCCTATGCCCCCTCTCTCCCTCCCACCTCTTGACTCCACCACTGACCCCATCTACACTTCACACTGCTTTGGGGAAAGCAGCCAACATAATCCAGTACATCAGGGCCATTGACACCCTGGTCATTCTCTCTTCTGCCCTCTCTCATTGGGTAGAAGATGATGTCAAAACGTGAACCCACATACCAACATATTCTTTTTTTTTTTTTTTTACATTTTATTTATTAGAAGTAGAGTACATTACAATAATATAAGCCAAAGATAACTTAATGCATTTCTTGTACCATTTTTTAAGCTTTAAAAAGAAAAAAACATAAAGAAAGTGAGATAGAATAGTGAGTGTGTGAAAAATTGATCAAGAAAAAAGACCCATAGGCGCGAAGAGTTTGAAAAAAAAGTTGAGTAAGCCATAGAAAAGAAAAAAGAGAAAAAGAAACAGAAGCTATGTTAAAAATAGAAAACAGCTGAAAGGGATATACCAACCGTATTTTTCCTCCCCCCTCACCAGGTCTGAAACCATTTATTTTCAGAGTTCTGTTTCTCCTTATACTTGTAGTAAGTCGAGAAATGCAGAAGTGGTCTGATTTGCCTGCTAGAAGGAGTCTCATATCTTCCAGGTGTAATGTTTCGAACATTTTTGAAATCCACGTATTTATTGTTGGTGTTCAAGAAGGAACTGCAGATGCTGGAAGATCGAAGGTACACGAAAATACTGGAGAAACTCAGCGGGTGCAGCATCATCTATGGAGCGAAGGAAATAGGCAACGTTTCGGGCCGAAACCCTTCTTCATTGTTGGTATTGGGGCGTTTTTCCAGAATTTAAGTATGTTTGTTTCCCGTTATTAAACCGTAATTAAATAGGTTGTTTTGAAACACAGTTAGTTCAGGGCTGCCTTCCATTGTTCCAATCATGCCAACATATTCAAGACCATCTTCTTCCTCAGACTTAAACGGGTCTCTTGTATGCGGAGGATGAAAGCTCAATCTTCCAATCTCACTCATGTTGTTTTTAATTTCCATTTTCCTCTGTAGCTATAGCTCAATGTTCTGCGCTCTGTTTATTTTCTCTTTTGTATTATGTAGTGTACTCATAAATCATTATATAATCTACCTTTATTGTAGAAACATAGAAAATAGGTGCAGGAGGCCATTCGGCCCTTCGAGCCAGCACCGCCATTCATTGTGATCATGACTGATCATCCCCAATCAATAACCCGTGCCTGTCTTCTCCCCATATCCCTTGACTCCACTAGCCCCTAGAGCTCTATCGAACTCTCTCTTAAATCCATCCAGTGATTTGGCCTCCACTGCCCTCTGTGGCAGGGAATTCCATAAATCACTACTCTCTGGGTGAAAATGTTTGTTCTTAAATGGCCTCCCCTTTATTCTAAGACTGTGGCCCCTGGCTCTGGACTCACCCAACACTGGGAACATTTTTCCTGCATCTAGCTTGTCCAGCCCTTTTATAATTTTATATGTTTCTATAAGATTTCCCCTCATCCTTCTAAACTCCAGTGAATAAAAGCCTAGTCTTTTCAATCTTTCCTCACATGACAGTCCCGCCATCCCAGGGATCAATCTTGTGAACCTACGCTGCACTGCCTCAATCACAAGGATGTCCTTCCTCAAATTAGGAGACCAAAACTGTACGCAATATCCCTGATGGTCTTACCAGAGCCCTATACAACTGCAGAAGAACCTCTCTACTCCTATACTGAAATCCTCTAGTTATGAAGGCCAACATTCCATTAGCTTTCTTCACTGCCTGCTGTACCTGCACACCAACTTTCAGTGACCGGTGTACAAGGACACCCAGGTCTCGCTGTACCTCCCCCTTACCTAACCTAACCCCATTGAGATAATAATCTGCCCCCTTGTTTTTGCCACCAAAGTGGATAACCTCACATCTGCCCACTCACTCAACCTGTCCAGGTCACTCTGCAACCTCCTAACATCCTCTTCACAGTTCACACTGCCACCCAGCTTTGTGTGATCCGCAAACTTGCTAGTGTTACTCCTAATTCCCACTTCCAAATCATTAATGTATATGTTAAACAGTTGCGGCCCCAACACCGAGACTTGCGACACTCCACTCACCACTGCCTGCCATTCTGAAAAGGACCTGTTCACTCCTACTCTTTGCTTCCTGTCTGCCAACCAATTTTCTATCCATGTCAACACCCTACCCCCAATACCATGTGCTCTAATTTTAGTCACCAGTCTCCCGTGCGGGACTTTATCAAAGGCTTTCTGAAAGTCTAGATACACTACATCCACTGGCTCCACTTGTCACATCCTCAAAAAATTCCAGAAGATTAGTCAAGCATGATTTCCCTTTCATAAATCCATGCTGACTTGAATTAATCATTTTACTGCTATCCAAATGCCCCATTATTACCTCTTTAATAATTGACTCCAGCATCTTTCCCACCACCGAAGTCAGGCTAACTGCTCTGTAATTCCCCGTTTTCTCTCTCGCTCCTTTCTTAAAAAGTGGGATAACATTAGCTATCCTCCAATCCACAGGAACTGATCCTGAATCTATTGAACATTAGAAAATGATCACCAATGCGTCCACTGTTTCTAGAGCCACCTCCCTGAGGACCATTGGATGCAGACCATCAGGCCCAGGGGATTTATCATCCTTCAGTCCCATTAGCCTACCCAATACTATCTCTTGCCTAATGAAAATTTCTTTCAGTTTCTCGACCCCCTTAGATCCTCTGTCCTCCAGTACTTCTGGGAGATTGTTTGTGTCTTCCTTAGTGAAGACAGATCTAAAGTATCTGTTCAACTCTTCTGCCATTTCCTTGTTCCCCATAATAATTTCACCCGTGTTTGCCTTCAAGGGACCCACATTTGACTTTTCTCTTCTATTTCCCATAACATATCTAAAGAAGCTTTTACTGTCCTTCTTTGTATTCCTGGCCAGCTTCCCTTCGTACTTCATCTTTTCAGCCCGTATTGCCCGTATTGTTTCCTTCTGTTGTCCTATGAAAGTTTCCCAATCCTCTGGCTTCCGGCTACTCTTTGCTGTGTTCTACATCTTTTCTTTTAATTTTATTCTATCCTTAACTTCTCTTGTCAGCCACGGTTACCTCCTACTCCCCCTTAGAATCTTTCTTCTTGTATACAAAATATTTTTTTGCAATGTTTCTCAGTACACCAAAAATAATAAACCAATACCATGGCCTCACAGCACCAGAGCCCCCAGTTTGATCCTGATCTCGAGTACTCTCTCTCTCTGTGGATTTTGCACGTTCCCCTGTGATCGCGTGGGTTTCCTCCAGGTGCTCCGAATTCCGCCAACATCCCAAAGACATGTGGATTTGTGGGCGAATTGCCTCTATAAATTGCCCACGTGTAGAGAGTAGATGTGAAAGTGGGATCACAGAGAACTAGTGTGGACAGATGATCGATGGCAGGCGTGGACTGGGTGGGCTGAAAAGCCTTGTTTCTATGCCGTATCTTTCAATCAATCAAAGCAGGGGAAGCTGTTCCTGAGTCAGGTGGTACATGCTTTCAAGCTGTTTTAAGAATTTAATTGCTCTATAGAGGTTCATTATTCTTCTGCCGGGTGGGAGTGGGAAGAGGAGGGAATGACCGTGGTCCTTGGTGATGCTGGGTGCTTTCCCGAGGCATCATGAAACATAGAAACATAGAAAATAGGCGCAGGAGTAGGCCATTCGGTTCTTTGAGCCAGCACCGCCATTCAATGTGATCATGGCTGATTGTCCAAAATCAGTACCCTGTTCCTGCTTTCTCCCCATATCCCTTGATTCCGTTAGCCCTAAGAGCTAACCCTAACTCTCTCTTGAATACGTCCAGTGAATTGGCCTCCACGGCCTTCTGTGGCAATCTTCTTGTGGTAGAAATAGAAATGTCGGTGTGCGCATTTTGCCCATAACTTCAATGTGATTGGTCTATGACAAATTATTGGTAGCATTTATGCCTTGGAACTTGAAGCAGTCAACCATTTTCTCTTCCATATCATTGATGCTGATTGGGGCATTGTACTCCAACACTTCCTGATGTCAATAACTACCAACTTTGTCTTGCTGACACTGAGGGTTGTTGTCCTGACACCATGTTACTAAGCTCATTATCTTCTTCTTCTCATCTTTGTTCAAGATGCAACCCACCACAGGCCCCTGGATTGGAATTGAACTCACTACCTACAGTGCCACACACAGAGCTGTCTGAACTGCAAAGAGAATGACAATGATGGAAGGAGGAGAAGTGATGGGGGAAAAAGGTAGGAAACCTCCGTAACTTCTCATTGTAAACCAACAAGCTTACCGATTGTTGGGTGGAGGGAAGGAGCTGGGGTTGAGGAGCCTTCTGATGGGGAATAATGAAATGCCGAGGTGTCCCAAGTTAGGAAAGTAATCCAGAGACTCGTTCAAGAAGGCTCCGTAAACATTTCCATCTCCTCAGCAACCCTGGTCTCCCCCTGTCACAGATATTCCCTCCATCCTTGCCCCAACCTTAAAACTGACCTGCGCTTTGCCAGTCCTGACAAAGAGTCTTGGACAAACATTAACTCATTTTATTCTGATGCTGTTTGACCTGCTGAGTGTTCTCCGCAGTTTTTTAGCCGTTTTTAGTTTTATTGGAAATGTTCTTCCATTCTCACATTCATAAGAGTCTTACAGCACAGAAACAGGCCCTTCCGTCCTCCATTTGAAGTTTACCATATAAATGTGAGATGTTGTACTTTGGGATCCAGGGCAGGACCTTCCCAATGAATGATAGGGTCCTTGGGAATGTTGCAGAGCAGAGGGATCCAGGAGTACAAATAAATAGTTTGCCGAAGGTAATGTTGCAAGTAGATAAAGGTGAGGTGAGGAAAAAGTGAAAACATTTATGAGGCTCTTGGCTGGACTTCCTGTCAGGAGCGGCTGAGCAGACTAGGAATTTATTCCTTGAAGCACAGGAGGAACATCTTGTAGAGAGGTGTGTAAAATCATGAGAATAGGTGGGTGAATGCACAGCCTTTTTCCCAGAATGGAGGAATCAAGAATAGAGGGCATAGGTTTACAGTGAGAGGGGAAAGATTTAATAGGAATCTGATGGGCAATTTTTTTCACCTCGTGCAGTTGCACAGAAAGATACCTGGGTATGAGGTGGTTTAAGTGACGAGTGACCAAAGGAGTTGTGGAGGGAGCGATCTCTGTGGAAATCAGAAAGGGATGAGGATAGGAAGATGTGAATGGTAGTAAGATCACGTTGAAGGGGGTAGATATGTTGGAGAATAATATGTTGGATGCGGAGGCCATGTTGAGGTGAAAGGCGAAGACCAAGGGAACTCTATCTTTGTATTTTTGGGGGGCATGGGAAGCGAGAGCAGAATTACAGGATACAGTGGAGACATTGATGAGGGATCCATCTAAGACAGCAGCGGGGGAACCCATGTTTATCTCGGAAGTCCCAGAACGGAAAGCCTCGAAGCAGGTGTGGAGGAGGGAGAAATTGAGAGTAGGTGATTGCGTCGTTGCAAGAGGCAGGTGGGAGGATGTGTAGTTCAGATAACTGGAATTCAGTGGGTTTGTAGTAGACATCAGGCAATAGTCTGTCCCCTGTCATGGAGACAGAGAGATCAAGAGAGGGGAGAGTGGTGTCAAAGCTATTCCTTGAATTTGAGGGTAGGGTTGAAGTTAGTAGTAAAGTTAATGAAATAGACAATAGACAATAGGCAATAGGTGAAGGAGTAGGCCATTTGGCTCTTCGAGCCAGCACCGCCATTCAATGTGATCATGGCTGATCATCCCCAATCAGTACCCCGTTCCTGCCTTATCCCCACATCCCCTGACTCTGCTATTTTTAAGAGCCCTATCTAGCTCTCTCTTGAAAGCAAATAAGAAAGTAATGAGTTCTGCATGTTCTACAGGAGGTGACCCCGATGCAGTCATTGATGTAGCAGAGAAAGGGTTGGGAGTGGTGCCAGTGTATGCATGGTTGTAGAGGTTGCAGGTTTTGGAAATGCTCCTGGAGTAGTCTTGCCGATATCGGCAGTGCACTTTGGTAGTTACTGCAGCCACTGCATACCAGGAAGGCATGGATGTTAAGGGTGACATATGAGGTACCAGTGAAATGGGCTGCTATCTCCAGGATGGTGGTGAGCTTCTTGAGAGTTAATCGAGGCAAGTGGAAAGTGTTACATCCAACTCCAGACTTTGGCCCTGGAGACAATAAGAAGGCTTTGGATGTTGGAGGCAAGTCCCCTGGTCCCAATATGTAGAGCTTCTCTTAAGCAAGCTTGAAAGAGAAATGGAGTTATGGTGGATAGATTTCAGGCAATGAGGGAACTGAGGACTACGTCATTGGTGTTGTTCGAGGTCAGCATTTACAGGGTGCTATTGCAACACTGCAGTTTCATGGACATAGTATCAGCACAATTGGTGCCACACCCAACCCAAAGGCATAGGTTGGGTGTGGCACCAATCAGTCATCAAGGTGCACAGTGAGTTTCTGGAGCCTGAGTAAAAACAGAAAGAACTGCAGATTATCATCAGGTCTGACAGCATTTGAAGAGGGAGAAACTGAGCTAACGTTTCAGTCTGAAGGAAAACCTGAGGAAATGGTGCAAAGAAGGGGGAAGGGTGGAAAGAACAAAGGCAGAGATGAGGAAATTGAAAGATAAGGCAGTGCTGTTGCTGACAGAATGGGGAAGGCTTGTTAATCATTGCCCGATCTCTAGAGTAGAGCGAGGTGAATGAGTCCAAAAGAAAAAATGCTTGAATTGTGGAGAGTATATGCAACGAGCTGCCAGAGAATGTAGTTGAGGCAGGTTCGATAAGAGTATTCGAAAGGCACTTGGACAGGTACAAGATAGGAAAGATTTAGAGGGATATGGCCAAAAGGGGGCAAATGGACTATCTTATATTGGCATGGACGTGTTGGGCTGAAGGGCCAGTTTCTATGCTGTATAACTCTATTGATCTATGCTGCTGCTCAAAATATGAAAGAAAAGCAATAGTCAGCAAGGCAGATCTCTAGAGCAGAAAATTCCAGAGATTTACCACCTCCTGTAAGATCCAGCAAGATTCTCCAACTAATGGAGATATCACCACATCTACCCTGTCCTGCCCCTCGAGATATTAAACCTTTAAATCAGATAAACCTTCATTCTTCTGTAATCCAAAGTATCTCAATCTAATTTTTTTTTTAGCCACTCATAATAGGGCAACCTTCTCCTCTCAGGAATTAGTCTAGTGAATTTCTTTTGAGCCACCTCTAATGCCAGAACATCCTTTCTTGAATAGGGGGACCAAACCTGTGATGAATAAGGTGGTCTCACCAACACCCTGTACAACTAGAATACAACTTCCCTATTGCTAAACTCCAACCTCTTGAAACAATGTCATTTGCCTACCAAATCATTTGCTGTACTGCCCACTAATTTTTGCAATTTGTGTACAAACACATCCAGATCCTTCTATACTTTGCTCATCTGCAATATTTATTTTAACAACTGCCTGCCCAAAGTGCATGGACCTCACCTTTTCCAACATAAAATTCCATTTGCCACGTTTCTACTGATTCACTCGACCAGTTCTGTTGCAGAGTCCATTGATCTTCATCATAGTATGTCCCCCCACCACTTTTCATGTCGTCCGCATCTGGGATACCTTATATTTGTTGGAACCTTATGAAAACGAGACAAAGGGGATGGAGATCAAGGAAAATGTAGAATAGACCATTGTTAGCTAGGAGAAGGTTACAACAAAGCAAACAGAGATAAAATGGAAACGAGGATAGTCAGACTTGTTAGGAGAACTGGGAAGGGAGGAGGGAAGGAGAGAGAGTGAAGGCAAAGATTATCATTTATACCAGATAGCCCGACTGTGATAGTGCAAGCCGAAGTATGTTGCGCAATTTTTTACAAAGTCCATCATAGAATCAGTCTAAAGGGTTCCGACCTAAAATGTTGTCTGTCCATTCCTTCCACAGATTGTGCTTGGAATTATGATGTTGTGGCCATTACAGAAACCTGCTTGGGAGAGGGACACAACTGGCAGCTCAACGTGCCTGGACTTCGATGTTTCCTTAAACAGTATGTTGATAGTCAAGGAGGGAACACTCTGGACCTTGTATTGGGAACCAAACCTGGCCAGGTGTTGCGGTGGAAGAATAACTTGGAGATAATGATCACAACTCCATAGGTTTCTTGAGTTTTTGGCCCTGGCTGTGATTTGTTCTCTACATTTTCATATCTCGCTCCTGACTCTCAGTCTGAAAAAGGGTCTCACCCAAAACGCCATCCATTCCTTTTCTCCAGAAATGCTTCCTGACCCGCTGAGTTAGTCCAGCATTTTGTGTGTATCCATAGGTTTTAAGATTGTTTTAAATAAAGACAGGTCTAGATGTTAGGGGAAGATACTGGTCTGAAGAAGGGCTTCAACCCGAAATATCACCCTTTCCTCTCCAGAGATGCTGCCTGTCCCACTGAGTTACGCCAGCTTTTTGTGTCTCTCTTCATACTTAACTGGAGCAAGGCGGATTACAATGCCATTAGACAAGAGCTAAGGATAGATTGGAAGCAGTTGTTATTGGGTAAATCCACAGATGACATGTGTGAGTGGTTTAAAGTTCAGCTGATCAAAATGCAGAATCAGCGTGCTGAGAAGGGGTAAGGATGGCAAGGTAAGGGAACTGTGGATGGCCAAGGAAATTGTAAAATTGGTCAGGAAGATAAAGGATGCACGTCAGATTTAAGAAGGTAGCATCAGACGGGGCTTATGAGGAATATAAAGTGAGTGGGAAAGAACTCAAGCGTGTGATTAGAAGGGCCAAAACAGGCCATGAAATGTCTTTGGTGAGTGAGATTAAGGAAAATCCCAAGGTTTTTATGGATACATTAAAACTAAGAGGGTGACCAGGGAGAAGGTAGAACTGCACAAAGAAAAACAAGATAATCTATGCTTGGAATTAAAGGATGTAGATGAGGTACTAAACGAGTACTTTGCATCTCCATGAACCACACAGAAACCTTGGGTGGGGCGCAAAGTCTCCAGAGGTTTCCGTTCAGGTTTCCTAAGTGGGACAGGGGCATTTGTTTGTTGACAACACCAAAATTGGAGGAGTTGAGGACAATGAGGAATGCTGTCAGAAGATACAATCGGATTATAGATCAGCTGCAGAAATGGGTAGAGAAATGGCAGATGGAATTTAACCAATATGAGGTGCTGCACTTTGGGAGGTTGAATATTTTTGGGAAGAGTATACAGTTAAGACCATTATCAGTGTTGATGCGCAGAGGGATCTTGGAGTTCAAGTTCACAGCTCATTAAAGGTGGCAGCACATGTAGATAGGATAGTAAAGAGAGCGTATGGTATAGGGTGATTTCACGAAAGGTCACTGGAGCGTAGATCCGCACACACGTGATCGAAAATCTCAAGTGGAGGACATGCTAGACATCCGGTACATCCAGCGAGCAAACGCGATAATTCCCGATATTTTGGACCTTTAAATCTCCACAGCAAATGTCCGCTGTTCACTTCCGCTGGATTGGCACCTTCAGCTCCCTCTTTAATTTACCTTAGTTTCTATCTTTTTTTTTACTGTAAATCTAGGTAGCTGTGCCTCACGGTCACCCCGACTGGCACAATAAATTGCAGATCAAAACCTGGCCGTTTTCTATGTTTTTAACGGGTGGGAAAGTGCGTGTTTTCCCATCCACTAACATGTACCGGATGTCTAGCATGTCCTCCACTTGAGATTTTCGGTCACGTGGGTGCGGATCTACGCTCCAGTGACCTTTCGTGAAATCACCCTATACTTGTCTTCATTGCTCTGGAGCACATTATTGGCACATATCAGATAGACATACAGTATGGAAGTGCAGGGAATAGAGGGATATAGATCATAAGGAGGCAGATGGGATGAGTTTGACTAAGCATCATTGTCGGCACAAGCATTGTGGGCCGATAGGCCGTTCCTGTTTTCTATGTTCTGGGTGATGCCTGGCCCGCTGAGTTCCTCCATCACTTTATTTTTTGCGCAGGTCCACAGTAGTTATTTGCTGAGTGCGTGAGTTTGACAGTAAAATCGACTCGATGGAGTGAGCGAAAAGTCGGCAGTCGTGGTGCCGAGAGGGTTAATCCCAGCTGCCTGGCGGTTTGTAACTTGATCGTGCAAAGCTCCGAGAGAGTTGCTGCCCCTCCCTGGGGTGTTGGTCACCGGCCCGACAGGTTTTAGTTTGTGGGCTGTGTGTAGTCGGCACTCTGTACAAGGCGAGGCTGCAGTCAGTGAGTGAGCGAGTGAGCAAGTGAGCTGCCGGGGCCCCAGGAGATCCGCGTTGTGTTGTGTTGACCTCAGCTGTGTAACCATGTTTAAATGCGGACTCGCCTTCCCCCGCTGTCGCTGGATCCTGCCCTTGCTGCTGCTCCTGGCCATTATCTTCGACATCATCGCGTTGGCGGCCAGCTCGGGATGGGTGGACTCGAAATATCACTATGCCTCTCTGTGGGAAGAGTTCCGCGGCAGGGAGCCAAAGTGGGAAGCGTTCGACCTCATGAAGTTCGGTAAGGGGGTGAGGGAGACGTCTGAGAGAGAACGAGAGCGCAGTAAGAGAGTGGTGTGTGGGGGTTGGGTTGGGGATGTGAAAGAACGGAGAGAGAGGTTTGAGAAATAACGAAGAGAGAAAAGATGCGAGAAAGAACGGAGAGGGATGGAGGGAGAGTAAAGATGTGAGGGGGAAAACGGGGAGGGAGGGGGAGAGGAGAAGAACGGGGAAAGAAGTCTGAAGACGAAAATGACAGCAAAGGAATGTCAGAAAGAACTGGAATGCGAGTTTGAGAGGAGTGTTAAGTGAAAGAAAACAATGGGAAAGCGAGAAAGTATAGTGAGAAATGGGGAAGAAGAGGAGAAAGATACTGAGAATGCATAATGTGAGAAAGAAGAAAGGGTGAGAAGCGTCAGGGATTGGGTGAGAAAAGAGTCAGAAAGGCGTGAAAGAAAAGGGAGAGAAAAAATGGGAGCGGAGGCGAGAAGGTAGAGACGTGAAAGACTAGAATTGAGTGAGAAACAGTAGGATGAAGTGAGATAGATCAGCCATAGATTGACTGACAGTGAACAGTTGTTGTTTGGGCAATTCTCTGCTCAGGTCAATAATATACATTTGAAAGAATGTCTGTAAGTCCATACATACAACTTTTTGCAATCTAGTTACCTTTCCAAAATATAATTAGGTTCATTGGAACTTTAAAATTCATGGTAGTTCTTTTAATCATTTCCATTCATTAAAAAATATCCAAGATCTTTATTTACAGTTAGTGATTTCCCATCCTAAGAGATGTTAGGCTGATTTTTTTTTAATTACCCTCCCTTTGTTAAATAGCAGTGGGATGGGTGCAATTTTCCTGCTTTGATGATGGTTCAAAAATCACAAGTTTGGTATTGCCATGAAGCGAGTTTCCACACAGCAGAAGATGTCTACAACAGCCTGCAAACCCATCGTGCTGGTCTACCAGACATTGTGCAGGCTGGGTATGGGTCAGACATTCATAACTTGCATATCACTGTACCTGATACACGTGGCGATAAAGAAACAGCACCTGCAAGACTTGTTTGGATGCTACTTTTATCATCATTTTGATCAATTCCTGTACGTGAAAGTAGCAGCGTAAGCAAAGACAATGGTAAAGAAATAATTGGTATGGGAGAGGCAAGAGAAGTGACAGGAAGGGGCTTTGGCAATGATCTTGGTTTCCTCTCTAGTTGCAGGGAAGGTCCGAGAGGACCAGGGGATAATCAATGTTGTTCCTTTGTTTGAAAAAGGAACCAGAAATAATCCAGGAAATTCTAGGCCGTGGCGCCTCACACCAGTGGTAGGAAAGCTATTGGAGAGGATTTACTCGCATTTGGAGGAGAATGGGCTAATTATGGAGAGTCAGCATGGATTTGTTTGCAGCAAGTCGTGCCGATTTTGAAGAGGCGATGAAACCGATTGATGAGGATACCACAGTGGATGCCATCTACATGGATTTTAGGAAGGCATTTGATAAAGTGTTAGGCGATCTTGAAGATTAAGATACATGAGATCCATGGTGCCTTGAAGTTTGGATTCAGAACTGGCTTACCCATAGACGTCGGAGGGTAATGGTGGAAGGGTGTTATTCTAGTTGGAGGTCTGTGTCCGGTGGTGTTCCACATAAATCTGTGCTAGGACTTCTGTGGTGTGTAAATATGTAAGTATGTGTATGTGTGAGGACCATGAGCAACTGTGGGATGTTGACTTTAGAAGGTTGAATAAAAGTATACAATTAAAGCAAAGACTCAACAGTGTTGATGTACGGAGGGATTTTGGGGTCCAGATCCATAACTTCCTGAAACTGGCAATGCAGGTAGATTGAGTGGTAAATAAGGTATATGGTCTGCTTACTTCATTGGTCAGGTAATTGAGTACAATAATTAAGAAATTGTGTTAATAAATTATATAAAACTTTGTTTAGGCAGTATTTGTAGTCTTGTGTGCAGTTCTAGTTGCCCCACTACAGAAGGCTTGGGGAGAGTGAAGATGAGGTTTATCAGAATGCTGCCTGGATTAGATGGTATTAGCTATAAGGAGAGGTTGGGCAAACTTGGATTGTTTTCTCACTTTAGAGGTTGAGATGAGACATGATGGAAGTATATAAAATTACGAGAGGTACAAGAGAAAATTATGAGGAGGATGCTATGAGAATGCAGGGTGACTTGGACAGGTTGGGTGAGTGGGCAGATGCAGTTTAATATGGATAAATGTGAGGTTATCCACTTTGGTAGCAAAAACAGCAATGTAGATTATTATCTAAATAGTGTCAAGTTGGGAAAAGGGGAAGTACAACGGGATCTGGGGGGTCCTTATTCATCAGTCAATGCAAGTAAGCATGCAAGTACAGCAGACAGTGAAGAAAGTGAATGGCATGTTGGCCTTCATAACAAGAGGAATTGAGTATAGTAGCAAAGAGTTCCTTCTGCAGTTGTACAGGGCCCTAGTGAGACCACACCTGGAATATTGTGTGCAGTTTTGGTCTCCGAATTTGAAGAAAGACATTCTTGCTATTGAGGGAGTGCAGCGTAAGTTCACACGGTTACTTCCCGGGATGGTGGGATCTTATTGAAACATATAAGATCATTAAGAGTTTGGACACACTAGAGGCAGGAAACGTGTTCCCGATGTTGGGGGAGTCCAGAGTCAGGGGCCATGGTTTAAGAATAAGGGGTAAGCCATTTAGAATGGAGATGAGGAAACACTTTTTCACACAGAGTTGTGAGTCTGTGGAATTCTCTGCCTCAGATGGTGGTGGAGGCCGGTTCTCTGGATACTTTCAAGAGAGAGGTAGATAGGGCTCTTAAGGATAGCCGAGTCAGGGGATATGGGGAGAAGGCAGGAACGGGGTACTGACTTGAAGGGCTGTATAACCTACCCCTGCACCTATTGTCTATTGTATAAATAGGATAGACAGAATTTTTTTAGAGGGCAGAAATGTGAATGAATGAGTGAAGCCCAGTTTTACTTGTAGAGTTAGTTAATAGCAGGGGTGGGGCAATTGACCATTTCCAAGTGAGTAATGTAGCTGGAATACACGATGGTGTGATGTTCAATTTGAAAGCTCTATGGGTGGAGTGAAAGGCTTGTTTGGTTACAAGGAACTTTGTTACACTTAGTTGCCTGCCATTTTACTTCACCTTCGTGCTCCCACTCTGACATCATTGCCACATTATAATGAGGCCCAATGTAAGCCTAACCAACTCAATATTAATTCAACAATTTCAGCTAGCTCGTTTTCTCTGTTTGAGTCAGAAATAGCCAGTTCTGCTATAGGGTCAACCACTGGTAATATTTGCTCAGTCTTCCTCTATCTATTGCCTGTGACCCGATCTGATGGGCATTTTCTGCATCTTAAACTTCACAGCCTTTACAGGTTCCTTTTATTTGTGTTCTTGCTCTCCAACTTCCCTCATTAAGCTATTGACAGCTAATCACCATGGCAACCCTGGCGCCACCCTATCCAGGATTAATCCCTTTATCCTATTCATCCTTCCCCACCCGTGCTGCAACTTAAAGCTTTTCCCTATTCTGACAACGAATCTTCAACCTGAAACGTTTCCTTTCTCCACAGATGTTGCATGATGGTAGTTTCTAGCACTTTCCATTTTTATTTCAAATTTCCAACATGCAGTTTTTTTGTTTTCTATCTCTCTTCTCTCCCCTTGCCTCTTTTCCTCCTCCCTAGTGCATTCCTATCCTCTCATTTTTCTCTCCCTTCCATTCTTTTGGCCCTCTCTCGTTCTCCATTCTTTCCAGACAGGCACCAGTCTCTTCGCTCTTCAACTTGTCTCATATCCAAAACACAGCACCTGAAGCTCTCAGCCAATGGATAATGACAGTGGCAAATGCAGTGGAGATTGGATAGGGACAACATCACTCACAATGAAGCTTCTTAGTGAATCTGGAAGCAACACACCAGTTTGTAATGGAGCTTCCTTGTAGCAGAAGAAGCAAGAATACAATGAGGATGGGCAACCAGGGCAACATCCTTCCCACAGAGGAACCAATGTATTTTTACACCTCAGAAGTATGTGTGTGTTCAGGATGCCCCAGTCAAAACTGAATTGAAATATGAAAATTATGCAAAGACACAGCGGGTAGCACATGTGTAAAGAGAAACAGCTAATGTTTCAGGTTGGGAACCTTTTATTATGTCCATAATATTAATACCTCCTGTCAGTTAGTCAATCTCCTAACCAGGAAATATTTTTTCTTTCATATATCTTACATTAAGCCCTCAATTTAGATCCCCTCCTTATGAATAAAACAGAAGGGTCTAGATAGATTTATAGATAGATAAATAGATGATAGACACAAAATGCTGGAGTAACTTAGCGGGTCAGGTAGCATCTCTGGAGAAAAGGAATAGATGGCATTTCAGGGTCGAGACTCGTCTTCAGACCGGTCTGAAAAAGGGTCTCAACCCAAATTTGGTGTAAATAGACATCTGCAGTTTCGTCCTGCACATAGATGTAGAGATGCTTCCATAGAGTGGGAGAGGATGGGCAATTGCTCTAACTGGCAGGAATTTGATTTGAGGAAGAACATTCTTGCTATTGAGGGAGTGCAGCATAGGTTCCCGAGGTTAATTCCTGGGATGGCCAGACTGTCATATTTTGAAAGAATGGAGCGACTGGGCTTGTATTCACTGGAGTTTAGAAGGATGAGGTGATCTTATAGAAACATTGAAGATTATTAATGGATTGGACACGCTAGATGCAGGAAACAATTTCCTGATGTTGGGGGAGTCCAGAACCAGGGGCCACTGTTTAAGAATAAGGGGTAGGCCATTTAGAACTGAGATGAGAAAAAAACTTTTTCACACGGAGAGTTGTGAATTTGTGGAATTCTCTGCCTCAGAAGGCAATGGAGGTTAATTCACTGGATGCATTCAAAAGAGAGTTAGATAGAGCTCTTAGGGCTAGTGGAATCAAAGGGTATAGGGAGAAGGCAGGAACGGGGTACTGATTGTGGATGATCAGCCATGATCACATTGAATGGCGGTACTGGCTCGAAGGGCAGAATGGCCTACTCCTGCACTTATTGCCTATGTATCTATGCATCTATGAATTCAATTTATCCTGCTTTTGTGGGCACCTTAAGCGTTTGTAAACATATTGTTCACATCAACTTGGTTATTGATCGATGCATGAAGGGACTCTAGCCCTGCTTGCCCAATTCTCTCCGATCCCCACATCCTCACCAAACTCTGCACCCTAGGACAGGATGAGACTATAGCTTTCATGTATTGGAGCCTCAATTATTCACACTACTATTAATAATTTAAAAGGGAGCCTTATGAGTTTGCCAACGGTATTTTAGTTTTTAGTTTAGTTTAGAGATATAGCACGGAACCAGGCCCTTTGGCCCACCGAGTCCGCACCGACCAGCGATCCCCGCACTTTAACACTATCCTACACACGAGGGATAATTTACACATCAACCAAGCCAATTAACCTACATACCTGTACCTCTTTGGAGTCTGGGAATGCCTTGATGTCATGATTGGTGGCAGGGTAGGTAGATCAGGGCATATCAGGCACGAATACACTTAAGTGACAGCTCTTAGCATTCTTAATGGTACACAACACTGCAAGATCCAGCACTGTGACAGGCTTTGAAGTAGAGATGGAAACAATAGAACAGTTTACAGAAGAGTAGAATAGGCGGTAACGGTGAATTTAGAACAGCCATTTGCTTGGGTGAAAGCCTGATTGTGTAAAGATTTATTAATTTGTTAAGGGAAGGATGTAAAGTGCAGTTTGGAGGCACCTAGGGGTTATTATTAATAGGGATAGAGCCTTTTAAAGTTTATACCTTTTCACTAATGAGAATGTTATCAATAGTTTTCTCATCATAAAATGGTAATTTGCTTAACATAAAAAGCGACACCACAGCAGCCTTTGAAAAGGCCAATAACCTCATGGAAATTTGAACTATTGTTATACACTTGTACTGCATCTGGAATGCTAATCTAATATGTATACAAGTGCTTATGTATAGTGATACTTGCTCTGAACTGTATACAAGACAAAGTAACATACCATTGAGCTGGAGAATATTGGTGGTTGGCATTTTAGTTTAATTATTGACACATGTGCTGAAAAACAGTGAAAAGCCTTTTTGTTGCACGTTATCCAGTCAGTGGAAAGACTATGGTTACAATTGAGCCGTCCATGGTTTACAGATACAGAATAAAGGGAATATCTTTCAGTGCAAGGGAAAGTCCAATTAAAGATAGTCTGAGGGACTCCAATGAGGTAGCAAAGACATTTTGAAAGATAATGTCACAGTGAATGGGCTTCTCTGCGGGCTGGTGACAGAATCAACCAGGCTTGCTCTCCCACCTTCAGACAAGGAGGGTTTAAGCTCGGGCTTAGCCAACAGTGGACAGATCGAACGTCTGAACCACCACCACCCATTATCTCTGTGCTCATTGCTGCTGGGTCGATCCTCATCTCCCACATGATGCAGAGAGTGCATTGCGAACAGGAATCTTTCAATGTGTAAGAAGGAACTGCAGATGCTGGTTTAAACTGAAGATAGACACAAAAAGCTGGAGTAACTCAGCGGGACAGGCAGCATCTCAGGCGAGAAGGAATGGGTCGAGAGGGATGAAATACTGTTTTCTATCGATAAGTACGGATTCTCGAAGTATGATGAGCCAAGTTCCAGCATCAGTATAGCCGCAATGTATAAAGCCAGAAGCCAACCAACAGTTCTAGTGGTGAATTTTGCAGATGCTCCCTTACTGTGCCTGCCAGACAAAATGAGTCAGACTGGTTAAATTCCAGGCTCTTTCGGCTTGACTGTTTACCACAGCATTCTTGTTTGCCATTCTTTTCAAGTTACTCTTTAATACAATCTCTGTATATCTGTGAACACATATCCCTTTATTATAAATGAGAAGATTGTCAGCATTAGTGCAAACTTACTCACAGAAAAATGTTGACTACAAGTGGTTCATTTTTTGTTGGGAGTGGGAAATAGGTTCTGGAATTTGAGAGCAGATAACCTGAGGGCGACAAGGTGGCACAGCGGTAGAGTTGCAGCCTTACAGTGTCAGAGGCCCGGGTTCGATCCTGACTACAGGTGCTGTGTGTATGGAGATTGTGCCTTCTCCGCATGACCTGCATAGGTTTTCTCCGGGTGCTACGGTTTCCTTCCACACTCCAAAGACGTACAGGCTTGTAGGCTAATTGACTTGGCATAACTGTGGTGTCCCTAGTGTGTGTAGGACAGTGTTGGTGTGCGGGGATCACTGGTCGCTGTGAACTCGGTGGTCCGAAGGGCCTGTTTCCACTCTGTATCTTTAAACTAAACTAAACTAAAATGGACTTAGAGGAAGAATGAAAGGATTGGGGGAGGGGAACAACATGTGATGGTGAAGAATGAAAAGGGGTTCAAAAGAATTGACCATAGGATATTTTCCTGTTATCAATGCTGATGATTATAGAAGGAATGAGCAAATTCTACCATTTTTCATCAATAGAATAAACATACTGAGGAATGTGGAAACTTTTTTACTTGTATATAGAATATTTCTAATAAAAGACAGTTGGACAAATACATGGTTAGAAACGGGATACAGCCTATAATGGAACTAGCACAGTTAGGCATCTTGGTCAGCCTAGACGAGTTAGGCCAAACAGCATGTTTTTATGTTGTATAACTGTTATTCTATATATTGGCCTTAGTGTCCATTTGCTGAAATATATCACTTGTTTGTTATCACAGTGAAACAAGGAATTCTGTTATAGGCAAGGCAGTGAAGGTGGTTAACTTTGGATCATAAATGATAGGAGCAGAATTAGGCCATTCAACCCCATCAAATCTACTCTGCCATTCAATCATGGCTGATCTATCTCTCCCTCCTAACCTCATTCTTCTGCCTGCTCCCCATAACCTCTGACACCCGTATCTTAGTGAGCTCCTTCTGTACAAGATGGGATTCCGATGTGCAGTAAGTTCAGGGACCAAGAGACCAATGTATTCAATTTCCTTTTTTAAATTTCAAAATATACGTAAATAACATCAAACCATACCAACAGAACATTCAAGGCAGTGTTTTCATCACACATCATATAATTCCTATAAGTTTACATTCACATTATCAGTAATAATTTTCTTCAAGTGATTTATGACACAAATCTAAACCAGTATATCAAGGAATCGTACAACACGGCAGCAACCTTTCAGCTATTCCAGACTGTACCAACCATCAAACACTCAAATGCACTAATTATATACTGTTCCCATTTTGTTTTCCCCATCTTCCAAGATTCTACCCTTTGTCTGTTCTGGTGAGTGGGGCAGAGGTTCCAGGGGACATATTCAGAGAATGTGCATCTCTCTAGTATTGTGTAAACATCCGCATCCGGTGATGGCTGAGGTAGGGAACAGGGGGAGTAATTTAATTTGGACCTACTTCTGCGTGGGTGTGCCAAGAGGAACGACCAGCTTTGACCAGTCTCAGAATGGGGAGAGTGCTGTTCCTCCATGACTAGTAATTGAATCCGTTTTCTTTCAGGTGTGTGCATCTTTTTCTGACTGAAACGTAGTTTTCAGTATTTTTAGTCACACAGCGTGGAAACAGGCCCTTCAGCCCCTTGGCTCGGTGCTGACAGTGAAGCAGCCGGTTGCACTAACTCTCACAAACTCCATTTTACTCTCCCTTCATTCCCCTGATTCTACGACAATAACGACAATTTACAGCAGTTCAATTCACCAACCAACACACATGTTTAGGATGTGGGAAGAAACCGGAGCACCTGGAGAAAACCCAGAGTCACAGGGGAGCGTGTGGTGTGGATTGAACCCAGGTTACCAAAGCTGAGGGATAGTTGCTCTGCCAGCTGCACCACTCTGCCCCACGCCTGTGACTATTAGTTTAGTAACGGTATGCAGCATTTTAACATCAATTTCAGATTTGCAGCATCCGCAAATATTATTGATTTCCATATTTTAACCATTCTTTTGATAAAATATATCAAATTTTATAAATAAATTATAAAATCCATTAAAGTTGCTGCAAGCTAGATTCATCCTTGTGAATTAGTAAGTAAGTGATTTGCATTTGTGATCCCATTTACATTGCATTTTGATTCTCCAGTAAGTTTTATGTCTGTTGGGACAGTAGGAAGCAAAGGGCCTTCAAGAGAGGGCACCACTGTGGTAGATGGCGGACGGTTTGGAAAAATATGAGATTATCCACTTTGGTGGAGAAAACTGGAAAGCTGACTACCTTTTAGGTTGCGAGAGATAGGGAATTGTTGATTATCCAAACAATCTGGATACTCTTGTACACAGGTTACTAAATGGTAATATGCAGTTACATCAATTGATACATTTAGGTTGTTGTAAAGATCCCTTACTGTCATTATATAGCATCTTAGAAAAACCTAACTAGATAATTAGGTAAACCTTTGATCTCCTTACCCTAGAAAAAGACTAAGCGTATGGGAGAGATTTGCCAGTGGTTGCTCAGTCATTCATTTTGTTGAACATTTTATGGGATAGGGCAAGAAATTGGCATTGAGATGGAAGGCTAACCATTATTCCTGCAGCCGCAGGAGATCTAGCACCTGTCCGACTACCACCTTCCCCACCACCAGCAACGACAGGAGATGTGACTCCTGTACCTCCTTCCTCACTTCCATCCAGGGACCCCAGCAGTCCTTCCAGATGAGACAGAGGTTCTCTTGAAAATATGGAACAAGGAGTTTCCCGCTCCTCACTTTTTACCCCACCTGCCTATGCGTCAAACACATCATACTCCAACATTTCCTTCACCTCCAACACACTCCCACATCTTCCCATCCCCACCCCTATTTCTGCCTTTCTCAATATTGCAGAGTGGCGCGAGAGAGAGCAGCTGCAGAACAGATACATAATAAATGAATAATAAATGAAGATACATAATAAGTGAATATACTTTTTTTTTTCCCCCACAAATCATCCCGCGGGCTGGATTGGACCCCTTTGTGGGCCGCATCCGGCCCGCGGGCTGGTAGTTTGACACCCCTGGTCTAGCCCATTCGCGATGTGAACATTAAATATTTATGGTCGACATTTAACATGAAATATTATCAGGGTGTTTTTATGATTCTTGTCTTTCAATGATTTCACATCACCATAACTTTGATATTTTGTATTTTCAAATGATGGTGTAGGACTACTTTGCCCTGTCAGCTGATCCTTTGCATGGGAAGAAATGTAGGCCGACGTCGGGTAACAAATTAATTGTTTTTCCATACGTCAAATAGACGGAACATACGCAAAATTCACTCTGTGGTAATTGTAACTCCGTACTAAGTAATAAATGGCATCAAAAGCACATAAGATTGCTGACAGTGAATAATTCATAAAAGTGGTGAGAGAGAGAGAGAGAGCGCTAATTCTACTATTTGTTGGACTGACTATATGTATATATTCTGGCCGTTTGAATTTGATAACATTGCAGGAGTTTGTTCACATGCAAGGCATTCGTAAATAGACACAAGATGCTGGAGTACTTCAGTGGGTCAGGTAGCATTTCCAGTCATGTCCGAGGCTCTGGGTTAACATTTTGTCCTTTCTTTTATTTGTCAAAGGTTGGGCACAGGCAACTGCGGCCCTGTTGATCATCGGCTTATTACTGTTGATCGTCTGCTTCATCCTGTCCATCGTGGCTTTGTGCAAAGAGCGACCTAGTCTGCTGAGAGTAATTGGATTCATCCTCTTCATTGCTGGTAAGAGTTTACTATATATCTGTTTTGGGCATGTACCCTCCCCCCACTTCTCTCTCAGGCTCTGACCACCTCTTGGCTTGAGTATTTCTTCCCTCAATACCCTGAACACTCTGCACCCGTGTACACACTGCTCTGTCCCATAACCTAGCAGCTACCAGACGTGATCACTAGTGTATGCCAAGGGTGTTTATTTGTCATAGGGACTGGTGTGAACCAACTTTATAGGTATATTGGGTGCAACAATATGTACCCAATCCATTATCAATTATTTGAGGTAAACCAGATCATAGTGCAAAATTTAAAGTATATAATGCAAGGTTTAGTTTAGAGATACAGCATGGAAACAGGCCCTTATGCCACCAAGTCCGCTCCGGGTTTCCATAAGATCACCTCTCATCCTTCTGAATTCCAGTGTATACAAGCCCAGTTGACCCATTCTTTCATCATATGTCAGTCCCGCCATCCCTGGAATTAACCTGGTGAACCTACGCTACACTCCCTCAATAACAATAATGTCCTTCCTCAAATTAGTAGACTAAAATTGCACACAATACTCCCGGTGCTGTCACGGGGAGAACGTACAAACTCCGTGTAGATAGCCTATATATCTGTTTTGGGCATGGTGACCCTCCCCCCACTTCTCTCTCAGGCTCTGACCACCTCTTGGCTTGAGTATTTCTTCCCTCAATACCCTGAACACTCTGCACCCGTGTACACACTGCTCTGTCCCATAACCTAGCAGCTACCAGACGTGATCACTAGTGTATGCCAAGGGTGTTTATTTGTCATAGGGACTGGTGTGAACCAACTTTATAGGTATATTGGGTGCAACAATATGTACCCAATCCATTATCAATTATTTGAGGTAAACCAGATCATAGTGCAAAATTTAAAGTATATAATGCAAGGTTTAGTTTAGAGATACAGCATGGAAACAGGCCCTTATGCCACCAAGTCCGCTCCGGGTTTCCATAAGATCACCTCTCATCCTTCTGAATTCCAGTGTATACAAGCCCAGTTGACCCATTCTTTCATCATATGTCAGTCCCGCCATCCCTGGAATTAACCTGGTGAACCTACGCTACACTCCCTCAATAACAATAATGTCCTTCCTCAAATTAGTAGACTAAAATTGCACACAATACTCCCGGTGCTGTCACGGGGAGAACGTACAAACTCCGTGTAGATAGCACCCGTTGTCAGGTTCGAACCCGTGTTCTCTGGTGCTGTAAGGCCACAACTCTACCGCTGTGCCACCTTTTTATTCTGCAATATTTCGGTGCTGAGGTAGGGTTCTTGTTTGGGATGTACAGATTGATTCAAGAACCTGAAGGTTGATGGGAAGAGGCCGTTCTTCAACTTGGAGGTAATGGTTCTCAGGCACCTGCACCTAATCCTAATGGTAACAGTGAGACAAGAGCGTGGCCAGTGGGGGGTGGGACGATGAAAGTGGATGCCTTCTTGGGGCTGAACTTCCTGTCGATCCCTTTGTCCCAAATAAGTGGTTCCCGGTCTTGATCCGCATTGCCCTGACTGATATTCTCAGCCATTCCAATGTCATCCCAACTAGGGATAAACCATGAACTGCCTCTCCCTGTTCATGTAAAGTTGGGAAGAGCTACTGAGACATTGGAAATCAGGCTGAACAGTCTGGGAAGTATACAAGATTATGAGAGGCATAGATAGTGGATAGTAAAAATCTGTTTTCCCTTGGAAGACCGATCAAAGAAAAGGGGGCATATAGTTAAGGTGACAGGAAAGAGTTTTAAGAGATCTGAATGATAAGGTTTCACACAGAGAGCGATTGATATCTGTAATTCACACCAGAGAAGGTGGTGGAATCTGATATCATCACTACATTTAAGAGGCAATGATATGAACCTAAAGTGAGCCAGTGGTTTTAGTGTAGATGGGCAAAAGGATTGGCATGGACTGGATGGGCTGAAGGGCCCCTTTCTCTACTCTATAGCTCTAAATAGCAGCCAGCATCGCTACCATTTCTGATAGTGTTGACCCTGGAGCAGAGGTCCCGGGCTTCAGTTTGCCCCAACGGCAGTGGCCTTGGTCTCAGCATGATCTGCACAGGCTGTGAACAATATGTCCACTTGCTCCCAAAGAGTCCAAAACCATGGAACACCTCACAGCAGGCTGCCCATCGGGATCATTTGTTGATGTGCAGCACTTTAGGTTCTACAAGATCACCTCAGTCCCATAGTCAGGCACGGTTGGTGGTTGTGTGGCCTTTCTTTGCTGCTGAGCACCTTGTTTCATGATTGGCACAAAAGGCAGGTCAAAATGCAGAGGTCATTTTTGCCACTATTTCCCATCTTTCCCACCCCCCCCCCCCCCTGAGACAACATCACCCCCCCCCCCCCCCCCCTTTCCTCCTCGTTGTAAGGAAGGCTTCCGATTAAACCTGAATTGTTTTCCTCTCACCCATCTCTTCCGCAGTCCTGCTCCAGTTCGTGGCGCTGGTTATCTACCCAGTCAAGTTCACCGACGTCCTGGTCCAAAGCGGAGCTTACGAGTACAGCTGGGCCTACGGGTTTGCGTGGGGCGCCACCATCCTGATGATCGGCTGCGGCATCTTCTTCTGCTGTCTGCCCAAGTACGAGGAGGAACTGTACGGTCTGACCAAGCCCTACTACATTTACCAGTCAAACTGATGATGGCCAGGAATCTTGCATCCTGCTGCCGTGGAACACCGCTGGTGCCTTCTTCCTGCATCTTCAGTGACTCATTTAGAATGCACGATAAAGACTCTAATCCCTTTTATTAGGCTCTTGCACATGTTATCATTCGATTAACTGAATCTCACTTTAATGCTAAAGTAGTTTGCTTCAAATAGTTGGTTGTGGGGAGCGAGTGGGAAGATGCAATTGAATGTGGAGAGGGAGCATAAATGTAAAATTAGCACAAAATGCAATTGACATCTCGTCTGAACTTGAACATTAAATGTACCTCCATCTCTTCCCCTTCTGGTGTCTACTACAAATAATATGCATTTGGAGATGTGTGTCTAACTGTAGGTAGCAGGAATATTTGGGAAATATCGAGTTAAGGGAGAGATTATTGTAAAATAAACTCAATTAAGGGATGGTAATATAACCAGAATTATCGCAGAGTGGACTCATTTTTAAAGGCTGTAAAATATGTATTGGGTGATGAATGCTATCGCTTTATATGTTTAAATAATCAAGTTAAAGTTATGTTACTCATTCAGTTTTGGGGGTTGGGAGAAGGTATTGTACAAATGGTATTAGCATTGGTAGCTTTCAACCAAGTGTTTTATTAAACAGTCTAAAATCTACTCACTGATTTTCATTTTATTTCCACTCTGGAATATGAGGCTAAGATCATTCCTTTTTAGGAAAGAGGAGATTAGTGAAAGGGTGCAATGAATACTCATTCGTTGAATTATTGCTGGGGATTTTCATTGTACAGGTTCCTTGGGCAATGTCAGTGACTAATTAACGTAAATGAAAGGTATAGGTGACCCTCGCACTCCAGCCAGTTGGGTTATAGAAATTTGCTCTTGGATTCATAGAAACGTAGAAAATAGGTGCATGAGTAGGCCTTTAAGCCAGGACCACCATTCAATATGATCGTGGCTGATTCAAAATCAGTACCCCATTCCTGCTTTCTCCCCATATCCCTTGATTCCGTTAGCCCTATGAACTATCTCTCTCTCTCTCTCTCTTGAAAACATCTATTGAATTGGCCTTCTGTGACAGAGAATTCCACAGATTCACAACTCTCAGGGTGAACAACATTTTTGCTCATCCTATGGCTCATCCTATATCCTCATAATGGCCACCACTAATTCTTAAACTGTAACCCCTAACATCGGGAACATTTTCGGATTTACACCCAAACATTTGAGATTTTAGTTTGTTTAGTTTAGAGATACAGCACGCAAACAGGCTCTTCGGCTCACCAAGTCTGCACCAACAAAGTGATCCCCGCACATTAACATTACCCTACACACACTAGGGACAATTTTTAATTCATGCCAAGCTAATTAACCTACAAACCTGTACGTCATCAGTGTGTGGGAGGAAACCGAAGATCTCGGAGAAAACCCACGCGTACACGGGGAGAACATACAAACTCCATACAGACAGCACCCGCTGTCGGGATTGATCCCGAGTCTCTGGCACTGTAAGGCAGCAACTCTATCACTGTGCCACCGTGCCGCCCTTTGGTGCAAACACGATGGGCTGGAACCCCTCTTTCCATGCTGTTTGACTATAACAACATATTTTCAGTAATCTAATCCATCTACCACCTTCTAACCTACTTGGTTAATGCCTCTGCATCTTTATACACTGTGTCTTCATAACTCGCTTTCTACCCAGCTTGGCACAATCAACAAACTTAGATATGCCGCATTTTCTATAGAGATAAAATAATAATGTTGTAAGACTTTGGGTAGAGAGGAGTAGGGCTAATTTGTGATATACTAATATACATTTGAAGCACAACAGGCAATATGATCCAACTGTGGCTAACAAGAGAAAATAAAGATGGTAGGAGATGGGGGGCTGTGTGTTGTAAACTGAAGTTAGCTAGAGGATCAGAAACATTTTGGAATTCAGCGAAGGAGGATTTGGATAAGGAAAAGAAAAGAGAATCCAAGAATGATCAAGCAAGCAACAAAAAAGAGGTCTCAACACTCTTATGTCTGATCAACAAGGGTTTATGTGGATTTATGAAGAGATCTGAAAATGTTAAAACACTCGTGTTTAAGAAGGAACTGCAGATGCTGGAAAATCAAAGGTACACAAAAATGCTGGAGAAACTCAGCGGGTGCAGCAGCATCTATGGAGCGAAGGAAATGGGCAACGTTTCGGGCTGCAACATTGCCTATTTCCTTCGCTTCATAGATGCTGCTGCATCCGCTGAGTTTCTCCAGCATTTTTGTGTCCCTATGTTAAAACACTCAGCAGGTCGGGGAACATCTGTGGAAGGAAACACAGCATTATGTCAGGCTAAGGACCCTTCACCAGAACTGCGAAAGTGAGACAATAGTAGATACATAAGAAACAGCCATCTCTCCTGCCAAAACAACTCTCCCTCAATGTCAGCAAGACAAAGGAGATTGCAATCAATGTCAGGAACCAGTACACACACCCCGGTAGATATTGATGGTGCCAAAGTAATGATCAAAAGCTTTAAATTCCTAGGAATGAATGTCATTACAAATTTGTGCTGGACTAGCCACATCAAAGCCATGGCCAAGGAAACACATCAATGCCTCTACTTCCTTAAAAGGCTTAAGAAATTCAGCATGTTCCCAAGTCACCAACATTTACAGATGCACCATGATAGCATTTTACTGGGATGCATCACAGCCTGGTTTGGGAACAGGTCTACCCAAGACCACAATAAATTGTGGAGAGTGTTGGACATAGCCCAAACCATCACGCAAACCAACCTTCCTTCCATTGATAGGCACAAAGTGCTGGAGTAACTCAGCACTAATTTCAGACAGTGAAACATAGAAACATAGAAAATAGGTGCAGGAATAGGCCATTCGGCCCTTCGAGGCTGCACTGCCATTCAATATGATCATGGCTGATCATCCAACTCGGTATCCTGTACCTGCCTTCTCTCCACACCCCCTGATCCCTTTAGCCACAAGGGCCACATCTAACGCCCTCTTAAATATAGCCAATGAACTGGCCTCAACTACCTTCTGTGGCAGAGAATTCCAGAGATTCACCACTCACTCTCTGTGTGAAAAATGTTTTCATGATCTCGGTCCTAAACGATTTCCCCCTTATCCTTAAACTGTGACCCCTTGTTCTGGAAGTGAAAAGAACAGACTACAAAATAATCTCAAGACATTAGTGAAAAAAATAGACAATTGGGAAACAAGTCCTTGGTAGTGCAAGACGTGGTCCAAAGTGTTCTGTTGCTAAGAGAGGGTTAAGATTCTGCAGAAGAAAGACACAGAATGCTGGAGTAACTCAGCAGTACAGGCAGCATTTCTGGAGAGAAGGAATGAGTGACATTTGGGAGCAAGACCCTTTGTCTGAAGAAGGGTCTTGACCCGAAACATCACCCATTCCTTCTCCACAGAGGTGCTGCCTGTCCTGCTGAGTTACTCCAGCATTCTGTGTCGATCTTCAGTGTAAACTAGCATCTGCAGTTCCTTCCTAGGTATTATGGTTGTGCAGATTGGTTGAAGAACGCATTAGTCTGATATGTTCCGCACAAACTTTCTGCCTCTGGTTGAGAAAGCTGAAAGAGATTTTGACCGCTGGTCAGTTTTACCGTTATCCCTCGTGGGCCGGATAAATCTGGTCAAGATGGTCATCCTACCCAAATTCCTGTATCTTTACCAGCACGTCCCTATACTTATCACTAAATCTTTTTTTGATAAATTAGAAAAGACAATATCTAAATTTTTATGGGGTAGCAAACCGGCTAGAATCCGAAAGGCGATACTGCAGTCTCCTAAGAGTGACAGCGGTTTGGCACTTCCTGACTTTAGGCGATACTATTGGGCAGCTAACTTGCAAAAACTCCTGTATTGGATGAATAATGATTGCGACCACCTACCAACCTGGGTACACATGGAAAAGGCGAGTTCACATCTCCCGTTGCGGTCTGTTCTATGCTCCCAACTCCCCCTTCCTATAACATCTGCGGGGGCAGGCCCAATTGTGTCCCTCTCGCTCAAGATATGGAGTCAACTCAGGAAAATTTTCGGTTTACAAGGTCCTTCCATCTTGACCCCACTGCTTAAAAACCACATCTTTAAACCTTCAAGTGCAGACCATGCATTCAAAACCTGGCATAGCAACGGTATCAGTAGTATCAAAAACCTATACAAGGATGGCATCTTTTCATCTTTTGCGGAGCTCTCGTCCAACTATAGCCTCCCAAACTCCCACCTTTTTCGTTTTTTTCAGATTAGGGATTTTGTGAAGAAGACATTCCCCCATTTCCCAAATCGCCCCCCCTGAAACCCTGACCGATACCATCTTAGCCCTAGATCCCAACCGGAAGAAATGCATCTCTGTTTTGTATAACTTGTTAGGGTCGGTTATATTGAAACCTCATACCTCATTAAAAGCTGCGTGGGAGGGTGAGCTGAATACGAAACTAACAGACCAGCAATGGGACTCTGCCTTGGATTTGATCCATTCTTCCTGGCCCGTCATGGCCTAATCCAATGCAAAGTCCTTCACAAAATCCACTACACAAATGCAAGATTATCTAGAATTTACCTCGCTGTTAGGGACACCTGCAACAGATGCAATCAATCTCCTGCCAACCATAGCCATATGTTTTGGTCTTGCCCTAAGCTAGCAGCCTTTTGGAGGAATGCTTTCGACTTGATAAGCAGAACCTACGGCCAGACTATTCCTCCAAACCTACTGTCAGCCATTTTCGGTACCCCTCCCAACACCAACCTCTCTGTTGCGGTGAAACGGGTTCTAGCTTTTACAACCTTGTTAGCCTGGAGACTGATCTTGCTTAACTGGAGGCTCACCTGTCCCCCGACACATACCCGCTGGTTTAAGGAGGTGCTTTACAAGTTAAAGCTTGAAAAACTTAGGTTCTCTCTCAAAGGCTCTACAAAGATATTCCTAGATACATGGAACCCTTTCTTGGAACTTGTTAACTCTCTCAACTTGTCCCCGGACTCGGAAGAGGACTGAGTGTTCTCCACCATTGTTCTGCTCTGCTGCAGCTCCTCTCCCATTAACCCCCCCCCCCCCCCCTCTTTGATTTATTTTTTTTTTATTTTTCTGTTATTAGTGTCCCCTTCTTTTTTTTTTTTTTTTTTTTTTTTTTTAAGTACTTTTTGTATCGTTTATCTTACCATATTTGTGTGGATGTGTATGTATGTGAGTGTTGTTTGTCCCCGTTTGGTTCCGACCTGATTCGGGTGGGTTGAAGGTGGGTAAGGGTAAGGGCTGATCATCCAACTCAGTATCCCGTACCTGCCGTCTCTCCATACCCTCTGATCCCCTTAGACACAAGGGCCACATCTAACTCCCTCTTAAATATAGCCAATGAACTGGCCTCAACTACCCTCTGTGGCAGAGAGTTCCAGAGATTCACCACTCTCTGTGTGAAAAAAGTTCTTCTCATCTCGGTTTTAAAGGATTTCCCCCTTATCCTTAAGCTGTGACCCCTTGTCCTGGACTTCCCCAACATCGGGAACAACCTTCCTGCATCTAGCCTGTCCAACCCCTTAAGAATTTTGTAAGTTTCTATAAGATCCCCTCTCAATCTCCTAAATTCTAGAGAGTATAAACCAAGTCTATCCAGTCTTTCTTCATAAGACAGTCCTGACATCCCAGGAATCAGTCTGGTGAACCTTCTCTGCACTCCCTCTATGGCAATAATGTCCTTCCTCAGATTTGTAGACCAAAACTGTACGCAATACTCAAGGTGCCAACTACCATTCGCTTTCTATACTGCCTGCTGCACCTGCATGCCTACCTTCAATGACTGGTGTACCATGACACCCAGGTCTCGCTGCATCTCCCCCTTTCCCAATCGGCCACCATTTAGATAATAGTCTGCTTTCACGTTTTTGCCACCAAAATGGATAACCTACCATTTATCCACATTATACTGCATCTGCCAAACATTTGCCCACTCACCCAGCCTATCCAAGTCACCTTGCAGTCTCCTAGCATCCTCCTCACAGCTAACACTTCCCCCCAGCTTAGTGTCATCCGCAAACTTGGAGATATTGCCTTCAATTCCCTCATCCAGATCATTAATATATATTGTAAATAGCTGGGGTCCCAGCACTGAGCCTTGCGGTACCCCACTAGTCACTGCCTGCCATTGTGAAAAGGACCCGTTTACTCCTACTCTTTGCTTCCTGTTTACCAGCCAGTTCTCTATCCACATCAATACTGAACCCCCAATGCTGTGTGCTTTAAGTTTGTATACTAATCTCTTATGTGGGACCTTGTCGAAAGCCTTCTGGAAGTCCAGATACACTACATCCACTGGTTCTCCCCTATCCACGCTACTAGTTACATCCTCGAAAAATTATATAAGATTCGTCAGAAATGATTTACCTTTCATAAATCCATGCTGACTTTGTCCAATGATTTAACCACTTTCCAAATGTGCTGCTATCCCATCTTTAATAACTGCCTCTAGCAGTTTTCCCCACTACCGATGTTAGACTAACTGGTCTGTAATTCCCCATTTTCTCTCTCCCTCCCTTCTTAAAAAGTGGGGTTACGTTTGCTACCCGCCAATCTTCAGGTCTGTAACTACTCCAGAATCTAAAGAGTTTTGAAAGATTATTACTAATGCATCCACTATTTCTGGAGCTACTTCCTTAAGTACTCTGGGATGCAGCCTATCTGGCCCTGGGGATATATCGGCCTTTAATCCATTCAATTTACCCAAACACCACTTCCCGGCTAACCTGGATTTCACTCAATTCCTCCAACTCCTTTGACCCGCGGTCCCCTGCTATTTCCGGCAAATTATTTATGTCTTCCTTAGTGAAGACGGAACCAAAGTAGTTATTCAATTGGTCCGCCATATCCTTGTTCCCCATGATCAACTCACCTGTTTCTGACTGCAAGGGACCTACATTTTTTTAACTAATCTCTTTCTTTTCACATATCTATAAAAACGTTTGCAGTCAGTTTTTATGTTCCCTGCCAGTTTTCTTTCATAATCAATTTTTCCTTTCCTAATTAAGCCCTTCGTCCTCCTCTGCTGGTCTCTGAATTTCTCCCAGTCCTCCGGTATGCTGCTTTTTCTGGCTAATTTGTACGCATCATCCTTCGCTTTGATTTCCCTTGTTATCCACGGATGCACTACCTTCCCTGATTTATTCTTTTGCCAAACTGGAATGAACAAGTTTTGTAGTTTATATCCATGCAGTCTTTAAATGTCTTCCATTGCATATCCACCGTCAACCCTTTTAGAATTAATTGCCAGTCAATCTTGGCCAATTCACGTCTCATACCCTCAAAGTTGCCTTTCTTTAAGTTCAAAATGGCCCAAATGGTAGGAGTCCTTGATGATTGCTGCTGCCTTCTTGAGGCAATGTCTCATGTCTCATGTAGATGCTTTTGATGCGGGGAAGTCAGTGCCCCTGATAGATCTGGCTGAGACAACACTCTCTTCAGCTTTGTGCACTGGAATAGCAGTACCAGGTAATGTAACAGGCCTAGCTGACAATCCAACAGTAAGAATGTTGAATTCTCCAATTTTAGGTAACAAAAACTCCCCCCCCCCAACCATTCCCCCCCTCTTCCCCCCTTCCCCCCCCCCCCCCCCCCCCCCCCCCCCCCCCTCCTCTGGCCCCACCTGAACTCCCACTTGTTTCCCCACTACTTTCCTCCCCCTGGCTTCACAATATGCAACTCTTCAAACGTGTCTCTAACCTACTGTTCTTATCTCTGGCCTTTATTCCAACTATCTGCCTGTCAAAAAAAAACCTCACCAATGTCGTTGTGTTACCTGCCACGCTTTGTCCTGCCTCTTCCCTTTCCGGCCCCCCCCCCTCCCCCCCCCCCCCCCCCCCCCCCCCCCCACAATAATACCTGAAGAAGGGTCTTGAACAGAAACGTGACCTATTCATGTTGTCCAGAGATGTTGCCTGACCTGCTGAGTTACTCCAGCACTTTGTGTGACATTTTGTGTATTAACCAGCATCTGCAGTTCCTTGTTTCTACAATGTGACCAATCAAGAATCTTTCTGCAGTGCATCTGCTGAAGTTTCATTCATTTGGTGATATGCTAAATCTTTTTATACATATAAGAGGCGCTGGCACGACTTCTTCACAATGACATCTATATGCTGGAGACGGAACAGAATATCCAAGATAGTAACACTCATGGATTTTCAGCTGCTTTTCGCTGATCCATCATGTTACAAAATATTTTAGAATTTTTTTTGGGAAATGATATAAGCGTAAGGTGGAAGATAGATATTTGAATTTTAATTCTTCTGACACTGAGACAAGAACTTTTGAGACGATCCCAATGTTTTGGCATTGACTCAGGGAAGAATGCAATTGGTTTCCATGGTGACTTGGACTTTGGAGTCTGTATGATGTCATGATAAGGGTGGGTTGGTAAATCACTGAAGTTAGTCTTTGTTTAATTACAGGTGAGTTACACCCCTCCAGACATATTTTAAATGAGTCTTGCTTGCTGCTGTTTAAACAGCAACACACAGTCATCGATCGCCTGCACGTCAACAAGTTAAACAAGTGCCCAACCTCTCCTTGGCAACAATGTCATTAGAATAATTCAACCGTGCACAACAAGCAAACGCGAAACAAGCAGCTGGAGGAACAACAGTCCAGGCAACTCCAGCTTCTGTGGAGGAGCAAGATACTGCAGATGTTGGAATCCTGAGCAAGAAACAGACTGCCAGCGAGGCAGCAGTTTTTGTAAATTTCAAGTCTATCTGAAAGGAAAATTGTGCAAATGCTGGATAGTTGAAATAAATACTGAAAATGTAGGAAATACTCATCCGATCAGGCAGCATCTGTTGACCGATTAAAAACAGAAATGATGGAATAATTTAGCCATCAGGCAGCATCTGTGGGAAGAGAAAACTATTAACATTTTAATAAAAATTGATGGAGAGAGGGGAAGAACTTCTTTCTCTGTAAAACAACAATATTTCTTGTTCAGATGCAAGGTCTGGACTCCAAATGTCGACCGTTCCTCTGCTTCCACAGATGCTTCCTTACAGCGCCAGAGATCCGGGTTCAACTCTGACTACGGGTGCTGTCTGTATGGAGTTTGTACATTCTCCATGTGTCCACGTAGGTTTCCACTAGGTGCTCCCGGTTCCTCCCACCCTCCAAAGACATGCAGGTTAATTGGCTTGATAAAATTGTAAATTGTCCCTCGTGCGTGTAAGAGAGACCGAATGTACAGGATGGCCGCTGGTCGGCGCGGACTCAGTGGGCCGAAGGGCCGGTTTCCACGCTGTATCTCTGAACAAAATTAAACTAAAGGCCTCAAGCCAACTGACCTTGAGCCCTAATCCTCCCCCCAGGAATTCAGCTAATGTCTCCTGAACATTAAAGCAAAATCTGGAGTTGCACATGGATGGGAGAGATGATGTGTTGTATCATCTAATCCGTGGATCAGCTGTTACGGGACTAACTCCTGGAGCCTGCGTTAGTTGGGGGTCAGAAGGTGACCGGGCCGTCTAGGCTACAGTGACCTTCTGACCAAGAAATACATTTTTTTTCGCCTTCATCGGATATCTAGGGATGGGGTGGAAAGGTAAAATAACGTGGATTATCCCAAATAGTCAGGGATCAAAGAGAAATGACCTGATGCATGGTGGGGTCAAGAGGACGGAACGGTGACAATGATCACGGTGGATAAATATCCCGAAGTACACTTTGACCTGGAATGTCAACTGTTTCTTTTTCCACAGCTGCTGCCTGACCAGCTGAGTTTTTCCTGCATTTACTGTGTTATTTCAGACTTCCAGCAGCTGCAGTGTTATGTTTTCGAGGATTTTGCTGGGACCTGTCTCACTGGTTCATATGTTCCTCTGGTGTTAGCTGCAGGTATACTGATCTGGAGATGCTGCGTGCGGACAGGTGGAGCTTTGTGTCGGTCTGTGGGTCGGGCAATCTAAGAGGGACCCAGTTCGTTCAGGTGCTGGGTGTGGTTTTGCAAGTGGATGAAATCCAGTAATCTGATGACAGTTGTTTGTGATCAGTGAGGTGCAGCCCTGTGAAAGCTGCTTAGCCCAAACAGGTCCTGAGACTTCAACTTCATCTGAACCCTACACACACTCATACAGTGGTTCACACATGCACACACGAGCACGCATATGCACATGCATGCAAACACATGCATGGATAGAAACATATACATACAATTCTACACACAAACACCCACTCACCTCAGCAAACATAAACACACACCGACGCATACATATACTCGCACGTAAGTATACATTTGCACATACACTCGAAGACATGCATGGATAGAAACACATACAATCATGCTCAACAATCATGCACACACCTCCACAAACATAAGCACACTGATACCGACACACAAATACATAGACAAACACACACGTACATGTGCATAAAGCAAGTGCATTGATAGACACACACTTACACAGAATCACACACACAAACACACACACTCATTGGGGCGGCATGGTGGCGCAGCAGTAGAGTTGCTGCATTATAGCACCAGACACCCAGGTTTGATCCTGAGTGCATGTGCAGTCTGTATGGAGTTTGTCTGTACTCCCTGTGACCGCATGAGATTTCTTCGGGTGCTCCGGGTCCTCCTACATTCCAAAGACATGCAGGTTTGTAGATTAATTGGCCTCTGTAAAAATTGCCTTTGGTGTATAAGACATGGAACTAGTGTGCGGGCAATCGATGATCGGCATGGATGGTGGGCCTAAAGGTTCAGATTCAGATTCAGATTCAATTTTAATTGTCATTGTCAGTGTACAGTACAGAGACAACGAAATGCATTTAGCATCTCCCTTGAAGAGCGACATAGCAAACGATTTGAATAAAAAATAAATAATAAGTGTCGGGGGGGGGGGGGGGGGTGATTGGCAGTCACCGAGGTACGTTGTTTAGTAGAGTGACAGCCGCCGGAAAGAAGCTGTTCCTCGACCTGCTGGTTCGGCAACGGAGAGACCTGTAGCGCCTCCCGGATGGTAGGAGGGTAAACAGTCCATGGTTGGGGTGAGAGCAGTCCTTGGCGATGCTGAGCGCCCTCCGCAGACAGCGCTTGCTTTGGACAGACTCAATGGAGGGGAGCGTGGAACTGGTGATGCGTTGGGCAATTTTCACCACCCTCTGCAGTGCCTTCTGGTCGGAGACAGAGCAGTTGCCATACCATACTGTGATGCAGTTGGTAAGGATGCTCTCGATGGTGCAGCGGTAGAGGTTCACCAGGATCTGAGGAGACAGATGGACCTTCTTCAGTCTCCTCAGGAAGAAGAGACGCTGATGAGCCTTCTTGATCAGAGTAGAGGTATTGTGGGTCCAAGAGAGGTCATCGGAGATGTTGACTCCCAGGAACCTGAAGCTAGAAACACGTTCCACCTCCGTCCCGTTAATGTGGATGGGGGTGTGCGTGCCACCTCTGGACTTCCTGAAGTCTACAATGAGCTCCTTGGTCTTCTTGGAGTTAAGGGCCAGGTTGTTGTCAGCGCACCATGCTGCTAAGTGCTGGACCTCCTCCCTGTAGGCCAGCTCTTCGTTGTTGCTGATGAGGCCAATCACCGTTGTATCATCTGCATACTTGATGATGGTGTTAGTACCATGTACAGGTGTGCAGTCATAGGTGAAGAGGGAGTAGAGGAGGGGGCTCAGCACACAGCCCTGAGGAACGCCGGTGTTCAGGGTGAGGGTTGAAGAGGTGTGCTTGTCTAACCTCACAGACTGGGGTCTGTTGGTTAGAAAGTCCAGTATCCAGTTGCAGAGGGAGGGGTCGATGCCCAGGTTACCGAGTTTGGTGATCAGTTTTGATGGAATAATGGTGTTGAATGCTGAGCTGTAATCGATGAACAGCATTCTTACATAAGTGTCTCTGTTGTCAAGGTGGGAGAGGGCGGAGTGAAGTGCCGTTGAGATGGCATCCTCCGTACTCCTGTTCTTGCGGTAGGCAAACTGATAGGGATCCAGTGTGGGGGGTAGGCAGCTTTTGAGGTGTGCCAGGACCAGCCTCTCGAAGCACTTGGTGATGATGGGGGTAAGTGCAACTGGGCGGAAGTCGTTGAGGCTTGCCGCAGTGGAGTGTTTTGGCACTGGCACGATGGAGGTGGCTTTAAGGCAAGTGGGGACAACTGCTTGGGCAAGTGACAGGTTGAAGATGTCAGTCCAGACGTCTGTCAGCTGCGCAGCACAGGCACTGAGCACGCGCCCGGGGATGCCGTCAGGGCCAGCAGCCTTACGTGCATTAGTCCTACTCAGTGCCACGTACACGTCGTAGGGGGTGAGTGTGAGGGGTTGGTGATCGGCAGGTAGCACAGCCTTGATGGCTGTCTCTAGATTGTCCCTGTCGAAGCGGCCATAGAAGTGGTTAAGCTCCTCAAGGAAGGAGGCGTCGCTGGATGTGGGGGTGATGTTGGAGGGTCTGTAGTCCGTGATGGCCTGGATGCCTTGCCACATGCGTCGGGGGTCGGAGTTGTTGTTGAAGTGCTCCTCAATCCTGAGCTTATGGCAGTGCTTGGCCTTCCTGATGCCCCTTTTCAGGTTAGCCCTGGATGAACTGTAGGCTCGAGCATCGCCTGACCTGAAAGCGGTGTCCCGTGCTTTCAGCAGTAGCCTGACCTCGCTGTTCATCCATGGGCCTGTTTTTGTACCATATCTCTAAACTAAACTAACATCCACCATCTAAACTAAACACACATCCAAACACACGCACTCACAAACACACACATCCATACACACATGCACATACGCATCCAAACACGCACACACACACACACACACATCCATACACACATGCACAAACGCATCCAAACACGCACACACACACACATCCATACACACATGCACAAACGCATCCAAACACGCACACACACACACACACATCCAAACACATGCACATGCACACACACACGCACACACACACACACACATCCAAACACACACACACACACATCATCCAAACAAACATTCCGCTAATGCTCTAAGAATGGTCCGGAAGAGGCGGCGCTGGTGAACGGCTGCGGCTCGCCTGCAGTCCGTTTGTTTTTACTTTTTTGTGTTGTTTTTTTCGTTTTGTCTAGCTAAGTTTTTGGTTTTTAGGGTGTGTTTATGTGGGGGGGGGGGGGGGGGGGGGGGGGTTGAAACAAGGGCTTGCTGTCTCTCCCTTCGGGGGAATGCAACTTTTTTGTCGTATCCCCCTTCTCTGCCTCCGTCTGCGCTGAAGCCTAATGGCGGAGCTGGTGACCTCAAGGCTCTGGAGGCAGCCTGTCAGGACTCGCCCTGGGCTCGCTCCCGTGAGGGCGGCCCAGCTCGGGGCTGGAACGGAGCTCCCGTGAGAGGCAGTGACGCTCCTGAGTGGGCGGCCCAGCCCAAGGGTAACGGAGCTCCCGTCAGGGTGGCCCAGCCCGAGGGTAACGGCACTCCCGTGGGGGAGGCCCAGCTCAAGGGTGGAATGGCGCTCCCATCAGGGTGGCCTAGCCCGAGGGAAATGGCGCTCCCGTGAGGGCGGCCCAGCTCGAGGGTAACGGCGCTCCCCGTGAGGGCGATCTGGCGCGGGGCTGAGACGCTCACGTGAGGGCGACCTGGCTCAGGGCTGGAACGGTGCTCCAGTGGCTGAGACGGCGTTCTGGTGGCGGCGGCCTGAGTCCGGGGTTTGGCCGCGGGCCAGTGGACGACATCGTCAACAGCTGCGTCCGCTGGACTGGAGGGCGGCAGCTTCGACCACCCCGGGCCGCGGTGCTTGAACCGGCCTGTTCGCGGAGCTCGGTGAGCCGTGGGACTGTTTGTACCATCGCCCGGTGGGGTATTGCCTCAGCGCAGAGGGAGAAGAGGAGGGAAGAGACTGGAGCCCTAAGATTTTTGCCTCCATCACAGTGAGGAGGTGCTTTGGGGACTCACTGTGGTGGATGTTAATTTGTGTTTACTGTCTGTTCTGTTGTCTATTGTTGTATTATTGTATGTATGACTGCAGGCACGAAATTTCGTTCAGACTGAAAGGTCTGAATGACAATAAAGGAAATTCAATTAAATTAAATTCAATTCAATCTGTTAACCACTTTTTAAAAATCAATTGTCCTGGCCTCCACAGTTGTCTGTAGCAGTGAATTCCACAGATTCACCACCCTCTGACTAAAGAAATGACTCCTCATCTCATAGTCATAGAGTTATAGTGATACAGTGTGGAAACAGGCCCTTCGGCCCAACTCGCCCGCACCGGCCAACAATGTCCCAGCTACACTAGCCCCACTTGCCTGTGCTTGGTCCATATCCCACCAAATCTGTCCTAGTCTAACTGTTTCTTAAACAGTAGGTTAGTCCCAGGCTCAACTACCTCATCTGGCAGCTTGTTCCATACACCCACCATCCTCTGTGTGAAAAAGTTACCCCGCGGATTCCTATTAAGTCATTTCCTCTACAACTTGAATCTATGTCCTCGATTCCCCTACTCTGGGCAAAAGACTCCGTGCATCAACCCGATCTATCCCTCTCATGATTTTGTACACCTCTATAAGGTCACCCCTCATCCCCCTGCGCTCCATGGAATAGAGACCCAGCCTACTCAACCTCTCTCTATAGCTCACACCCTCTAGTCCTGGCAACATCCTTGTAAATCTTTTCTGAACCTGTACAAGCTTGACAATATCTTTCCTATAACATGGTGCTCAGAATTGAACACAATATTTTAAATGCGGTCTCACCAACGTCTGACCTCAACAACCTTTTTGGTCACGCCTTCAAAAAAAAATCAATCAGATTTGTGAGACATGACCTCCCACATACAAAACCATGCAGACTATCCCTAATCAGCCGTTGCCCATCCAAATGTCTGTATAACCTATCCCTCAGAATACTCTCCAGTAACGTACCAACTACAGATGTTAAGCTCACCAGCCTATAGTTCCCAGCATTTTCCCTGTAGCCCTTCTTGAAAAGAGGCACAACATTTGCCACCCTCCAGTCTTCCAGCACCTCTCCTGTATTTAAGGACGACTCATAAATTCAACCACGGCTCCCACAATTTCCTCTCTAGTTTCTCGCAATGTCCTTGGATATATCTGTGCAGACAGTAGCTTCAGCACTTCTTCGACGGTAACCCTGACTGCTCTCAAGACACTGCCAATGGCTGCTCCAATTTCTTCCGTTCTGCCTTCTTTCTCCTCCGTAAATACAGAGAATAAATACTCATTTAAGACCTTGCCCATCTCCTGTGGCTCCTTTGCTTCCTGAGAGGCCCACTCTCTCTCTAGGTACCCTTTTCCTCCTTATGTATATTTAAAAACTTTTGGGATTGTCCTTACTGCTACCCACCAGAACTATCTCCTGGCCCCTTTTTGCCCTTCTGATTTCCTTTTTTAGTTTACTCCTTAGTTCCCGAAACCTCCAGGAGTGCACTTGATTCCAGCTGCCTATACATAGAAACATAGAAACATAGAAATTAGGTGCAGGAGTGGGCCATTCGGCCCTTCGAGCCTGCACCGCCATTCAATATGATCATGGCTGATCATCCAACTCAGTTTCCCTTACCTGCCTTCTCTCCATACCCTCTGATTCCCTTGGCCACAAGGGCTACATCTAACTCCCTCTTAAATATAGCCAATGAACTGGCCTCAACTACCCTCTGTGGCAGAGAGTTCCAGAGATTCACCACTCTCTGTGTGAAAAAAGTTCTCCTCATCTCGGTTTTAAAGGATTTCCCCCTTATCCTTAAGCTGTGACCCCTTGTCCTGGACTTCGCCAACATCGGGAACAATCTTCCTGCATCTAGCCTGTCCAACCCCTTAAGAATTTTGTAAGTTTCTATAAGATCCCCTCTCAATCTCCTCAATCCTCAATCTCCTAAATACCAGTCCCATCCATCCTAGTTTTTGACTAACGTCTCAATTTCCCTTGTCAGCCAAGCTTCCTTACATTTGCCTGCTTTGCCCTTCACTCTAACGGGACATACGCATCCTGAACTTTCTTCCGTATACTTTTAAAAACATCCCACTTGGCCGATGTTCCTTTTCCTTCAAATAACCTGCTTCAGTCAACTTGAGCAAGACCTTCTCTCATACCCTTAAGAAGTTGGCCTTACCCCAGTTGAGATTTAACACGTGGACCCTCTCCGTCTCTGTCCATAACTATCTTAGTCTCCTCATTGATAACTTTTCAAAACTCCTCATAGACTTTTCATCAGAATCTTGAAAGGTCATTGATCTGAATATTAACTGCGTCTCTCTCTGCTGATACTGCCTGACCAGCTGCAAATATCTAATACTGTCTGCATTTTTCCATTTTAGATTCCTAGGAGCTACAGAATTTTGGACCTCTGAAAATACACAAAGAATTTTGAAAAAAATTCATGGGATAATTCATGGGATAAAACAAGACCGACTTGCTAATTATAATTTGATGACTTCACTCACAGTGTCTAGAACCTCACTTGTAAGGCACAGTACTGCCATCTGGCGGTCAGTTAATAGTGGTTCAAATACAGGTAGTTTGCTCTAACATGTGAGTTGTGTTCCCAAGAAAGGTCATGTTATAGAAAATTGCTTTATGAAAGCAATTGCTCGTCAATTTTATGGTCACCTGTAGTGAAACTGTCAGTGCTCTTAAGAGACAATTGCGTCTACGTGGTGTGGAGAGGTTACATGGAAACAGTTTTTTTCCTAGGCTTTTTTTCTTTCCAAAACAACTTCATTTCCCTGCTTGTCAATTTCCAAAGTAGCTTTTCAGTGATTCTGTACTTCCTGATTGATATTGTATTATAATAAATTCTGCCCATGTAATAATGTTCCCATCTATTTATAATCACGTTATATCCAATTCATGTTGTGGATACACACTACACCAGGACAACGTGTGTGAAGAATTTGCTTACAAAATATAAAAGCTGAATATCTGTAAGTTCAGGTGTGGTCTCACCAAGACCCTGTACAGCTGCAGTAGAACCTCCCTGCTCCTATACTCAAATCCTTTTGCTATGAAAGCTAACATATCATTCGCTTTCTTCACTGCCTGCTGCACCTGCATGCCTACTTTCAATGACTGGTGTACCATGACAACCAGGTCTCGCTGCATCTCCCCTTTTCCTAGTCGGCCACCATTTAGATAATAGTCTGCTTTCCTGTTTTTGCCACCAAAATGGATAACCTCACATTTATCCACATTATACTGCATCTGCCAAACATTTGCCCACTCACCCAGCCTATCCAAGTCACCTTGCAGTCTCCTAGCTTCCTCCTCACAGCTAACACTGCCCCCCAGCTTAGTGTCATCCGCAAACTTGGAGATATTGACTTCAATTCCCTCATCCAGATCATTAATATATACTGTAAATAGCTGGGGTCCCAGCACTGAGCCTTGCGGTACCCCACTAGTCACTGCCTGCCATTGTGAAAAGGACCCGTTTACTCCTACTCTTTGCTTCCTGTTTGCCAGCCAGTTCTCTATCCACATCAATACTGAACCCCCAATGCCGTGTGCTTTAAGTTTGTATACTAATCTCTTATGTGGGACCTTGTCGAAAGCCTTCTGGAAGTCCAGATACACCACATCCACTGGTTCTCCCCTATCCACGCTACTAGTTACATCCTCGAAAAATTCTATAAGATTCGTCAGACATGATTTACCTTTTGTAAATCCATGCTGACTTTGTCCAATGATTTCACCACTTTCCAAATGTGCTGCTATCCCATCTTTAATAACTGACTCTAGCAGTTTCCCCACTACCGATGTTAGACTAACTGGTCTGTAATTCCCCCTTTTCTCTCTCCCTCCCTTCTTAAAAAGTGGGGTTACGTTTGCTACCCGCCAATCCTCAGGAACTACTCCAGAATCTAAAGAGTTTTGAAAGATTATTACTAATGTATCCACTATTTCTGGGGCTACTTCCTGGCAGGGCCAGATCCCAGTACTCTGGGATCTGGCCCTGCAGATTTATCGGCCTTTAATCCATTCAATTTACCCAACACCACTTCCTGGCTAACCTGGATTTCACTCAATTCCTCCAACTCCTTTGACCCGCGGTCCCCTGCTATTTCCGGCAGATTATTTATGTCTTCCTTAGTGAAGATGGAACCAAAGTAGTTATTCAATTGGTCCGCCATATCCTTGTTCCCCATGATCAACTCACCTGTTTCTGACTGCAAGGGACCTACATTTGTTTTAACTAATCTCTTTCTTTTCACATATCTATAAAAACTTTTGCAGTCAGTTTTTTTGTTCCCTGCCAGTTTTCTTTCATAATCTATTTTTCCTTCCCTAATTGAGCCCTTTGTCCTCCTCTGCTGGTCTCTGAATTTCTCCCAGTCCTCCGGTATGCTGCTTTTTCTGGCTAATTTGTACGCATCATCCTTCGCTTTGATACTATCCCTGATTTCCCTTGTTATCCACGGATGTAATACCTTCCCTGATTTATTATTTTGCCAAATTGGGATGAACAATTTTTGTAGTTCTTCCATGCAGTCTTTAAATGTCTTCCATTGCATATCCACCGTCAACCCTTTTAGAATTAATTGCCAGTCAATCTTGGCCAATTCACGTCTCATACCCTCAAAGTTACCTTTCTTTAAGTTCAGAACCATTGTTTCTGAATTAACAATGTCACTCTCCATCCTGTTGAACACTACAAACTACAGCTAAACTCTGAACTACGAACTACCTTGATTGCACTCAGGACTTGGGGGCGTTTCTTTAGTCTTTGCATTATATTGTTTGTTTGTATATATTGAACTCTTTGTTGTTTATTGTGGAGTCTATTGAGTACTAAGTTTACATATCTGTTGTGCTGCTGCAAATAGAATTTCAATGTTCCAATAGACAATAGGTGCAGGAGTAGGCCATTCGGCCCTTTGAGCCAGCACCGCCATTCAATGTGATCATGGCTGATCATCCACAATCAGTACCCCTTTCCTGCCTTCTCCCCATATCCCCTGACTCCACTATCTTGAAGAGCCCCATCTAGCTGTCTCTTGAAAATATCAAGAGAACCGGCCTCCACCGCCCTCTGAGGCAGAGAATTCCACAGACTCACAACTCTCTGTGAGAAAAAGTGTTTCGTCATCTCTGTTCTAAATGGCTTACCCCATTTGGGGACCGGTGATAATAAAATTAAGGAAGAGATCGGTAAGGGCATCAGGTTTTATGGGGAGGAGAATGGGGTTGAGAGGGAAAGATTGGTCAGCCACGTTAGCATGGCAGAATATACCTGATGGGCCGAATGGCCTAATTCTGCTCCCATAACTTATGAACCTATTATGAAAACACTCTTGACTCTTGATTCTTGATATGAAAAAAACCTATTTCAAATGTATTGAATTAATAATATTCAAACATATTCAAATGTCCTCCAAGTCTACGCTTGGGTTGGAGGTGGTGCAAGTAAACCTTTGCCTTACCTGAAAGGACTGTCATGGTCCCTGGATGAGGTCGAGGGAGGAGGTATAAGGTGTTGCATCACCTGCAGTTGCAGGGGAAAGTCCCTGGGGAAAGGGTTGTTTGGGCTGTCTTCAGTTTATCTGAGATCAAAGGTGTGAATGGGTTCCATGGGGCACTATGCATGTCCACAGACAACTGGGGCAAAAGAGTACCCAACGTCGCCCTCATTCTGATGGTCATATTTGTGCATGGCTGCATCAGGCTGTGCGTGGAGTCAAAACACATGAACGTTGTGTCATTACCTACACAATGTGCCCAGTCAGATGGACATCGCCGCACTACCTGCCCTTTGTGAAAAGGTTTTTCCAGACCGACATCTTCAATCACAAGCCCATGGGCAGTGGTTAGCATGGAATATCCTGCAGACTCAATGGATCCTGTGGGGTAGTTTGCTGACCAGACTGCCCAGTTTGTAAAATGCCTCATCGCCAGTCTTCACCAACAAGCACCAAGAGCTCGCTTGGCTGGCGTTGAGAAGACCCCTCCGAGTCGGGCCCTTCTTCTACCATCAGTCTATATTATTCCCGAAGTGCACTGCCCTCAGGATGGCTGCTATGGAGGACAGACAATTGCCCACTCTTCGCAGAGTGTGGCTTTGTCAAGAAGGTCTGGAGAAGGATACAAAGGTCCTTGTCATGGTTCGCCCTGAGCAGCTCTGTAACAGAGGAGTCTCTGAATTAGCGCCTATTCCCAGGGACAACCCCAGAGATGGACGTCAAGTGCTACTGAAAGAACATTATTTCAGTGAAAGACGTTTTTTGGTCTGCCAGAAACTTGCTGATCTTCTACCATGAACCATTGGACCACAGCAAGATGTCTGTTAGGGAATGTTGCTGACTGGCCCATTCCAGACTTGAGGAATATGTGCTGAGGGACGCACTGAAGCTCGGTGCAGCCAACCTGAAGGCTCTGTGGTGGAGGACCACAGCGAGGGTCCTTGCACCGCTGGACATTGAGGGTCTGAATCCGATGGGGCCACCCCTCAAACAGGGAAGGGATATCACCCCAGGGGTCCACTTGAGTGTCAATGTTGCAATGTGTAAGGGTAAAGGGAGGTGATAACACTACTGGGTATAACATTAGCAATATTGATCCCAGAGACAATGTTTAAAGACTTTTGCATGGTTTGTGTATATATTTTTTATTGCGAATAAAGTTTATTTTTGAAATCTAAAACAAACTCTCCTCTCAAAAGGCCGCTAAGGCTGGAGGTCAATTGAAATGCAGAGCATGGAATTTTAATTTACTGCTAAGCAAGCAATGTTAGGCAAGTTTACTGCTTAGTAAGGGTGTCAAAGGTTATGGGAGGGGAGGAAGGCAAGAGTATAAGGTTGAGAGGGGAAAATAGATCAGCAATGATCGCATGGCGGAGCAGATTCATTGGGCTGAGTAGCCTAATTCTGCCCTTCTGTCTTATGGTTTTAGTGGGCGAGAGGCAAGGTGGGTGGATGGACTTGATAGACCAGCCTGTCTGGAAGAATGACCTGACCCAAGCTTCCCCTCCGTCTCAGACATCCCCTTGAATAGGTACTTAAAATGCTGGAGTAACTCAGTGGGACAGTCAGCATCTCTGGACGTTTTGGGTCCAGACCCTTCTTCAGACTGCATCAGGGGAGAGGGAGACACACAGATATGGAATGATGATATGTGAAAACGAGACATCAAAGGGGAGGGGGTACAAGGAAAATGTAGAATGGATCATTGTTTGCTACGGGGAGGTGACAAGGAGGCAAATAAAGATAACTTTTTAATCAGAGTGATCGGTGAACTAGGATGGGGGAGGGATGGAGAGAGAGGGGAAACAAGGGCTACTTGAAGTTAAAGAGAGTAGGTGAATGCAACAGGACTACAGGAAGGTTGCAGCAGGAGAAGGAAGACCATTCGACCCATCAAGTCTTCAAGGTTCTGTGTGATCCAGCTAACAAACCACCGGCTACAATAAGCCGCTTGTTGTGAGCCGCTCGTGTGTTTCCTCTTTCTCAGTGGCTCACAAAATCCCGCATGTTTTTTTGTCCCTTTCTGACGCCTTTTATTATTTCAGATTCAGATTCAGATTCAGATTTGTCAGATTCAGAGTCACATTTATTGTCACATGCACCACTTAAGGTACAGTGATATTTCAGTTACCATGCAGCCATACAATTAAAATAACACCACACAATTAAAAGGAATGATAGAACTTAACATAAACATCCACCACAGTGAGCACTGTGATGGAAGGCAATAAAGTTCAGTCAGTCTTCCTCCTTTTGTTCAGGCCTCCCCTCCCCCCCCCCCCATCACCCCCACCCCCCCCACCCCACCCCCCCACCCCCCACCACCCCACACCCCCCCCCCCCCCCCCCCCCCCCCCCCCCCCACACCACCCCCACATAAAACATACCGATATGCATTTCACATACATTAGACATACAAAAAATGACTGACACACTGCTGGCGAGGCTGCCGCGCACGTTGCCATCTGTTGACGCGCGTTATTCGCTGAGCAAACGTTGCACCTCTTCATAGATTTCTCTGGTTGCCTCTTTGCACTCGTTGAAGATACTCGCATTCAGCCTACTCTGCAGAGTCGACACCGACACGTTGACAATGTTCAAATCCGGAAATAGCGTTCCCATGAACGCAATGGAGAAATCTCCGTTGGTAGTTTGTGGATTTCGGGTTGCTTCCACCTCTTCAGCCAGGAAGCGATCGTTCTGGTTCCTGGGCACCGTGCAGCAAGCTGCCGTCCAGATCAGCCCGGGTATTTTAACCCTATTTTTAATATTCCCATGATTGTAATCGTCAGAGCCTGTAACCAGGTACATGCGACGGCCGGTGTTATGGCATGTTTGTGTCAATCCCTTCACGACTTTCTCAGTGTAATGATACCATTTCACGTTGGCTCTTTGTTTCTCGGGAACGGCATTAGTGAGGGTGCAGCTGGCTGTTGCACTCTCTTGATGGTTGAAGGAAAACGGGTACAGATGCCCTCGCTGGTAACCTGATCTCTCGTAATCTGAATCCAATGCCTGTTTGTCACTGGTGTCTAATTTGATTATCTGCATATTTTGGTCGTAGGTACAATTTTCAATCTAAAACCAACAGAGATTAGTGTACAGTATTTGAAATATTAATATAATCAGCAAGTGAGAGATCTCAATTAACATCAGTTCCTGGATCAACTGTTATGGATAAAATTGCTCGTGGAGGGAAAATAGGTGGTCAATTAAAGCTGAATGAAAGCTAAAGGTAATCCTTATAAGAATTACATTTATTATTACTTTGTAATTATACTTTGTATATTATTTGATCGACGTGCTGGTGCAGCATATAGAGCTGCTGTCTCACAGCGCCGGAGATCCCGGTTCGAGTTATAGGGTGGTTGCACGAAAGGTCATTGGGTCATAGGGCTCGATGCACGGAGCCGCTAAATCCAACTGGAAGACATCCGTCACTTCCGGTACATGTTATTAATGCCAGAAACGCGTACTTTCCTACCTGTTAAAAACCGCCGAAATGTTGAATTTTTGCGCTGAAAAAAATTGTGGGAGTCGGGGTAAGTGTGAGAGACATGTACCCAACTTTAGAATTCCAAACGTGAAGCGAAATGAAGGTATAGAGAAGCGAGAACTGAAGGGACTACAGCAGCTAAAGTGCTTGGTAAACATTGAAAATATTGGGAATTATCGCGTTTGTTCACTGCATTTCATCAAGTAAGGCATTATTTGTGTTTTTTCTTGATTACTTTGGTATCTAAAAATTCTCAGAAGTGATAAATCTGGCTGTAAAACTTTCTTCAGATGCGTTTTCATTTTGTATGTAAAACCCACGAGAACCATGGGCGATTAAAAAATTACAGCCAGATTTATCACTTCTGAAACTTTTTAGATGCCAAAGGAATCAAGAAAAAACACAAATAATACCTTACTTGATGAAATGCAGTGAGCAAACGGCCAATGTTCGCCAAACACTCTGGCTGTTGTTGTCCCCTTCAGCTCTTGTTTCTATCTACCGTCATGTCTCCTCACTTTTGGAATTCTGAAGTATGCTAAATGTCTCACACGCTTATCCCGATTTCCATAATTATTTACAGCGCAAAAATTGACAATTTCAGCGGGTTTTAACGGGCCCGCTATGCTGGAAACAATGGTAAGTGCCTACCTGCAGTTCATCGCGTGTAATCCATTTGTAGTAGCGTAGCAACAGTACGGGTCATGGGTCGTGACCCGACTGCCGTGAAACCTCCCTATACTGCTCATACCGACTCTTTCCGAGTTATACGGTTCATAGTTCAGTCATGGTCAGCCATGAATGAAGGGGGCCTAAAACTGTTCACAGTTCATGGAAACACACGCACGATTCAAATCTTGCCTCAGATCGTTTGTGGAATCTTGCGCTGGGTGCTTTGACTCATCCAGTATTGATGCCTGTGGCTAATCTTGGTTCAGTCTTTGTGTCCTTTCACACCTGACTTCAGACATCATTGCTGGCACCAGCACCTGACAAAATCAAGGAAAGTCGCTGTTTCTATATCGAATCCTGCAGCACTGAACCAGGTGGTTTTGTGACCAGGCGCTGGTCAGACCTGATTTCGAATATTGTGAGCAGTTTGGGGCCCCATATCTGAGGAAGGATTTGCTGGCATGTGAGAATGATCCCTAGGATGATTAGTTTAACCTTTGAGGGGAGTTTGAAGGCTCAGCAACCTGTACTCACTGGAGTTTAGAAGATGATTTCATTGAAACTTACCAAATGCATAACACACAAACAAAGAGAATGCCAATGGGCACAGACCTGACCAGTTGCTCTTACCTGAGGCTCAATAAACCATTTGAGAGGTCTGCAAGTTTTAGGTTTTGGATTGGAGTTGGTATAACTGTAGGCAGAATAGACTGGGATCCGCAGGTCCGTCCGGTACAAGGTGGCAAAGTGATAGGCGTTCTTGTACATCTGGCAGATCTTGACCATGCTGTCCTTGTTTTCCTCATTTTCAAATCCCTGGGGCGCAATCCCGTCCTTGAAGAACTGCTGACATGGCTGGAAATTATCAACCACTTTCCCCTGCACTGTCCCAGGATAGGCGATTGCCAAGATCAGGAACCAGACGGGACCACTAAACCCCATGGGCAGAATGTACAGAGTAAGCTTCATCACCTGTTTGGTAAATGGGTGATCAGATTCACTCCCACTCCTCTACCTTATTCTCTCAGAGCTAAATTCCACAAGAAGGAATCTTGTGTAAAACTGCACTCTGGGTTTGAGTGAAAGAAGTCGATGTTCTGTTCCTCAGTTAGGTTCCTCTACCCCCTTTTATATTGAGAGAAGCGAGTTACCAGGAATTCTAATAATATTCTTCTGTAACGTGACACTAATTAGTTGGTTCCTCCTGCTTGTTCTTCTGCAGAAAATGCTGATTTGTGCAACTGGGGCTCAGTTTGAATGTGGCTTCAATCCTCCCATCAACATCGCTGTCCCACAAAGGGCCAAACATTCAGAACATGGAGATGGCCTTTTAGAATTGGGATGAAGTGAAATATCCCAAACCAGAGGATGCTGAATCTTTGGAATTCCCTACCCAACATGGCTGTGGGGGCACAAACACTAAGCATAATCAAGGTAGAGTTGACATTTGATGCGGAGATGTGGAGTTAACGCTGGGATTAATCATGGTCTTATTGAATGACAAGGCTTACATGAGGGGCTGAATGATCTTGTCCTGCTATGACTTCTTGGGTTTTCACCGAGTTTCTTTGTGTTCATCGTGAAGAACCTCACTGCATTCCCTAATGCTCCTTTGAACCAGGCCGAGAATAATGGGAGGCAGGGGGCCACCAATAACAATGAGGGGACCTGGTGGTGGGGGAGAGGGACGGTGGGTATGAGCAGGGGAAGGAGGGGGGATTTGATTACTGTCATGTGTGGCAACAGGGAGTAGATAGGACTGTAGGACTCGGTGAACTTTTGTAACTTTGTCGGTACCAAACATAGAAACATCGAAACATGGATAATAGGTGCAAGAGTAGGCCATTCGGCTTTTCGAACCAGTACCGCTATTCAATATGATCAGTCGGTGCAGCCAACGCCAAGATTCTGAGGGGGAGGACCTTCTGTACCGCAGTCGAGGGTCCTTCCATTGCTGGACATGTGGGGCAGGGTGTGGTGGAGACGCCCCTCAAAAATAAGGGAAGGGATTCCACACCATGGGCCACATGAGTGGCAAGGGTGGGGAATAAATTGGTGTCATTTGTGTAAACAGTATTGAATGTTTGTCTAGCCTCCAACATTGTCGGATTATTTTTTTTGTATTGTCCCTGTATTGTTTACATTTATTATTTGAATAAAGTCTATTTTGAAATTTAAAAATTACTTGTGGTTGCTCTCCCACTTCCGCATGCATAATAAAGGGGGATTGTTACATTCTTAAAGTGACTAATGTCGTTTGTTGTCTGATAGCGGATAGAACCTTAACATTGGTGTAGTCGGCAGGATTTCGCTGGGAACCATCTCCGACGACTGAGTAAGTGGCTGTGGTCTGGCTGGGACCTCAAGGGGAGTAAAAAGTGCACCATTAGATCCATTGAGTCTGAACACCCGAACAAAAAGATTTTTGACTATTGTCGGTAGCTTTATCCAAATGTTTGGGAGATGAACCTTGGCCAGTAGGGGGAACATGGAATGTTGAGACTATTAAACTGTAATTGCCATGATATGATTGAGTCGCAAAATAAGCAACATTGGTAACAAAAAAACAGGCGCCAAAACGAGAATTCCCCAGGGATCCCTTACCTGGCATCGCGACCCTGTTCATTGATGAAGAAGAGGAGGAACACGACCTAGAATGGAGCATTCCTCCACCCCCTTATGCCCCATACCCCAAGCAGCAGGCGGACCGGGACAGCGACTGGTTCCCATCGCTAAAATGGCTGTGCAAGGAGCAGAGGACGATTTTGAAACTTTCTTCACTAATTTTCTTCCGGCTCCCCTCAAGGCTGTGTGCTCAGCCCGCTGTTGTTCACACTGCTCACACATGACTGTGCTGCCAGATTCAGGGACAATACGATCATAAAATTTGCGGATGACACAACAGTGGTGGGACTCATCAGCGGAGATGACTAATCAATGTACAGGGAGGAAGTAAAACAATTAGTGGACTGGTGCTGCAAAAATAATCTGGAATTAAATGTCGACAAAACAAAGGAGATGGTTGGCGACTTCAGGAGGGCGCAGCCAAAGCATACACCCCTCAACATCAGTGGCACCACAGTGGAGAGAGTGGAGAGCATAAAGTTCCTCAGTGTGCAAATTACAGACAGCCTCACCTGGTCCAGGAACAACACTGGGACCGTCAAACGGGCCCATCAGCGACTGCACTTCCTGAGGAAACTCAAACAGGCCTCACTCCCCACCAACATCCTCAAGACTTTCTACAGGGGTACGCTGGAGTCTGTACTCATGTACTGCATAAATACGTGGTACTCCAACTGCAACTGCTCAGACAGGAAGGCTCTGCAGAGGGTAGTGAGGGGAGCAGAGAGGATCATTGGCGTCTCCCTACCCTCGGTACAAGAACTGTTCCAGAGCCGCTGTCTGAAAAAAGCTCAGAGAATTGCTAAGGACAAACTGCACCCCCTCCACATACACCTGGATCTCCTGCCATCAGGCAAGAGATATCGAAGCATCAAAGCCCGGACTACAAGACTGCTAAACAGCTTCCTACCACAGGCTGTGAGGCTGCTAAACAGTCACTCTGTACTCACAGTCACTTGACTCGGAGGCTGGCACGGACACTTTAATAACTGACACTGGCCACTTTAATAACTGGCACTGGCCACTCAAATCAGCTGCCCCGGACATTTGTATGATTGGTTTATTGTATTTTAACGTTGTGTTTTTACCTGCTTTTAACTATTTATACTATTCCATCAGGGACTGGATTGTTTTTAGTGTTATTATGTGTGAAATGTTTTAAATTTCATGTGCGATGCTCCGCTATTCCCTGGGAAACGTCTTCTCATTTTACACTGTACAACTGTTGCTTGCAAGATGACAATAAAGGTTGATTGATTGATTGATTGATTAATGTTCAGTCCTGGATGAAAATGATCCAGGAACGTTTGCAAGTCACTGACAATGTTGAAGGACCAAGGGAAGCTCCGTAAGCCAGGCTGAAGGAGACTGAGGATATCTTGGCTGAGGAACCTGAAGGAAGAATGAGGATACATTTGATACAGGTAAAGGCAGATTTGCTCCTGGAGGACAACATTGATGACAAGAGGCATGAGTTCCACAGGGCATTGAAACAGATTGGAACAGCGTGTGAAGATACACAGAAGAACATGGTGCATTGTCATAGTTGCATTGAATGGGTTTTGCTGCACTGGATGAAGTACTTGAAGGAGAGGGAGGACTATTTTGCATGGCTGGTAAAGATAAACAGAAGCTGGAGTCTGATCTTGAATCCCAACTGACCTTAAAGGACAAGAAGCGTCAGTTAATCCATCACAAAATTCTGCTGGGCAGCATCTTTAAACATGGTGGCATCCAAATTTTACCAGGAGGCGTTAAAACAAGCCTTGGAATGTGAAATTTGCAGGCGAAACAATCCCAGAAAGATGATAAAATATCCAAAGGGAGTGACACCAATGCCAGGCCGACCCTTCAACTGTATACAGATAGATTTTACTATGTGAAGACCCCGCCAGTAGGTATTTTGGTAGTACCCGACTGGCCTACACAGCCATGGTTCCCTGTGGTCCTCGACATGGTATCTGAACCACTCATGACCATTTCCAAAAGACCAGATCTATTGCTCCGTCTTGTTACGGGCGAAAGTCATCTGTGCCATGACAGGATAAATCTGTTGACTTGTAGAATTTGAAACGGCCTCTGTTGGATCTGGGATTATCGGACAGGACCATGAACATGATCACGGCGGCCTACCGAGAATTGATTAAGAGGCAGTACCTCTCCAGCATTCGGAAGTGGGAAGCGTACTGCTCGAGGACAGGGGTAGCATACAGATCAGCTACAATTACCAACGTCCTGGAATTCCTATCCAGCCTTCACTTTGATGAAGGACTGAGTTACAGCACAATTAACAGTCCTAGGAGTGCTCTGTCAGCGTATTTATGGCGTATTTATGGCAGACACCAGGACAGCAGTCCATTGGATCTCACCCTCTGGTTGCCAAACTAATGAGGGGTATCTATAGCACCAATCCCCCCAGACCAAGGTACACACAGATCTGGGATGTCCGTGTCGTCCTGACATTACTAAGGGGTTGGTCACCAGCCAAGTCCCTGTCCCTGGAACAGCTCACACTAAAAACCGTCATGCTGATGGCCTTGGTCTCAGCTCAAAGGTTCCAGTCGCTATACAAATTAAGACTGGACAATATGGTAACATCAACTGACAAGATAACATTCAGAATCTTGGAGCTGGTTAAACAGAGTAGACCGGGAACTTTGGGACTGACTTTGGAATTCCGGGCTTACCCACCTGACCTCCGTTTGTGTGTCATGTCACATCTACTGATTTATTTTAGGGCAACAAAAGCCTTAAGAGGAAGCGAAATGGCATTATGGGTTAGCTTCAAACAGCCTCATGGCCGGGTTGCAGTACATCTCAGACCATCTCAAGATGGCTCAGACAGGTTCTGGGGGATGTTGGGGGTGGATACTGACATTTTAAAATCTCACTCCACCAGGGCAACAGCAACATCGGTGGCCAGAAATATGGAGGTACAAATGGACCATATTCTGGCAACAGCAGGATGGCCTACGGAAAGGACTTTCCAAATATTTTATAACAAGCCGATATATAATTTAGCACGAGGGAGCATTATTTTCTTTGTTTAAAAAATAAAAACCGTTATTGTTTTTAAAAAATTGATTCACGTTTAATTACAATAACATACTTCCTCCCTTGGATGACTTCGGCAGTGAATGAAGCATGGATTGTTCCATGGCTTGAAATCACAGATCTTTAAAATCTTCATGTAGTTACCCACATGACTCCGAAGTAAAATAGTAAGATTAAATGAGAACTTACCAGTTTGAAGTTTGATCTTTATTTTATGAGGAGTTACGATGAGGGATTATTATAAAGGTCAACTGGTGTCCTAGTTCTTCTTATCTTACTATGTTTATTTCAATTACCATTACTGTGATTCCACACCGCTGCTTTGAAGAATGTCGCGCATGCGTGCTGGCGGGGTCTACACGTAATACCTCATCGTAACTCCTCATAAAATAAAGATCAAACTTCAAACTGCTAAGTTCTCGTTTAATCTTACTATTTTATAGAGTTACCATGGGCACATTGTTATCAGTATTGCTTAGTAATTGTAGATTTGTTTATCTGATGGATTGAAGCTTTGCCAACTGTAAATACGACAGCTGAGACTACGGTGACACTTGTTTTAAAATAAATCATACCTCGTTTTGGGCTGCCTAACGTTATTATTTCCGATAACGGTCCCCACTTTATCGCAAAGATTAATGAAGAATTGTGTCAGCATTTTAACATTAAACAGCAATTCCACACACAGGCCACCAGAGTGGTCAAATGGAACCCTGAAGTCTAAATTGGCTAAATGTTGTTTTGCAGAACTGCAAGGGGTGTTATGACTAAAAAGGGAAGAGGGCCGACACCTAGTAGTACTGCAGAGAAAAACAAGTCTGTTCTCGACAATAACAACCAGTGCAAGGAATGTGCTGACTGTGTGATTAAAGGGCCTTGCTGCGATCCACAGTCACCGACTCAATCATTGCTCAGCCAAGCCCAACTCCGCAAGCTGCTCAGCTCGAACCACCACAGCGGGTTGGAGGCAAGGCGAAGCAGAAGTCAGTCCGGCCGATAGACTCGGATGAGTCCGGTCAGGAGGACGTGCTGCCCGAGAGCGGAAAAGGTGACCATTTATCCCGCATGGAGCGGTTGATGGAGCAGATGCTCCAGCGAGACTTGCTCCGGGAGATGGAGCAAGCTCGCCGTGGGAGTGCTCGCACTCCCACAACAGCACCGGGGTATCACCACGAGCGTTACAGCCATTGCAGTAAAAACTGGTGGCCAGTATAGACTACCTGTCCTTCCACCCGCTGCAGGAACTGGCAGTCAATGAGACTATGGACAAATATACATCTCCGGAGAACTGCATCTCGCTAAATGTACCGGCCGTTAACAGCCAAATCTGGGGGTATATTGGGCTGGGCATAATAATAATAATAATAATAAATTTTATGGGCGCCTTTCAAGAGTCTCAAGGACACCTTACAAAGATTTAGCAGGTAGAGGAAAAACATGTAAGGGGAATTAAATAAATAGTAGAGACATGACTAGTACACAAATTAAAGACAGAATTCTTCAAAACACAATATGAGGCAATTCAAGCACATATGAAAAGGGAGAGGGGGACGTGGGGCTAAGGATAGGCAGAGGTGAAGAGATGGGTCTTGGGGCGGGACTGGAAGATGGTGAGGGACACGAAATTGTGGATCAGTTGGGGGAGGGATTTCCCGAGCCTGGGAGCTGCCCTGGAGAAGGCTCTGTCCCCAAAACTGCGGAGGTTGGACTTGTGGATGGAGAGGAGACCGGCTGATGTGGATCTGAGGGACCATGAGGGTTGGTAGGGGGAGAGGAGGTCAGTGAGATATGGGGGGGCCAGATGGTGGAGGGCTTTGCAGGTGAGGACCAGGATTTTGTAAGTGATCCGGTGGGAGATGGGAAGCCAGTGAAGTTGTTCGAGGACTGGAGTGATGTGATGCCAGGATTTGGTGTGGGTGATGAGTCGGGCGGCTGCGTTCTGAACCAGTTGGAGTCGGTTGATGTAGGTGGAGCTGATGCCAAGGAGAAGTGAGTTGCAATAGTCCAGTCGGGAGGACCCAGGAGGTGAAGCTCCAGAAAGTCTTAAAGCTCCTGACGTCAGCAATAACGTCCTTGCTCGTTCAGTTGATGGGGTCGAAATGACCAATAACCAGCAGGACACACTGGCTCTACTATGTAACACACAGTATGAGATAAACTGCCTATGGAAGGATGCCATCAGACCTGCCCTCAATCCCAACTTTGCAGGGTTGTGCAAAACTGCAACTACACAACCACAAATACTGTTGTTTGGGAAGGACTTGTCGAAACAAGTCAAAGATCTGGACGAAGAGTCGAAAGCCGTTGAGCTTATGAGGGCAGGTCCAGGAACGAGTAAAGCCACACAACCCAGGCGGCAGCACCCCTATGCATCCACCAGCAGGCGTCAACACCAGGGTGCTGGTGAAAGCATGGGGGCCGCACATCAACCCCGGAGGTGGCCAGAAATATGGAGGTACAAATGGACCATATTCTGGCAACAGCAGGATGGCCTACGGAAAGGACTTTCCAAATTTTTTACAACAAGCCGATATATAATTTAGCACGAGGGAGCATTATTTTCTTTGTTTAAAAAATAAAAACCGTAATTGTATTAAAAAAATTGATTCACATTTAATTACAATAGCATACTTCCTCCCTTGGATGACTTTGGCAGTGAATGAAGCATGGATTGTTCCATGGCTTGAAATCACAGATCTTTAAAATCTTCATGTAGTTACCCACATGACTCCGAAGTAAAATAGTAAGATTAAATGAGAACTTACCAGTTTGAAGTTTGATCTTTATTTTATGAGGAGTTACGATGAGGGATTATTATAAAGGTCAACTGGTGTCCTAGTTCTTCTTATCTTACTGTGTTTATTTCAATTACTATTGCTGTGATTCCACACCGCTGCTTTGAAGAATGTCGCGCATGCGTGCTGGCGGGGTCTACACGTAATACCTCATCGTAACTCCTCATAAAATAAAGATCAAACTTCAAACTGCTAAGTTCTCGTTTAATCTTACTATTTTATAGAGTTACCACGGGCACATTGTTATAAGTATTGCTTAGTAATTGTAGATTTGTGTATCTGATGGATTGAAGTTTTGCCAACTGTAAATACGACCACTGAGACTACGGTGACACTTATTTAAAAATAAATCATACCTCGCTTTGGGCTGCCTACCGTTATTATTTCCGATAACGGTCCCCACTTTATCGCAAAGATTAATGAAGAATTGTGTCAGCATTTTAACATTAAACAGCAATCCCACACACACGCCACCAGAGTGGTCAAATGGAACCCTGAAGTCTAAATTGGCTAAATGTTGTTTTGCAGAACTGCAAAGGGTGTTATGACTAAAAAGGGAAGAGGGCCGACACCAAGTAGTACTGCAGAGAAAAACAAGTCTGTTCTCGACAATAACAACCGGTGCAAGGAATGTGCTGACTGTGTGATTAAAGGGCCTGTCCCACTTGCATGTGAAGTATGCGCTAAGTACGTGCTAAGTTCGCGCTAAATTCGTACGTGACTTCATTTGCGTCATGCTTACCAATCAGCTGTGCAGGAGGCGGGCCGACTGAATTTGGGCGTCGCACGGCGTCAGGCAGTGACGTCATCATGCAACGCCATGCCGGGGGGTGACGTCATCGCGCAACGCCACGCTCTAGGCATACGCCATCAAGACGCTGCGTACACCATCAAGACACTGCGTACGACGTCAAGATGCTGCGTACAACCACATTGCGCCTGCGTGCCGACAGGCCGTTGGCGCGCCAAGATTTTGGCCACTGCAAGAATTTAAGAGCACCACGCGATGTCGGGACCAGCCCCGCTCAACTCCGCACTTCTAACTGGGACACGAGGTCGAGTAATTTGTGAGCCAAGGTCGCGTAAGTGGGACAGGCCCTTTACTGTGTGATTAGCTGGACCCGTGAATATTCATGTATAAATATACTGCCTGTGGCCAGAATAATTGAGTGGGACCGCGAGGGGTAACGAGTATGTAACCATATTTGTCTCTGTGGGACTGGGTGGGCTTGTACCGGCTGGAAATGTACAATGATATGCTTCTAGCCGGCAGCATGTCAGACTCTATGAGAAAGGGCAGCATCACCCTAATCTACAAGCAAAAGGGGGAGATAAATGATATAAGGAATTGGAGACCATCACATTGTTGAATGGTGATTACAAGATCCTGTCTAAGGCCATCACCAACTGGGTCAAGTCTGCTCTAGGAACAGTCCGTAAATCACAGGGTCCTCTGTGACAAAGCTGTTCAGACTAAATTGTGACAGGGACCCTTGCAAACCTCTCCAGACTAGCTTTGCAAATCCTGCCAGGAAAATCTCAAACAACCTGGCGCTGCTGAGAGATACCATTGCCTACATGCAGGACAGACGGATGGATGCCTGCCTAGTCAGCTAGGACAAGGAGAAGGCCTTTACAGGATATCGCACATCTACATGGGGGACATACTCTCCTAAATGGGCATTGGGATGGTAATCAGAAATTGGATCCATTTGCACTACACAATATCTGTAGTGCAGTCCAAATCAATGGGTGGGAATCAGAAAGCTTCCCCAGCAGGCCTGGAGTCTGGCAGGGTTGCCCTCTCTCCCCTGTCTTGTTCGTCTGTTGTATTGAACCTTTTGCCGAGTCTTCAGGAAGGACGTGAGCGGAGGAGTGACATTGCCAGGCAGTGGGGGCACTCAGGTCAAAACCTCCCTGTACATAGACAATGTCGCTGTCTTCTGCTCGGATCCAGGGTCGGTCCGCAGATTGATTAGCGTCTGTGAACAGTTTGAGTCGGCCACGGGAGCCAGGGTGAACCGCAGGAAGAGCGAGGCCATGCTCTTTGGCAACTGGCCCGACCGATCTTCCGTCCCCTTCACAATCAAGCCTGACTTCTTGAAGGTGCTGGGGATCTGGTTCGGGGGGCGCAGGCGTGCAACAAGAATTGGCTGGAGCGGATAACCAAGGTGGGGAAGACACTGGAGCTGTGGAATCAACGCTCCCTCTTATAGCGTGAAAAACGTTTGGTCATCAGGTGTGAGGTACACTTGGGACTGCTGTAGTTGGCACAAGTGTGGCCTGTCCCTCCCTCCTACACCACAGGGATCACCTGGGCCGTCTTCCAGTTCATCTGGGGGTCGAGGATGGACCGGGTGTGACGGGCCACAATGCCCACGTCAGCAGAAAACGGCGGTAAATGCGTGCCCAACGTCGCCCTCACCCTGTCCAAAGGGAGTGACACCAATGCCAGGCCGACCCTTCGACTGTATACAGATAGATTTGAGAGAGTTACCAAGGGCACATTGTTATAAGTTTTGCTTAGTAATTGTAGATTTGTTTATCTGATGGATTGAAGCTTTGCCAACTGTAAATGCGACAGCTGAGACTACGGTGACACTTATTTTTAAATAAATCATAGCTCGTTTTGTGCTGCCTAACGTTATTATTTCCGATAACGGTCCCCACTTTATCGCAAAGATTAATGAAGAATTGTGTCAGCATTTTAACATTAAACAGCAATTCCACACACAGGCCACCGGAGTGGTTAAATGGAGCCCTGAAGTCTAAATTGGCTAAATGTGGTTTTGCAGAACTGCAAGGGGTGTTATGACTAAAAAGGGAAGAGGGCCGACACCAAGTAGTACTGCATAGAAAAACAAGTCTCGACAATAACAACCGGTGCAAGGAATGTGTTGTCTGTGTGATTAAAGAGCCTGTCCCACTTGCATGCGATTGCGTGCGTTTGGAAGCGAAGTTCACACAATGTTCGTGCTAAGTTCGCGCTCATTTCGCACGTGACATCATTTGCGTCATGCTTACCAATCTGCAGGAGGCGGGCCGACTGAATTTGGGCGTCGCATGGCTTCGGGCGGTGACGTCATCACGCAACGCCACGCGCTAGGCGTACGCCGTCAAGATGCTGCGTACGCCGTCAAGACGCAGCGTACACCGTCAAGACGCTGCGTACGACATCAAGAAGCTGCATATGACCGCAATGCGCCTGCATGCCGACAGGCCGTTGGCGCGCGAAGATTTCGGCCACTGCAACAATTTCGGAGCCCCACGCGATGTCGAGACCAGCCCCGCACAACTCTGCACTTCTAAGTGGGACAGGCCCTGCGCGACCATCCGGCGCCCGTACGTCTCAAGCGACCACGAGGTCGTGTAATTTGTGAGCAAAGGTCGTGTAAGTGGGACAGGCCCTTTATAGTGTGATTCGCTGGACCCGTGAATATTCATGTATAAACATACTGCCTGTGGCCAAAATAATTGAGTGGGACCGCGAGGGGTAACGAGTATGTAACCATATTTGACTCTGTGGGACTTGGCTGGCTTGGACCGGCTGGAAATGTACAATGATATGCTTCTAGCCGGCAGCATGTCAGACTATGAGAAAGGGCAGCATCACCCTAATCTACAAGCAAAAGGGGAAGATAAATAACATAAGGAATTAGACCATCACATTGGTGAATGTTGATTATAAGATCCTGTCTAAGGCCATCGTCAACCGGGTAAAGTCTGCTCTGGGACGGATGATCCACCCGGACCAAACATGTGCTGCGCCCCAGGAAAATCTCAAACAGCCTGGCGCTGCAGAGAGATACCATTGCCTACATGCAGGACAGATAGGTGGATGCCTGCCTAGTCAGCTAGGACAAGGAGAAGGCCTTCTACAGGATATCACACACGTACATGGGGGACGTACTCTCCAAAATGGGCTTTGGGGAGGGAATCAGAAATTGGATCCATTGCACTACACCGATATCTGTAGTGCAGTCCAAATCAATGGGTGGAAATCAGACAGCTTCCCCGTCAGGTCTGGAGTCTGGCAGGGTTGCCCTCTCTCCCATGTCTTGGTCGTCTGTTGTATTGAACCTTTTGCTCAGTCCTTCAGGAAGGATGCGAGTATAAGAGGAGTGACATTGCCACACAGTGGGGGCACTCAGGTCAAAACCTTCCTCTATATAGACAATGTTGCCATCTTCTGCTCGGATCCAGGGTCAGTCCGCAGATTGATCAGCATCAGCGACCAGTTTGAGTTGGCCACGGCAGCCAGGGTGAACCGCAGGAAGAGCGAAGCCATGCTCTTTGGCAAATTCTGGCAGGCAGGTTTGCCACTGCTACACGGGTGGTTTCAAACTGAATAAGGGGGGTGGGGTGTCGAATGGGATTGTGGAGGATGGAGTTAAAGGGTAAGGGTTTCTTAAATGTGTGAGCGTAGAGACAGAGGGGTGTAAAATGAGGGTAGAAGCAATAGGTAGCAAGGTGAAAAGTAAAAGTGGCAGGCAGACAAAACCAGGGCAAAAATCAAAAAGGGCCACTTTTCAACATAATTGTATAAGGGGTAAGAGTGTTGTAAAAACAAGCCTGAAGGCTTTGTCTCTCAATGCAAAGAGCATTCGTAATAAGGTGGATGATTTGAATGTGCAGATAGCTATTAATGACCATGATATAGTTGGGATCACGGTGACATGGCTCCAGGGTGACCAAGGCTGGGAGCTGAACATCCAGGGATATTCAATATTCAGGAGGGATAGAGAGAAAGGAAAAGGAGGTGGGGTAGCGTTGCTGATTAGACAGGAGATTAACGCAATGAAAGGAAGGACATTAGTTTGAAGGATGTGGAATCGGTATGAGTAGAGCTGCGAAACACTAAGGGGCAGAAAACGCTGGTTGGTGTTGTGTACAGGCCACCTAACAGTAGTAGTGAAGTTGGAGATGGTATCAAACAGGAAATTAGAAATGCGTGCGACAAAGGCAAAACAGTTATAATGGGTGACTTCAATCTACATATAGGTTGGGTGAATCAAATTGGCAGGGGTGCTGAGGAAGAGGATTTCTTGGAATGTATGCGGGATAGTTTTCTAAACCAACATGTAGAGGAACCAACGAGAGAGCAGGCTATTCTAGACTGGGTATTGAGTAATGAGGAAGGGCTAGTTAGCAGTCTTGTTGTACGTGCCCCCTTGGGCAAGAGTGACCATAATATGGTTGAGTTCTTCATTAGGATGGAGAGTGACATTGTTAATTCAGAAACAATGGTTCTGACCTTAAAGAAAGGTAATTTTGAGGGTATGAGACGTGAATTGGCCAAGATTGACTGGCAATTAATTCTAAAAGGGTTGACGGTGGATATGCAATGGAAGACATTTAAAGACTGCATGGATGAACTACAAAAGTTGTTCATCCCAATTTGGCAAAAGAATAAATCAGGGAAGGTAATACATCCGTGGATAACAAGGGAAATCAGGGATAGTATCAAAGCGAAGGATGATGCGTACAAATTAGCCAGAAAAAGCAGCATACCGGAGGACTGAGAGAAATTCAGAGACCAGCAGAGGAGGACAAAGGGCTTAATTAGGAAAGGAAAAATAGATTATGAAAGAAAACTGGCAGGGAACATAAAAACTGACTGCAAACGTTTTTATAGATATGTGAAAAGAAAGAGATTAGTTAAAACAAATGTAGGTCCCTTGCAGTCAGAAACAGGTGAGTTGATCATGGGGAACAAGGACATGGCAGACCAATTGAATAACTACTTTGGTTCCGTCTTCACTAAGGAAGACATTAATAATCTGCCGGAAATAGCAGGGGACCGCGGGTCAAAGGAGTTGGAGGAATTGAGTGAAATCCAGGTTAGTCGGGAATTGGTGTTGGGTAAATTGAATGGATTAAAGGCCGATAAATCCCCAGGGCCAGATAGGCTGCATCCCAGAGTACTTAAGGAAGTAGCTCCAGAAATAGTGGATGCATTAGTAATAATCTTTCAAAACTCTTTAGATTCTAGAGTAGTTCCTGAGGATTGGCGGGTAACAAACGTAACCCCACTTTTTAAGAAGGGAGGGAGAGAGAAAATGGGGAATTACAGACCAGTTAGTCTAATATTGGTAGTGGGGAAACTGCTAGAGTCAGTTATTAAAGATGGGATAGCAGCACATTTGGAAAGTGGTGAAATCATTGGACAAAGTCAGCATGGATTTACGAAAGATAAATCATGTCTGACGAATCTTATAGAATTTTTCGAGGATGTATCTAGTAGCGTGGATAGGGGAGAACCAGTGGATGTGGTGCATCTGGATTTCCAGAAGGCTTTCGACAAGGTCCCACATAAGAGATTAGTATACAAACTTAAAGCACATGGCATTGGGGGTTCAGTATTGATGTGGATAAAGAACTGGCTGGCAAACAGGAAGCAAAGAGTAGGAGTAAACGGATCCTTTTCACAATGGCAGGCAGTGACTAGTGGGGTACCGCAAGGCACAGTGCTGGGACCCCAGCTATTTACAATATATATTAATGATCTGGATGAGGGAATTGAAGGCAATATCTCCAAGTTTGCGGATGACACTAAGCTGGGGGGCAGTGTTAGCTGTGAGGAGGATGCTAGGAGACTGCAAGGTGACTTGGATAGGCTGGGGAGAGTGGGCAAATGTTTGGCAGATGCAGTATAATGTGGATAAATGTGAGATTATCCATTTTGGTGGCAAAAACAGGAAAGCAGAGTATTATCTAAATGGTGGCCGACTAGGAAAAGGAGAGATGCAGTGAGACCTGGGTGTCATGGTACACCAGTCATTGAAAGTAGGCATGCAGGTGCAGCAGGCAGTGAAGAAAGCGAATGGTATGTTAGCTTTCATTGCAAAAGGATTTGAGTATAGGAGCAGGGAGGTTCTACTGCAGTTGTACAGGGTCTTGGTGAGACCACACCTGGAGTATTGCGTACAGTTTTGGTCTCCAAATCTGAGGAAGGACATTATTGCCATAGAGGGAGTGCAGAGAAGGGTCACCAGACTGATTCCAGGGATGTCAGGACTGTCTTATGAAGAAAGATTGGGTAGACTTGGTTTATACTCTCTAGAATTTAGGAGATTGAGACGGGATCTTATAGAAACTTACAAAATTCTTAAGGGGTTGGACAGGCTAGATGCAGGAAGATTGCTCAGGATGTTGGGGAAGTCCAGGACAAGGGGGTCACAGCTTAAGGATAAGGGGGAAATCCTTTAAAACCGAGATGAGAAGAACTTTTTTCACACAGAGAGTGGTGAATCTCTGGAACTCTCTGCCACAGAGGGTAGTCGAGGCCAGTTCATTGGCTATATTTAAGAGGGAGTTAGATGTCGCTCTTGTGGCTAAGGGGATCAGAGGGTATGGAGAGAAGGCAGGTACGGGATACTGAGTTGGATGATCAGCCATGATCATATTGAATGGCGGTGCAGGCTCGAAGGGCCGAATGGCCTACTCCTGCACCTAATTTTTCTGTTTCTATGTTTCTAACTGGTACGACGGATCTTCCATCCCCTTCACCATCAAGCCTGACTTCTTGAAGGTGCTGGGGATCTGGTTCGGGGGGCGCAGGCTAGCGACAAGAATTGGCTGGAGCGGATAGCCAAGGTGGGGAAGAAACTGGAGCTGTGGAGGCAACGCTCCCTCTCTATAATGCAAAAAACATTGGTCATCAGGTGTGATGTACTCTTGGGGCTGCTGTACTTGGTGCAAGTGTGGCCTGTCCCTCCCTCCTACGCCACAGGGATCATCCGGGCCGTCTTCCAGTTCATCTGTGGGTCTAGGATGGACTGGGTGCGACTGGCTACAATGCACAAGACGGCAGACAATGGGGGTAAAAGCATAACCAACGTCGCCATCACCCTGATGGCCACCTTTGTGCGCGGCTACATCAGGCAGATCGTAGAGCCAAGGCACGTGGGCATCAAGTGTCTCTACCTGCTGAGCTTCTACCTATCCCCGTTGTTGCGTAGGATGGGCCTGGAAAGGTTCTTCCAGACCAACACCTTTGACCACGTCCATCGGTCAATGGTCAGCACGGAACATCTTGCAAGCACTGCAGGGAAATGACTCCGTGGATCCAATGACGTGGTTCCCTGAGCAGGCTGCCCAGCTTGTCTGGCAAAATGCCTCATCACCAGAACTCACCAACAAGCACCAAGAAGGGCTATTCCCCTTATTCTCCTTACTACCAGCGAACGCTGCCCTCGGGGACGGCTGCTATGGAGAGGAGACGGTTGCCCACCTCTTTGCAGTAAGTAGGTTTGCAAAGCTAGTCTGGAGAGGTTTGCAAGGGTCCCTGTCAAGATTTAGTCTGAACAGCTCTGTCACAGAGGACTCTGTGATTTACGGACTGTTCCCAGGGACATATTCAGAGACTGACATCGAGTGCTGCTGGAAAGTCATCAACTCGGTGAAAGCACTTTGTTCTGCCCGAACTTTGTTGACCTCCCAGTGGAGCGAGATGTCCGTCAGGGAATGTTGCCGACTGGCCCGCTGCAGACTGCAGGAGTACGTGCTGAGGGATGCATTGAAGCTCGGTGCAGCCAACGCCAAGATTCTGAGGGGGAGGACCGCAGTCGAGGGTCCTTCCATTGCTGGACATGGGGGGCAGGGTGTGGTGGAGACGCCCCTCAAAAATAAGGGAAGGGATTCCACACCAGTGGGCCACATGAGTGGCAAGGGTGGGGAATAAATTAGTGTCATTTGTGTAAACAGTATTGAATGTTTGTCTAGCCTCCGAGAATGTTGGATTATTTGTTTTATATTGTTCCTTTATTGTTTATATTTATTATTTGAATAAAGTCTATTTTGAAATTTAAAAAATACTTGTGTTGCTCTCCCACTTCCGCATGCATAATAAAGAGGGATTGTTACATTCTTAAAGTGACTAATGTCGTTTGTTGTCTGATAGTGGATAGAACTTTAACATTGGCGGAGTCGGCAGGATTTCGCTGGGAACCATCTCCAACGACTGAGTAAGTGGCTGCTGTCCGGCTGGGGCCTCGAAGGGAGTAAAAGGTGCACCATCAGATCCATTGAGAACACCCGAACGAAAAGATTTTCGACTATTGTCGGTAGCTTTATCCAAATATTTGGGAGATGAACCTTGGCCAGTAGGGGGAACATGGAATGTTGAGACAATTAAACAAATAGAATGTAATTGCCATGATATGATTGAGTCGCAAAATAAGCAACATTGGTAACAAAAAAACAGGTGCCAAAACGATAAAACCCCGGGGATCCCTTATTTGGCATAGTGACCCTGTTCATTGATGAAGAAGAGGAGGAACGCGACCTAGAATGGAGCGTTCCTCCACCCCCTTATGCCCCACACCCCAAGCCCAGGGCAGCCAAGCAGCAGGAGGACCGGGACACCGACTGGTTCCCATCGCTAAAATGGCTGTGCAGGGAACAGAGGAGGATTTTGAAACTTTCTTCACAAATGTTCAGTCCTGGATGAAAATGATCCAGGAATGTTTGCAAGTCACTAACAATGTTGAAGGACCAATGGAAGCTCCGTAAACCAGCCTGAAGGAGACTGAGGAAATCTTGGCTGAGGAACCTGAAGGAAGAATGAGGATATAGTTGGTACAGGTAAAGGCAGATGCGCTCCTGGAGGACAACAGTGATGACAAGAAGCATGAGATCCACAGGGCATTGAAACAGATTGGAACAGTGTGTGAAGATACACAGACGAACATGGTGCATTGTCATAGTCGCATTGAATGGGTATTGCTGCATTGGATTAAATACTTGAAGGTGAGGGAGGACTTTTTCGCATGGCTGGTAAAGATAAACAGAAGCTGGAGTCCGATCTTGAATCACAACTGACCTTAAAGGACAAGAAGCGTCAGCTAATCCATCACAAAATTCAGTTGGGCAGCATCTTTAATCAGACAGTTTTGCTCGAGTGTCTTCTCCAGGAATCGGAGTCCTTGTTCACCAAAACCGCAGATGGGACTCTCAATAAGGAATCCCAATAGAAATTAAAATGCAATCACGGGGAACTTGAGATGAAAGCCATGCAAAAGGTGACGGATTTGTAAGGAAATGTGCAACCGCATCAGGTTTATCTGGACAACTGGGAGAAATTCCAAAACTGGCTGCAGTTAATGGCATAAAATTGCAACCGTTGCATGACCCACAGGAGCAGCAAGCATCACCTGGATGGATCACTCCGGGAACTGTGGGATTTGTGCAACATTGTCAGCAGCAAGAAACGAGAGCTGAACAACCTGCAGAACCAAGCTGAAGCTGTGATACGGAACACATCCCCCAAAGGAGCAGAGAACGTCGTCACAAGCCTGGAGAAACTGAGCACGGACTGGGAGAAGCTGAAACTAAAGTGTTGACTGGTGGAAGGCCCATTGCAGTTGGCGCGGTAGTCCTTGCTGGAGTACCTGTCCAGGGCTGAGCAGCTGGAGAGAGAAGGAGCAGAAGTGTCTGTGGGAGAAGTAGTTAAGTCAGGGGCTGAATGGACTAAAACCAATAAGCGACTCCAGCCTGAGGGTGTCTAGAACTACCCCATGAGAGCAATGCCAAATCCCACACTATTTCGCTGAGCCCCTGCACCCGGATAGCCAATACCTATTGGACTTCGCCTAAGAGGGGCGACAATACACCTGGATACGACTACCCTAGGGATACATCCATTCGCCCACAATCTTTTCCCAGATTCTGAGCGGCCAGCAGACAACTATCCGATTGCGGTGATACAATATGTTGACAATCTCCTCCTGGCCACACTTCCCTCTGGAAGGCGACTCTGGACTGTCAAAGCCACCACAGACAGACATAAAAACATCGTTTTTCCACGAGTAGTAGCTCTACTCAATAACCAAATATCTGTAGCCTCCTTTTCTTCTGGTATTTTATTTCATTCACATGTAATGTGACCTACTGAGAGTTGCCTGGTTCATTCTGGAAATTGTAAGAGATTACAGACCTGTCGAGCATGCTTTGGAGTAACCCAACTCTGAATAGAACCCTCATCCCCACAGGTACACAAGACGCACTCCGAACAGCCACTGCTGTCGTGCAATATACTCTATTCCACCGTCTCGTTTCCAAAGTAAAGTAGGGGAGTAAAAAGGGGAGATGAGATATCCCTCTTAAAATATTGCACAGGAGACGGTGGAAAAAATCTCGTACAGGTCAACAGTATGCCTGCACAAGCATCCTTTGCTTTGCACTATCAGCCCAGGGCATTGTTAATGGCTGTGCAATATTGTGATGCTTTCATTCTATGTAAAGTGCTGAATTATTTCTGTGAAGTTACTTGCATGATCTGTAAAGTTCAACTAAATGGCTTTGTTCTGTGCCGAGTAACTCAATGACACTGTGATCTATTAGACCTCAAGCAATGAACTAGTTAATATTTCCTCCAACTGAGGTGAGGAAATCTTCAAATTCTTGGTAGTTAGTAGTCATCATGAAACAGGAATTGTTCTTAAATTTGTGGAAGTGTTGTTGGTGAATTTATAGATGGCTTTTGTACTGTGCTTATCCACACTGTCATGGGTGTAAAAAGAGTAGGGGGGCTAAGGATACAGCATTGAGGTCACCTGTGTTGATATTCAGTGACAAGGAGGTGTTGTTACCAATCTGCGCTAATTGAGATCTGTCAATAAGAATGTCAAGGGTCCAATTGCCAACAGCGGTAGGGAAATCCATGCCTTTAAGCTTGGTGATGAGTTTGGAGGGGATGATAGTGTTGAATGCCGAGCTGTAATCAGTGAACAGCAGCCTGATGTATGTGTTCCTCTTTTCCAGATATCCAGGTTTAGTTAATGCACTTAGATTCCAAAACTGGGACCAATCTCTGATCAGCTACCATGCATGGCCTTATGAAAGGTCTTGGGAAACATTGAATGGAACCTACCTCCCTGGTAGATGCATAGACGGGATCTTAATGATCACCCAGCCACAAAATGTTCATTATGGAGAGTTGTGACGTAGTCTTCCAGTCATTTCACCCTTTGCCCCATGGAGTCTCACCAACCATCAAGACCCAGGCACAATATTTCCATTTTATTCGTCCAAAATTATCAACAACTCCCCAGTATCTACCATTTATCTCCATATTCACATGACATTACACAGGCCACTTCATCTAGCATCCTGAACATCCCAGGGTAGAAATATCAAAGACTAGAGGGCATAGCTTTAAAGGGAAGGGGCAAAGTTTAAAATAAATGTGTTGGGCAACAGTTTTACCCAGAGGGTGGTGGATTCCTGGAACACAATGTAGGGGTGGGGTGAAGGCCTATATAGTGGCATTTATGAGGCTTTCAGATGTGAAGATGGGAAATTCAGGGATGGGGAGAGGGAGGGGGGGGGGGGGGGGGATATTGATTATGTGCAGGCAGATTAGACTAATTTATCTTGTCTTCATGTCTGACACGGCCATTTGGGCCAAAGGACTTGTTTCCGTGCTGTTCTTTTCTATGTTCTATGTTCTATCGTTTGAGAAGTGGGAGGAAACCCACATGGTCACGGAGAGGGCATGCAAACTCCACACAGACAGTACCAGAGCTCAGCATTGACTCAGGGTCACTGCACTTGTGATCCAACGGCTCCACTAATTGTGCCCCTGCAACATCCCAGAGTCTGAAGAAGGGTCTCGTCCCGAAACGACACCCATTCCTTCTCTCCAGAGATGCCGCCTAACCCGATGCGTTACTCCATCATTTTGTGTCTGTCTTCAATTTAATCCAGCATTTGCAGTTCGTTCCTATACACCATCCCAAAGTTTGTCAACCCCAGCTCACCATGACATCACCAAACTGAATTGTTGAGAACTCGCATCTTCTAAGAACAGAACACTCTACCATTCTTGATTTGACCTTTGGCCTGAGCTTGATCTGACCTTTGGACTAAGCTGTCAATCCACAGGACTTTGATCCTTCTATTATCAAAAAATCTGCCTCAACACTGTAGTGAGAGTACAGGCCCAGTGCCGACAAAAGCTCATCATACGTTAACCTACTCATTCCTGGGATCATTCTTGTAAACCTCCTCTGGACCTTCTCCAGAGCCAGCACTGGAGAAGCGAAGGCTGGTACCAGAACCAGCTGAAGTTGACCTACCCTAACCCAGAAGGTTAAAAACTGGCTTTGAATTAATATTACGCATTGCTCCTCATTCCTCAATAATGACGGAAACATTACTTCTTCTTCTTCTTGCGATTGAGTCAGCAGAATTGCGCAGCAGGGTAACGCCATCCTATTCCACATCCGTAAGTTCCCGCCCTAAAAAGGGCCCATGCTCCGGGTTGGCGCCGAGCTGCGGTGCTGCTGCTGTCGCTGTTTGTTGTCGTTCGCCTGACTGAGATCAGTTGACAGGGCTCACCACGGGGAGGTCAACAATCTGAGTCCCAGGAAACATTACTGACTCATTATGTCATTAGAATAGAGCCATCCAGTACCAAGCACTGATGAGAGAAAATGAATCATAAGGTACACAGTAAACGTGTGAGGAATGTGATTGATAGAAGAAAAGATAAGGTGCAAGTTGACTTAATTAGGTCATCTCATCCACATGTAACCATGACATACAGATGATATAATTTGTAGATAAGGGGGTAGAACATAGAATAGGACGTAAACTCAATAAACCCAATCCTGGCCAAAATACCCGTTGACTCAGACCATCATAATTGATACCAGACTTAGAAATAATCCATGCCCGGGGACAACATGTTCAAAATCAAGCCTCTGAGCAGGGACCATAAGTTTAGGTTGTAGAATAGGTGGTCCGTTTTTAGATCACAACTAGACCAAGTGGGACCCCTTGGGTCCCGTCCCCTTAACGCGTGATTGTGGGGGGTGGCCTGCGGTGTCACACACACAGACACACACACTCTAACCACACCCCCCCTCCCACACACACAAACACACTAACCACCCCCCCCTCCCCCAGACACATACACTAACCACCCCCCTTGATATTATATTAATATTATTCATTCCCTCCTTTTACCCCATCCCCGCCGTATCCACTCACGCATAGCCCCCAACTCACAGGCGCTTCTAGAGAATGAGAGGGAAGGGGTAGAGATGGAGGGAAGAGAAAGAGGGGACAGACACTGAGAGAGAGGGGGCAGAAACAGAGCGGGGCAGAGACGGAGAGGGGTAGAGACGGAGAGGGGCAGAGAGACAGAGAGGGGGCAGAGGGACAGAGATGGGCAGAGACAGAGAGGGGCAGAGAGAGAGAGGGACAGAGGAGCAGAGGGGCAGAGAGAGAGAGGGGCAGAGAGAGAGGGACAGAGAGAGAGAGGGGGGGCAGAGAGGAGGGGGGAGGAGAGAGAGGGGCAGAGAGAGAGGGGGGAGAGAGAGGGGAGGGAGGGGTGATAGTGGAAGTGGGGGAAAGGGAGGAGAAGAGGGGTTGAGGAGGGGAGGAGGGGGGAGGGGGGGGGAGAGGGGAGGGGGGAGGGGGAGAGAAGGGGGGGGAGAGGGGGGAAGGTGGGGAGTGTGGGAGAGGGGGGGGGGTGAGAGGGGGAGAGTGAGGGGGGAGAGGGGGGGAGAGGGGGAGAGAGGGGGGGGGGGGGAGAGGGGGGGGGGGAGAGAGAGGAGGGAGGGAGGGGGGGAGGGAGAGAGTGGAGGGGAGGGAGAAAGAGAGGGGGCAGAGAGAGAGGAGAGGGAGAGAGCGAGAGAGAGGGGAAGAGAGGGGGAGAGGGGGATGAGAAGGGGAGAGCGATGAGTGGGGAGAGGAGGGTGGAAGGAAAAGGAGGGAGGAGAGGAGGGGGGATGAGGGAGGTGAGTAGGGGGGGGTAGGACGGGGGGAGAGAGAGGGGGAGAGGGGAGGGGGGGGGGGGAGGGGGGGGGGGAGGAGGGGGGGAGAGAGGGGGAGGGGAGAGGGAGAAGGAGAGAGAGAGAGAGGAGAGAGAGGGGGGGAGGGGGGGGGGGGAGGGGGGGGAGGGAGGGGGGAGAGGAGGGGAATGAGGGGAGAGGAGGGAGAGAGAGGGAGAGGGGGAGAATAGGGCAGGAGAGGGGGGAGAGGAGCGAGAGGCCCTGGGAGAGTGGGAGAGAGGGCAGAGGCACAGAGAGATGATGCACGGTGTCACAGGGCAGGGCTGGTTCCCGAATGCAATACACCCTCACTACAGCTCCAGGATCTGCTATGGCCCAGGTCGATTCTGCAGCAGCAACATCCCCACCATACTCCGACCCGAGGACTCTGAGCGAGGTGGGCACGGCCGGCGACCAAATGACTGCTCGTTCGGCAGCTTCAGTGCAGGGCCTGACTTGCTCGTTCTTTCTGCGTCTTTTGAATAATGGAGGGGGGGAGGGAGAGGTGGGGGGAGGGGGTAGTAACGTCACTCGCAGCGCGAGGAAGATGGCAGCAAGCAGACCCATTGGGACGTCACCAGCGAAAGACAGTCATTTTTATTCAAAAGGTTTTGTCCGATTTTTGAACATTTTCAGTAATAACTCGAGAAATAAAGCAGGAAAATTTCAGATAAGGTGATTTTGGACTCCACAAGAAAAAATGGCTACCGGAATATGTAAAAATTTTACAGTTACCGCCTCGTTTTTTTCTTGAAGATGTGATCACACACTCACACAAATAGGGTGGCTTCACCAAAGGTCAAATGAGCGTAGATCCCCCCTCACGTGACCGAAAAATTTAACTGGAGGACATATGTCACTTCGGTACATGTTAGTGAATGGGGAAACACACACTTTCACACCTGTTAAAAACATAGAAAACGGACGATTTTTGAGCTGAAACTTTCTGTGCTAGTCGGGGTGACCGTGAAGCACAGCGACCTAAATTTTCAGGCAAAAAAAAAGATAGAAAGTAAGGTAATTACAAGAGGGAACTGAAGGTGCCAATCCAGCGGAAGTGCTTAGCAGACATTTGCCGTGGAGATTTAAAGGTCCAAAATATCGGGAATTATCGCGTTTGCTCGCTGAATTTCATCAAAAGTAAGCTCATCAGCATATTCTAGGGGTACTGATGAGGACTGGGCCAAGAGGCTTGAGATTATGTAAAATAATTATTCGCAAGCCTTAGAAGAGCAGGAAGAAGAAGAAGAAGAATGCAAGGACATGTTCCTGTACAAGGAGTCCTCTGCAACCTCCCCAGTACCAGTTCCCCATCAAGTATTTAGACCATTAATAGTCCAAAGCTTAGAATGTACTCCACCTCAAACTGATGCTGAAGGAATTTTACATTAATTACTGCATTACAAGAATTCTGGCAAAACCATACTCCCCAGCAAATCCAATCATTCCTACTGCTGTTATTTCCTGTGACCTTGGTACCACCCCCAAATGAGCATGGAAATCAAAATCAAATATAATCAAAGATAATCATAATCAAAGTTAAATCCTGGGTCAATGGCAGTCACAACATTCCAACACACCAGCCCCTCAGCAGGAATGAGGTAATCAACAACCCAGCCAAATTCCTCAGGGAACACCTACCTACATGAGGCAGGAACACTCCTCCACAAATCACATAGTTAGACATGAGAACTAGTCTACACCTAATGCTTTGTTCAGCCTCAACCTTTGAAGAACATGTTTAAAACAGCATATTTATAAAAAAGACAGAGGCAACATTTAGAGCCCTGTAGATATTATGGAAATGAACATCGAACTCAAGGTACATTAAGAGGGACATCTCATCATTCACAACCCCTTAAATTAAATACGAGAGGTCAGGGCAAACCCCAACAGACCACTCCATCTTCTACATCACATTTGAAACGGGGAAAGTAAATACAGGAATTATCCAACAAAATGTTAGAAGGGAAATGAGCAATGTTAATATAATTCAAACACAACACAAATATTTCAGTAGGGAATCAAAGTGCCCAAACCAAAGAATAGGATAAAGAAGGGTCTCAACCCAAATCATCACCCACCTTCTCTCCAAAGATGCTGCCTGTCCCACTGTGTTACTCCAGCATTTTGTGTCTATCTTTTGGATAAAGGTCTGGACAAACCTGACCCTGCTATTTTGATGCAGGTGCAGACATCTCCGTAGTGAATTCTGATATTATTAAAAACATTGAACTTGAGGATCCGACAGGGAAAATTATAATTACAAGGATAACTGGAATAGAGACAAAATGTCCAATTTTCAAATTGCCCATAAAGATATAAGGAATTACGCCAACGATAGAGGTTGCCTTAAAATCACTGTACCAACTTTCCCCAGGTCATGTGAAACTAGCTCTTCTAAATACAGGATCTGATGCCTCCTACTGGAATGTACAATTATTTAACCAAGAAATGATGCGACTGTACTCAGTGAACAAACCATTAATATTGAACTGCAATTAGGTACCATCGGGATTAAACACTGAATGCAATATTTTAATATGTTTTATATAATACTACGATATTCTACATTGATCAGACCGAGTGGATGGCATGACAATTAAGTCAATAGGGGCATCACAAAATGCACCATCTCACACTTGCTTGGATTAAGTTCCATCTGCCATTTCTCCATTTACATCTTTAACTGATCTGTATCCCACTGTATCCTTTGATATTTCTCACTGTCCGTAACTGCCAAATAATATAAAATTTAGGCTATCCAACTCCATATTCAACTATGGTGTTTAATCTGAACTTTGGCCTCAGCTCCTGTTGGATCCACAGGACGTTTGACCCTTCTGTAGACAGGACATTTATCTGCCTCAGTGCTGTTCAAACTTAATGGCCAAGCAGTCATGAGCCAAGACTCCTTGTTCACGAGTCCGAGAGATGAAATCTCACAAATTAAGTTGTTCATCCATCTTTTCTGAGTGTCCACTTGATGTAGATATGCTCATTAAGGGAAACCACCTCTCAGTATTAATCCTGTCAAACCCTTTCAGAATCTTATGTAGTACAATAACATGATTCAATCTCAGGCTGAGCTATCCACATACTTGTTCCATCTAAGCCTTTGACACTGAGCAATTCCCAGTAAATATTGGATGTTAAAGTCATCCACAAAGACAATCATGTTGCTTTGGCTTCTTTCGGTAATAGAATAATAAAGTAATACAGAATAGAATTAGGTCGTTCAGCCCAATGTGCCCATGCCAACCATCTATATTAGTCCCAGCTGCCCCTTGTCTGACTATATCCCTCTAAACATTCCCATGTATCTGTGCAAATGTATTTTAAGTGTTGTTATAGTACCTGCCTCAGCTACCTCATCTGGCAGCTTGTTCTATATACCCACCTCCCTCTGTGTGGAAAAGGTGAACCGTCGGGTTCCTATTGAATCTTTCTCCTCTCACCTTAACCCCATGTCCTCTGGTTCTTGGTTCCCCTATTCTGGGTAAAAAACTGTGCATTTATCTTCTCTATTTCCCTCATGATCTTATACACCTCCATAAGATCAGCCTTCAGCCTCCTGCATTAAAGTACTAACCTGTTCAACCTCTCCCTATACTCAGGCCATCAAGTCCTAGCAACATCCATCCCATATCAGGATGACCAAAACTGAACACAATACTGCAAATGCAGCCTCACCAACGTTTTGTACAACTGTCACATAACATCCCAACTGCTGTACATAATACCCTGACTGATGAAGGCCAATGTACTGAGATCCTTCTTGACCATCCTGTCTACCTGTGACAGGGAACTATGTACCTGCACTCCAAGATCCTTCTGCTCTGCAACAATCTGCAAAGTCCTGCAATACACTGCAATGGTCTTACCCTGGTTTGACTTCCAAAATGCAACACCTCGCACTTATCTGCATTAAACGCCAATGACCATCTCTCAGCCCATGTCCAACTGATCAAGATCCTGCTTTACTTTTTGATACCAATCTACGCTGTGTGCAATACCACCCACTTTGGTGTCATCTGCAAACTTACAAATCCTGCCTTCTACATTCTCATCCAAATTGTTGATATAAATCACAAACAGCAATGGGCCTAGCACCGATCCATGAGGCACACCATTAGTCACTGACCTCCAGTTCGAAAAACAGCCTTCCACCATCACCTTCTGCTTTCTTTGATGAAGCTAATTCTCTATCTAGCCAAATAGCTCTCCCTAAATCTCATGCGATACAACTTTCCAGAATAACCTATCATGTGGAACCTTATCAAATGCCTTGTTGAAGTCCATATAGACAACATCTTCGGCTTTGCCCTTATCAGCCTTTTTGGTTACTTCTTAAAAAGCTCTATCCGATTTATAAGAAACTATTTTCCATGTACAAAGCCATGCTGACTTTGTACATGGCCCCTTAATATCCAAATGCATATATATCTTATCTCTCAGATTCCTCTCCAGTAACTTGGCTACCCGAGGGGTGGATAGTGGTGCAGCGGTAGAGTTGCTGCTTACAGGGCAAGAGACCCAGGTGCAATCCTGTCTATAGGTGCTGTCTATACGGAGTTTATACGTACTCCCCTATGGGTTTTCCCTGGATGCTCCGGCTTCCTCCCACACTACAAAGACATACAGGTATTTAGGTCAATTGGCTTTGATAAAATTGTAAATTGTCCCTAGTGTGTAGAACAGTGTTAGTTTACGGGGTGATCGTTGGTCAGCGTGGACCTGGTTGTTCGAAGGGCCTGTTCCCGTACAGTATCTCTAAAAGAAATAAGAGGGGGAAAGGAAAGTGGTGTGAGGGGGTAGAAGCATGTCAATTTAATGTATTAGGATTTTTTGGAAGGCTTTCAATAAAGTCCCATGCAGGAGGCCGGTTGGCAACTTCAGAGTACAGAGAATATGAGGTAATAGATTGACCTGGATTATTGTAACAGAAAGTAAAGCATCACAATTAACAGGTCATGAAGTTATAGAGAAGTACTCCATTGAAAACGGTTCCTCAGCCCCCTGACTCTACGCTGAGCATTAGCCACTCATTTATTTATACAATTTATGACACAAAATAGGGTATCTTGAGGAATCTTGAGGAATGGGGGGGTGACTCCTATTTTATGTGCTCTAATATTTCCTCAGGAAGCAATCCATTTGTTTTACCACAGCCTTGCTCACAGAGTCCAATTCGTCTCATGATCAGTTTTATTGTTCTCAGCCAGGTTTACAACCTCCTATGCTTATCTTTACTCCCAGCCAGCTATGCCTTCTAATCTAAACACACCCTAAACCTAACTCACTGCCCCTCTTAGCATAATCTTTGTTACTTTTACTGTTGGCCTCTTTACTCATCATGCTTCTCTCGCCTATTGCAAAAGTCCAATTTTCTTATAATCTTCAGAATTTTGAATATCACCCTAACGCAACCTCCAGTAAATGTTGCTCATAATCCAGATGTGGAAAGGAAAACAGCTTGTTTAGATTGTGTGTGAACCACATCAGAGAGACAATTCAGTAAAATATACAGAACCCCACCCCACCCCACCCCACGCACACCGCATAGTCCCCACCCCAAACCCCACACAGTATTGTCAACCAGCATTAATGGGCCCACATGAGCTACACCTGGCTGCTCAATAATTGTGCAGGAACTGCAGATGCTGGATTAAACCAAAGATAGACATAAAATGCTGGAGTAACTCAGCAGGACAGGCAGCATCTCTGGAGAGAAGGAATGGGTGATGTTTCGGGTCGAGACCCATCTTCAGTCTGAAGAAGGGTCTCGACCCGAAATATCACCCATTCCGTACTCAATAACTTTGTCTACCCTAATGTCATTAGTCGATCTTGTGAGATCAGCCAAGATCAAAGTGGTGCTCAGCTGTGACATGTGAGTGAGTACAGGGCAACATCTTTCAGTAAGACCGGCTCCTCGTGGGAATGGGGATATTAGGTGATAACCACACATTTTAAGCAGCAGTGCACCAGGAACAGTGAAATGGTACAGTTTGGTCTGCCTGCAGCAGTTTGGTCTTCCATAGTAAGGAGTTGCCTGCAACTAAATATTCCAAACCGTCAGATTCCAAGGTTCAGAAATCAGTGGTGTAGCGGATGTTTAGTGTGGCTGTCACTAAGCCTCTCTGGGAAATCACTGCAGCCTAGATTCCACTTGCATCACTCACTGAGGAGCAGGGTCCATATATTTAATAACCTCTCACCTATTTCAGCAATGGACCATTTTGCAATAAAACATTTGTGTAAATATTTTAAGTGATATATTTGCTGCACTGAGTGGAGAGAATGCCAAGACCCACTGGCATAATTTATCAATTAAGTTTATTTTCACGAGTATCTCAACAACCTGATATCCCATTCCGCTAGGAATTGTTGCATTACACTGTCAGCTAAAATGAAGAGTGTAATCTGAGATTAGCTCCACTTCACTCGATGTTGAGTGTTTGCAGCACGCTTCTTTCATTATAATGGAGAAAATGTTGGCATTGTGGAAAACATGGGAAAAGATGAAAGTCAGAAAATGTAGAAATGGATCAGTAAAGTTCGATGGACGATAAAATTAATATTTATTTTTGATTTTTGTACATTCAGCACAATATCTTTAAATATATGTCAATTCAGTTTCAGTATTAAATCTAGTTAGCATTTCATTCTGTTTTGTGTTTCGGTATTTGAATAAAGATTAGTTTAAAAATATGTAAATACAGGCTTTATCCATTACCACAACGAAAATCATTGATTTCTTTCAATTGACAGTTGAGTTAAATAAACCATGAGTCGTCATTTACAAATATATTGTATGCTTTCGAAACCATCCAGTGGAACACGTTGGCCTACATTTTGCATTAGTAGTGATGGTGCAGCCAGTGATATTTGCCATTATTGCATTGTGGACCCGACACCAACATCTACACATGCATGTGCATTTAGGCATCTGCAGCACCAGTGCAATTATCTCTGGAACCTGCATCTGATTTATCAACACATATAACGTATAACTTTAGAAACCAATGACATGGTGATATCTTCAGAAACATTTACAAACTTTTTATTAATGTAAACAAACTCTGAAAATGTTAAAGGACTAATAAGTCATAATTCTGCTTAACTAAGTTTTCATCTTTAAAATATATCATGCACATGGACTGCAATACACATACACAAATATTTCAAACAATCAATGAATAAAATAATACGATTTTTATATATTTTTTCTACTTTTTCAAAAGAAGGTTTGATTATTTGTCGGCATCCAATTTCATCACACATCAATCTTACATTCACTTTTTGAAGATTTATAAAATATTTAAGTGTTAGTCTGCAATTGCACTGTTTATTTAGGAGCTGGGAATGTTTCCATGAGATTGGCTGCCCCTGCTGCTTGATGGTCACAATCTTCCGGACCTCAGGCAGCAACAGAACTGACAAGTATCACCAGCACTGAAAAAGAGTATGGCAGAGACATCCAGGCCTCCGAGCGAAACTTTATTCCACACTAGCAATTGCCACTGATCATAAAATAGGAATTAATGACTCATATTGTACACAGAACACTGAAAACACATGCGCACACACACAAACATCTGCCTGCACGCACGCATACATACACACGGGCATAATACAGCACAAAAAAACTCACACCCATACACAACGCACTAAACATTTGCACCCACAGTATAAACTTCACACGTGCTCACGCATATCTACCAATGAACTGAAATGATATAATCTATAAATAGCCATTATTTGCTTAAAGCACAATAAGACCATAACTTTAAGAACAAGTTATAATCATAATATGATTCCTTTTAATCTGCAATTTGAGAAGGAGAAGGATAAATCGGAAGTGTCAGTGATGCAGTTGAACAAAGGGGACTATGAAGGCATGAGAGGGGAGCTGGCCAAGGTAGACTGGAAAGGGATCCTAGCAGGAATGACGGGTGGAACAACAATGGCAGGAATTTCTGGGCAGTAGGCATAATCCGGAAAACGCAGGATCATTTCATTCCAAAAAGGAAGAAAGATTCTAAGGGGAGTAGGAGGCAACCGTGGCTGACAAGAGAAGTTAGGGATAGAATAAAACTAAAAGAAAAGATGTATAATACAGCAAAGAGTAGCCGGAAACCAGAGGATTGGGAAACTTTCATAAGACAACAGAAGGAAACAAAACGGTCAATATGGGCTAAAAAGATGAAGTATGAAGGGAAGCTGGCCAGGAAATATAAAGAAGGACAGTAAATCCAGCTGAATTTCTTCAAAAGTAAGTTAATAATGCCTTACTTTTGATGAAATTCAGCGAGCAAATGCGATAATTCCCGATATTTTGGATCTTTAAACCTCCACGGCAAATGTCGGCTGTTCACTTCCGCTGTTTTCCACCTTCAGTTCCCTCTTGTAATTACCCTACTTTCTATCTTTTTTTTGCCTGAAAATTTAGGTCGCTGTGCTTCACGGTCACCCCGACTAGCACAGAAAATTTCAGCTCAAAAACCGGTCGTTTTCCATGTTTTTAACGGGTGGGAATGTGCGTGTTTCCCCATTCACTAACATGTACCGAAGTGACATATGTCCTCCAGTTAAAATTTTCGGTCACGTGAGGGGGGATCTACGCTCATTTGACATTTGGTGAAATCACCCTATAAGATCATGGCTGATCATATTGAAGGGTCTCGACCCGAAACGACGTCACCCATTCCGTCTCTCCAGAGATACTGCCTGTCCCGCTGAGTGAGTTACTCCATCCAGCTTTTTTGTGTTTATCTTCGCTGAGGACTTTTTTTGTTTGGCAGTTCGCCGCCGGGCAGTGTTGAGATCCTGGAAGCCTGCGTGAAGAGCTGCACACTCCCCACTGCGCTGGAGGAAGAGCGCCGGCTGAGAAATGCAATGGCAACCTTTAGAAAATAGGCCATTCGGCCCTTCGAGCCATTCTACCCTTTAGCCGGGCGGGGGACAGGGACGGGAATAGACGTGTTGATTGTGAGGATTAATGATCAGGATCAACGCATGAGCATGTTGATAGATAACCCAGTGGAGTCAGGTCAAGCTAATCCCGGGGATTGTTGATGAGTACACTAAAGGCATTGACAAGGATAAGCGCAGCCACCGTGGCGGCTCCGTGCAAGACTGGAGCGAGGAGCAACATGCCCTGGGACACGGCGAGAAAGGCGCTGTGACCGGGAACCAGCAGGTACGTACAGACGGATCGGAAGGTGACCGCGGTTGCTTCATAGCCAAACGGCCGGAGTGCGGGGCTGCCCGTGTTGTTAAGGGGATTGATTATTTTATTCTCAATCAATCCTTCCACTTCCTCGAAAGTTTGCCGTTCGTCGTTGTCGCTCGTCCCCCTGCAGCTAACGAAGAGAGAATCCACCGGCAGTTTCCTCTGCAACTCCCTCACCGTCAGGTGTTTTGCGGCCCGCTCGGGTTTCATCTCCTTCATGAAGGCGAAGGAAAAGTCGCGGTTGTACACCAGCACGTCCTGCCCCTCCGGCGGCGCACGGTCACCGAGGCAGGGGTCGCGGTTGTGGTCCGGCGAGGCGGTGCAGCAGAGAGCTGTCCACACTGCCCTGGGCACCGACACCCTGTTGTTGATCTTGGTCCTGGTGGGGTTGGCGGAGCCAGTCAGCAGGTACATGGTGCGGCCCGACTTGCGGCACACCCGCGACAACCTTTCCGCCACAGCCTCCACCTCCTGATACCACTTCACGTTGGCGCCGTGCTCCTCGGGCACCGCGTTGGTCAAGGTGCAGGTAGCCGTCGAGCTCTCTTTGTCGTTCAGTGCGAAAGGGTAGAGGTGTCCCCGGTCATAGCCCGAATCCTGGTAATCTGTATCCGTCGCCTGCTTGGTGCTGCGAGCCTTTGTGCTGCTTCTCATATCATTGCCCGCATTTTGGTTGTCGATCTGTAATCAAAACATCATTGCCCATTATAACCCGAACGTTATACAAGCGGATACACACGAATTCCATAAGACATTTAGACATATATAAGATTAGCGAGGGTTGAGAGGGAAACTGGCCAAATGTAGGCATATGGGACGAGCCCAGATTAAAGGGACTGCTTCAATACTGTATAGCTCCTCTAACTCCATCGCTGGATTTGCCACGGTATGGAAGGCTATGGACTAAGTGTGGGTAAATTGGATTAGTATTACTGGTTGGCGTGGCCACGGTAGGCTGAAGGGCCGGACCGTATGATTCTATAAAGTACAGGACCCGCCAGATAATGGGGGCTGGGAAGCACCGCTATATAACATCAAGCAACCAGCTGGATTGTGAGCAAACGAGCACTTCAGTGAATGAACTAGAGTTTAATGTAGATCATTACGATGTGTTGCATTTTGGGAAGTCAAAACAAGAGAGGAGGACCTTCATAATGAATAGCACGACTCTGGAAAGTGTTGCAGAGCAGTGGGATCCAGGAATACCGGTACCTAGTTCCCTGAACGTTGTGTCACAGATAGATAGGGTGGTCAAGAAGGCACATAGAACAATGGCCTTCACTTAGGGTACTGAATATGCTGGGATGTTATGTTACAGTTGTACAAGACGTTAGTGAGGCTGCATTTGAAATATTGTGTTCAGTTTTGGTTACACCGCTATAGAAACGTTGTTGTTAAGCTGGAAAGAATGCAGAGAAGATTTACGAGGATGTAGCTAGGATTTGAGGGCCAGAGGTATAAGGAGAGGCGAGGACTTTATTCATTTGAACACTGGAGGCTGAAATGTTGAGCCAGGTCTATAACAATATTTTAAAGATATTAAGACATATACATGGATAGGAAAGGTTTAGAGGAATATGGGCCAAATGTAGGACATGCATAGCTGGGGCATCTTGCCCAACATGGGCAAGTTGGGGTGAAGGGCATCTATGTGTGTTGTATGACTCTATGAACGTAACTGTGGCAAAAGCAGAACCAGGTTGCTGGGTAAAAATAAATGTCTCCCTTGTCACTTGATATTCATTTACTCATCATCTTAACATAGATCATGGAACAGGAAAATGTCAATTAGTTCCTCGAAGGTATACAAAAAAGCTGGAGAAACTCAGCGGGTGCAGCAGCATCTATGGGGCGAAGGAAATAGGTAACGTTTCCGGCCAAAACCCTTCTTCAGACATGAACGTCCAGTCACTCTACACCTCATCTTCACCATGGACGTCCAGTCACTCTACACCTCCATCCCCCACCAGGAATTCTTGAACAATTAGTTCCTCGAGCCTGCTCCGTATTCCTTAATATAGGTAGTCCTCAATATTCCTTCTCTCCAGAGATGCTGTCTGTCCCGCTGAGTTATTCCAGCATTTTGTGTCTACCGGCACTCAATAAGTTGGCTGATCCAATCTTGGCCCAAACACAAATTCCCTGTTGCCTCTCCACACTTCTTGCAGCTTAACTATCCATCGGTGTCCACCATGAACATATTCAATGGTTCCGGCCTCACAGCTCTAGTTCTGGCCCAACTGCCCAACCCATCATCCCAGCAAGCCATCTAGTGGAAATTATCCGCATTGCCCTCAATGCGAGTGCATTCTTGTTTTTATGTGGAAGCCAAAAATGTTTGCAGACTCCGTGTGAGATCAGCAAAACGTTCCTATTTATAACTCACGCCCTTGCCGAAGCATATTGGGTGCGTGTAAATACTAGATCGTGGTCTTAATACTAGAATACACTGAGCAATAGTTCTGAGAACCGAAGGTAGACAAAAGTGCTGGATAAACTCAGCGGGTGAGGCAGCATCCATGAAGAGAAGGAAATATTTCCTTCGCTCCATAGATGCTACCTCACCCGTTGAGTTTCTCCAGCATTTTTGTCTACCTTCGGTTTTTCAGCTTCTGCAGTTCCTCATTAAACAAGTTCTCAGAACGGATCCGTTTCACTGCTGTCCAGAGACGGAAATCCGACTTCCTTGCGGGTGGATCTGTCCTTAATTAGGTTCCACACTGACTGATGTGATGCCTGTAAAAATAATCTCCAGTTCAGGAATGCGCGGTAAATTGCGGGGATTGCCCGGTGCCCGCTGAAGGATTAAAAAAAAAGTTACACAAGCTTTCACTTGGGGATAAAAAAAAGTACCTCCCATGTTATCGGCGAGTTGGAGCAGGCACCGGCGTGAGAAGAATGCACTTAAGGTTCAGCTTTCCTCCGGGTTTGATCCGGGACGTTATAAAACTCTAGCTAACATGCCCTTCGAGTTACACAAAAAAGCTGGAGAAACTCAGCGGGTGCAGCAGCATCTATGGAGCGAAGGAAATAGGCAACGTTTCGGGCCGAAACCCTTCTTCAGACGCCCTTCGAGTTGATGTTTAAACTGGGACCCTGGTCACTGTTTGGGACAGAGGAAGTGACACATCGAAGCAAGCAGCCAGGCTAATGACAGGTTTACCTGCGGTTCGTGAAACCAAGGACTGGGTCTGTAAGCTTCGCTCTCTCCCATGGAGCAGGGGTACCTGTAGGCAGAGTACACCGGGATCCGCACGTCTGTCCGGTACAGTGTGGCGAAGTGATAGTGGTTCTTGAAGCGCTGACAGATCCTAAGCCGGCTTCTGCCGAGGAATCCCTGCGGCGGGATATTGTTCTGAAAGAACCAGCCACACTCCTTGAAATCCTGCACCACTTTGCCCCGCACCGTCCCGGGGTAACCGGCCGCCCACACCAGGGACAAGAGGAGAACGGGCGCCACCATGTCTTTCCCGGTTTTAAAAATGCCTTCCGCCGTTCCTGTCTTGTGCTACATTGGCCAATATGACCCCACTTCCTCTGGTGTTTACCACAGCTGACGATAAATTTCCCTCCCTCCCCCAAAGCGCTCAACCAAGGGACAACTGCTTCTCAAACCAAAGTCCCCGTTCTCTATGGCGGATTACTGTAAGATTTAACTGTCCCGTTCCCCCACCCTCCATTTAGACTAGAGATACGGAGTGGGGAATGGTTATTCGACCAGCGATCACCCCGTACACCAGCTCTACCCTACACACGAGGGACAATTTACAATTTTACCAAAACCAATTAACTTATAACCCTGGTACACAAAAATGCTGGAGAAACTCAGCGGGTGCAGCAGCATCAATGGAGTGAAGGAAATAGGCAACGTTTCGGGCCGAAACCCTTCTTCAGAACTTATAACCCTGTACGTGTTTGGATTGTGGAAGGAAACCAGAGCACTCGGACAAACCCCACACAGTCACGGGGAGAACGTGTAAAGTCCATACAGACATCAGCTGTAGTCAGGATCGGACCTGGGTCTCTGCCGCTGCTCCACTGTGCCAACCATTTTATTTTATTTCCATAGAACATTCCGTCCATGTAGACTATGCCGAATCACAAGGCAACACACATTCCACATTCATTTTTCATGTGACCTATTCTGCCTACATTTCTATGAACTCCCTGATTCTACAACTCACCCACACACCGGTGCGGTTCACTGACATCCCACGCCTTTGTTACGAGAGAGGATATCGGCGCACTCGGGGGGAACCCACACGGCCACAAGGAGAACATGCAGACTCCACACAGACAGCGCTCGAGGTCAGGATCGAACCGGCTCTCCGTTCTGCCCCATATGCCCCCCACCCAGCGTCCTTCTCTCCTCTCAACAACAGCTTCCCTTTGTAAACCCCCCCCCCCAACAAACAGGAGTCCTAACAGGCCTTTTGACCCCTCCACCTTTCTCCAACAGGATGGCATTCAGCCGCTGCCAGTTTCCCGTACTATCCTCAAATCCCTTGATTTCCACCCATATCCAGATATCTATTATCTCAGTTGAATGGAATCATAGAGCCACAATCATATGGCACAGAAACAGGCCCTTCACACAATGCATCCATGCCAGCCAAGATGGCACAGAAACAGGCCCTTCACACAATGCATCCATGCCAGCCAAGATGCGCCTATAAACTAATCCCACAGCCGCACTTGGCCAGTATTCTTTTAAATAAAAAAAATCCATAAAGTGCTGGCATAACTCAGCAGATCAGGCAGCATCTCTTGAGCACCTGAATGGACAACATTTCATGTCAGCTCCTTTTTATGGCCTAACTGTGGTAGGATGGAGAAAGCTAAAAAGGAGGTGGGGGCAGGACAAACTCTGGCAAGGATACATAGAAGAAATGGATTTTGGTTTATGCTGGAGTAACTCAGCGGGTCAGGCAGCATCTCTGGAGAAAAAGGATGGGTGACATTTTGGGTCAAGATCCTTCTTCATACTGAATGTAGGAGGGGAGTGGCGAAGAACTGGAGGCAAGAAAAGACCAGGACCAATCTGGGCCGGCAAAAAAAATGGTAGACCCACTGTTGGCTAGGGGAGCTGTGAGCTCAAGAGGGATACAATGTGGTGAACTGTTGAACTGGTTAAACAACTAGGGCAGAGGACGGAGGCAAGGGGAAAGGGGATTATTAATAGAAGTTACTTAAAAATTAGAGAATTCAATGTTCATACCACTGGGTTGTAAGCTACCCAAGCAAAAATATGAGGTGCCGTGCCTCCAATTTGTATGTGGCATCACTCAGTCCATGGAGGAGGCCCAGGACAGAAAGGTCAGTATGGGGATGGGATGGGGAGTTGAAATGTCTGGCAACCAGGAGAACGTGTCACCCTCGGCGGACAGAGCACAATTGTTCATCAAAACAGTTGCCGAGTCTGTGTTTGATTTCGCTGAAGTATAAGGAGCCCACATCGGATGCAGTAGATGACGTTAGAGGAGGTGCTGGTGAACCTTAGTCTCATCTGAAAGGACTGTCGGGGCCCCTGGATAGAGTCGAGGGAGGAGGTATAAGAGCAGGTAGTGCATCTACTGTGGTTGCGGGGGAAAGTCCCTGGGTAGTGGGTGGTCAGACAGAGGAATTGTGAGTAAGGTATAGCATCTTTAGCATGAGAGAGAAAGAGAGAGAGAGAGAGAATGTAAGAGAGAGTGGCATTTCATTGACATGAAATGTAGACAGAGCAATCAGGGGAATTAGAGGAGGGCACCACTAAAAGGGGAATTAGAGGAGGGCACCACTAAAAGGGGAATTAGAGGAGGGCACCACTAAAAGGGGAATTAGGGGAGGAGGGCACCACTAAAAGGGGAATTAGAGGAGGGCACCAGTAAATGGGGTTAGGAGAGAGCACCAGTGAATAGAGAATATGTCAGAGCAGGGAGTGTCAGTGAGAGATAGAGGGTGTCAGTGAGATGGACGGAGTGTGTCAGCGAATGAGATGGAGTGCATGTGAGATGGGATATAATGTTGAGCGAGATATAGTGTGTCAGAGAGTGATAGAGTGTCAGTGAGCCAGAGAGAGATGGAGGGTGTCAGTGAGCCAGAGCGAGATGGTGAGTGGGTGAGAGAAATGGAACGTGTCAGTGAAAGATATGGAAAGAGGGAGAAAGAGAGAGAGATGGATTGTGTCAATGAGATAGATGGTCATTGGAGTTTGATAGTGGAAGAGAGAGAGAGAGAGAGAGAGAGAGAGAGAGAGAGAGAGAGAGAGAAAGAGAAAGAGAAGAGAGAGAGAGAGAGAGAGGGGGGGGAGATGGTGTTTCAGTGAGAGATAGTTGGAGTATTTCAGTCAGTGACATGTATTGTGCAGTGTATAAGGAGGGACGGAATATGTCAGTGAATGAGTCAGTGAAAGTCAGATAGAGAGATTGAGTATCAGAGGAACAAGAAGAATATTAACAGTAGTGAATATTAGGGAGCTCGCAACATTTTCAGTTTTTATTTCGGAGTTGCGGCATCTGTGGGATCATGAAACCCATGTGATCACAAGGAGAACGTGTAGACTCCACACGCAAAGACAGCACCCAGGGTCTGTATCGAATTGAGGAATTAGGGGCAAGCACCAGTAAATGGACAATTCAAGGAGGGCACCAGTAAATGGGATTTTAGAGAACACCTGTAAATGGGGCATTGGGGGAGGGCACCAGTAACTGGGGAATTAGGTGAGGGCAACAGCAAATGGTGATTATGGGAGAACACCAGTACAGGGAGATTATGGGAGAACCAGTAAAGGGGGAATAACACAAGAGCAGTGGTGTCAGTGAAAGAGAGAGGCGGAGTGTGCCAGTGAGAGAGATGAAGGATGTCAGTGAGAAAGATGGTGTGTCACTGAGAAATGGATTCAGTTAGAATCGGAGGTGCAGGTGACGTGCTTGTGCAGGATTCCCAAAAAGTTAATCTGCAAGTCGAATTGGTAGTAAAGAAAGAAAACTCAATGCTACATTTATTTCAAGAGGGCTTGTATACAAAAACAGGGATGTAATGTTGAGGCTCTATAAGGCGCTGGTAAGGCCACATTTGGAATATTGTGAACAATTTTGGGCGCCATATCTGAGGAAGGATGTGCTGGCTCTGGAGAGGCTCCAGCAGAGGTTTACAAGAATGATCCCACGAATGAGTAGGTTAACCTATGATGAGTGTTTGTCGGCACTGGGCCTGTACTCGCTGGAGTTTAGAAGAATGAGAGGGGGCCTCATTGAAACATACAGAAGAGTGAAAGGCTTGGTCAGAGTGGATGTGGAGAGGATGTTTCCACTAGTGGGAGAGTCTAGGACCAGAGGTCATAGCCTCAAAATTAAAGGACGTTCTTTTAGGAAGGAGATGAGGAAACATTTCTTTACTCAGAGGGTGGTAAATCTGTGGAATTCTTTCCCACAAAAGGCTGTGGAGGCCGTCAGTGGATATTTTTAAGGCAGAGATAGATAGATTCTTGATTAGTACAGTTATCAGAGATTATAAGAAGAAGGATGGGAATGGGGTTAGGAGGGAGAGATATGTCAGCCATAATTGAATGGCGGAGTAGACCTGATGGGCCGAATGGCCTAATCTTACTCCTATTCCTTATGACATGAAATGGACCCTTTTGCCCAACGACCATGCCAACCAAGATGCCCATCTACAGCACGAACAAGGTCTACAAATGTTCCTGCTACATAGAATCATGTAACAGGGGGAAATACCATCAGATTCACTGAATCCATGCTGAGCTGTTACCTGTAGTCCATTTGCAGGATTTCCCCACAGGTTTAAGTAGTGGATTGCCACAGCCACAAAATGCCTCAAGGATACTCTCGACTAATCTGGGGATAGCTGATTAACGCTTTATGAAGGCAAGTGGTGATTTTCTCATAAAGGAGCCAATTTGCGCCAGTTGTTGTAAAGGAAAAGAGCAATAGGTTGGAGGAAACTACAGTTCCCGGCAAACACTGGAATGCTAACAAACCACCATTTCAGGTTCAAAGGGACATCCCATGTAAAAAGGGGTGATGTCATTCGGCGCAATGCAGTGTTTTGTTTGCCTCCGCCCTGGCCACCTGACAGCGAGCTGTTGTGTCCCGATTTGAGAGCGGTTTGCATCGGGAGCAGTGGGTGGGAAACGTCTCCGTTAAACTCCCCTCCAGTCTGAGCTGTGAATGACTAGTCGCGGTGGCCAAGGACCAGGGCAGGGACAACGCCTGCTCTCTCTCTATCTCTATCTCTCTCATCGAGATAGGAAGCAGCACTGAACGAGGCAGCATCTCCCACTGGCCCGGCAGCGCACAGCTCGATCTTCAGCAAGGAGATGAAGCTCACTCAGGGGCTCGCTGGTCTGCTCTGGTTCCTGCTCTTCCATCTCCGGACGGTGGGTGGGAAAGTGGTCAAGGATTTCCAGGAATGCAGCTGGTTCTTCCAGGGTAAGGTCCCACCCCAGGGATTCGAAAACAACAGCTCGGACAACCTGGTCAGGATCTGCCAGAAATACAAGGACCACTATCATTTCGCCACGTTGTACCGGACGGACCTGCGGACCCCGGTCTATTCCGCCTACAGGTATCCCTGCTCCATGGGCGAGGAGGAAGACGCTCACAAACCCAGTCCGTGGTTTCAGGAACCGCAGGTAAACATGTCCCCGACCTGTCTGGTCACATTTCTGAAAGAACAAAGGAGAAAAAAAAACGTTCCGATCGAATCCACGTCAAACATGACATCCACAAATTAACAATCAAAATGCCAGGGGATTGGGGTAGAGAAGTTAAGGATAAACTCCGCGCTGCCTTCGTTATCGGAGCTGACAGATTTAAGATTACTCTCATAAGGGGAGTTGGTCGGTGTCTTTACAGGGTGAGCTTTTGTTATTCGAGCAGGTGCCGTACGAAAGTGTCATCCCAAAGAAAATTGGATCAATAATTAAAAAGGAAAAAAAAAATGCAGCACAGTGGGGGATGGGGGGCGGGGAGAGAAACTGGGACTAAATGGTGGGTCGATACAACGATAAATAATGAATGAATTTTTTAAAAGTGTTAATTACAATTGGCAATTAATTGTGAAACAGGTTTTTGTAGCAAATTAATGAAATTAATAGTGCAGTGATTCAAGAGTATGTCCAGCACAGTGGGGAGATGTGTAGGGAGGAACTGCAGATGCTGGTTTTACACCTAAGATAGGCATAAAATGCTGGAGTAACTCAGCGGGACAGGCAGCATCTCTGGAGAGAAGGAATGGGTAATGTTTCGGGTCGAGACCCATCTTCAGTCTGAAGAAGGGTCTCGACCCGAAATATCACCCATTCCGTACTCAATAACTTTGTCTACCCTAATGTCATTAGTCGATCTTGTGAGATCAGCCAAGATCAAAGTGGTGCTCAGCTGTGACATGTGAGTGAGTACAGGGCAACATCTTTCAGTAAGACCGGCTCCTCGTGGGAATGGGGATATTAGGTGATAACCACACACTTTAAGCAGCAGTGTACCAGGAACAGTGAAATGGTACAGTTTGGTCTGCCTGCAGCAGTTTGGTCTTCCATAGTAAGGAGTTGCCTGCAACCAAATACTCCAAACCGTCAGATTCCAAGGTTCAGAAATCAGTGGTGTAGCGGATGTTTGGTGGGGCTGTCACTAAGCCTCTCTGGGAAATCACTGCAGCCTAGATTCCACTTGCATTACTCACTGAGGAGCAGGGTCCATATATTTAATAACCTCTCACCTATTTCAGCAATGGACCATTTTGCAATAAAACATTTGTGTAAATATTTTAAGTGATATATTTGCTGCACTGAGTGGAGAGAATGCCAAGACCCACTGGCATAATTTATCAATTAAGTTTATTTTCACGAGTATCTCAACAACCTGATATCCCATTCCGCTAGGAATTGTTGCATTACATTGTCAGCGAAAATGAAGAGTGTAATCTGAGATTAGCTCCACTTCACTCGATGTTGAGTGTTTGCAGCACGCTTCTTTCATTATAATGGAGAAAATGTTGGCATTGTGGAAAACATGGGAAAAGATGAAAGTCAGAAAATGTTTCGGGTTGATACCCTTCTTCAGACCGAAACGTCACCCATTCGGTCTCTCCAGAGATGCTGCCTGTCCCGCTGAGTTACTCCAGTTTTTAGTGACTATCTACAGTGGGAGATGTGTGGGAAGTAACTGCAGATGCTGGTTTACACCGAAGACGGTCACAAAATGACACAGGCAGTGTCGCTGGAGACATGTCACCCAATCCTTCTCCCCAGAGATGCTGCCTGTCCCGTTTAGTTATTCCTGCATTTTGTGTCTATCTACAGTGGGGAGATGACTGGGCATCGTAGAACATAGAACAGTACAGCACAGGAACAGGCTCTTCGGCCCACAATGTCTGTGCTGAGCAGAATGCCAAGAAAACGTAATCTCCTGCCGTCAAATGATGTATACACCTCCATTCCCTGCATACCCATGTGCATTTCTAAACTGCTCCTAAATGCCACAACCATTTCTGTCTTCATCACCGCTGGCAGCGTGTTCCGGAGACCCACCACCCTCTGTATAAAAAAAACATTCCCCACGCATCATCTTTAAACTTTCACCTTAAAGCTATGCCCTCTAATGTTATATTTTTCCACCCTGGGCCCTGGGTTATGTCTACGCTGTCCATGTCCCTCATCATTGTGTACACTCCCCTCTGGTCTTCCCTCAACTCTAGCATTCCAGAGAAAATAAGCCAACTCTGTCCAACCTCTCCTCATTGCTAATGCCCTCTACTCCAAGCATTACTCAGGTGAACCTCCTCTGCACCCTCTCCAAAGCCTCCACATCCTTCTGGTAACAGGGTGACCAGAACTGCATGAAACTGTCCAAATGCGACCCAACTAAAGTCCTATAACAACGGCATCCTGACTTCCTGATTCTTCTATTCAATGCCCCGACAAAAGAAGACAAGCACACCACATGCCTTTTCTATCTATTCTATATCATCATATTCTATCTATTTGTGTTGTCAATTTCATGGAGCTACGTACTCAAACCCCAAGATCTCTTTGTACATCAATGCTGCTAAGGGTCTTGCCATTAATTGTATACCTTCTCAGATTCAGATTCAGATTACATTCAATCTCCCAAACGGCAAACATTTGAATAAATCATATTGGGGGGGGGGGGGGGGGGGGGGGGGGGGGGCTTGGCAGGATTAAACTCCATCTGCAACACCTTTCCCGCAGGGTAGGATAAACACATGGTTATAGTCCTTGGCAATGTCCCTACATTCAATATCCCAAATGGTCATCTCATATTTGCTTGGATTAAACTCCATCTGCCATTTTTCCATCCACATCTGTAGCTGATCTATATCCCATGGTCACAGACCTCCAACCCGAGTAACACCCTTCCACCTCAACCCTTTGTCTTCTATCAGTAAGCCAGTTCTGAATCTATATGACCAAGTCATTGTGAATCTCATGCATCTTAATCTTCTGGATCAGCCTACCATGGGGGACTTTATCAAATGCATTACTAAAATCCATGTAGACAACATTCACCACCCTACCCTCATTGATCACTTTCATCAAAAAAACTCAATCAAGTCAGTAAGACAAAGCTATGCTGGCTGTTTCTAATTATCTTAATCCCTTCCAAATGAGAGTAAACCCTATCCCAAAGACTCCAGTCTAATAACTTTCCATTACCATCATCCATCTATGGTCTCCGGTGTGGGCCTGGCATTTGATTCCCCACCCCCTCCCCCCATGAGTGTGCACACTGTATAAGTAGATTGTGAGGCCGAATGTTTCACCTTAGTCTATAGTCACGTGTAACGAGGTACAGTGAAAAGCTTTTGTTTCATGCTACCCATTCAGCGGAAAGACAATACATGATTACAATCGAGTCAGTCAGTGTACAGATATGTGATAAGGGAATAACGTTTAGTGCAAGGCAAAGACAGTAAAGGGGAGATTTAGAAGATCACAGTTAACATAAGAAATATAGGAGTGGAGATTAAAAAGTGGAGGGATTGTAATATATGATTGCAGATCTGCTTCTATGGCTAGCACACAACTAATCGCGTGGCTTGGGCACCATTTTGATAATAGGAATGTTTCTTATCTTTGGATGATGTTGGTTGCAGATCGATGATCTAAGTTTACCGGATGAGATGGTGAACAACATAAATTCTCATGGTGAACTGCAGGCGTTGAACTCAGACTATGAGGACGAAGAGTACCAACAAGGACATATGTATCCATTCAGTCTTAACAACAAGACAAGTGCCACAAGCACCTGCACGCTTACCAATGCAGTCCCCATGACCCAGGGGGCCAACATGAACTGGTACCATGAGGCGGAGGCTGTTGTTGCAAAGCTGGCGAGAACATGCCATAAATCCGGCCGGTTGATGTACCTAGTGACAGGATCTGCCAATCCCACAGAGAAGAAACTGAAGAACAGGGTTTCAGTACCTGGATCGGTCTGGACAACCTTCTGCTGCACCTTCCCGCAGGATCAGAATAACGACCCCTGTCAGAGTAGCCCCGTGAATGAAGAATTGGAAGGAGAGCACGAAGTGACGTACGACAAAGACTTTTCTTACGCATTTATGAAAGACTTGGAGTCTGAGGCAAAAGCAGAATATCTAACAGTGTCGGAGGTTCAGCATAGACTGGGTGTGGACAATATCTTTAACGGCTGTGGTACAGATAGCCAAGATGAGGGAGAGATTTCTAAAGAGATAGAAGAGCTGATAAATCAAATTAAAATGAATATAGATGGTCAGGAGATAAAAGAAGACATTGTACCACAAATGCCTTCAGAAGATAACATTGCAACTGATGATGATGACTTGGTGATGAAACAAAATGAAACCCCATTGGAACAGACCAGGGAAGAGATTAACGAGGCCATTTCGCCATCTATCATAAGCATACTGTTGGCTCCCTTTGAAATGTTTGCCAACGCAACAATGACCTTGGCCCATCTCGTTGCAGCTGTTCTCCGCGTTTTCCAAGTTTTGGCAGTAACATGTTTAAGGATTCCTTTCGGGATCATCTACGACAGTGCCAGCTGTCTCGCCATCATGGCTAAATATTTATTTGTCACGGTCTTCTCAGTTCCACAAGATCTCTTGAGCATTATGTTCAGCATTGCATCAGACACTGCTAATGCCATCTCCTGTGTTGGCAGGTTGTTCAAATATCTTGTCAGAATTTTATAAATGTTTGTGCAGAGACTGGTGGTTTGTGAAGGGTTTGACTTTGATATGGAGAGACTGTTTGTTAATCGGTCCCAACTTCCAGGGGTCACTGATGATCACTACGACAGGATTCTACTCTTGACCAGTAAATGAAATGCTATCCTTAGCCTTCACGTATAGCAGGAAGATTTTCTTCAGTTTTAATATTGGTTGACATATACCCCTCGCTAATATGGATTATCTAATCATTGGAGTGCTGTTTGAGAGCTTGTTGTGTTCAAAGTGGCTGCTGCATAACATATATCTCAACGAGGACTACACTTCATATCTCTGTTATGAAACATTAACAATGTTCTTTCTCTTTCCGCAGATGCTGCCTGGCCTGCTGGGTTTTCCAGTAATTTCTGTTTTTAGTTCGCACATCAAGCATATGCAGCATTTGCTTTGGTGTGCGTCACAAATATTTAAAATTGATTGTAAAGCAAATGGGAACATCCTAGCAACATCAATCTTCCAGCATTTAAGTTTACAGCGCATGGAGTTTCATTATTAAATTACTGCAAGGGAGAGTCTCTGAAGGGAATATTAAATTAATTATTCGCACTGATTTGTGAAACCCATGCGCTTATCTACAGGGCTAACTCATTTATTTCGGGAAGGATTGGGAAAGTAATGGTGAGGGTCTTGGTTCCTCTCAGCTGGCCAGCTTGTTCATGAAAAATTAATGCTAGGTCAAAGCCCTGTGTCGACTCTGTCATCTTACAATAATGAAGAGTAGTTAACCATTCAAAGACACTTATCTTCATTCAGACAAAATTTTGCTCCGACTATAGAAATATCAGAATGGTCAAAGAGGTTGGTCTTAGGAAAAGGTAGATAGATAGGTTTAGGAACCTTTACCTATAAGAAGGAAAGGGTCAGATGTACATGGCACACACAGTCCTAAGTGGGAAATATATTGCCATTGCTTCATTATCACTGGGTCAAAATCCCAACAGCTATATGGGAGTGCTTTTACCAAAAGAACTGCAGCAATTCAATGAGGTGGCTCTCTGTTACTGCCTCAAGATCAGCTGTGTACAGACAATAACGCTGGCTTTGCCAACAACACTCATTGCTCGAGAACAAATACTACACATAAGTGTTTAAAGGAAGGTTTTTGAATTTCATCAAGCAAGAAGAAACATTATACATCAAGATCTCGGCAGCTAGCGTCAGAGACTCTGCAACATGTGGCTGGATATTACTGCATGCCAGGCTGCTCAAAGGGAACAAAACACTTATGAGCATGAAACACATAATTCAAACTATGAAACTTAGATTTAACAATTGTTATAACAGCATTATTTTGAGAATAACGAAGAAAGTGGATAAGTGCTGACAAATTCAAAACGCAAAGAGATGGATATTTGAGGGGATGGGGAAGTAAGTGGACCTGTGTGAGCTTAAACTGGTCAAACAGACCATAGTGTTTTCTATTTGTTCCTTACCGTGCAAGAACCCTGAGGTCACTCAGACTTCACCTCTGTGATACTGAACGTGTTCATGATTACACTGGAAAATCATTTCCCCGATTTCGTTTTTTGTTACCTCCTATCATCACCAAAACCTGCCCAAATCTGAAATATAGAAATGTTTAATTTATTTTATTGTAATAGGTAATATTGTCGGAACTCACACAAGAGTGTAAGGGGAGCAGTTGTCTGTAGTAGATGTTATCTGTATGGATTTTGTGATGGGTTTGACTTATACTGTAATAAAAAAACTTACAAGGATGCATGTTGTTTTTACAGTTTTGTGGTGTTTACCAAGACCAGGAATCTCCCAACTATGGGCCTTGAGCTTGACTAGTGTGCAGCAACTTTTAACTTCAGGATGCAGCTTACGATTTTGGGTGGAGTCTGAGACAGACCTCCATGGATGGTTGATACCTTGGGAACAACCAGGAAGAGGGATGAGACATGGAGAGAGGCTAAAGTGAGGTGGTGTGGGTGCCAGAGAAAGGTTTGTGATCACGAGTGGGATTGGAGAGAAGGACAAGATCTGGCTAGTCGCCAGAGGCAACGGTTGGTTAGAACTTTGAATTGAGATCTGAGGGGTGATGGTGACATGAGTAATGGTGGTTGGAGAGCATTATTCAACCTATCATGTCTGCGTTAAAATTCAATATGATCAGGGCTGATCTTCTATTTTTCCCAGCACCAACTCCCTATGCTCAAATCCTTTAAAATTAGAAAACCTAGCAGTCTCTGTCGTGAATATATTTAGCAACTGGGCATCCAAACATATATCGTATAATTAGATGCCAATTAACCTACAAACGTGCATGTCTTTGGAATATGGGAGAAAACTGAAGCCCCCAGAGCAATATGGTCTCCATATGGTCACAGGGAGAACGTACAAACGCCACACGGGCAGCACCAGTAGTCAGGATCAAACCCGGGTCTCTGATGCTTTAAGGCAGCAGCTCTGTTGCTAAGCTATAAGAGTGTGTTAGGCAAGCTGGGCAAACATGGGGCACCTCAGATCATCTACAACTTCTCTCTTGTGCACATATCTTCGAGCAGCACTTGAAGGCCTGTGCTCAAAAGCTGAGATTCTGATGTATTGCAGGCAGTGGATCACAATGAATGGCGGTGATGGCTCGAAGGGCCGAATGGCCTCCTCCTGCACCTATTTTCTATGTTTCTATTTTATTTTCACTTCCCTCACATTTACTCACAGTCAACTACATATTGATTTGGGTGCAGATTTCATCAATGGCCAAGAATCAAGAAACTGCCAGGTTATATTGGAAATATGAAGAGATTCATAGCTATGAGGTATCTAAGTCTTGATAGCATGGATGGAATGTGCTGAGGGGCCTGTTTCCATGCTGTATGACTCTATGAGTGCTACCTATGTAAGATGGTGGAAAGTTTTACTTGAAAAAGACAAAGAGTTAAATCAGAAATACTCATCTGTTCAATACTTGGCAGATCTGCCTAGTATTGCTACGACTTCATTTACTTGTTATGTATTAAGTATGACAGGACTTCTAAACTTATTTTGTACAGTAATCCACACTATTACTGTACAAAAATACAGTCCACAACTAATTGTGACACAGCCAGTAGAGCTGCTGCCTCACAAAGTGTAGCAAACGAGGTTCAATGTTGACTTCCATTGTAAAGTTTGCACATGCGTCCTGTGATGGGTTTCCTCTAGGCATGCCAGTTCACTCTCACCCTCCAAGGACACACGGGTTGCTAGTTTAAATGGCAGCTGTACATTGCCCCAGAAAATGAGAGTGAGTGGTAGAATCTGGGAGGATGGGGGAGGTGGATTGGAATATGGGAGGATAACACAGGATTAGTGCAAATGGTGTTTGATGATTGGCATGGGCTGAAGGGCCTGTTTCCATGCTGCAGGATACTGAAGAATAGTGAGACATTTATTGAGGGAGTTAATTAACCTGATACATATTCAACAAATTAAAGATATCAGACAAATTAAAATGGAATAGCAGATGTTTTAAAATGTATGCCTTCACATATATCATTTGATTATCCTTATGAGAAAGGCAGAATATAAAATTTTAGATGCATTTGTTAAACAGAATAAATGATTATTAGTTTTCCTGACATTAAAAGCTTGCATTTGCACAGTGCCTCAACCCTGCAAACATCCCTGGAGAAAACAAACAAGGAGAAAGGAAATAAAGGAATCCACATCCAGAAGCTCAGGATGCCAAAATATAATTAAAGCTGATGCACGTTCTTGCACTCACTGGTAATAACCCACACTACAAAACTCAATTTCATCAACTCTCTGTAACTTAAAGTAGAAACACATGTAATTAAAAGCTGCATTGCCGAATTAATTGTTTCATTCCCTTTGCAATTTATTTGATTCCCTCGTCACCAAAGCAAGAACATTGCGATTTTTTTTTTGTTGTCAAATGGATGATATTAAGACTTTGTGGTAATGTCTTTAAGGGCATAGATGGTTTGAATTATTAAAGTGAAAGTAATGTCCATTAAACAAACCACTACTGGGATCTTGTTCTTGCAAGCTTGCTTTGACCATTGCGCCAGTTCGCAGAATGACAATGCTGAGGGGTGTGGGGAGGTTGGTATTTATTTTACCATGAGAAGACTGCCCCTTCCTGAGCAATGATTAAAATTGTCTCCATTGGCGTTGGCAACGGCAATTCCTATCGCATTGCTGTAACAATGATTGGCCCACTGTTTGTGAAGAATGTATATATGATGGTGTATATTCCTCTGATTAATAACGGGATTGCAATGGGTTTGCCAGCAATACCAACATTGAGAAAGGGGCGTTGGTACTGAGTACATTGAATTGGACTCAGTAGTAACAAGAGACAAGAAGGGGATGCCAGCAAGAGGTCGGGGTTGGTAATGGTTCGGGATATGCATCTCTCCTCCTTCCCGGGGACCCCGGTCAGGTGCATTCCTTGGACCCTGTGGAAAGGCCAGTGATTCATACAGCGTGGAAACATGCCCTTCGACTCAACGCCCACACCGACCAACATGTCCCATCCACTCTAGTCCCACCTGCCAGATTCCGCCGATATGTGTGGTACCAAGGGAATCAGACTAATCAGCGGTACACAGGCAGAATGGGTTGAACGGGAGACCCAAAGGGGGCGAAGAGCGGCAAGCCGACAACCTGGAACAGGCTGAAGACACCCACACTCACTGGGTCACAGGTAAGAGAGCTGACGGTGGAAAAGTGCAAATTTGGCAGCACTCGGGTCGGAAGAGTATGGCCAAGGAATTGGAAACCATTAGACACCACTGCCAAAACCCACCCACAAATTACACCAACGAATCCGCATTTTAGCGAAATGGTCAAAGCAATGAGAGCCACAGACACAGACTGCCCAAGACATCAGTTCAAGAACCCATTATTGCCCGCGAACTCAACACTATCCTGACTACACAGCTGTGCCTCCTCCACGGTTCCAACCCCACGGTCCCACAACTGCCTGCTAACCCCGGACCAGATGCTTTGCCTGCTGCTTCGTCTCCCCGGCCACTGCCGAGTTCGCCATGCTCACCCTCAGACCTGCGGTATCACTCCCTTCTCCTATTCAATCTCCAGTGAAGGGAGAAAATGGTGGATATTGTACCCGTGCAGATCGCAACTGCTAGCCGAATCCAAAGTACCTTTGAAATGTCTGTTTAAGAAGGAACTAGATGTTGGAAAATCGTAGGTAGACAAAAATGCTGGAGAAACTCAGCGGGTGAGGCGGCATCTATGGAGCGAAGGAAATATGCGACGTTTCGGGTCGAGACCCTTCTTCAGACTGAACTGTCTGTGAACTGTCTTTATAGTATATATTATATTAAATGTATCTTATATAATCTTGTATTGAAAATAAGTTATATCTTAAAAAGTCTGATTAGGCAGTAGGCCTCTCAGGCCATTTGGTCACAGGTCATTTGCTCTTTCTCGATGTCACATTCTTGTGAAGTGTTGTAATGACATGACTCAAGATTTATGGACTGGTTATACATCCAAGACCACGAGGCTGGAATAATAATGGATTCTGTATTAAGTTTGATAAGTTTAATCGCACACTGTAGTTGGAACATTAGAGGTGCGAATGAACCAATTAAGAGGGTTAAAATTCTGGCACAATTAAAATCATTAAACACGGATATTGCTTTCCTACAAGAAACGCATTTGAAACAACAAACTCAGATCAGATTAAGGGCAAACTGGATAGGTCAAACCTACTACTCCTCATTTACTTCTAAAGCAAGAGGCACGGCCATTATAATTCGGAAAGGTATACCTTTTAAATTAAAGAAGTCCATATCTGATAAAGAGGGAAGATACGTTATAGTCATGGGAGAAATTATAATACACCATTAACTATGATAAATATTTATGCACCTAATTTTGATAACCCCCAATTTTTAAAGAAAATAGTAGATATAATTGCAGAGCATAATTATCAAAATATAATAATGGGAGGAGATTTTAATTGTGTTGTAGACCCAAATTTAGATAAATCAATAAAGGTAGGGAAGTGTCTTGTTAAAACTAAGACCTGTGAATTTTTAAATACATATAAAAAATAATAACATAACTGATGTGTGGAGAATAGCAAACCGAAGTGGAAGGGAATATTCGTTTTACTCATCGGCTCATAAAACTTATTCACGAATTGACTATTTCTTATTGGATACAAAATTAATCCCATACACGACTAAACCATCATACCATAATAGTATTATTTCCGATCATTCACCACTGACTTTTATACTTAAAATCGAGGGAATGCTGGGTATAAAACCTTTTTGGAGATTCAACGCACAAATATTAAATAACCCACAGGGTTATGAGTATATAACAGAACAAACAAAAATATTTTTCGAGATAAATGCGACGCCGGGTATTTCTGTATCGCTATTATGGGAAACCTTTAAGGCATACATTCGCGGTGCTATAATCTCTCATCAAAGTTTTCAAAATAAAGAAAATAAAAGAGAACTTCAGGGGATAGAACAGGAAATAAAATCACTAGAACTGGACAATGCAACTGACCCAACCATAGATAAACATAATAAAATAACATTATTGAAATATAATCTCAATAGAATATTATCGACAAGAGTAATAAGACTATACCAAATTACAAAACAGGCACACTTCAAATTTGGGGATAAGCCACATAAATTATTAGCGAGGCAACTGAAGCAACAAGAAAAGGAAAATACTATCACTAAAATTAAATCTGATAAGGGTGAGCTTCTAACATTACCAAAGGTTTCAACAACTAAGTTACAGAGATAGGTTGAATAAGTTAGGTCTTTATTCTCTGGAGCGCAGAAAATTAAGGGGGGACTTGACAGAGGTCTTTAAAATGATGAGAGGGATAGGCAGAGTTGATGTGGACAATCTTTTCCCTTTGAGAATAGGGAAGATTCAAACAAGAGGACATGACTTCAGAATTAAGGGACAGAAGTTTAAGGGTAACATGAGGGGGAACTTCTTTACTCAGAGAGTGGTAGCGGTGTGGAATGAGCTTCCAGTGGAAGTGGTGGCGGCATGTTTGTTGGTATCATTTAAAAATAAATTGGATAGGCATATGGATGAGAAGAGAATGTAGGGTTATGGTATGAGTGCAGGCAGGTGGGACTAAGGGAAAAAAAGTTGTTCGGCACGGACTTGTAGGGCCAAGATGGCCTGTTTCCGTGCTGTAATTGTTATATGGTTATATGGTTATATTAATAAAAGGTTTGCCCAGTTTTATCATAATTTATACACAACTAAAATAAATACAGATGATAGTAAAATTACAATTTTTTTAGATAATTGCAACCTTCCTAAATTGGATAGTTTAGAACAAGAGGAATTAGGAGCACGGATTACTAGTGAAGAAATAAAACAAATAATAAACTCATTGTAAAATGGGAAGACCCCAGGACCAGATGGTTTTAGTAATGAATTTTATAAACGATTTCAGGAGTCAATTGTACCAAGATTACTCAACTTATACACGCAGGCTTATACCGAAAATAAACTACCAGAATCTTTAGCAGAAGCAACAAACATAAATATTTTTCGAGATAAATGAGACGCCGGGTATTTCTGGATCGCTATTATGGGAAACCTTTAAGGCATACATTCGCGGTGCTATAATCTCTCATCAAAGTTTTCAAAAAAAGATAAAGATTTAGATGAACTGGGTTCTTACAGAGCTATATCACTTCTAAATACGGATCAGAAAATCTTAGCAAAGATTCTAGCTAGAAGACTGAATAATTATAGTAACAAATAGGTAAACCCGAATCAAACGGGATTTATACCCAAAAGACAATCATTTAATAATTTGAGAAGGCTTTTCAATATAATGTACTCTCACAAAGAGGACATTGAAGATATTTCAGTTGTTACGCTGGATGCAGACAAGGCATTTGACCAGGTAGAATGGCAGTATTTATATAAGGTACTCCAAAAATTTAATATGGGAGAGAATTTTATTAGATGGGTTAAACTACTTTATGATAAACCTACGGCAAGAATATTAACTAATAATATGTTATCTCCAAAATTTTATTTAACAAGGGGTAATAGGCAGGGTTGTGCCTTATCACCATTGCTATTTGCCCTTATGATAGAACTACTGGCTGAAAGAATTAGAAATCATCCGAATATTCACGGATATAATACTAAGGACTCAAAGAATAAAATTTCATTATATGCAGATGATATTCTTTTATATATTACTAATACACAAATGAGTATCCCCACCTTATTAACACTAATTGAAGAATTTGGTTCTTTTTCAGGATATAGAATAAATTGCAATAAAAGCGAAATTATGTCTTTAAAACCACAGGATGCGAGACACTTATTAAAATTCTCTTTCAAAATTGCAACAGAAAAATTCAAGTATTTGGGTATTCAAATTACGAGAAGACACAAATCATTATTTAGCGCCAATTTTATGCCACTGTTAAATAAACTGAATGTTATGATTACATTTTGGAAATCGCTCCCGCTCTCATTGATAGGTAGAATTAACGCCATAAAAATAACTTTCTTACCACAATTAATATATTTGTTTCAAGCGATCCCAATATATATTCCAAAATATTTTTTCAAAAAACTAGATTCTAATATCACTAATTTTATATGGGATTATAGAGCACACAGAATTCAACAAAAGCATTTGTGTAAACCTAAAGAAGTTGGGGGTTTATCATTACCTAACTTTACGTATTACTACTGGGCAGTGCATATTAAGAACATAATGTACTGGTTGGATAGTTCCACTCACCAGTCAGAGTGGATAAGAATGGAGAAAGAGGAGTGTTTCCCGTATGATATAGGAACGATCTTGTTCTCACCGATAAAATTGAATAGTATAATATATAAGAAGAACCCAATTATTCACAATACAATAAGAATTTGGAAACAAATAAAATTACCCTTGAAATTAAATAATCTATCAGTACTAACCCCAATATTGAATAATCCTGCATTCAAACCATCTCTTATTGATAAAACATACAACAATGGGATAGACTGGGGATTAGGAAAATAGGAGATATGTATGAATTGGGCAAATTGTTATCATTTCAACAATTAAAATCAAAATTTAAACTGAATGATAATCAATAATTTTAATATATACAGATATGTGACTTTATGAAGAAATATATACATAGATTTCAAACTATATTTTTAGATCCTTTAGAAGAAGCAATGAATATTAAGGCTGATTCACAAAAAACTAATATCATATTTTTATAATAGTATATTAAATAGAGAATTACCCTCAACAGAGGCACTAAGAGAAGATTGGGAACATGAACTAATGATAAAGATCCCGAAAGATAGATGGGAAAAGTATCCGATGAACACACATAATTGCTCCATTAATGCAAGACATAATTTAATTCAATTTAAATTATTACATAGACTATATTATTCAAAAACGAGGTTGAATAAATTCTACCCAAACGTCTCTCCTAGATGCGATAAATGTTTGTTTCAAAACGCCAATATAACACATTCATTTGTAGGATGTACAAAGCTGAATAAATTTTGGAGCGATATATTTGATATATTTACAAAGCTCTTCAAGTCAAGAATAGAACCTAATATGGAATGGATTATATTTGGAATAATAGTAGAAGATATCAATTTAAATAAAGATCAAAAAGTTTTTTTTAATTATGGGTTAATAATTGGAAAGAAATTGACTTAAATTTTGGAAAAATACAGCTATACCAACTATTAAAATGTGGATTAGGAATATGATGGACATAACACACCTTGAAGCAATGAGACTCCGCCTAATAGATAAATATGACCAATTCTTAAGGAGTTGGTCCCCTTTCATCGACTTTTTGGAATCATGTGATGCAGCGGTATCGTAAAGATTACTGATTCCGGGTCAGGTCGTGGATAGATTTACATCTCCGAACAAAGACTTGAAAATTTCTTTATTAAGGGTCTTTTTCTCCTATTTCTATTCTCTATTTTTTCTTTTCTTATACACACACTTCACGTTTTTCTATTTTCTACTATCTATTCGTCCACTTTTTCTTCTCTCTATTTTTTCTGGTTTTTTTTACTTCCTTTTCAAAAACATAAAACTAGAGGTTGTACATAGAATGTATTACGTTATGACACAGTTGGCACCTAAAATTAGGTACCACTGTATTGTTTTGTACTGTATTAACTTCTAATAAAATAAACACCAACAAAAAAGAATTCTGCAAAAAAAAAGTATAATCGCACACATATTGACATAAGAGGTGATACATTTGAGCATGTTGTATCTTTTATTTTTATATATATGTATCTAAGAAAGTAACTTTGTTTTGATCTGAGATAATCAGTGGTCTGTAGATGTAAACATTCTTTTGAGTAATGCTGTTGGTGAGAAGTCATAAAGACGCTCAATACAAGGTAACGTTAGTTTAACTATGAATTATAATGAGATCTGGGAAATATATTCTGCTTTAATTAGGATTATAAACATTAGACCCCTGTGTTTAGATCTGTAGTTTAAGAGGTAACATTCTTCCCCAAGACTTATAGAGTTTAATGGGAACAATGTCTTGTTTATATAAATTGAGTAACCACTGTATCTCTTATATTTTGAGAAGTGGGTTCTGGGAATTGTCCACTTTTCTTGGATATCACTTTGTTGGAATGAAACGACTGATCAAAGAAGTTAAGAACACATGGCAGGCGATGGGCCACAAAGGGGGAGTCATGTGACTACCTACATCAGTTGCAAATATTGAAATGTACTGGGAAGGAGGAGATAAGTGGGAGCAAGTGATTGGTTGATGATGAGGGAATGTTGGAAAATGATTGGATATGGAAATGTAACAGGGATGGGGCATGCAGTTAAAAGTGGTATAAAAAGAGATGATCCTTTGTTTGTGGCTCAGTTAGCTCCACGTGGACTGATGACATAGGAGGATCCAACTTTTGTTTGCAAATAAAAGTTTAAACTTCTTGAAGAATTCTCCGCGTGGTCTGAATTAATTTGAGTATTGAAAACCACAACATCTTCTCACCTGCTGCTCTCAGAGCACACAGTACATTAAATAAAGTGTACTCCCCTCATATTGGTGCTTTTTCTATGTACTCCACTATATGCTTGTTTAATTCTAATTTGATTATTTCACGAGGAAGGATGCAGATCAACCATATTAATCCCTGTCAATGTAACCTTCACCACATATATTATGCATGATACATATTCCACCATGTAATCCAGTTCAGGATTTGAGTAGTCAAGTCAAGTCACTTTTATTTCTATAGCACATTTAAAAAACAACTTTCGTTGACCAAACTACTTTACATTGGTGGGGGTACTAAAGTTATACAACATTTATTTCATAGATTAAGTACAAACATAAATACATACATATAGCCCTCCCTCAGAGGATGTTAAGAAAGGCTTGAGAGTAAAGATGAGTTTTAAGTCTTGACTTAAGAGTCGATGGAGTGGGCAGTTCTGATGGGAAAAGGGATACTGTTCCACAGTCTAGGAGCTGCAACCGCAAAGGCGTGGTCGCCCCTGAGCTTAAGCCTAGACATTCAGTATGTTCAGTAACCCCAAGTCGGCCGATCTGAGGGACCTGGAGGTGGTGTGGTGGGAAAGCAGACTTTTGATGTAGGTGGGGGCAAACCCTTTAAGGGCTTTGTAGACATAAAGAAGGATCTTGAAATTTATTCGGAATCGCGCAGGGAGCCAGTGGAGAGAGGCCAGGATCGGGGTGATGTGGTCCCTTTTTCGGGTGCCCGTCAGGAGTCTCGCTGCGCCGTTTTGGACCAGTTGCAGGCAGGACAGGAAAGATTGGCTGATGCCAGTGTAAAAGGAGTTGCAATAATCGAGGCGGGAGGAGACAAATGTGTGGATGATCTTTTCGAGGTCATCTGTAAGGAATGCAGTTACTGATAACAACCCTGTTCATCCCTGAGCTCAGCAGCCCGCAAGATGTCACAATGAGTGCAACAGTGTGTATTATTCTCTCCGCATTGGTTTAAATAAATGCTTTGTGGTTCACCTATAGGCTGTGGGACGAGCATCGAAAATGTGTCTAGAATTTAACTTTCGTGACCCATGTCCGGGAACTACATGAAATTTTGCAGATTTAGATAAAATATGATTGAGAAGGAAGTCATAACTCGTCAGTGCCAAAAGTTACACATTAATTAATTAAGCTAATTAGAAAATGAGATCGAAAAAGTAAGCGCCGTCTAATGTTCATTCAATGCTCATATTACTATGGGGAGCCTAATTCCATGCTGCTGTCTATTTAAACCATATATATATATATATATATATGACGTGTATATGACTGTAATTATATATAATTGTATTATATAAAAATAATATAATTAATTTAATTGGGGGTGTATTTTGCATGAGATTACCACAGAGGTCCTGCTCCTGAACCTGCCTAATTAATGTGTGAGGGCAGTTCCTGTGCGTTCCCCCGTTTATTGAACCCCACTGACTGCCAGTGTGCATAGTGGGGGTCGTGGCCATAGTGGGACTGGGGCAATGCCAGGCTGGGGGAAGTCTAAGGCATCTTCCACTGAGAGAAAGATGACCAACCCTAACTCGCCCCCCTTCCAGAGCTGCCCAAGGCTGGAGCTGGAGCTGCTTTGGGACCGGCTGCGGGCTCCATACGTGTGGCCGCTCAGTGAGTCCACCTCGGGCAGCATGCCCTCCTGGATCACCATGGTGATGATGGTGGGGAGCAGTTTGCCTGCTCGGGCCGTCTTCAGCACCCCCATAGTGCCGGCTCCGTCAGTCCGCCCGCTCGCTCGCTGCAACACCGGCCGTCCGACACCCCGACCGACCACTCGCAGCACCCACCGCGGCCCGACCGATCTTTCACAGCATCCATCAGCCTACCGGCAGCCCGATCGACAGACTGAACAACTGATTGACTGACTGACTGACCAACCGACCAACTGACTTCTTACTGACTGACTCACTGACCCTAATCATAACCCAAGCTCTACATTTGTTAGTTATCATTTTTATTTAACAGTTCACATTAATTGTAAAACAAAATTATCAGCAAGGTTAGCATTATCTTTATTCCTTCGAAACCTTGCTGTTGTTTTGATATGCTCGGGAATATGGGCTGAAAATATGAAGTACGAGGGGAAGCTGGCCAGGAATATAAAGAAGGACAGTAATAGCTTCTTTAGATATGTAAAGGGAAAAAGAGTAGCAAAGTCAAATGTGGGTCCCTTGAAGGCAGACACGGGTGAAATAGGAAGACACAACAATCTCACAGATGTACTGGAGGACAGAGGATCTAAGGGGGTAGAGGAACTGAAAGAAGTTTTCATTAGGCGAGAAATAGTATTGGGTAGGCTAATGGGGCTGAAGGATGATAAATCCCCTGGACCTGATAGTTTGCATCCGAGGGTCCTCAGGGAGGTGGCTCTAGAAATAGTGGACGCATTGGTGATCATTTTCCAATGTTCAATAGATTCAGGATCAGTTCCAGTGGATTGGAGGATAGCTAATGTTATCCCACTTTTCAAGAAAGGAGCGAGAGAGAAAACTGGGAATTACTGACCAGTTAGCATGACTTCGGTGGTGGGAAAGATGCTGGAGTCAATTATTAAAGATAGCAGTAAAAGGATTAGTCGAATTCAACGGATTTATGAAAGGGAAATCATGCTTGACTAATCTCCTGGAATTTTTTGAGGATGTGACAAGTAAAATGAATGAAGGGGTGTCAGTGGATGTAGTGTATCTAGACTTTCAGAAAGTCTTTGATAAGGTCCCGCACGATTGGTGATCGCTGGTTGGCATGGATTTGTTGGCCAGGTGGCCTGTTTTCATGCTATATCTCTGAACTCAACTGGGGATTATTTTCTCACCTTCTTGGTTCTGATGAAGGGCTTGGACCTGAAATGTTAAGGTTTCTTTCCACACATTTAATTTTCTAATTGAAAGGAAAGCAAGGCATGTTCAAATCAGGACAGGATGTTTCTTTAAGAACTTGGGAGATGACTATGTCCCCATTATCTCTTCTGTAGGGCAGAAGATACAAAAGCTGGAAAGCACTTGTAAACAGATTAAAGACCAGCTTCTTCCCTGCTGTTATCATACTATTGAATGGTCTTTGCATAAGTTAAGGATGAAGTCTTACATGTACCTTACGGAGCCAGAACCCAGTTCGATCCTGACCATTGGCGCGGTCTGTAATTGTAATTGTAATTGTAAATCTTTATTGTCATTTCCTGAGTATTCGCATACTCAGAGGAAACAAAAAAACGTTTCTCAACCAGTGTCCATTCAGTTTTCGTTACAAAATAAATAGCAATTAAAATTAAAATACATGTCATGAACAATTTAACCCTCTAATAACATTCAATAACATTCAACAGCCGTTCCGACCGGCAGCGGCACAACAGTGGCTCTGCTGCAGTGTGGGGTGTTTGTGCGCGATACTTGGCAGGGGGGAAAGTTCATTTAACAGTCTTATAGCCTGTGGGAAGAAGCTGAGGAGCATCCTGCTGGTTTTGCAGCTGATGCTCCTGTACCTCTTCCCAGATGGGAGGATGGTGAAAAAGTCATGCGATGGGTGGTAAGGGTCTTTGATGATGGAGATGGCTCTGTTGATGCATCTCTTCTTGTATATGTCCAGCAGGAAGGGGAGTGGAGCACCAATAATCCTGCTTGCGGTCTTCACTATCCTGTCCAGTTGGTGCCGTTCGTACGCCTTGCAGCTCCCGAACCAGGAAGTGATGCCGTATGTCAGTGTGCTCTCGACAGTCCCCCTGTAAAAAGTCCGTAGATGTGTGGTGGGGAGGCCTGCTTTCCGTAGTCTTCGGAGGGGGTGAAGTCGCTGCTGGGCTCTCTTGACCAGAGCTGTGGTGTTGGCCGTGGACGTCAGGTCATCAGACAGGTGTAGTCCTAAGAACTTCATGCTGCTGACCCTTTCCACATCAGCTCCGTCGATGTGCAGAGGTGCATGGTGATGTTTCCCCGCCCTCCTGAAGTCAACCACCATCTCCTTAGTTTTTCCCACGTTAAGAATGAGGTTGTGGGATTTGCACCAACCTGTGAGCAGCTCCACCTCCATCCTGTACGCCGATTCATCGTTGTCACTGATGAGACCCACTACTGTTGTGTCATCAGCGAACTTGCTGATGAAGTTGTTATTGAGTCTGGCAGTACAGTCGTGTGTCAGCAGACTAAACAGAAGGGGGCTTAGGACACAGCCTTGGGGTGAGCCAGTGCTCACGGCTATGGTTTTTGATGTCCTACTGCCCACCCTGACTGTCTGCTGCCGCTGCGACAGGAAGTTCAGGACCCAGCTACATGTGCCAGCATCAACCCCCAACAGCTCCAACTTCTCCACCAGCTGCTGCGGGATGATTGTAGGCGGCGCGGCTCTGGCCAGCAGCGGCCTCTGCAGCCTGTCCGCGTTTTTATTATTTTTGTCTGTGTTTTTATGTAGTGTTTGTTATTTTATGTTGGGGTGTGTGTGTGGGGGGGGATGGGGGGTGGGGTGGGAGGGGGGGGGGAAAACTTTTTTTGAATCTCTCCCTGCACTGAGACCCGACCTTTTTCTCGTCGGGCCTCAGTCGTCGTTGAGGCCGCAACGAGGAGCGGCCTCCAACAGGAAGAGACCGGGGACTCAGGTGTCGACTCACCTCACCGTGGCGGAGCTGGCCGGGTCTGGAGCGGTGGAGGAGCGCTGCTGCTGCTGGTGCTGTTGCTGCTGCTGCTGGTGCTGTTGCTGCTGCTGCTGCTGCTGCTGCCGGAGAGTCGGAAGCTCTCTACAGGTCTGTGGACGACGGCGCCGAGCCCACGGCTCCCTGGGGGGGAGACCGCTTTTCGGGGCTTTCTTGTGGCGACTTCTCCCGCCCGAGTTGCGGGGTCGAAGAGCTCCTGGAGCGGGGCCTACATCACTGCCCCGCGCGGCTGGAATGGCCGCGGACTCTGCGAGCGCACACCGGGGGCTCCAACATCAAGACCCGGTGTGCGACCTTGCATCACCCGGCGTGGCTTTAATGGCCGCGGGACAATCGCCATCGCCAGCCGGGGGCTATGACTTTGACTCTGACATCGGGGGGGGAGAGAGTGCAGTGGAGAGAGAAGTTTATTTGGCCTTCCATCACAGTTATGTGATGGATGTTTATGTTAAATGTAATTATGTTGTGTCTGGGGTCTATTTGTGTGTATTGTATGGCTGCAGAAACGGCATTTCGTTTGGACCTCCAGGGGTCCAAATGACAAATAAATTGATTCTGATTCTGATTCTGATTGTGTTGAAAGCGGAGTTGAAGTCTATGAAGAGGATCCTGGCATAGGTGTTTTTCCGATCGAGATGTGACAACACAAGGTTCAGTGTTGTTGAGACTGCGTCCTCTGTGGATCGGTTGGCTCTGTAGGCGAACTGCAGTGGGTCTAGGTCGGCAGGTAGACTGTTTTTGATGTGCTGCATAACTAGTCGCTCAAAACACTTCATTACAATGGGTGTCTGTATGGAGTTTGTACGCTCTCCCGCGAGCTTTCTCCAAGGTCTTCGGTTTCCTCCCACATTCCAAAGATGTACAGGATTGTAGGTTAATTGGCTTGGTATAAATGTAAATTGTCCCGAGTGTATGTAGATAGCGTCAATGTGCACGGACTCGCTGATCCGAAGGGCCGGTTTCAGCAATCTCCAAACTGAACTATCTCATTGCAGCCCATGCATTTTTCGTAATATGAACTTTCTCTGTAGCTGTTACACTAGATTATCTCTATTCTATATTTTCTTTGCACCACCGATTATACTTATATACGGCATGACTATTCATGTAGTTTTTCCACTACATCTCAGTACACATATTAAGCCAATACTACTATCATACATGTGCTGCTATTTGCTACTGTCAATGAAATTATTGGCCAGGAGGTGCTGTTATTGTTTAAATATATACGGGGGGGGGGGGGGGGGGGGGGGAAAGAGTAACAAGAGACTCGGGGACCTCTCAGGAATAAAAGCGGTCACCTGTGTGGAGCCACAGGAGATGCAATGTGTATTTCTCCTCTGTATTTACAGTAGGAAATTGGAGCAGTCACTGGAAGTGTCATGAGAGCAATCAGGGTTACCGTTGAGGAAGTACTGAAGGTACGGTCGTGTTTGAAGGGAGACAAATCTCCGGGGCCTGATCAGATATATCCGTGGACATTGCGGGAAACTAGCGGAAATTGCGGGAGCCCAGGTTGAAATTTATGAGTCACCCTTAAATACAGGAGAGGTGCCAAAGGATTGGAGGGTGACAAATATTGTGCCTCTTTTCAAGAAAATGCTGGGAATTATAGGCCGGTGAGCTTAACATCTGTAGTTGGTAAGCTACTAGTGAGTATTCTGAAGCATAGGATATACATGCATTTGGACGGGCAAGGGCTGATTAGGGACAGTCATAGAAACATAGAAAATAGGTGCAGGGGTAGGCCATTCGGCCCTTCAAGCCTGCACCGTCATTCAATATGATCATGGCTGATCATCCAACTCAGCATCCTGTACCTGCTTTCTCTGCATACCCCCTGGTCCCTTTAGCCACAAGGGCCACATCTAACTCCTTCTTAAATATAGCCAATGAACTGGCCTCAACTACATTCTGTGGCAGGGAATTCCAGAGATTCACCACTCTGTTTAAAACATGTTTTTCTCATCTCAGTCCTAAAAGATCCTCCCTCAATCTTCTAAATTCTAGCGAGTACAAGCCGAGTCTATCCAGTCTTTGGTTTTGTTCATGGGAGGTCGTGTCTCACAAATCTGATTTGAGTTTTTTGAAGAAGTGAGCAAAAAGGTTGATGAGGGCAGAGCTGTAGATGTTGTGTACATGGACTTTAGTAAGGCGTTCAACATGGTAGGCTGCTCTGGAAGGTTAGATCTCATGGGATCCAAGGAGGGATAGCTGAATGGATAGCAAATTGACTCCATGGAAGGAAGCAGAGGGTGATGGTGGAAGGTTGCTTCTCAGAATGGAGGCCTGTGACTAGTGGTGTGCCACAGGGTTGGTGCTGGGCCCGTTTATTGTTTGTCATCTACTTTAATGATTTGAATGAGTACAGGGCAAGTTTGTTGATGATACAAAAGTTAGTGGTTTTACAGATTGTGAAGAAGGATGTGAACGATTGCAGCAGGATCTGGTTCGATTGGCCAGGTGGGCAGAGGAATGGTTGATGGCATTTAATACAGAGAAGTGTGTGGGGTGTTGCATTTTGGGATGTCGAACAAAGGCAGGACCTACATAGTACATGGTAGGTCTCGGGGTAGTGTTAAAGTGCAGAGGGATCTAAGAGAACAAGTGCATGGTTCCTTGAAGGTCGAGTCGCAGGTTAATATGTTGGTCAAAAAGGCTTTTGCCACTTTGGCCTTCATCAGTCAAGAGTATTGAGTATAGAAGTTGGGAGGTCATGTTGCAGTTGTATAAGAGTTGGTGAGACCACATTTAGAATATTGTGTTCAGTTCTGTGCACCATGTTATAGGATATTGTCAAGCTTGAAAGGGTTCAGAAAATATTTACGAGGATGGTGCCAGGAATATAGGGAGAGGTTAAGTAGGCTAGGTCTCTATTCCAAGGAGCGTAGGAGGATGAAGGGAGATCTTATAGAAATATACAAAATCATGAGAGGAATAGATCGGGTAGATGCACAGAGCCTTTTACCTACAGTAGGGGAATCGTGGACCAGAGGACATAGGTTCAAGGTGCAGGGGAAAAGATTTAATTGAAATCTGAGAGGGTAACTTTTTCACACTGACGGGGGTGGGTGTATGGAACAAGCTGCTAGAGGTAGTTGAGGCTGGGACTATCCCATCGTTTAAGAAACAGTTGAACAGGTACATGGGTAGGACAGGTTTGGAGGGTTGTGGACCACGCGCAGGGAAGTGGGACTAGGGTAGCTGCAACATTGTTGGCCAGTGTGGGCGAGTTGGGCCAAAGGGCTTATTTCCATATGGTATCACTCTAAAACTGTTTGAGATGCAGGGTCAAGAATTTTATTCTCTCAGATTCTTTCACCACTTGCCATGAGAGCAGCATGGTAACCAGTGTAGTATCTAGACAGCTGGCGTTCTCACTGAGGTATGCATTCATAATTTAGACGGAGTAAAGAAACAGTTGCAATCTCCATCTATATAAAGTTAAAATGAGTTGGAAGAATAACCGAGGTAAATGTTTAGGTAATTCAGTACAAACATTGCTTGTCTAAGGCAGCAGCAACAAGGGGGGGAAAAATCAATTATTGGAAATCAGCCTAAACTATCTGCTAATCATTATAAACACCTAGTAGCAAATACATTTTTAGTGTTACTTTTCTGGAAAGAAGACTATTAAATTTCCCCCCATGTTTTGACTATGATATTGCCCCACTTTTTCCATGGTTCACATTTTGAAGCAAATTTGGAGCTGAAAAATGTAAAGACCAGGTCTCTTACATTCTCTTAATCCATGGGAATATCAAGAGGTCTTTGCTGACTAGGGTTAATCTATATATTCTAGTTTGGTGGGGAAATAATTCCTGACCTCAAAAATATTCAAAATGTTGTGATGACAATAGCAAGTTTGCAACTGTGACAACATTTAGTCGGAAATAATTAGACTAACTATTCACATCAGAACCTTCGAACAAATTATCATTTATGTCACCCTACATTTCAGGCCATTAACGGGTTGTTTAATGAAGTCAAGAGAAAATTAACAGCCAATTTATGCACAATATGGTCCAAGAGAACCATAAACTATTGAGATAGAAATGTTGGGCAGGTTTCCTGGAAAACTCTCATGTTGTTACATCGAGTGGGGAAGACAAATGCATCCCTGTAAGGTGGCATGCCCATCAATGCAACATGCCATCACCACTGCACCAAAGTGTCCGTCGTGGTGCTGGAATGGAAGTCAACCTTCAATCATCTGATTCGGAGACAGGAGGGTGAATAACAGAGCTGATGGTTCATGATGCCACATGGGATGTCACACTTTGAGCCCCATACCTAAATAAACAGAAGCTGTGCAGAGATAATTCTCGGAAGGTGTCAAAAAATTGATGGTCATATAATGATTATCAGTCAATCATAGTGCTTTACTTGGATGAAACAGAGTACATTTCCATGAAAACTGGCATTACAAATATTGCTGCAATATTACCATAAACACATGGTGATACCAGCTTCTATAAAAAAAGGGAAACCGTGTTAAGTAAACCAAGCTGAAATGCTGGAGTGCCTGCTGGTCGGTACATGACGCCTAATGGTCCACAAAAGAAAAAAAAGATTGGAGTGGTCATGGTGAACAGCCATGTCAATCCACATCTTGGTCTTCGAGAAAGAAGAAAATGAACAAAAAAATGCAGATGGTAGAAATACAAAATAGAATGTTGTAGCTGTAAAAACCTAACAGCTCAGGAAGCATCCGTGGAGTTAGAAACTAAAATAATGTTTCAGGTTGATGGCCATTGATCAGAACCAATGAAAAGTCACTGACCCAAAAATGCTGGCAGTTTCTCTCTCCACGGGTGCTGTTTGGACTGCTGAACATGTTCTTGCCTTTCTCATCCCAACTGAGCCATCAGCTTGTATTAAAGTGAAGCAAGGATATAAATCCATGACCCTTTATTGAAACAAAACTGAAGCCCTTACCTTGAGACTTAAAAAAAAATATTGAAGATGAAAATTAGATTTTAAATGGATTTCAGCACAAAGCCCAAAGCAACAAGGGGAATTAATCCTGCATTAACAATGCAATCAGCATTTGGATGTATTAGTTGTGGACCAAATTATATAGAAACTGAACAGTAATGCATGTTGTCAAGGTTTTCAAACAACAGTACTCTGATTATATAATATACCAAATGCAATTGAAAAAACCTTAAAAAAAAAAAATTTAAAACCCATGTTTTCTTTTAATATATAAAAGTGGTTGAAAGTTGCTTTCAGGTCCAGCATTCACATAGCTTCAAATCATACTATGACCTCATACCTTTCAGAAGTCTATGGTGCTTTTGACATTAATTTTGAGTATATGTAGCTTAACAAAGGAAGTGATAGTAAGCTGAAATCCTTTTCAGGTCCAACACTGCCTTTATGTTTGCAATTTCATATACTAGCAAAAACATTAATGTTCTCCTGATATTTTCTTTAAAAAAAAAAAAAATTGTATTGAAAAAAAATCCAAAGCCTCAATATTTTTCTCCACATCATCCTCCGTCTCTTCCTCGTCCCCAATACAAAAGAATTGGCAGCACAAACACCGACAACAATCTCACTGCAACTGTTTCCCCCCACCCCCACTGTCAAGCGTTTACAAACTGCATTCAATTAAATTGCTCACCAGAAATAAATTCAGTTAATGCAAATTCAACTATCGCACTCCTTATATTTTCCCCAAGGGGGTAATCATTTCAAATTTTGCCATTGAAAAGTATCAAGTATGACTTTTGAAGCATCCAGTTGCTTAGTGGAGTGAACTTTTCCTGTATCAAAAAATTCTATGAAAAAGGCGTGGATCCCATTTAATTTCAGACTTTTCCTCCTTCCCACCCGACAATGAAAAACTCATTCACATGTTTTTGTCTCCAACAGGCTGTGAGTAACAATGTAGGATCCCTGGACTGACTGCTGCTAAAGGGAGTGTGCTTCAGACACACAGTAATCTAGGGTGGCAAACTAAGGCTACATTGTACAATACTGCAGATTTATTTTTATACAATTTCCAGCAATTGCTTGCTATATTTTTTTTAAAAAACGATATCAAGTTCTTTAATTACACGATAACGTTGGGTCTCAGTTTATTCCCTATCCCTTTCAAGTTATTCATTTTTTGTCTTTTTCCCATTTTCTTTCTCATCGTCTGTTGAGTGAAGGCGTTTCCGCTTGCTGCAGTCAGCCTGTTTTTTTGCAGGCCGTGGTTTAAAGGTGATGATAATACAAGTCATGTTGTCACATCCAGTTCCATCTCCTGATGTATCAGGTGCCAAACAGTGATCCAGCAGCTGTGAACATAGAAAGAGAATGGATGCTGCAATATTTGAAGACTGCACACAAAACCAAATGGAAGTATTTTCTTCAGAGGATATAATTAAAATGTCCCCTATGGCCTAGTCATTGTGTACTTGGTAAGTTAGATTCTTGTTCCAGGTCTACATCTGCCCATGTAGTACATACCAAGGGAATGGGATTGCTTTGAGTTAACAAATAAAATAATATAGACTAATGATAGGAAACTACATAGAGCATAAAATTCTAACTGCATATTTAGACTATTGTACACTAATCTTGCCTGCTTTAAATAGATGGCTTTCTATCATGTGCATATTAATGGCACAGTTACCATCAATCCATGTAACCATAATACTTTTTACTCCTTTTATTGCCTTGTCCTGAAGCGAATAGGATTAGCGTATTTGTGCAGGAAGGAACTGCAAAACCAAAGATAAACTCAAAAGGCTGGAGTAACTCAGAGTCAGACAGCATCTCTGGTGAAAAGGAACGGGTGACGTTTTGGGTCAAGAAGAGTCTCCAGTTTTTTGTGTCTATTAGCATATTTTCTAGTTACTCATCAACAAGCCACATTGAACCCGTTGGTTGAAATATTGAAATGTACAATATCCAACATACTGATTCCCAAGCTATTGTATATTAAAAAGATGTGTAATGGTGGGCAGATATAGCAGAGATAATTTAATGGGGGCAAGTATAGCTGAAGGTGTAGGATGAGGCAGAAAGAAGAGGAGGATGATTAGAGAGGGGATCAGGAATTTTTAGAGGTGAAAGGATTGAATGCAAGGTCAAGCAGCTGATGATAAATGTTATTGTAATACGAGACCCTCTCATTATCTCATGCCAATTATTAACACAAAGGAATTCTATTTTTTTATTATTCAATTGGACTTTAGACCCAAGCTAAAGGTAGATTAGCAAGGTATGTTAATTTCTGAGCTTTTACAAAGGAATGGGTCAAAATTTAATTAAATGGAAAAAAGTCTGCAAATAGTTAAATTTTCTGTTTTGTTCAACATCCCTCTAAAGGGAGAGTGCCAAATATAGCATATTTATTGCTGCACATTTCAATACAGGTGCACAATCTTTTATCCGAAAGCCTTGAGACTAGACACTTTTCATAATTCGGAATTTTTCGGCTTTCGGAATGGAAGATTTTTAGCGTAGATTTTAACGGCTGGCTCAGTGGTAGAGTGTTCGGCTCATATCCGCAAGGTCGCGATTTTGCGCCTCGATCCCGGCAGTTACTCGATCGCGAGCTTGAGTCTTCAATGTCGTTTTTTCTTGCAGAAAAGGAGAGAATAGGGAGGGTTAGGCTGGGATCATTCTCTGCGAGATGATCTTAGTGTGGGAGACAAGTGTAGGAGAGGTGTACTGACTGTGTGGGCAGAACTTTGGAAGTAATTACCCACCATTCTCAAAAGCCGCTGTGTCTCCCTGTTCCTGGGATAGCAGGGGGCGATCAAACAGCACAATACCTCCCCTCCTCCTCCAACTCCAGAGGAATCCGCTCCCCGATGAGCCGCTACGGCGACGTGGCAGTTCGCCCACAGCCCGAGCTGCGCGACCCCAAGAACAAGACGAATCTTGCACACCATCAGCTTCTGCCCCTACGGGGAGTGTGTTCCTCTGGAGTTGGAGCGGGGCTGGAGTTGCTGATCTGGGATCTCCGTGCTTGCAATGGGCCTGGGGGTCGGTGTCCCGATGAGGGGGTGCAGTATACTGTACCACCCATGCAGGTGAGCAGGAGAGTGAGGTTGTTTGCAGTTGCAGAGGGAGGGGGCAAGGGCGGTACAGTTCCCAGTCTCAGCTCCTGTACAGGGGGGTGGCCGGAGATGTCAGGACCAACAAGAACCCACTCCCCAATGGGCCGCTACAGCGACAAGTGGCAGTTCGTCCACAGCCCGAGCTGCGCCCCCTCATCCGCAACCCGGGTTCCTCTGGAGTTGGAACGGGGCTTGGCTAGAGTTGCTGCTGGCTGCGAGTCTCTGGGATCTCCGTGCTTGCAGTCGGTGTCCCCCTCATTCGCAACCTCAAGAACTGAAGGGAGCGACAATCTGCTGCTGCCTGCCCGCTGAGTTAAAAAGTTCCCACGCAAGACTCACGATACACTGTGTATCGTGAGTCTACCGTGGGAACTTTTTAACTCAGCGAGCAGGCAGCAGCAGATTGTCAATTATTAACCCTCCCGCGCAATATACCCTCACCTTCTCTTTTATGAATGGGGATTAGTTCCCCTTTCTTCGAGGACCGACCGGAGGTTCCGCTGTCACCTCTGCGTCGGTGAACGTCTTCAAGGACCTTTCCTCAAGGACCGAAAAAATGTCCGCTATTCGGAGCTTTTCGTTATTTGGAATTTCGGATAAAAGGTTGTGCACCTGTACTTTCAAAAATCAGAATACTATATTTGACTGAACAGGATGGAATCAAGAGATGGGGATGAATGCATAGACTGACACAGGAAATTAATATATAAATATGGATGTTGTCCCTCCCTAATCTCTAAACTAAAGATGGACACAAAATGCGGCACTAATTCAGCCGGCCAGGCAGTATCTCTGGATAAAATGGTAAGTGACGTTTCAGGTCGGGGCCATTCTTCAGGCTGAGTGGGCGTGTCCATTTATCAAATGCTCTGCAGCAAAAGACAATTTTCATTGAATTAACGTTTTTAGCACAACATTCTCATGAGCACCTTTCCAAGCTAAGTATTAATTTAGTTGGGCAAACCTGGGCTGAAGATAAACAAATTTTGGAAAGTGGGCACTTAATCACAGATTCATTCTGTACAGAAATATTCTCTCGGGTCCAACTCGTTCATACTGACCAATATGCCCATCTAAGCTGGTCCCAACTGCCTGTGTTTGACACATATCCCTCAGACCCCTTACTATCTGTGTAGCTGAACAAATGTCTTTTAAATGCTGCTATTGTAACTGCATCAATTACTTCCTCTCACAGCTCATTACATATGCCATCACTCTCTGCAAATAAGTTGCACCACAGGTTCCCTATTAAAGGTTTAGCAATATGAATACTTTACTGTGACATGTAGCTAGGCATAGTGAAATTCTTTGGGGAAAAAGACTGTGCATTTACCCTGTCTATGCTCTCATGATTTTGCACACCTACAAAATCATCCCTCAATCTCCTACACTCCCAGGAATAATATTCAAGCCAGGCCAATCTCCACAAATAACTCAGTCCCTCGAGCCCTGGCAACATTCTCATAATTATTTTCTGCATTCTTTCCAACTTAATGGCATCCTTCCTATGACAGGGCGACCAAAATTGAACACAACGTTCCAGGCCTCATCGACATTTTCTACAATTGCAAAATAATGTCTCAACTTCCATGTCCAACGTCCTCACTGATGAAGACCGGCCAAAAGCCTTTCCTCCACCTTATTTACCTGTCACTTTCAGAAAACAATGTACATACTCCTAGATCCCTCAGTGCAACAATACTCATGTTGAAAGTATGACCCTGGTTTAACTTCCTAAAATGCAGCACATTTCATTTAACCAAATCCATTTGCTATTCCTCGGCTGTCTTAGTCAGCTGATTGAGATCCCGCTGTAAATCTGCATAAGCCTCTTCATTGTCTGCAATACCACATTTTTTAGTGTTATCTGAAAACCTACTCACCACGCCTTGCATGTTCACATCCAAATCGTTGATATAAATGACAACCAACAATGGGCACAGCGTCAATTCCTGAGGTGCACCACTAGTCAAGGGCTTCCAGTTTGAAAAACAACCTTCCACATCACCTTCCATTTCCTACTATGAAGCCAATTATGTATCCAATTAGCTAGTTCTCCCTCTACCCCAAAAGATCTAATCTTCTATAGTAACCTACCATGCATAACCTTGTCAAAGGACTTAGTGCAGTCCCTATAGGTTACAGGTGTCACGCTGACGTCATCGGCCTTCCTGGTTATCCTTTTTTTTAAAAGGGTAATCAAATTTTTGAGACACATACAAAGTTGACTACCCCAAATCAACCCCCGTCTTTCCAAAGGCATGTATATCTAATCCCTCAGAATCCCCTCCACTAATTCAACCATCACAAATGTCTGGCTTATTGGTCTATAATTATGCTATGCAATCCCTCTTAAATAAAGTCTACCCTCCAGTCTTGTGGGATCTAATCCATGGCTAACAACAATGCATATCTCAGCAATATCCGAGACACGTATCTCTACAATTTATTTTTTAATTTCCTTCTGTTCTTGGATGTCTCCGATTTATCTACCTTCATCTGTTTTAATATGTACAGCACCTTTACTGTCTCAAAAACATCTGCATTACTTTCAGCAAGGCCTTTGATAAGGGTCCATATTGGTAGGCTACTCTGGAAGATTGCATGGGATCCATGGAGTGCAAGCTAACTAGATACAGAATTGGATTCTTGGCAGGAAGCAGAGGGTAGTGGCGGTGGAATGTTTTTTTTGGATTGGAAGCCTGAGATTAATGATGTGCCCCAGGAATTGGTGCAGGGCAAATGCTGTTTGCCATCTACATCAATGATTTGGAGGAGAATATACAAGGCATGACTGGTAAGTTTACAGGTTACATTAAAATAGGTGGCATTATGGAAGGTGAAGATGGTTATTAAGAATTGTAGCAAGATTTTGATTAGCTGGGCAAATGGACGGCAGAATGGCAAATGCAGTTTAATTTGGCTAACAATGGGGCTTTACATTTTAGGAAATCAAACTAGGTCCGGACCTTCACAATGAACGATAGAGTAGGGACCTGTGGAGTATTGAAGAGCTGAGTGATCTTGCAATATATAAGTATACAATTCTCTGAAAATGGCATCGCAGATAGATAGGATGCTGAAGGCAGCTTTTGGCAAGCTGACCAAGCAGTCAAGTAATTGAATAAAAGTGGGCATGTTATGGTTCAGTTGTACAGGATATGTGATGCTGCATTTGGGAGTACAGACACTCCCCAACTTATGTAAGGGTTATGCAAGTCGGAAACAGAAGTGCTACTGTGCACACGTGAATTTACAATCCGATGCGGATATGACGGGTGGAGCTCTGGTGCGGAGACCGGGAAGGCCAATAGTGCAAACAAACACTTGGCAGTGAACAGGTTAAATCTTGTATCTGCCTCAACTACGTCCTCTGGCAGCTCATTCCATATACACTTGCGTGGGAAAAGTCAGGGTGGCCAGTCGGCTTAAAGAATTGCTAACAAAAGTGCGAGTTTATGCAAGTGGCTTATTACAAAAGTCAGGGGAGTGCATTGTGTTCAGTGGTGGTCAGCCTATAGGAAAGATGCCATTAAGCTGGAAAGGGTGCGGAGAAGATTTATAAGGTTGTTGCCAGAACTTGAGAGCCCGAGCGATAGGGAGAGACTGGGTAGATCTTTAGTCTTTGGTGCGCAGGAGGCTGAGGGTGATCTTAAAGAGATACATAAAATCATGAACAGAATAGATTGGGTGAATGCTTTCTCTTAGGGTAGGGGAATCGAGAGCTAGAGGGCACAGGTTTAGCGTGAGAGGGGAAAGATTTGATAGAACCCAAGAGGCTACTTTTCCCACGCAAATGTATATGGAATGAGCTGCCGGAGGACGTAGTTGAGGCAGATACAAGATTTAACCTGTCCACTGCCAAGTTTTTGTTTTCACTATTGGCCATGACATGTGTAAACTCAGGGGTGGCATTGAACAGGTTAAAATACATTTAGACAAGTCATATGACAATAAAACACTTGACATATGCTGTGTTTCTCCAGCATTTTGTTTTTTGCTCAAGATCCCATCACCTGCAGTCTCATGTTTCTCCCAAGATGCTTTTTTCCCCTTAATATATTATAAAACCTCTTCAGATTCTGTCAAATCTACCTCATGCCCCCTTTATGCACCCCCCGATTTTCTTCTTACGTATACTCCTGCATCTTTTATATTGGATTTCCTTTTAGTCGAGTTAATTTCTCTATCATAATTCACCAAATACCCAGAAATATCCTTCCTATATAATCTTGGCATCAGCCCCTACCTCTTCAGATATGGAAGATAGCATCCTCAAATCTCCATTCTCATCTTGCTTGTTGATGCGTTCACTGATGAAATCTACAACCTCTTGACTGCTCAATACATTCCTGAAAGACAAAGCAATTTCTGGAGTTGCAAGATCCATTTTTTTGATTAGAAATAGAAGCACAGAAAGATCATTTGGCCCTTCTATCACATCTCCAATTCCAGGAGGCTAAGGGAGCCCAAATTGAATTAAATAGGATAACATTTATGGGCCGAGATAAAGATTTCAATACGTGAAGAAAGGGGATCAAGCAATGGACACGATGATTGTGGGTTGACAACGGCAGAAGGAGATTGAAGGACAATCCTGAAGGATGTAATCAAAAAAATTAATTACAGTAAAGGTGTCAGTAATGGCATGGATGTATTTTGGCAGCAAATTGTATATAAATAGGTAGACTTTGTGATGGAAATAGATGATCAGAAGCTATTGAAGAAAATAACAAATTTAGTTTTAGTTTAGTGCAGAGATACAGCACTGTAACAAGCTCTTTGGCCCACCAAGTCCAAACCAACCCATTCACAAAAGTCCCATGTTGTCCCACTTCCACATCTACTCCCTACACACGAGAAGCAATTTTTGCAGAGCCCAATTAAACTGCAAACCCATACATTTATGGGATGAGGAAGTTAACCGGAGCACCCGGAGGAAACCCATGGCGATCACGGGGAGAACAAGCAAATTCCGCAGAGACCCGAGGCAAGGATCAAACCCGGGTCTCTGGTGTTGTGATGCAGCCACTCTACCACATGAGTTACTGCGCTGCCCTTTAATGAATTAAAAAAAAATGTAAATTACAAATAGTAACCCAGCCCAATGGTTATCAACTCTTTGGAATAAAAGTCCAACTTATTCACACTTAGCAAAATATTGATTCCAGAAAAAAAGCCCAATGACATGCTGTTCCTTTTAAGAAATTGGGATTGCTGAACTCTAATTTATCTCAACATTATTAAAATTGCTTGAAATATGAAGGTGTAGACGGACTAAGAATGCACAGGATCTCACTAAAATAATAAAAACAAGAAATCAATACTTGCCATATTCCATCACAGGCAATCACCATGAAGTCATGGTCATCACTTAACGGCAACAACTTGAGATCAGGTAGCGCAGAGATCATCTGCTCCTCTGGAGGAAGGTTCTTATTCCTCTTGTAGAAGTGATCACCTGCAACAACAGTTATAATTAAGTGTCAGAAGACACCAATGCTTCAATGCAACAATTCCATGCCAGACATTGCACTATTTTGCTTTTATACTGCTTCGATTCCCATTAATTTTGAAGTGGGTAATTTTCCAGTGTCGTATTTCAAATTTACGCCATCTAGCAACCTTTTTTTCCTTTACCACAATCTCTCTACTGCTCTGGAGAAGTAATCTGCATGTTAATCAGAAAGCTGCAACGTGTTAGAAAATACACAATGCAAACTTGAATTGGGCATCATCCGACGTATTAGTTATGTAATGTAGTGGTAAACCTCAAACCTTACACTTCCTTAAATACTGGCAGCAAGCATCAGGGAAATGAACTCCCCAGATCTTAACAGAATTATTGCTTAAGAGTTTATTGAGAGGCCAATCCAATAAGCAGATGGAAGTATGCATTTAACCCATGACAATGTTCAAGGATTGTACATAACAAAATAAATCTCAATGGAATATGACGAGATTATGGGCAATTCTTCAAACTCCAAGTTCTGATATTATTGATGAAAGTGATGACACTGTTACTGGTCTATGCTTAGAAATGTAAGTAAAAACTGCAGTAATCTCTTTAATGATGTTGCAATAAGTTGCAAACAAGTTTCTGTGTGGGATCATTAATTGAAGGTTACATTGCCAAAATTAATTTTACATAATTCCATAAGGGGAAAGATCCTCTGGACTGACCCAAGCCCACACCCCAGAAATGGCTGTGCATGATGAATGCACCACTTGGTCTAATTCACTGTTTTCTTTGGTGAACAAATTAAAGCATGCAATCCCCACCATGTCTTCATCTCAAAAGTTTAGTGTGATGTTTTTGATATCACAGCATCTCACATACAACATACATAAAAAGGGGCATGCAATATATTTAACAAGCAAGAGCACGTTTCAATTTGCAATTTTAGAATTTAAGGTCAATCTGGTACAAAACTAGGTACAGTGTACAATATTTCAAATTGGATTATTTTTCAGTGATATTATTTTATTTATTATTATTATTTTTTTCCTTTTAGTGATGTCTCCCAATTTGAGGAAAGACATTCTTGCTATTGAAGGAGTGCAGCGTAGGTTCACGAGGTTAATTCCCAGGATGGCTGGACTGTCATATGATGAAAGAATGGAGCAACTGGGCTTGTATTCACTGGAATTTAGAAGGATGAGAGGATATCTTATAGAAATATAAAATTATTAAGGGATTGGACGCGCTAGATGCAGGAAACATGTTACCGATGATGGTGGGGGGGGGGGGGGTCCAGAACCAGGGACCACAGTTTAAGAATAAGGGGCAAGCCATTTAGATTGGAGATGAGGAAACATTTCTTCACCCAGAGAGTTGTGAGTCTGTGGAATTCTCTGCCTCAGAGGGTGGTGTAGGCTGGTTCTCTGGATACTTTCAAGGGAGAGCTAGATAGGGCTCTTAAAGATAGGGTAGTCAGGGGATATGGGGAGGAGGCAGGAACGGGGAACTGATTGAGGATGATCAACCATGATCACATTGAATGGTGGTGCTAGCTCGAAGGGCCGAATGGCCTACTCCTGCACCTATTGTCTATTGATATAATTTGTTGTATTCTTTAACGTTTGCAATGAATAAAACACCTTTCAATATATAATGAATTCTGACAATGTAACTTCCATTCCCTCTTAGATTGAATTAATGATCTCTACAGTTTTGAACATGCATCCTTGGATTACATATGTTGAAAACTACAATACAATGCCTAGGAGCAAAATCAGATCCATTAACCCCTCAAGTCAACGTGTAAGAAACAACTGCAATGCTGGTAATCGAAGGTAGACACAAAATGCTGGAGTAACTCAGCTGGTGAGGCAGCATTATGGAGAGAAGGAATGGGTGACGTTTCGGGTCAAGACCCTTCTTCAGACTGATGTCAGGGGAGGGGGCAGGACAAATATAGAATGTAGGCAGCGACAGTAGGACTGGTGGAAGATCTAGGAAGGGGGAGGGGATGTAGAGAGCAAGCATGGGCTATCTGCAGTTAGAGAAGTCAATGTTCATACTGCTGGGGTATAAACTACCCAAGCAAAATATGAGGTGCTGTTCCACCAATTTGCGCTGGGCTTCACTCTAACAATGGAGGAGGCCCAGGAAAGAAAGGTCAGATTGGGAATGGGAAGGGGAAGTGCTGAGCAACCGGGAGATCAGGTAGGTTACGACGGACTGAGCGGAGGTTTTCAGCGAAACGATCGCCTCAAGTCTGTTCTGCGACTGATAGTATCAAGACTGATCAAATCAGTGGCCTCGATACCACTCTTCTGCTTCTCCCTAAATTTCCCTGTAGTTTAAATACCTGTAAATCTCCACCTTGAATATAATCTATGACCCTACTACACAGATCTCTGGGATTGAGAATCCAAAATAATTTTCTCCTCCAACTTGTCAACACCCATCATATTAATTCCGAGGAGGATCAGAATATTTTACAAAAATCACGGAATTATGCAAGACATGAAATGTGTAAATAAGCCCTTTGTTCAGATTGACCATCAAGCAACATTTATATTGATTTCATTTTATTAACCTAAATTCCAATAATAAAACTGGTCCCACCCCGCATCGAATGTTCTACCACTCATTTACATTAGTGGCCAGTTAATCTCCTATAATCCACATTTTTAGGATGTGGGTGGGATCCAGAACACAAACAAAAACCCACAGGGTCACAGGGAGAGCATGCACATACACAAAGCATCGGTCAGGATTGAAACTCAGAGTTAAGACAGCAGCTCTAGTAGCTACGCTATTGCATCATCCATTCTTCTAAACTGCAATTAGTATAGACCAAATTGACTGAATCTTATTCAATATTCATCCCACCATTTAACCCAATGAATAATCACTACAAAACAGAAACATAGGCAATACGTGGACAAAAAAAACATTGTAGTGGGAAGTTACAATATTGTAATCCAAAAGAGGCCATGAAGATATTCAAGAGAAGATCAGCAACTTTTATCATTTGGTATATAATTGGTGAGACCAGCAATGAAGACCAAAATATGAATGAATGAATAAGTTTATGAATTAATTAATAAGTTTATTGGCCATGTATGTACACATACAAGGAAATTGCCTTGGTGCTCTACTCACAAGTAACATTTTAAAAAAAAAGATTACCTATTGCCCGAGAGAGGTTTAATCCTCCGTTCACTCTCCCATCTAAAGTAACTTTTCCACCAGCATTCTTAATCCTGGCCAGTTCCACTTCATCCTCAGGTTTGTGGTCATAGGACATGTCAACAGCCTTGCCACACTCTGAAACAACACAGCGGGAATCCCCAGCATTGGCTACTATCAACTGTTTCCCACGGATGAGTGCCACGACAGCCGTTGTACCACTGTCAGAACCAGGCTGGAAGACAAAATACATTTTAATGACCATTTCATGTTTTCAGATGGGACATATTATAGTAACTCCTAAAAAAGTAACACTCATGTTCTAGTTTGAACACATTTAATGCATGGCATGGACCTGCTTTCCAAAATTTGGATTTCATGAGTAGAGTCTCAAGTGAGATATCCAAGTATTTTTAAATATGACGTATAAAGCAGCTATTGAATGCCACAATTGTCTACCAATTATGTATTCATGCCTACTATATTCTGTTGTGCTGAAGCAAAGCAAGGATTTCATTGTCCTATCTGGGACACATGACAATAAACTCTCTTGACTCTCTCGACAATACACTGTAACAGAAAAAGAGTCCATTTTTTAATCCCACTAAAATTTTAGAAGAAACAGACTAAAAACGATTTCTGCCGACTGCTTTGTCAAGGCAGTTTTTTTATTCTTGATTGCCAAAAGATAAAAAAGTTAGAGCTCATAGGATGCTATTTTTCCACATTTTATCTATTGCATTTGCAGATCCAGCTTCTGATTATTAACTTTGACAATGATCGTACAGAGCAAGAAGATGCAAAGTTCAGTTCCCAGTGTGCCAAGTCTGCTGATCTCAGCCAACATTATCGTGGAGGAAATAAAAAGATAATTCCACTGTGCGAGCAATGGATAAGGAAAATGTTTAAAGTAAGACAGACAAAAAGCAGGGGATATGGGAAAATATCCACATAACAAGAATGTTATCTGCACTCAGTGTGAATGTTGGCAGCCTCAAAAAGGCTGGCAGCATCATAAAGGATCCACACCATCCTGGACACACACTCATCCCTCCGCTGCCTTCAGGTAGAAGATACAGGAGCCTGAAATCTGTAACATCCAGGTTCAGGAATAGCTACTTCCCCTCAGCCATCAGACTATTAAACTCAACTCAAACAAAAATCTGAACTTTAATAGCCTATTGCACTTTATATAAACTCTCATGAACTCTTGAACTTGAAGGAAACTGCAATAATAGGTTGGTTGATCGCTTCACAGGAACATGCTGCCTGTCCAGTTACTCCAGCATTTTGTGCCTATATTCAGTGTAAACCAGCATCTGCAATTCTCTCCAACATCATTAAGACATAACAGTTTTCAATTGCAAAGTTGCTTGTGGCATCTTGTAGCGCAAAAATTAATCATCATCACCTTTCCCAAATACAATCATCATTACACTTCTAAAGTAACCGCCGACTTTTGGATGCTAAGGAAGTAATACAAAAGCTACAAAATAAATCAGGATATCTTGCATGCGTTTCAACCCCAATAATAACATCATGAGAAAACAATTAGAGTGACAATAATTAAGATACAATTATTTCTGAACACAAATTTGTTCTCAATATTCTTTACAAAGTCCGAGGTAGAAAGATATGAATGCTTTTTGCAATGTTTAAGCACCCACATAATTGCTCCTCCTGTTATTCTAAAATAACTTGCCTGTACTTTGTCAAAACAGAATAAAGCAATTTACTCTTGGAATCAAATCTCACTCAAATGATCTAACAACAATATTTGTAAGGGCAGCAGAGCTCACGTTAGCTGGGCAGATGGTCATACCCACAAAGCCAAACTATAGCCAAACTCCGCTTTGCTCTCGGGTGCTGAATTAAATTTTTATTAAAAACTCTTCAAAGTGATGATATGTTGATATCTGATCTTGTGGGATAAGAGACAATCATAGTGAAACAGGCCCTTCGGCCCAACTTGCCCACACTGGCTAACAGATCCCAGCTGCACTAGTCCCACCTGCCTGCATTTGGTCCATATACCTCCAAACCATGTTACTGTCTTAACAGTTTCTTAAATGTTGGGATAGTCCCAGCCTCAACTACCACCTCAAGCAGAGGCAGCTTGTTCTATACACCCACCACCCTTTGTGTGAAAAAGATACCCCTCAGATTCCTATTAAATCTTTTCACCTTCACCATAAACCTATGTCCTCTGGTCCATAATTCACCTACACTGTTGCAAGAGACTGTGCATCTTCCCGATCTATTCCTATCATGATTTTATACACCGCTAAGATCACCCCTCATCCTCCAGTGCTCTAGGGAATAGTCCCCGCCTACTTAACCTCTCCCGATAACTCGGACCCTCTAGTCCTGGCAACATCCTTGTAAATCTTCTCTGTACCCTTTTCAGCTTGACAAAACTTTCCTGTAACATGGTGCCCAGAACAGATAATTTATGAAAAAGGTGAGGACAGAGAGAATTTCAAATATTCTTTCTCAAAGGGCAGTGAATAATTTTGAGGCAGAGTTGACAAGCAAAGAACTGAAAAGGTTCACCTGTAGTGAGATTACAGTCAGATCAGCCTTCATTTTACAAAATGATGCAAGTATGCGGTAATGTTCACAACATTATACATTCGAAGTGTATCTCAGTAAAAGGGACAATAGGACACCATAGATGACCCTTCTCAAATTTATAAGGACCTACCTCCTCTTTACCATCCATTCCAGGCAACATAATGTCATCTTCCTCTTCTGCATCATCACTCTCTTCTTGATCTTCTTCGTCCTCTCCATCTTCTTCCTCCTCCTCTTCGCCTCCTTCACTACTATATTCCTCTTCTTCTTCACTGCAGTCCTGCCAATGAAAGATTTCAAAAAAGCTCCAATTAATGTCCTTATGATCAGAATAGTAGAAAAATATACAACTGAATTACTGCAAATAATTTAATGTATGGGAAAGGATTAGTGATGGAACAAATATAGTCCACATTCTGCGAGGTAAAAAATAACCTACATTTGGATCTTCAGGTGCAAGAGTAGGCCATTCAGCCCTTCGAGCCAGCATTGCCATTTAATATGATCATGGCTGATCATCCAAACTAATTAATTGAATGCTAAGTAATTAAACACTCTGTCATTAGGGCCAGCATTAAACAGTCAAATGCAGCAGACCTAGTCAACCACACACAGGCGTGATATTCACCTCCAGAAAAAAAAAATAGGAAGTATTGGCCAGGGGTCCTAGAGGCCGGCTAGCCCCCTGCAGGGTCTAGGGACAGCGCCCCGGTGGGGGATTCAGGGGGCTCCTGCATTTTCAATAAATTGAAAGTAATTTCTAAGCTTTTTGCTGGTAATTTACATAACAGAAGCTTGGAATTTTTTCTAAAACACAAAACCAGTAAAATAATCTCCAAGATAAATATTTCATGAAATAATTGACATACAGTTAAAAAAATCTTTACAAAAAATGTTACCTGAATTTCTAAATGAGCTATTTGTAGAGATGCCAAAAGAACACAAAAGTAAAACCCTCACATTACCTTAGAAAGGTACCATCTCAAGGCATAATTATGCACAATGTTGCAAGGCAGTTAACTGTCAATACACTGATGTCACATCTACAACGCGAAGTAGGTAGAAAACTAAAACCTCTGCCAATAACAATGAAAATAAAAATTCCCAATATAAACAGAAATTCACCAGAAAGGGGAGGGGGTAGCCGCTGCCCGGGAGGTTGGGCCGTGCATCTCTCTAACCCCCACTATCATCGCCAGTACCATTCCATTTCCAGTCGCAGCTCCATATAGGAAACACAAATCACTGTTGTGTTAATTTATTTATTTTCCCCACAAGAGAGGAGGGGGAGGGGACCCATGCCCCGCAACCATCTGTCTTAGCTGTCCGGACATCCCGGTCACCCCGAGCCCACACTCCCGTTCGTGTCCCCGCATCTCACCCGCTCGCGTTCCGGTTCCCTCCGACACACGGACACTGTAACAGCTCGCACGGCGCCGCCAGGCTGATCTCAGCAACAGCCAAAGAGCGTCGTTGTGTTCCCTCCGCCCACAGCCTCCCGCGTGTCCCCCCCACAATTGGCTGACCTTGCTGACTTCCATCATGAATCACAAGCTTGCCCCCCTCCAGACCGGTACCTCCACTGACTCTCCTTCCCTCACCCTTTTATTTTATGATCTTGCCAACTAAACTGTCAAAATGGGGCACAAAAAATTGAAAAATCCGATTCATTGTTAGGAATTCAGATTTAAATCAGAAGAATTTGCCTGTACAAAGCAAATCTTATATAAAATCAATCAATGTAGGAAACACACAGGTGAAGCAGCACCTGTCAAAGGAGAAATAGTCTACAGTTCAGGTTCGAAACCCTTCATCAGAATAAGGGGGAAAAAGTGAAAACAAATTAGTGACAGAAGTCTGAGCAGGGATAGTAAAATAAAGGGAATATCTAAAAACGGATGAGGCCCAATGAATTAAGGTGTCAGTTAGAAATCTATTATGCTTCTTTGTTTTTTTTTAATGTGTTGCGAATAGCATGGCTATGGGCCATGCCAGCAGGCCCGACTATACTAATATAGAAAAATTGAAAATGAGCCAAACTAATGATGGGTAGAAATGGCCAGTTCCAATAGTCAGAAAGAAAGAATGAGTTGGAGAATTCACTATCGGTACAGATGACATTGATAGGCTCCATGAAGGTAAGAACAGAGCAGAAATTGGCAGCCAATACAATGAAATTTAAGATCTGTATGAGAGCAGGAAGCAGCACCAATGCGGTAATCAATTTATGGATGAAGGAGTGGATCGAGAAAGACAGAAACAAAGACTGCACTGCACATCCTTCCAAAGGGCAGATGTAGGAAGGAACTGCAGATGCTGGTTTACTCCGAAGATAGACACAAAATGTTGGAGTAACTCAGCGGTACTGGTACTAAAAGACAGGTGGAGCTTGGGCCCATGCAAGTAAGCATTGAAGAAATGAAAAAAATCAGCTACTGCTTCTCTTGCAGAGTAAATCCTAGAAGAATTTAACCAAACCATGGAAACCATTTTAAAAAAAAATTAAAAAGCTCAATGTCAGCAAATGAGGTAGGCAAATGATGCTGCAGTCAGCATCATCTATCTATCTATATTTAAAACTCTGTGGCTGTGTGTGTGTGTGTGTGTGTGTGTGTGTGTGTGTGTGTGTGTGTGCGCGTGCGCGTGCGCGTGCGTGTGTGTGTGTGTGCGTGTTTCTGCCTGGCTGTCTTGTGGGTGCCAGATTCGGCTTTTGATTCCATGCTACGCCAGCACTCCGTGATTAAACTCCGTCATTTTTTCCATGTCGCTAGCTCATTCATTTTACATCCGATTTTGCACTCCTCAAAACATTTTCTTTTTATCTACCCTTTTTTAAATAAAATCATACAACCACCCTCCCCCCACTCATTTTCTCGCCTCCTGCTGGCCAGCGACCATAACGGCTACTGACGCACGCACTGCCTCAGAGACGCCGCCATTTCTCACAGCCGCTGCCAACGGCCGCCAGCAGTCTCTCTGTCACTGCCTCTCTCTCTCTCTCTCTCTCTCTGCCGTCTTTGCCCTCTCTCCCTCTCTCTCCCTCTCCAGAGACTGCCGCCGCGGGCAAAGCCCGGTTCGACGACCACCCGCCGCCTCACTCGGGATCCTCATGTCTATCCCCGCCCGTGGCCCCCCTGGTGGGGACGCTGCTGCCTGGGCTCGAGCAGAGTCTGGAGCTGGAGTGAGCGCCCGCTCAAACCCCCCCCCCTCCTTCACCTCTCTCCCCTCCTCCTCCCTCGCCCCCTCTCCCCCCCTTCCCCCACACTCCGCCTCTCCCCGCAGACAGAGCAGAGCAGAACGCCGGCTGTTGCCAGAAGCGCTAGAATAGGCACTGCGGACCCAGCCCGCCCCCGCAGACAGAGCACCCCCCCCCCCCGGCCATTCTCAAACTGCCAGAAGCGCTAGAATAGGTCACAACCTGAACTGCTGGCACTCCAGCCCGCGGGCCATTACTCCCCTGGGCCCTGCCCGTTGTTCGCAGGCCCCGTCCGACCCACCTGCTCACCGAGTTCCCGCCCTCCCCCCTCCCCCACCCCCCCCCCCCCCCCCCCCCCCTTCCCCCCTCAACCTGCTCCTCCCCTCCCCCAACAGGAGGTCACAGCCCCCCCCCCCCTGAACTTTGGCGCGCCTGCAGTTTAATATACGCGCGGGGCATTACTCCCTCTGGGTAAAAACCTGAAATTCCTCCATTAATGTTCGCAGGGGGGTAGTTAGCTTGTGTGTGGGGGTGCTTAATGTGTGTGATGCCCAATGCCCCCCCCCCCCCCCAACTGCACGTTGGGGGGATCAGACCCAATGGGTCTGCACTTGGTCTAGTGAAACTGAAACGAGTACACAGTGTTCAAGAAGGAACTGCAGATGCTGGAAAATCAAAGGTACACAAAAATGCTGGAGAAACTCAGCGGGTGCAGCAGCATCTATGGGGCGAAGGAAATAGGTAACGTTTTGGGCCAAAACCCTTCTTCAGACTGATAGGGGGTGGTGGGGAGAAGGAAGGACTGGACAAGCTAGATGCAGGAAAATTGTTCCCACCCGGAGCAACAAGGCACATACGTGAGGATGCTATTTGTAGACTACAGTACTGCTTTCAATAATGTCATCCCCACCAAGCTCACTTTCAAGCTCGTCACTATGAAACTGGATCCTGAATTTTCTGTCGGAGCGTCCTCAGGCGGTGAGACTGGGCCCCCACCTGTCCTCCACAATTACTCCGAGTACTGGCACACCACAGGGTTGTGTACTGAGCCCCATCTTCTACTCCCTCCTTCCTGCATTCGCCACGAACACCATCGTTAAATTTGCGGATGACACAACAGTGATCGTGCTGATCTCCAATGGCGATGAATCAGCCTACAGAGCGGAGGCGCAGAACCCGGCGAGCTGGTGCTCAGAGAACAACCTGTCCCTAAATATAGCTAAAACCAAGGAGCTGATCATCAACTTTAGACGGTCACAGGATGATGGTACGCTCCAGCCAGTGGAGAGAGTGTCCAGCTACAGATTTCTGGGCACATGCATTTCAGAGGACCTCACGTGATGCAGTAACACCACTGCACTGGTCAAGAAAGCACAGCAACGGCTGTTTTTTCTGATCATGCTGAAAAAAGCTGGTCTGCCCCAACAGATGCTGATGACTTTCTATTGCTGCACCACAGAGAACATCCTAACATACTGCATCTGTGTGGTATCTTAGTTGCACAACAGTGGATAGGAGAGCTCTTCAGCGGGTCGTCTCCGGAGCACAGAAGATCATTGGGATACAGCTCCCAGCCCTGGAGGACATCTACAACGCATGCTACATTAGAAAAGCCATCAGCATCTGTAAGGACTCCACACACCCATGCCACCGTCTGTTTGAACTTCTTCCATCTGGCAGACATTATAAGGCCTTTTACACCCGCACCTCCAGGCTGAGAAATAACTTTTTCCCTAGAGCTACAACTGTACTGAATCAGTCTGCTAAGCGTCCCCCATAATCTGTCTTTGCCCCCATAATCAACTGGCACAACTGACTTATCTCAACACAGTGACAGCTGGTGTAATTTTTAACAGTGTATATGGTCCTATTTGTACTTTTACCGTATTTATTTATTTTACAGCATCGATGCGGAGGTTGCAATCTTAATCTCGTTGTTCTTGTATAAAGACATATTATTATTATTACGTTGGAGGAGTCCAGAACCAGAGGCCACAGTATAATAATAAAAGGAAAGACCATTTAAAACTGAGATGAGAAAAAACTTTTTCACCCAGAGTTGTGAATTTGTGGAATTCTTTGCCACAGAAGGCACGTGTTTCTATGGCACGTGTACTAATCAAGAATACATCTCTCTCTGCCTTACGTATGAGGCAAAGATCAAAAAGAAATGATCTGGTGCTCAATTCCAATCACAAAATCAGATGCGACACGTCTCAAGGCTTAAAGTCAAATACTGAGCAAGCCTAACCTTTCTTCAAAAGCTCAAGTAGTTTTAGATACCTCCGAGCAATAGGTAGCGGACCAACAAAAATAGGTAACAGTCTCTAACTCTTAGATCCCTCTTACTCTCAAAATTAACACAATAAAATGAAAACAAAATGGCTACCTCTTCACTATCTTCCTCCTCTTCTTCTTCTTCTGCTGCTTCTTCCGATTCATCCTCACTGTCCTCAAAGAACATTGACTTGGTTGCTCGCTGAGATTTATCAGAGGAGGAGCAGGATGGCCCAGCATCAGCTGTGGATGACGACACTACGGCCTCTTCCGTGCTCTTGTCAGGCACGGCAATTTCTTTTTCCAAACTGGATCCGGTGCTGCTGCTCCCATTCCCCAACCCAGCTTCCTCTCTCCCACAATCAGAGCTTGATGAGATTCCTGCCACTGCTTCGGATTTTCCATTTTTGTTCTCCGTTTCATCCACGCTGACTTCACTACTCTGCAGCTCTCCATTAATTTCCTTTTCAGTTTTGTTTTTGTCTCCAGCTTTGGACAATGGTTTCTTAATACCGGGTGAAATTTTGCTCTTTGCAAGTTTGGGACTGTTCTGGTTTTGTCCATATCGAGTGAGCAATTCTTCAATTGTCATTGTTGCCTCTTCATGCAAAAGTGCAGCCTCCTCATGATCAACTGAAGGATAAAAACATGTATTAGTTACAAACAGAGAATATGTAGGCTGAGTATTAAAGCAGGCAGGTGCAAAGAGAATGCATTTATAGGGGGGTTGCACGCAAGGTCATCGGGTTAAAGAGCATGACGCATGGAGCATCTCGATCCTTCTGGAGTACAAGGCAGCTTCCGGCATACACTGGTAAACCACGAAACATGTACTTTCTTACCTGTTAAAAACCGGCAAAATGGTCAATATTCGCGCTGTAAAAAATGGGTATCCATGAGAGAAAACCGCCAAAATCACTGCTGCTCACTGACTTGTGAAAGAGCAGCGCGCCGGCGGATTGAGGGCAAGTACTGGCCCACGACCGCCCGGAGCTGGAGTCGCGCTCCAGTCTGAACCCGAGCACCAAGATGTAAGCGGCCGAAGGAGCGCATCTCTCGAGACAGCCCCCACTCTCCCCCCCCGGGGTCAGCGCCGTCTTGGCATGGCCACCACCCGCCCAGTCTCCCCCTATGCGGCTGCATTGTGGGTCGGCAGCGCCCACACACAAGGTTCCAGGCAGCGGACACATGGGGCTATAAACCCGGCAACACCCTGGTCATCTGCAACAGAGTTGGGGATAGTCTGGTCCCTCCGCCCATCCAGAGTCACTGACCGTGCTGCACCAGCACCTGAGCCATACACTGGGGTGATTCACCCCCCCCCCCCGACCCCCACCACCACATGGGGTGATTAACCCCCACCCCCACACCGGGGTGATCACCCCGATCCCCAGACCCCCACCACCATACGGGATGATTCACCCTCCAAGACCCCAGCCCACACACCGGGGTGATTCACCCCCCGACCCCCACACCGGGTTGATCACCCCGACCCCCACCACCATACGGGCTGATTCACCCCTCCGGACCCCGACCCACACACCGGGGTGATTCACACCCCCCCCCCCCCCCCCCAACATAGGGGGGGGGGGGGGGGGGGGGCAGACGGCCCGGGGGCGGCGAGGGTGGAACCAGTCAGAGCGGAGTCCGGATGCTGGGACAGAAGACTGTACTGGCACCCAAAGTAAGTGCTTAACTGACGTTCACCGCTTGTACTCCAGAAGGCGTTGCGTGGCAACAGTATGGGTCACGGGTCGTTACCTTGACTGCCGTCCAACCTCCCTATACTGTTTGTGCATATAAAAATATACCCAACAGCACCAGAAACATGCATGCAAAATTTCATGAACATTTCATAATTTCACACCATTTTACCACCCAGACAATTTTTCATATTTTGCCAGACTGCCCATGTTTACACTGTTCTTTATTAGTGCATGCCCGTCACGTATCGTGTTTCTATTGACTATTCTTTTGTTCTTATTGGCATTTTTACCCTTATCACTTGCCTCTTTTATATATTTATGTTCAAGCTATTTATTGGTTTTTAAAATCAACACTGGGAGCTTAGACGACAGAAGATTATCAGAAAAGAATGCCATAAATCTATCAATATTGAAATCATTTAATTTAATACATCAAATGGTGTGGCGTAGGTCTGGGTGGTATACTTTACAAAAGCGGGGTGACAAACAAAAGTATCAAGCTTGGGAGCATCGTTTCTGTGATAAATTATTTTAAGTTGTACTAGACCAAGTGGGACCCATTGGGTCCCTGTCACATGGGAGGGCTGATCCCCAAACGCAATGTTCCACCACTCACCCATAGCCCCCAACTGGCGGCTGACGGTTTCCCATTGTGACGGCAGATATCCCCGTTGTGACGCGAGTCACGGCAACCCTCCCTACGTGTGCCTCGCCATCCCTCTTCCTACCCCTATCCTCCTCAATTCCCCCTCATCCCCAGCACTTCCTCTCCCTCCTCTTCACCCTCCCCTTCTTTCCCCTCTCCTCCTCTCCATCCCTTTAAACTGATTTAAAAAAAATGTAAATTATATTCCATTGTGGTGTCATTGCGGAGGGGTGGAACACTGCTGACAGCAGGTTATGTAAATGAGTTCCCATTGTGACATCATATGCTGCTTAGTGCACGTTCGTGATATGTCAAACTGGATTTTGTAAAGTTTAAAATGTGAATAAAGTGTAAAATGCACCATCAATCTGAACAAAACTTGACAGATCACACACCAGGCCAATGGTGAGTGAGTAAGGTGGGCCAAAAACTATAGCGTTAATTGTGTACCGTTTTGCCGTAATTTAAGGATCACACCCCGCAGACAGACAAACATAGAAACAAACAAGATGAAAGTTTGAATAATATACCAGACCAAGTGCAGACCCGTCTGCTCCTCCAACGTACCCGTTCCCTACCCGTAGCCCTCATGGGAGGCGTGGTCCCCCAACTCACTCCGTTGCTGAACGTAAGATTCCAGTAGTCCTCTGCCTCCCCCAGCATTGCACTTCCCAATTAAAATACCAATTGACCCTCCCCCTCCTGTCCTGCCAGTAGCTTTGATGGCAAAACTGTTGCAAATGTGGGTGCATTTGCTGTGATATGCCATTGAGGTGAAAAGTTCAATGTGTTCCTGTCTTGCAACTTTATATCGAAGTGTTTTGGAAGCTGTGAGGAATTATTTTAACAGTAAACATTGTTTTAAATTCAAAGTCTTTTGATATTTTTAAACATTTTCAGTAATAAGTTGAGAAATAAAGCATGAAATGTTCAGATAAGGTGATCCCGGACTCGACAGGAAAAATGTCAACCGGAATATGTAAAAATGTTATCGTTACCGCGTAGTGTTTTCGCGAAGATGTAAAGACACACACATATACACAGACACGTACAAGATCAGAGTTTTAATAAGTATATGATATGTTAGATAGATATTTATTCCATTGCTCTGTTCATTTTTGGACAGGAAGGGGAAAAGTACAAATAATAGCTACCCAAATATCTCATGATGATCTTTCTCACTATAAAAAAATGTTCAACTGGCTTTTACTGTCACCCCTCTCCAGCAGAAATACAATGTCTCTTCAACCTATTCATAGTTGTTCCAATAGGAATTCTCTAAATGCCTCATTCTTTTAAATGTAGGTTGTTCTTTTACGTTTTATTTTAGTTTGAGGGATTGGGTGGGAAGGGCATGGTGGGAAATGGAGAGAAAAAAGAAAAAAAAACACGAATTGTTGAAGATAGTTCGGAAAAATGCAGAACAAAATCCAATCTTGATTTATCATGTCAAATCACAGCCAAAACGGAAATCAAAGTTTTTAGGATCACTGTACACAAACTGGTCCTTAGCACGCAAAAACAAACATACAATTTATTTATAATATATTCCGTGCTTATAACTGCCTTTACTGAGGTGGATTATCAACCCGGAGAATGGGTTCCACTCCATTCAGAAATCAGTTTAGTTCCAACCTACCGTCATCTTCATCAGCAACTTTCTCGCCATCATCCTCACGAGGACGGCCCGCAAGTTGGGCAAGCTCTTTGATTACCACTTCTTCTGTCAACTTGCTGTCTATGCACAGAAAGGCATCCTCCAATGCCTTGAATGCAAAGGTAAAAAACAAAGTTAAAGAAGACATTTTAATGCTAATTTAAAGTTGTGAAATATCAATCAGACATTGGAAGGATGACCACACGAGAAAAGAAAAATCCTTCTGGAGTTGAATTTTGGAGGTAGCTAATGTGCAAACATAAATTGCAGGTTTACAGACACTGTGGATTGAGTTGAGGAATTGTAAAGGCAAGAAGACACTAATTGGTGTTATTTACAGACCCCCAAATATTAGCCCGGATGTTGGATGTAAGTTGCAGCAGGAGTTAAAATTGGCATACAACAAAGGTAATGCCACTGTAGTGATGGGGGATTTCAATATGCAGGTAGACTGGGAAAATCAGGTTGGTTCAGGACCCCAAGTAAGAGAGTTTGTAGAATGCCTCCGAGATGGATTCTTGGAGCAGCTTGTAATGGAGCCGACCAGAGAAAAGACAATTCTGGATTTAGTGTTGTCCAATGAACCAGATATGATAAGAGAACTCGAGGTAAAGGAACTGCTTGGAGGTAGTGATCATATGATTAGTTTTAATCTGCAATTTCAGAAGGAGAACGTTACATTGGAAGTGGCAGCGATGCAGTTGAACTATGAAGGCATGAGAGGGAAGCTGGCCAAAGTAGACTGGAAAGGGATCCTAGCAGGAATGACGGTGGAACAGCAATGGCAGGAATTTCTGGGCATAATCCAGAAGACGCAGGATCATTTCATTCCAAAAAGGAAGAAAGATTATTTTTTCGTGGCTGATCGTCCCCTATTTTCCCTTTCCTAATTAAGCCTTTTGTCCTCCTCTGCTGGACTGAATTTCTCCCAGTCCTCTGGTAGGCTGCTTTTTCTGGCTTTTTCCAAGGGGCCACGCACAACAAGACTGCTAACTAATCCTTCCTCATTACTCAATACGCAGTCTATAATAGCCTGCTCTCTCGTTGGCTCCTCTACATGTTGGTTTAGAAAACTATCCCGCATACATTCCAAGAAATCCTCTTCCTCAGCACCCCTGCCAATTTGATTAACCCAATCTATATGTAGATTGAAGTCACCCATTATAATTGTTTTACCTTTGTTGCAAGCATTTCTAATTTCCTGTTTGATGCCATGCCCAACTCCACTACTACTGTTAGGTGGCCTGTACACAACTCCCACTAGCATTTTCTGTCCCTTAGTGTTTCGCAGCTCTACCCGTATCGATTCCACATCCTCCAAGCTCATATCCTTCCTTTCTATTGCGTTAATCTCCTCTCTAACCAGCAATGCTACCCCACCTCCTTTTCCTTTCTATCTATCCCTCCTGAATATTGAATATCCCTGGATGTTCTGCTCCCAGCCTTGGTCACCCTGGAGCCATGTATCTATGATCCCAACTATATCATATTCATTAATAAATATCTGCACATTCAACTCATCCACCTTATTGCGAATGCTCATTGCATTAAGATACAAAGCCTTCAGGCTTGTTTTAATACACTCTTACCCCTTATACAATTATGTTGAAAAGTGGCCCTTTTTGATTTTTGCCCTGGATTGGTCTGCCTGCCACTTTTACTTTCACCTTGCTACCTATTGCTTCTACCCTCATTTTACACCCCTCTGCCTCTCTGCTCTTGCACCCATCCCCCTGCCATATTAGTTTAAATCCTCCCCGACAGCACTAGCAAACACTCCCCCAAGGACATTGGTTCCATTCCAGCCCAGGTGCAGACCATCCTGTTTGTACTGGTCCCACCTCCCCCAGATTTCTGATTTAAGAGTTCCAGCATCTGCGGTGTTTTGATTTCTGAAAATTCGCATAAGCAAATTTGCTTCAAGCAGAGCATGGGGAACAAATGTAATTCATCAGTGGAAATACTGCTTAACTAAATGCTGGAGCCATGTGAATTTATATAGCTCTTTAGCATCACCCGGTGGCAGAAATATTAAATAGTAAAGAATTAAATAATCTAATATAGGATCTTTGCTGCAGAACATTCTTGTTCTTTCTGCGCCTTTTGAAGAATGGGAGAGGGTGGAGTAACGTACCTCGTGGAAAACTGCATTAATCCACAGCAGCTGGGCGGCGGTCAGATTTAAAAAATAGCAGCAGGGGAACCAGCCGATCGTGGCTTCCGCCTGCATGACAGAGCTGGGCCGGGGTGGGGGGGTGCCTCCTCAGAGAGGAGTGACGGTAGAGAGCAAATATCCTATAGCGGTATAGTATAGAATCTTTGGTAAAGAGGAGAGGAGGGGAGAGAGGGAGGAAGAGAGAGAGGAGGTGAGAAGAGGAGGGGGGGGGGGGGGGGGGGGGGGGGGGGGGGGGGGGGGGGGGGGGGGGGAGAGACAGACGCGGCTTCTGACTCTCTGGAAACCCACAGCTGGAATGAGCGTGCAGGCGGGCGGGGGAGGAGCGGGGCTTCACGAGCTGCGCCGGCAGCAAGGAGACGGTTCAGTGCGTGAGGCGCCACTGACCCCGAGATCTGCAGAATAAGGGTCCTATAGCGAAGCAGAGCTGTAGGGGAAGGGGAACGGGGCCTGGATTGGTGAGCATGTAGGCATTGTGACGTCAGCAGCTGGCAAGCGCCGATTATTTTCGAAAAGTGAGTTTTGGGCACAACTTTATTCAAAATCTGGGGAAACAATCGACCGAATTTAGAGAGGAGTGGATTTCTGAAATCATGTTAAATCCCTACCGAAATTGTAAAAGTCTCTGCGTTTTTGCATCTGGTTTTCGAGGAGATACATTTCAAAGGCAAACTGTCATACACCCACACAGTTTTAAAAGTATATAGATAGATATTCCCTTATTTTTTGTGTACTGCATTTTAGACAAAATTCACAATGAAGTCTTCCTCAGTCTCATTCAATCCAAGAAAAAAAAATCCAAACCATCCAGTAAGTAACTTCATAACTGAAATATTCCAATTCTGGCAACATTCTGATGAATTTCCTCTGTACACTCTCCAAGTGTAATTAATTTCCTATTGTATGACAATCAGAACTCCAGTTGCCACCCAATCTAATCTCTTTACAAATGCTGCCTGAACTTGCTAAATGCCGTTTCTGCAACACCCTCCAAACCCACAGGCTGAAGAAGTAAACTAACATCAGCAACTCTCCTCAGGAAAAATCCAGAATTGACTCCCCAACTATACTTGGTTTGCCCCAACACCGCATTCTACTCCAAGATCTGATAAAGCAACAGGTTACCAAGTGGCCAGAGGGGTATTTGTACATTATTTGTTATTTTGCCCATGTCCACTGGGAATGAGAGTTGACATTTGTAACCTTCTGTCCATTTGTCAGAAGCACACAGAAGCCCACCATAAATGGTGTAAGTCACAGGTCACTTCCCAAAATACCCACCCATCTACCCTGTCAAGCACCTCCTTGCCCCACTTGTGACAGACTCTGTGGGTCCCAAGTCAGACCTGGTGGAAACAAATAATTCTGAATCCATGTGAAATCGCTAAAGGAGTGATATTCCCAATATCACTAGACTTTCTATTTTGGGGAAGAGAGGAGAGGTAATGCTGGATCAGTGCACACGAAACATCATTCTCCAAATCTGCCACTGTGATATGGATTATGCATGTGAATTTTTATTAAATCAACAAAAACAATTTGAATCCTAATCATCTGGACCAGGTTACTGTTACAAAAGCCTTGTTGCTCAGATTTCAAAAACAGCATGTTTTAAAATGTGAAAATTATACCTTCTGCAATTTTCCATTTCTGTAAGCTTGTTGATCCTTAATAACGTCTGGCAGATACTTTGCACAGTATAGTGCCACCTCTTCACCTGAAAGAAAGTAATTAAAATACAATTTATTTGAAAGGGAGGAAACATATCATGCAAAGGGAATGGAGTTCCCAGCACGGCCTGTGGAGTTCCCAGCGCAGCCTGTGGACTTCGAGAGCCGCGTTCTTCGGTAGGAAGCGGCCCTTTCAGTACTCCAAGCCACTGAGAGTGTTCTTCTGTTCCGATGCCGCAGTTCTATCATCCCGGTGAGAGGGCCTGAAACATTGGGCGGTCCGTAGCGGCGACTGCGGAGGCTTCTATAGGCCCCGACCACGGGTGAACATCGAGGAAGTGGACTGAACTTTGCTGCCTTCCCTCACAGTGGGAAATGTTGATCCCGCTGTGGGGAGGATGTTTTTTTATGTTTAATGTTCAATTCTAATGTTGTGTTTATTTCATTTGTGTGCTGCAATGGCAACTCAAATTTCACTGCACCAATTGGTGTATGTGACAATAATGTCCTTAATCCTTTGAGTTGGTGAAGGGTGTCTAGGATGTAGTAGCATTATTGTGCTAGAGTTGAAAGGACAGAATAAACAGAATTGTAAACCATTCCACATTTGATGACATCGCCCTGGTCCTACACGCATCCCTGGAACATCTGGATAAGAAAGACACCTCAGACTTCTATTCAATTAGACAACAGCTCTGTTGTTAGCACCATTATCCCATCCAAGCTCATCACCAAACTCATAGAACTTGGAGTCAGCACTCATCTCTGCAACTAGAGCCTCGACGTCCTGATCAACGGACCATAATCAGTGGGGAAAGGGGACAAATCATCCTCTACGATAATCGTAAACAGTGGTGCTCCACAAGGATGTATTCTCAGCCCTCTTTTCTAAACCTCATACACTCACGACCATGCAGCAATTATTCAATTCAATCTACAAATTTGTGGACGGCACTCTCAATCTCACAAGACAACGGAGGTAGTGATCGACTTCAGAAAGCGAATCGGTACACATACCCCAGTCTGCATTGACGGCACCGAAGTAGAGAGTTTGAAAGTTTTAAATTCCTTGGAATAAATATCACCAACAACTTGTACCGGACCATCAAAGTAATGGCCAAGAAACCACGCCAATGCCTCTACTTCCTTAGGTGGTTTAGAATGTTCAGCACGCCCCCAACAACTCTTACAACTTCTATAGATGAGTCGTAGTAGAAAGCATTTTATCAGCATGGCATGGTTTGGGAACAGATCCATCCAAGACTGCAAGGAATTGTACAGAATTGTGGATGCAGACCAGACCATCACACAAACCAACTTCCCTTCAATCGACTCATTTACACTATGTATTACCTTGGCAAGGCCAGCAGCATAATCAAGGACGAGTCTCACTCACGTCATTCCCTCTTCCCCCGTCTCCCATCAGGCAAGAGGTACAGAAGTGTGAAAAAGCATACCTCCAGATTCAGGGACAGTTTCTTCCCAGCTGTTATCAGGCAACTGAACCACCCTATCAACAACTAGAGAACAGGTTTGAGCTACCTCACTGGAGGCCCTCGGACTATCTATAATTGGACTTTGCTGGACTTTATCTTGCACTAAATTTTATTTCCTTTATCATGTATCTGTACACTGTGGATGGCTCGATTGTAATCATATGTAGTCTTTCCACTGACTGATTAGCACACAACGAAAGCTTTTCACTATACCTCAGTACACGTGATAATAAACTAAACAAAACAATGACTTCACAAGCATGAAAACCCCAGCTTGGGAATGTAGACTAATTATAGGGGTTTAACATTCAGTCCCAGTTAAGAGGGAAACCCGATCTCACAATGTCAAGCAGAAAAAGAGCAGCTGATCAAGCTGCATCGGTGGAGAGAAATGGGCAATTGATGTTTCAGGTCGAGACTTTGTTGATCTAGTTTGTTAGGTCGGGGAAGGGGGTGGTAGCAGGGGCAGAGGATGAAGGTAAGGGCAAGAGTGTACTTTTTAAACTTGAGAGTTATTAAAACTGCAAACGTCAAACATCAAATTTGAAGCTTCCAGAAATTACTGGAGAGAGTTTACAAGATAGCTTTGTCATTGTTTTCTACTTTTGAGAAATTGCAGCAATGTAGATTATTTGCATCAACTTGGACTCGTGTTGTTCATAAAGGCGATCACTATGGTTGTAGCACAGATCATGAGATGTAGAATTAACCTATTTCGCAGCAAACTACTTACAGCAAGGTAACTGTCAAGTTACCTGTCGATTAAGGTGGCAGAACACATCAGCATGAACTGTCCCCGACTAAATCGAATTGAAAAATGTTTTCTTGTACAGATTTATAAGCATAAATAATCACGTGTTACAGCACAAATACAAGAACAATAAAATGAGAAAATATGAAATCGGAGCCTCTTGAGGCACACAAGCCACGTTTACAGGCTTTTATTTATCTCATAATACTTCAGTACTGGCTAGGCTAGATAATTTGATTTTTTTTGTGCTTTTACGACTTAAACTCACAGGAGCAAATTAGGACTGTAATAAGTTTAACATACGACGAGGTAGAAACATGAGGAATTAAAATGACTGAATCATTCCCAAAAAACACGTTCTGTACATGCACATTTTATCAATGGAAAATGTTTGTGGAAGCCAGCACCATTCACGACTGAAGGGCTGCAAACAGCAAATGAAAGGAATTATCCATACTCCTGTCAAAGCCATATATTTCAACTGCTCGAGGGGGTCAGAGAGGAAATTTTATCCATTTCATTTTTTTATTGCCAGGCTCGTGTTTGGGGGGGAAAGGTGGAAGGTGATGCTGATTCACTGTGCACCAAGCATCACTGTTTTTACATATTAGCATCAAAAGGTGAAAATTGTATGCAATGTCATTTTCCTCAAGCACTGATTGTGGGGCAGTCAATACTGGGAACAGTTTAATGGTGAAAAGGATAATAACAGGTCTTGTAAGGAGTTTATTCAGATTCACTTTAAAAAGCCCATTTTTGTTATTGATACTGCTGTATAATCCTACCCACATATACATAATCTTACATGAATGAAGGCACAAAAAATTACATTACAGGAAAAATATACGATTCCCCATACTCTCTTACCTCCATGACCATCATAGACTGCAAACATAGCAGTTTCACCATCCAATTCTGGTATACAATTGTGGGCATCCTAAAGCAAAAGAATTCAACATATTTCAATCAACCGACACAAAATTAAATAACACAAAATAGCTTGCTAGAACTAATGTACTTATAAGACCCAATAGTCTGCATGCATGGTTCATCAGCTATTATTAAATATAATTTTAATAACTTGAAATGTATGTGAGAGCATTCGGTGTCAATAATTCTTAAATAATCTGAGTTTTATTTCTAACTTTCCCAATTCAGCTGAAAGGTGATCAACCAAAAATATTAACTCTGTTTTTCTTTCTCCTTTGACTGCCAAGTTCTTCCAGCATCTGCAATAGGTTGCTTTGGAAAATGGAACCAAGCACACCAATGCCTCCACTCCCTTAGAAAGGAAGATTGGCATGCCCCGAACAACCCTCATCAACCCTCTCCACTCCATCTGCCCGCCTGTCCACGATGGGGTTCAGAGCCTTCTGCCGTTCTGCCCCTCGCCTCCGGAACTCTCTCCCATTATACATCCGTACCATGGTGTCTCTCCCCACCTTTAAAAACCTCCCTCAAAACTCACCTATTCAGACTGGCCTTACCACGTAACTTTCTATCAAATTCATGGATATGTTGTTTTTGTATCCTTTTATTTATATATTTGTAATTTGCTTGTTTTAACTGTAAGGTGTCCTTGAGTGTTCTGAAAGGTGCCCATAAATAAAATACATTATTATTATAATGTCTACAGATGCTCTGTAGAAAGCATTTATCAGGATGCATCATAACCTGGATTGGAAACAGTTCCATTCAAGACAACAGAAACTGCATGGTTACAGACATAGACCAGGCCATCACACAAACCAACCTCTCTTCCACTGACCCAGTCTCTACTTCACGTTGCCTAGGAAATGCTGCCAGCATAATCAAGAACCAGTCTCACCCCCGTCACTCCCTCTTCTCTCCTCTCCCATCAGGCAAGATGCACAGAAATCTGAAAACTCAGAACTACAGATCCAGGAAGTTTCTTCCCAGCTGTTAGCAGTCAACTGAATAGTCCTGTAGAATGTGGTCCTGACCTCCTATCCACCTCAATAGAGACCTTTGAATTATCTTTAATTGGACTTCAATCTTGCATTAAATGGTGTACCTTTATCGTTTATGTGTGGACTGTGGACGGCTTGATTGTATTCATGCATTGTCAGTTCTTTAACTGGACAGCAAGCAAACAAAAGCTTTTCACTATACCTTGGTACACATGTAATAAAGTAAACCATAATTCCCAGCTTTACCCAGTTTCCTGGTGGTGGGGAAAACCTAAAGAGCAGGGTTAATTGTTATGTAAATATTTGTTTTTTATCTTTTGCATTTCCTGAATATTGTTTATGACCCAAATGATTGATTGAAAGATACAGCATGGAAACATTCCCATCTGCCCAGCGAGTCCACGCCAACCATCACTCATACGCACACTCGTTCTATGTTATCCCACTTTCATATCCATTCCCTACAGATGGCAATTGCCCTACAGTACCGCACTTCTTTGGAATGTGGGAGGAAACCGAAGCAACTGGAGGAAACCCACAGGTAGATCATGCAAACTCCAAACAGACAGATCAGGATTAAATCCGGGTCTCTGGTACTGTGCGACAGCAGCACTGCAAACACGGTGCCGCCCCAAATAAATAAAAAATGCAAATTTTGCGTTTTTAAGTAGGATGGAAACTACAAGTGTAAAGAAACAATTACAAATTTACTGTTTTCAGTTTTGGTGCCTCATTACCAAAAGAATGTTAATTCAATAATATTAACATTACTTTAAAAGTAAGACATGCAAAAACTGCAAACAGAAAAATCAGATTTCTATCTTAGTTTTCTTCTGAAACAAGCATTTCAGTTGTTCTTTAGAATACAAGTCTCCTCTAAAAAAATGTCTTAATTTCCCAAAATAGGGGAAAAGATTGTCTTTTTAGTAAACAAAGTTTTACCACCCCACCCCCAACACAAAAGCACTGATGTAAATTAATACTAGATTCATCAAGATAACGAAGCATGGTCTTTAAAGGCAAATATAAGAAGTTTTTAAAAAATCAATTCACATGGAATTACACATGCCAGATGTTTCAAGGTGACGCAAAACGTCAAAGCACCTTGGGTTTCACAATTTACCATTTATCATTAGGCCATTTTTAAATGATGCAGAATTATAGAAACATTATGACACTGGAGACCATTCTGTGCCAGTCAAGAAGATATACCCAATGGAATCTGAGCGTCTGATAATTGATTTGATGCTCATATAAAACATATCCTAGCACATTCTAGATGTGGTGAGCATTTATGCCTCTATCATCTTTTGAGCCAGAGTTATACAGCATGGAAAAAGGCCCGTCCAACTCGTCCATGCGGGCCAAGTTGTCTACTTGACCTAGTCTCATTTGACTACTTTTAGCCCATATGTTTCGGATCTTTTTTTTTCATTTGTAATTGTACCCATACTTCACTTCCTATGGCAGTTTGTTCCACACACAGGGCTCGAAATTAGCGGTTGCCCGGGTGCCAATGACCACCCAAAGTGCCGCCAGGCAACCTAAATGCCGAGTCATTTTGCACAGCTTGGCAATGCAGATACTGGTTTAGATAAACACAAAAAACTGGAGTAACCCAGCGGGTCAGGTAGATTCTCTGGAGAAAAGGAATGTGACGTTTCGTGTCGGCGGCGGTACCAAGCTGTAGTGCGGAGCAAAGATACTAGGTGCAGGGTGACAGAGGGTCGGAGCGAACGGCATGCCCCACACACCGGCTCCTCCTCCCGCACCCCGCCCGCCTGATAGCAGTCATTGCTTGCCACTCCGCCATATCCGCTTTCAAAAGAAACCCTCCCGCATGCAGAGGCTGGGAGGGAGGAAGAGGGAGGCCTCCTTACGCCGTCTGAGGCACCTGCACCGCTCGACCCCGCACCTTCCTGTGGGCTGGCGGAGGGGGGGGCGGTGGCGAGGAGATCCTAACAGCAACTTGGCGGTGGACAGGGACAGCCAAGACAGCGGGGCGATGATGCCGTCCGTGTCCGATGAGCGCTGACCTTCCTTCCTCCCCACCTCCCCTCTCTTGTACACCCCCTCCACCCCCCTTATCCTGAGACCCCTCCTCTCCATCCCGCACTGATTCCCATTCCCGCCTCTATTCAGTCCTCATTGACATCCCCTGTGCTCCCCTCCCCATCTAACCCCCACCCCCAAATCTATTCATCCTGCGCTGATCACCCTATCCACCTCACGTTGATTCTCATGCCACCCCCCCATCCATCCTACTCTGGTCCCCAAATTCATCCTGTACTGACCCCCTTTCCCATTCCCATTCATCCAGCACTTTTCCTCCATCCATCCTGTACTGATCCCCCCCATTCATCCCGTACTGACCCACCCTCCATTTACCCTGCACCGATCCCCCCATTCATCCTGCTCTGATCCACCCACTCATCCTGTACTGATCCCCCACATTCATCCTGTACTGATCCCCTCATTCATCCTGTACTGAACCCCCCATCCATCCTGTAGTGATCTTCCCATTCATCTTTTACTGACCCCCTCCCCATTCATCCTGTACTGATACCCCCCCATTCATCCTGTACGGATTCCCCCCCATTCATCCTGCACTGATCCCTCAATCATCCTGCACTGATTTCCCCATTCATCCTGTAGCGATCCACCCATTCATCCTGTAGCGACCCCCCACCCCATTAATCCTGTACTGAACCTTCCATTCATCCTGCGCTGATCCCCCTGCCCCATCCATCCTGTACTGATTCCCCCATTCAAGAAGAATGGGGGGGGATCAGTCTGAGGAAGGGTCTCGAGCCGAAACGTTGCCTATTTCCTTCGCTCCATAGATGCTGCCTCACCCGCTGAGTTTCTCCAGCTTTTTTGTCTACCCCTATTCATCCTGTACTGACACGCCCCCCCCCCCCCCCCCCCATCCATCCTGCACAGATTCTCCCCGTCCATCCTGTACTGATCCCCCCATTCAACTCCTCTGACATAACCCGCGCTTTCCCCTCACAATTTTACCTACTCCAACCAACACACACTAATTCCCCCCCCCCCAATCTATCCACCCCGCATTGATTCACACACAACCCCCCCCCCCCCCCCGACCCTATTGTGCTGGAAAATGTCTTCAGAGTGAACACTGACTATGTTTGATAACGGAATGCAATCAAATGTGTTTTAATTCCCAATGTTATTATTTGTTTTAATCCATAAAGATGGATTCATTAAATTGTGAACTCGTGAAACATTAAAACCGCAGTGTTCGATTGTCACTGCTACCGCTGACACATTATTACAGAATTCATTTTAATGGCAAATCAATGCTGTTAATATGGAGTATCAGTACTGTAGTTATTTAATGAGCATTGGATTTATTTATTTAATGAGTTATTTAATGAGCGTTGGATTTATCTAGGTTTTACTTCTACAGTCGGTCATATACATCATAAATTTGGTCAGGAGATATTTCAGTTGAAATTTTAACGTTAATTCTGAAGTGGGAATGATGGAAACAACATTTATCAATAATTTTTTTTAAATCTAGTGCGTACAAACTGGATATCTTCATTGCTGTTCACAACACTTACATCTAATCTGAATGTCCGGTAACGTGGCGTTTTGACACCTTTAAACATATTACCAAAAGACCATTTGCTGCCGTTATGTCCTTTCACCATCTCTTGTCAGTTAGTGCAATGTTTAACCTGTCAGATGGGTATAGTCGGTTTTAACAGCTATTATCATAAAATGTCTTCAGAAATTTCCTTACAACCTGTATATTTTGTTGTGGATAAATTATGTGGGAAGCGAGACTGTTTCTGTACCAATAACAATAACGACCCATACTATGGCCATATCATGATAATTTTCAGTCAATTCACAAAAAACATGCTTGCATCAATCTGTAGTGTGCATGATTAAGCATATATATTACCATGGCCCAGGTTTAATTGACACAGGTTGATCATACGCTGAATAATCCAACCACATTTTTGTTTGGAAGTGGAAAGAAATAATAGAAATTGCATTAATTGCAATGTGTAAAAAGAGTTGAGATACTGTATTATAATTTTGCTGCATGTCATTGTGGTATATATCAAAGATTATAGAGCAGAGCAAGATAGACCACTCCTCCGAAATCCAATGGGCTGACATGTAGTACGTAATGGAATGTCACTGCCGCCATTTGTTTATGCCAAACGCGACATCTTTGGTAGCGGGGACGGACTCCACAGTTATCAAATCTGCTCTTACATCAGGTCGCAGGGAAAAGCAAAGATACCAGAGGCTCCTCTAGTATCTTTGGGGGAAGAGGATGTTTCCTGCACTCCTGAGTTGATCCAGGACTGATTCTCAGTCCCCCCGATACCAGATGAAGGCGGCCGGCGGGAGAGGCTCAAGCATCTGCCCGTGGTCGGCGCTCCCGAGGCAGCGGGCAATGCTCCTGTAGTATCTTTGGTGTAATCCATTCCAAAGATTGATCCACTCTATCATCTTTGGTGTAATCAGTGTTGTAGGGAAAAGTGTGTTATATATAATCGATCACTTCACATATTTAGTTAATATTATTGTAAATTTTATTAATACTATTGTAAATTGCAGCTCAATAAAATGGCGTCATGCCACACCCATCTTTGGAGTGCAGAAGGTTAAGGGGGGACTTGATAGAGGTCTTTAAAATGATGAGAGGGATCGACAGAGTTGACGTGGACAAGCTTTTCCCATTGAGAGTAGGGAAGATTCAAACAAGAGGACATGACTTCAGAATGAAGCGACAGAAGTTTAGGGGTAACATGAGGGGGAACTTCTTTACTCAGAGAGTGGTAGCTGTGTGGAATGAGCTTCCAGTGGAAGTGGTGGAAGCAGGTTCGATTTTATCATTAAAAAAAAATTGGATAGGTATATGGGAAAGGAATGGAGGGTTATGGTTTGGGTGCAGGTAGATGGGACTAGGGGAAAATAAGTGTTCGGCACGGACTTGTAGGGCAGAGATGGCCTGTTTCCGTGCTGTAATTGTTATATGATTATATGATTATACCCATGTCATACTACGCTTTTTTCGCAGAGTGGCGCATCTTGCTCTGCTCTATAATCTTTGGTATATATTATGTCCTGATTGGTGCATATGTTTAGCTTGTGACTTTATTTCAAGCAGAAATAATATGCGAATGCTTCATTGAGCATAATTCCGACTGGTAACTACGCACTTCGTCCAAGCACATTATTGCACGAGTCATGCAAGCCGTCTTAAATGACCACCTAAACTGTCATTTGGCAACCTAAAAAGCTGCCTAGGTTGCCCGGCAGGCAATAGGGGAAAAAGGTTAAGTGAGAGTCCTGACACACCCACCATATGAAATCCTATGCCACATGAAATCTTTCCCCTTACCATTTTAAATATCTCTAATCTTAAATATATCCAAGAACAAACAATTCTCAGTGTATCCAGCTTTTACTTATAGCTCAAGCCCTGTGATCCATGTACCATCCTTGTGAATGTTTTCTGCACCCTTTCCAGTTTAATGACATCCTTCCTATATCCAGGTGACCGGAACAGCACATAATTCTCAAAGTGCGGTCTCACCAACAACTCGTACAGTTGTGACATTATGTCCCAACTCGTACTCAATGCTCAGACCAATGAAAGCTAGCGCATCAAATGCCTTCTTCATTTTCCATTCCACCTGTACCTCCACTTTCAGGGAACTATGTACCGGTACCGCAAGGTGACTGTTCTACAATACTTTCCAATGCCCTACCATTTATGTCCATAGAAATCCAGAATTGTGCCACCCCCAGGTGAAAAGCTTTATCCTTGTATTCTTCTAAGAATTACTTTAAGCCCATGCCTCCTAGTTTTTAATCCTTCCACAAGCACATTTTAAAATAGATAAGATAAGGCACAAAATATCCATACCCTTCTATATCTTGAATCTTGATGTGCCTGTCAAAATGTAATGATTACTGGACTAAGTGGGACTAGTAACTTAGTCTAAGTCCCTGTCGCACAAGAAGTTTGGTCCCCCAATGCAATATTCCACCATTCACCAATAGCCCCCAACTGCAAAGGCGCACCTCATTTCCCTTCGTCCCTAGCACTCTCTCCCCTCCTCTTCACCCTCCCTCTTCTTTCCCGTCTCCTCCTCCCCTCCCCCAATCCCTCCCTCACCTCTCTCTCCCTCTCCTTTCCCCAACTCTCACCCTCCCTCCCTCCATAACTCCTCTCACCTTCCTACCCACCTCCTATTCCTCTATCCACCACCCCTCACCTCCCCCCACTATCCCTCCACACCTCCCCCACTGCTCGCCTCTCCCTCTATTCTCCACTTTAGACATTAAAATCATGCTGAATATAATTAACAGAAATTCATATGCATTTAATATAAGCATTTTGTGGCCAATGGCCATGGCAAAACATGAAAGAATGTGAAGATGAGGATGGATCTTCTGAAAGAGAAATCCCTGGCTGGTTTGAACATTTCAAGAAATGTACAAACATATAACATTCATCTTGTCTGAGAGGAAACAAGTACAGATATGATAATGGCAGAACATTTCCCCAATTCTCTTAAAGAAGTGTTTAACATAGAGTCCACAGGTGGACTTTTTTTTGAAAGAGGACAGCCTCAAATGCATTTATTTCTAGGGATGGGAAACTGCTCGGGGCTTCAATCATCTTACTCCTCAGCTTGGAGACAACATTAAGGGTGACCGCAAGCATGTCTCTGTCATTACATAATTCAGATATGAAGCCAAAAAAGATAAATGGAATTGATGTAAGCATCAGCATTAAGCCAGACGACTTAATTGCTGCCAGTGGAACAGGGCTGAGAGACTTGGAGGATAATTACTATAGTCTTGAAGATAAGGCACAAAATGCTGGAGTAACTCAGCAGGACAGGCAGCATCTCTGGAGAGAAGGAATGTATGATGTTTCAGGTCGTGACCCTTCTGCAGATCGAGTCAGGGGAGTGGGAGACATAGGCATATTGAAAGGTAAGGTATGAAAGCGAGAGATCAAAGAAAATGTAGATCATCGTGAGAAAAGGTGGTTGTTGAGCTGGAGAGCAGGAGGAATCACAGAGAGGGTGTAGCGAGAGAGTGTTGTGGAAATTTCATTGGAGAACTTCTTCAAAATAAGCATACTCCAGCATTTTGCATCTATCCAGTGTAAACCAGCATCTGCAGTTCCTTCGTACACAAACTATGGTCTTGGATATCTTTGGAAAAAAAATAGAAATTACTATCTGTACGAATTTATCTCAGATAATTAATGCATATGCAAGATTGTTTCGAAGATCTTGACAACAATGTGTCTGATTAACTTGTAAAAGCAATTTAAAGCTAATAATATTGGCTCCTTTTTTTTTTACAACAAATTGCATCAAACAGTGCATTTCTTTTAAAAAGCGTCAATCTTTATGATTCCTTGCAGTTATATTTTATGTCATTACGATAAGGGGAAGATAGCCACTGTTATTCAGCCTGTAATCTGGTATGGATAACTAATCTACTGAACAACAGATGTATAGTTTGATTGAAGAATAACCAAAATTCTTCTTCTAGTTAATAATAGATTGACTTGCAGTGCAAATTCGTATATAAAGAGATACAGCTGCACTTTATATAGTTTACTCACAAAAAGGTAGGTGCTGGTGGCCAAATCAAAAACAACAAAACTTTACATTTATGACTTCCATCAGACATGAGGATTGATTTAATTGCCAGCATCAACCAAGTAGTGCTGATAGTTGGTTACTAACCAAAGTAAAAATCACAATCCTGAATATGAAGATGCTGATAATTTCATTGTTCCATCCGAGACATTCTTGCCATACAGAGAAGGTTCACCAGACCGATTCCTAGGATGTCAGGACTTTCATATGAAGAAAGACTGGATAGACTTGGCTTGTACTCGCTAGAATTTAGAAGATTGAGGGGATCTTATAGAAACTTACAAAATTCTTAAGGGGTTGAACAGGCTAGATGCAGGAAGATTGTTCACGATGTTGGGGAAGTCCAGAACAAGGGGTCACAGTTTAAGGATAAGGGGGAAATCTTTTAGGACCGGGATGAGAAAAACATTTTTCACACAGTAGTGAATCTCTGGAATTCTCTGCCACAGAAGGTAGTTGAGACCAGTTCATCGGCTATATTTAAGAGGGAGTTAAATGTGGCCCTTGTGGCTAAAGGGATCAGGGGGTATGGAGAGAGGGCAGGTACAGGATACTGAGTTGGATGATCAGCCATGATCATATTGAATGGCAGTGCAGGCTCGAATGGCCAAATGGCCTACTCCTGCACCTATTTTCTAGGTTTCTATATGACAAAACACTCTTGACTAGCCCAGTGGTGAGGAAAAGATCAAACTGAATGGACCCAGTAACCACAAAGAGGTAGAGGTAGCCCTGCCACATCATGATGTCCTATGTTTTTGTAAAAAGAGGTGTAAATAGCTAATAACCAGGTCTGAAAAGGATTGTGTGTGAAGTACTTGGTCAGAAAATGTATAAACATTAAACCACCATGTACAATGGATGCTTTGATGATTTCTCTCTAGGTGTTGTAATCATGTTAATTTAAACAGGCTTATTAGGCATATTAAAGCAGGCAGTCCATGTGCATGTGATAAACAAAACACTGTAAATGAACTAAATCGAAAATGGTCATAAATGATCCAAAAGACAGCAATGAAAAATAAACATCACTACATCAGTAGTGATCCAAGCTTTTGCATTTTTCATTGTTGTTATACTCTTTACATACTTAATTGACCTAGTTATTTAAACTACTTTACCCAATGAATTGCTTTATAATTTGGTTGAATAAAAGACCTTGTTAAGATTCCCCTATCATATTTAGAACACATCATCACTTACAAATTATTACAAATGTTTGTGTTCGATCTTACAGTAACCATCCTCCATAAACATTCCATAAACACGTAAAAAATGTTCAAAAATGTAATTCATATGATTGATGTTTGAAGAATTAGGAATCATAGTGATTATTCAGAAGTAAAAATCTCATCTATGGTCACATTTGAATCAAACTGCCATAAAATTCAGTAACATGCACTTTGCTTTAAAAAATATAGCTGCTACATTTTTTTTGTAGATCAGATAACACAAGTCAGTTGAAGTGACTGTCATCACCTCCATAATTCTACCTTGCTGCCAAAGAAACTTGATTTCTAAATGCAGTTACTGAATGATTTTGCAAATAGCAGGACTGAACTGAAGTTAGCAGGTCTTCAATGTGATTTGATGCGAGCGAAGCATGATCGTGGTTTTAGCTATGAGTACTTTCTATTTAAACTGTTTAATTACAGGGATTTTGTGTGTGTTGTCAGCAAGTGGACCAGATAATGGCCTTCCTCGTCCTGTTACTTCAGGGACCCATTAATGCATTTCAGATAGCAGTTAAGAGCCAAATGCATCACAGTGGGGTTGGGAATCACGTAAGGGATGAGAAAACATTGTCCCATCCCTGCATGACATCAGAGAAGCAGATAATTTGCATTCAACAATATTTAAATGGAATTTAAATTCTCCAGTATAGCATTTCACACAATCATTATCTCAGAACTATGGATTACATTGAGTGGATTTCTTAAATATATTAGATTGGCTAATTTACAAGCAAGATGCTGACATCATGCATGTTATTCTGCCTTACACCTAAACAACCACTGACGTAAAGGCTTCATGTATAAATGTATGAAATGCGATTGTACAATTCGAAAAAAACACTTAATTGTCAAACACAGGCAAACCTGCTGAGTTATAACCTGCATGCTTTTGTTCAAGATTTTCACTTTGTCTTCTTTGTGTTTTAAACCAGCCAAGTTTCTTACCATGCCTATTACCATCTGCACAAATTCTGTAGGGATTTCGAATCCAAGGTTGCCAGTCTCAAACTACCACCTGTGAACTGCCGGGCAGCTGATTACTTGGCTAATACTAGCAAAGGAGTTTCAATCTGTATACAACAAATGCTACTGATGATACCCGAGACAAAGTTAAATCTAAAACAATAGACTTTGTTGGCAAAGTGTGGCGAGGTTAAGGTCTTGAAGAAAAATACCAGTTACCAATACTGGGTAAATTATCAATTTGCAACCCTCCATTTCCTTAAAAACTACAAGCTTGAAAACACTGACGAGTCCCAACAACTTTTATATAGAGAGCCATGTATTTAAAAATACACCTCGTTAACCGAACAGATCGAATACAAACCTAAACGTTGGCGCTTTTTTTTTTTAACCACAGTGGAAAAAACAATTTTGGGGATCACTTTAAATCGCTGATGTTAAAACAAGTTTTCGATTTTCGTTTTCCATAAAACAATTTAGATCGATCTCGAAGACGGTATTTAATCGCCATATTCACACACTATCGTTCATTGTTATGAGTGGAAGGAACAAATTATTTGGATTTAAAAATAGATTTCGATTGTTTCCATCTGTCAACCAACACCATTAAATACAGAGCGAGAAGATATAACACGATCAGGGCTAGGCGAAGCCCCAGATACAGGCCCCTTGCAGATAACGTGTTTGTGTGTATGCATTCATTCAGTCTTCACTCACCTCCATGGAAACCCTCCAGCCTTGCATGGCTGAGACGCCGAAGCTGAATTTGTCGGTGGATCGCTCACTGGAGCTCTTCACCGTGTTGGGTTGAGACAGGTAAGCGCCCATACTTCTTGTGCCCGGTGGCCTCCGTGTACTCCTCCACCTCCAACAACAACAGCAGCAGCAGCAAAAGCAACCTCCTCTTGCCGCCGCACAGACGAGCTCAGGCCGCTTTCCCCCCGTGCACAGAGGAGGAAGCGCTCAGCCGGACGGATTGATTGACGGACGCGCCGGGACCCGCGCTCGCTCACGCACGCACGCGGGATGGGGGTAGGGTAGCCGGTCACCAGGGCAACCGACGGGCCCACCGCCGCGGCTGCAGCTGCAGCCTGAACCTTCAGCACTCAAAGCCACTCGCTCGCTGCCACGCACACGCACACGCACCCACACCCACACCTCATTCAATGGCTCGGGAGCCTCTCCACCGTCTCACGGAAGGCTTTTTGAACAAAGACTGGACGCGCAATGACCTGCCGGGGCCCAGCGTCCCCTCAGCCTGGACACAAGTACAATTATCCCGTTGTACTCTCGGAATCGTCGATAGTATTTTGAAATTAAAAACAAATAGAGTTTTTTATATATATATTTAAAAAAAAAACCCGCTGGGAATCGCGTGGGAGGCGTTTTCTTTTAATATATAAAACAATCTGCGGTCATGTGACGCTCCGAGAGAAAAAAACGGCAGTTAAACTCGTGCGTCACGTCCGGAAACCGATGGCGGCATTCCTTGCTCCCGGATATGAGGTGACGCGAAGCGCGGGATTTCAACAAGCTCTTCAATCCCGGAAACTAGGTAGAATTGTACTTCCGGAATATGACTTTCCAAGTTTATTTAATTATATTTACTATGCACAAAAGTATATTTTGATTATGACTGTGTACAGTGTAACGAACAGAATATAAAGGAGGATAGTAAAAGCTGCTTTAGGTATGTGAAGAGGAAAAGATGAGTAAGACCAAAGTTAGACCCTTGAAGACTGAAAAAGGTGAATTTATTATGGGGAACAAGGAAATGGCAGACGAGTTGAACAGGTACTTTGGATCCGTCTTCACTAAGGAGGACACAAACAATCTTCCTGATATAGTAGTGGCCAGAGGATCTGGGGTGACGGAGGAACTGAGGGGAATTCACATTAGGCAGGAAATGGTGTTGGGTTGACTGATGGGACTGAAGGCTGATAAATCCCCAGGGCCTGATGGTCTGCATCACAGGGTACTTAAGGAAGTGGCTCTAGAAATCATGGATGCATTGGTGATAATTTTCCAATGTTCTAAAGACTCAGGATCAGTTCCTGTGGATTGGAGGGTTGCTAATGTTATCCCACTTTTTAAGAAAGGTGGGAGAGAGAAAACGGAATTATAGACCCGTTAGCCTGACATCGGAGTTACATTGGATGTAACTAGGAAAATGGACATGGGAGAGCCAGTGGATGTAGCGTACCTGGACTTTCAGAAAGCATTTGATAAGGTCCCACATAGGAGATTAGTGGGCAAAATTGGGGCACATGGTATTGGGGGTAGAGTGCTGACGGATAGAAAATTGGTTGGCAGACAGGAAACAGAGTAGGGATTAACAGGTCCCTTTCAGAATGACAGGCAGTGACTAGTGGGGTACCACAAGGCTCGGTGCTGGGACCGCAGCTATTTACAATATACATCAATGATTTGGATGAAGGGATTCAAAGCAACATTAGCAAATTTGCAGATTACACAAAGCTGGGTGGCAGTGTGAACTGTGAGGAGGATGCTAGAATGCAGGGTGACTTGGACAGGTTGGGGGAGTGGCCAGATGCATGGCAGATGAAGTTTAATGTGGATAAACGTGAGGTTATCCACTTTGGTATCAAAAAAACAGAAAGGCAGATTACTATTTAAATGTTGTCAAGTTGGGAAAAGGGGAAGTACAACGGCATCTGGGTTGGAAGAACATAAACTTGTTCTTCAGTCTATGAAAGTAAGCATGCAGGTACAGCAGGCAGTGAAGAAAGCGAATGGCATGTTTGCCTTTATAACACGAGGAGTCGAGTTTAGGAGCAAAGACATCCTTCTGAGGTTGTTTAGGGCCCTAGTGAGACCACACCTGGAGTATTGTGTGCAGTTTTGGTCCCCTAATTTGAGGAAGGACATTCTTGCTAGAATGGAGACGAGGAAACACTTTTTCGAAGGCACTAAACCTGCCTTCTCTCCATACCGCATGATCCCTTTAGCCACAAGGGCCACATCTAACTCCCTCTTAAATCTAGCCAATGAACTGGCCTTAACTACCTTCTGTGGCAGAGAATTCCACAGATTCATCACTCTCTGTGTAAAAAATGATTTGCTCATCTCGGTCCTAAAAGACTTCCCTCTTATCCTTAAACTGTGACCCCTTGTTCTGGACTCCCCCAATATCGGGAATAATCTTCCTGTATTTAGCCTGTCCAACCTCTTAAGAATTTTGTACGTTTCTATAAGATCCCCCCTCAATCTTCTAAATTCTAGCGTGTACAAGCCTAGTCTATCCAGTCTTTCTTCATATGAAAGTCCTGCCATCCCAGGAATCAGTCTGGTGAACCTTCTCTGTACTCCCTCTATAGCAAGAATGTCTTTCCTCAGATTAGGAGACCAAAACTGTACGCAATACTCCAGGTGTCGTCTCACCAAGACCCTGTACAACTGCAGTAGAACCTCCCTGCTCTTATACTCTATATCTAAAGAAGGGTTTTGGCCCAAAATGTTGCTTATCTCCTTCGCTCCATAGATGCTGCTGCACCAGCTGAGTTTCTCCAGCATTTTTGTGTACCTGAAACCAAGACTGTTCTCTCCACTTCCTACATTCCTTCCCTCATATGGTTCCATTTTATATCTTCCATAAACTGCAGCCCTTTGATGACCCCACATCACTTCTCGCCATCTCCACACTTCTTGCATCCATCTGCCAATCAGCCCCTCCTTGCCAAGATCCACCTATCACTTGCCAGTGTTTGTCCCATCTGTCCTCTTTATACTGGCTATCTCCTTCCTACTGTTTTAGTCCAGATGCAAGGACTCAACCGGAAAGTTGACTGTCCATTTTCATTTATAGCTGCTGCCCAACCTGCGGAGTTCCTCCGGCAGACCTTTTTTTTGCTCCGGGTGTCAGCTTTTGTCTTTTGTGTTCTCTGCTACCAACTGCCACCCCTGCCTGTTTACAAATTTGGAGGTGTTTTGATATTTGACAACAAATGTAAATATGCAGCAGAAACTGCTGCAAATTTACAGTAGCGGCAGGGTTTTCTGTTTACGTATATATTTTATCCTATATACACATTCTGATAATGTCATTGACCTAAAGCATCTTATTTCCATTTCTCATCATAGATTTTGCTCCGAGTACTTTTCTATGCTTCTCATGATTAAATTCAACTGTGTGTAAAAGCAAAACTTCATGCAGATGCTGCCTGATCCACTGAGTTCCTCCACAACTGTGTTTTTCTCTCAGGATTCCAGCATCTGCAGTTCCTTGACTCTAGACTTCATTTTGTCCAGATCTATCACCATTGGTGGGGAAGCGATGCAATGTCGATTGGGCATTGTGGCTGTCAATCATTCAGGGATTGTAAATGGCATCACACAGAAACCACTGTGTCAATCACAGTCAGAGTGAGGCCCAACACAAATTTCACTTTGGCAGCGTGACATAAGATAGTGGTGCGATATTGATTTCTCTAACTTCAAGTAACCCTTGCTTTCCTTCTCTCCCCGTTCCTTCCCCCACCCTAGTTCTCTGACTAGTTTCACTGTCCTTCTGATTAATTTTACTGTTTGCCTCGATGTCACCAGGACTTTCTCACCACCAGGCCACAGGTGGTCAAGATGGGAGGAAATACATCAAAGTCCCTCACCCTGAGCACAGGATCCCCCCCAGGGTTGCGTCCTCAGCTTCCTACTGTACTCCCGTACACACATGACTGTGTGGCTAGGTTCAGTTCCAACTCAATAATCAAGTTTGCTGATGACACTGTGGTGGTGGGCCTGATCTCCGATAACGATGAAAAGGCCTACTGGGAGGAGGTGGCTGATCTGGCACTCTGGTGTCAGGACAACAACCTCCTCTTGAACATCAAAAAAACGAAGGAGCTGATCGTGGACTTTAAGAGGGCACATCATCCGAGGACGTACACACCATTGAAGATAAATGGAGATACTGTGGATAGGGCGAGCTGCTTTAAATACCTGGGAGTCCACATCTCTGAGGATATGACATGGACATCACACGCTGCAGCACTGGTGAATAAGGCAAGGCAGCGCCTTTACTACCACAGGCAATTGAGGAAATTCAGAGTGTCTCCGAGGATCCTCCAGTGCTTCTACTCGGCTTCTGTGGAAAGCATCTTGTCCGGAAATATCACGATTTGGTTTGGGAACTGCTCTGCCCAGGATAAGAAAGCTCTGCAGAGATTAGTGCGTTCGGCCGAACGAACTATGGGAACTACACTCGCCCCCCTGCAGGAACTATACATCAGAAGGTGCAACTCCAGAGCCAACAAGATCATGGGAGACTCCTTCCACCCCAGCAACGGACTGTTCCAGCTGCTACGGTCAGGCAAACACCTCCGTTGCCATGCTGTGAAAACGGAGAGGATGAGAAGGAGTTTCTTCCCAGAGGCCATTAGGACTGTAAACTCCTTTCTTACCAGGGACTAACTTTACTGTACCATTTTACTGTTGTGTGGTGTCTTTTTAAAATTGCTGTTTTTTTTCCCTCCCACAAATATGTAATATGTAAACATGTGATTCTGTTCCATTCTGTTTGTAATTTGTTTGTTTTTTGTTGCACAATCCGTGAGCATTGCCACTTTTCATTTCTCTGCACATCTCGTATGTGTATGTGACGAATAAACTTGACGACTTGACCTTCCCCTTAGCTCAACAATAAACCATTCTACATCTCCTTGATGTACGTCTGCTTTGATTTGTATTTTCACACTGTGCATGCCCTTTGTACCCTTCCACATCTCTAGTTTCCCTATCCACCGACTCAGTCTGAAGGGTCTCGACCCAAAACATCACCCATTCCTTCTTCCCAGAGATCCTGCCTGTTCTGCTGACTTACTTTAGCATTTTGTGTCTATCTTCATATAGATGCTGCTTGATCCGCTGAGTTCCTCCAGAACTTTGTTTTTTGCTCAGGATTCCAGCGTCTGCAGTTCCTTGCCTCTAGACTTCATATTGTCCAAATCTATCACCATGTGTGGGGAAGCGATGTAATGTTGATTGGGCACTCGATGTTAATCATTTGGGGATTGCAAATGGCATCACGCGGAAAACGCCATGTCAATCAGACCGAAGATAGACACAACATTTTCGAATAACTCAGCAGATCAGGCAGTATCTCTAGAGGAAAGCAATAGGTGACTTTTCATGTCCAGACCCTTCTTCTGACTGAAAGTCAAGGGGAAATGAAATGGGAGATATAGAAGGTGATACAGAGAGATATAGAACAAATGAATTAAATAAATACAACAAAGTGCATTGTTAGCTGTGGGCTAGGTGATAACGAGTTGGAAAAAAGGGTGGGGGAGTGACGGATGGTGTAAAGGTTACTTGAAGTTAAAGAAATCAATATTCATACCGCTTTGGTTTAGTTTAGTGATGCAGCGCAGAAACAGACCCTTCGGCCCACCGGGTCCGCACAGACCAGCAATCCCGCACACCAACACTATCCTACAATCTTACCAAAGCCAATTTGGTCTCGACCAAACTGGTCTCGACCATTCCTCTCCATACCTGTCCCGCTGAGTGATTCCAGCATGTTATGTCTATCTTCGATTCAAAGCCGCATCTGCAGTTCACATTTAACCTACACACCTGTAGGTTTGTGTGGGAGGAAATCGGAGCACGGTGGGAGAACGTACAAGCTCCGTACTGACAAGCCGTGATCAGGATCGAACCCGGGTCCCTGGCGCTGCATCACTGTGTTAGCAGGGCGAAATATGAGGCTCTGTTCCTCTATTTGCGTTCGTCAATCAAAACGTTCCGCCCCGCCCCCTCCCCCCTTGCGTCATCGGGCTGGCTCAGACCGTGCGCGTGACATAACCGTTGGGAGAAGCTCCTTGGCCGTGACGTCACTGGCCACGACCATCACCGTCCCGCCTCCAGACGGAGACCACCCGACGCCGATTGGCCTGCTCAACTGTCAATCATCAGAACGTCAGACGCCCGGGGGAAGTGGGCGGGGCGGCTTGAGCGTCTGAACGAATGGAGTTGATGGTGCGGTCGCCATTAACGTGCTGAGAGGAACGGCCCGACCAGACTTGGCGGCGCGACGGACGACTCCACAGCTTTAGTTCATCACTCCGTGAAAGCAGGGCGTGCGTAACGCTCTCTTTTTCCTCTCTTACCCTAGAGCCGGTGTCCGAATAGCAAGGCCGCCGCTGGGCTCCTTTCGGAAGCGGTTAGGAGTGGAAGGGGGAGAGGCGCTGCGCTCGGGAGACGACGAGGTGATGTCGGAAGGCGAAAAGGCGGCGGCGGTAGCTGCAGCCGCCGACAAGGCAGCCGAGGCAATGAATACGACGGCCGAGGTGGACGACGAGGAGGAGGAGGAGAGCGAAGACGAGAGTGAGATCCTGGAGGAGAGTCCGTGTGGCCGCTGGCAGAAGCGACGGGAGGAGGTGAGACCTGTGAAGGAAACAAACCTACCCCCACACTCATCACCAAGCACGCCAGGCCCCCTTTTAAATCTTTCCATTTGCCCAAGGAGCCTTCAATGCCCCAATCGAGACACATATTGACGAACCATCACATTCCAGCTATGCGCAAGGCTCACGAAGTAAAACAAGGGCAAGTTGATGTCAATTGTCTGTGGAAGTTTTTGACTTTTCGGACAATCCCTGCAAGAATTGAGCCTTGATAGCTGCTGCTTCTTATTCCACTACATTTCAATTCACTGTAAAAACACTAAGACCCCGGTGCTGTTTTTTTTAATATGATTAGTACATTGAGATTGCGATCTAGTGTCGTCCCGTTTTTTAAAAGGGCTGCCGATCTTTTTATGACAAGAGATTGCGAATCCTGAACAAAAAAACATAAGTGCTGTCGGACTTTAACGGGCGAGGCAGCATCTATGGTGGGAAATGAACAGACGACGTTTCGAGTCGGGTCTGAAGAAAGGTCCCGACCCGAAATTTGCTTGTCCATTTCCCTCTTCAGATGCTGCCTGACAAAGTTCCCCCAACACTTAGTTCTTTGCCTTTTTTAATCCTAAAGTTCTCAATCATCAGAACAACATAGTTTGGAATATTGGAGACAAATTTGCTGTGTAACCTATTGTTTGTAATCCTATTGTGATTTGGTTTTGTTGACAAGAGACAGTTATGGGTAAGGATAGGTGCAAAATATACTCATGATTTTCAACTTGTCTAGTTCAATTAGTGTGCAAAATGATATTTCAATTAAAGCTCAGATCTCTCGATAGTTTTGGCAACAAAAAAAACTCCCTAAATCTGTCAATTTCATTGGATAAAATTCAGAATTGTTTTGCATACCACTAAATGTCAATCCTATCAACAGCCTGCTTTTTGCTAAGTTAGAAATAATAAAAAAATAATATGTTTATATCTGAATCCGGACTAAGTTTCTGACTGCACATCTTTATCACATGGACTGCTTCCCTTTACATTTGTAACATTAGTTGTCACTTTATCATTAACCTGTTGTTGAAAGTCTTTTGCAGATTTGGCTCTTCTACTTTTTTGCTGACCGATCTCTTGGTCATCAACATTCATTTAGCTACAAAGATTTTCATTCCTCCATTAAAGTTAAAATTGGTATGTAGCAAATGTAATGCTGTGATTGAGATGGGAATTTCAACATGCAGGTAGACTGGGAAAATCAGGTTCTCCAGTACTGGACCCCAAGAAAGGGACTTTGGAGAGTGTCTTCGTGATGGATTCTTTGAACGGCTTGTATTGGAGCCTACCAGGGAAAAGGCAATTCAGGATTTAGTGTTTGACCGGATTTGATAAAGGACCTCGAGGTTAATGAGCCATTAGGAGGCAGTGACCATAACATGGTCAGGTTTAATTTACAATTGGAAAGGGAAAAGAGTAGATCGGAGGTGTCAGTGTTGCAGTTGAATAAAGGGGACTATGGGGCCATGAGGGAGGAGCTGGCCAAAGTTGACTGGAAAGATACAGTAGCAAGGATGACAGTGGAACAAAAATGGCAGGTGTTTCTAGGAATAATACGGAAGGTGCAGGATCAGTTCATTCCTAGGAGGAAGAAAGATTCCAAGGGGAGAAAGGGATGACCATGGCTGACAAGGAACGGCAGGGACAGTATAAAAATTAAAGCGAAGAAGTACAACGTAGCAAAGATGAGCAGGAAACAAGAGGATTGGATAATGTTTAAAGAACAACAGAAGATAACCAAAAAGACAATATGGGGAGAAAAGATGAGGTCAAAGGTAAGCTAGCCAAGAATATAAAGGAGGATAGTAAAAGCTTCTTTAGGTATCTGAAGAGGAAAAAATTAGTTAAGACCAAAGTTGGACCCTTGAAGACCGAAAAAGGTGAATTTATTATGGGGAACAAGGAAATGGCAGATAAGTTGAACAGGTACTTTGGATCTGTCTTCACTAAGGAGGACACAACCAATCTTCCTGATATAGTAGTGGCCAGAGGAACTGAAGGAAATCCACATTAGGCAGGAAATGATGTTGGATAGACTGATGGGACTGAAGGCTGATAAATCCCCAGGGCCTGATGGTCTGCATCCCAGGGCACGTAAGGAAGTGGCTCTAGAAATTGTGGATGCATTGGTGATAATTTTCCAATGTTCTATAGACTCGGGATCAGTTCCTGTGGATTGGAGGGTAGCTGATGTTATCCCATTTTTTAAGAAAGGCGGGAGAGAGAAAACGGGGAATTATAGACCAGTTAGCCTGACATCGGTGGTGAGGAAGATGCTGGAGTAAATTATAAAAGATGAGATAGCCGCACATTTGGATAGCAGTAACAGGATCGGTCCGAGTCCGATGGATTTAAGAAGAGGAAATCATGCTTCACTAATCGTCTGGAATTTTTTGAAGATGTAACTAGGAAAATGGACAAGGGAGAGCCAGTGGATGTAGTGTACCTGGACTTGGGGGTAGAGTGCTGACATGGATAGAGAAATGGTTGGCAGACAGGAAACAAAGAGTAGGGATTAACGGGTCCCTTTCAGAATGGCAGGCAGTGACTAGTGGGGTACCGCAAGGCTCGGTGCTGGGACAGCAGCTATTTACAATATACATCAATGGTTTGGATGAAGGGATTCAAAGTAACATTAGCAAATTTGCAGATGACATAATGCTGGGTGGCAGCGTGAACTGAGGAGGATGCTCTAAGAATGCATGGTGACTTGGACAGGTTGGGGGGTGGGCAGATGCATGGCAGATGAAGTTTAATGTGGATAAATGTGAGGTTATCCACTTTGGTAGCAAAAACAGGAAGGCAGATTACTATCTAAATGCCGTCAAGTTGGGAAAAGGCAAAGTATAACGGGATCTGGGGGTCCTTGTACATCAGTCTATGAAAGTAAGCATGCAGGTACAGCAGGCAGTGAAGAAAGTGAATGGCATGTTGGCCTTTATAACAAGAGGAATCGAATATAGGAGCAAAGAGGTCCTTTTGCAGTTGTACAGAGCCCTAGTGAGACCACACCTGGAGTATTGTGTGCAGTTTTGGTCCCCTAATTTGAGGAAGGACATTCTTGCTATTGAGGGAGTGCAGCGTAGGTTTACAAGGCTAATTCCCGGGAAGGCGGGACTGTCATATGCTGAAAGAATGGAGCGGCTGGGCTTGTACACTCTAGAGTTTAGAAGGATGAGAGGGCATCTCATTGAAACATATAAGATTGTTAAGGGCTTAGACACGCTAGAGGCAGGAAACATGTTCCCGATGTTGGAGTCCAGAACCAGGGGCCACAGTTTAAGAATAAGGAGTAGGCCATTTAGAACGGAGATGAGGAAACACTTTTTCTCACAGAGAGTGTTGAGTCTGTGGAATTCTCTGCCTCAGAGGGACAGGTTCTCTGGATGCTTCCAAGAGAGAGCTAGATAGGACTCTTAAAAATAGTGGAGTCGGGTGATATGGGGAGAAGGCAGGAACGGGGTACTGATTGGTAATTATCAGCCATGATCACATTGAATGGCGGTGCTTGCTCGAAGGGCCAAATAGCCTACTCCTGCACCTATTGTCCATTATGGTTTCAGTGCTATGTGCAACATGAAAGGCTATTTATTCCCATATCCGTGCTTACCTAACAAAGTTGTAAGAAGAGAGAGGGTTTAAGAACTGGATTACGTTGTGAAAGGAAGAGAATTCCAGAGCTAAAGGGCCTGTTTAGTTGCAAAGGAAGTATTATAGGAACTGATGGATGTAAAACGTGCTAGAGATTTGACAGGATAAGAATGTTGAGGAGGAAAATACAGTTGACATGACAGAGTAAGAAGCACTCCTGTTCGCTAGCGTTGGAACAGGAACTTAACAGGAGAAACCAGTCATGGAATTATATAACAGAAGGTAGTTGTACATCTAGGTATGAGCAATTTAGTGGGAAATGTATTGTATGTTTGGCATGTGCAGGATATGAATCAGTATATAACAAAATTTAGAAAATCAAAATTTTATATCATCAATGATTACATATGAGTAAATCAAAATCTGGTGAAGATAAAGGATTCAAATCAGTTTTTGTATTTTCTCAATTCAAGTCCTCCATTTTACAATTTTACTTGCTGTAAAATGAATGCACAAACAGCACTAAAGGAGTTGGCATGGGAGAAGTTGTAATCTGTTTCGCTCTTTCTCTGCGTAAAGATATGCTTGTTGTGCAAATCGGTGTATTCCAGCTATTTCTAATGAGTTGTGGATGTCTGACACAAATTGGGTTGATTGAGGAGGTGAAGAGGTAAATAAATATGATCATGCTGCAGATGTAAAGTTTATTTTTTCGTGTCCATTGATTCTTGGGCAGGAACTTGCAAACTTGAAAAAGGATGTAAGGGACATTTTGGACCTTAATCTCCAAGCAAGATATTTATTTTGCATTTGACACATTGAGGGTTTGAGAGCCTGAAGTTTGTGGGCATCATAGGAGCCAATACTAGCCAACACTAGGGAGCACACCTATCGATTGAGTGCAATAGCCTGTAACAAATTGGTCTGTGCTCTTTAACTGTAGTGCAAGCCTTCTGAATGTTGCACATCTATCTGAAATTGTTTATATACATATGACAGGGCAGCTAATCTCCTGGGTTGAAAGAGAAGGAGAGTTAATGTTTTTTGATCTAAACTGCACCTCGTGTTATAGAATTAAAAAAAATTCCGCTGGCTTGTTTACATTTTAATTTTCCTCTTACCTGCAGGGAGACTTACTAAAGATGTTTGTTTCCCGAATCACGCAAGCTGAATTTTGGACTTTAAGTATCCATTTAACTCAATTCTAGCTCTTGAGTATGAATCCAGCTGCTCAATTACATCAATATTTAGTTAATGGGAAGGCCAAAGGCCAATAGTTTTACTTGGTATGGTAATTAATCTGTATGGTTTAAACACTTATGGTCAGGTAGTGCTACAGGACACTAAGGATATTGAAGAGAGAAGGGTAAGACGGTTGAACAGGGAGATTCACTCTGCTAAAGTCCAGGTCAGAGGCTTTAATGATGTTGGAAATAGTACTCCAAAAAGGCAAAATATGATCTCCATAAGGCTTTCAGGAATGCCAAAAGAGAACTTGAAAACGAGCTTGAGGCTCAATTCAATCCAGCAGATAGTGTGAGTATGCTAGGACCCGAATACCATCACAAGCTGCAAGCCAAATTCTGGGGAAATATCTGGCAACACCACATCACTACCAGAGAAGTTGAAAGCCCTTTTATGTCTGTTTTGAGCAGATAAACAAAGTTCTACCATGATGCGTCCCTTCATTATGCTGGCGTTGCCCCATACATCTTGGTGGCAGAAGTCAGATCTCCTTTTTGAAGCAAATTGCCTGTGAAGTGAATTCTTACTCATCCCAAGAGCATTGATTTGATATGCATAGTAACAGCAGGGTACAGTTTATAAGTTCATTTATTGTCACATACACCAATTGGCCAGGTCAGTCATACAATTTAAAAAGACTCAAAAAAACACATTTTAACATAAACATCCATCACAGTGATTCCTAAAACATTCCTCACTGTGATGGAAGGCGAAAATAAAGTCCTTCCCTTGTTACACAAAATTGCTGGAGAAACTCAGCGGGTGCAGCAGCATCACCCGCTGAGTTTCTCCAGCAATTTTGTGTACCTTCGATTTTCCAGCATCTGCAGTTCCTTCTTGAACACTCCTTCCCTTGTTGTTCTTCCTTGGTCTGGGGCTTCGAGCCCCCCGTTGACGGGACGGTCTTGAGTCCCGTAGTCGGCGGTGTTGGAGGTCCCGACTAGCCTCTCCCGAGACTGTGAGCCCTTGATGGTAAGTCCGCAGACCGTGGTGGGAGCGATCCCAGGCAGGGATCCGCTCCGATGGTAAGTCCGCGCCCCGTGATGGGGCTCGCGAAAGTCCGAGGGGCTCCAACGATGGTAGGCCGCAGAGCGCGGAGAATGTGATCCGAAAAATGATCACATCTCCGGGAAGGTAAGGACCTGAAAAAAAGTTTCCCACGAGCCTCCCCCTTCCACCCACAAAAAATAAACAGAAGAACATTAAAACAAACTTTAAACAATGCTAAAAATAACAAAAAGGACGAAAAAACAAACATACTGCCGGCAGGGCTGCCATCTCCCTTACCCGGGCGCCCCCTACAGGAGCAAAGACCAAACCACATTAGATACTTCCCAACATATTTGCTCACCAAGAGACAATGTATACTCAGAACACAACTCTGGCTTGGTATACGATACTTCCGCTCAATTGGATTATTCCCCTTAAAGCTTTACTTCATGTTTGCTTCTATGACTGCTGACTAAAGTTGATTGTATTCCAAACCCCCAAATAATTTTCACACTAATCTTACTAAAGATTCAATTGTTTATTGTCAAATGCCATGAAATTCCTTGTTCACATGAAGTTCAAGGTAAATTGTCTTCATATAGTAAAAATAAATAAATCATTAAAATACAACAATGGCAGAATAGTTCATAAATTGTAGTACAAAAATTATGATGGTATAAGCGAATAAGGTAGTATGAGTAAGTAGGCAGCCCATCGGGGAATTGAGAGTGAGGGGTAATTGGTTCAGGAGTCTAATAACAGTGGGAAAGAAGCAGTTCTTGCATTTGAATGTATGGACTTTCAAGCTCTTTTCTAAGAAGTAGAAGAGAGAAAAAGAAATAGCTGATATGGCAGGCAAGTAACCATAACAATACTTCCAGCAAGCTTGGGCACTAAAGAACAGAGCAGTTGCCATATCAGGTGGAGATGTATCCCATCAGAATACTTAAGTTAACATATTTGTAAATGTTTGAGAGAACCCTCTTGGACTACCTGCATCTTCCCAATCACTAATGAAGGTAAATACTTTTGAACCTCTTACCTTTTCCCCCGCCCCCCTCCCTTCAGGCCGTAACCAACTCTTGCAGACATTAAACACTAGGTTGATCTGACAGCATAACCCAAGGTTCTCAATCTATTTTCAATACTGAGTCACATCATTGTTATTGATCCAGCTAGCAATAGTGATATCGTCGGAAAACTTGAAGGTCATGTAGACATAGGTGTCAAGTTTATTCGTCGCGCACGAAGTTACAGAGAAAGGTTGAACAAGTTAGGGCTTTATTCTTTGGAGCGCAGAAGGTTAAGGGGGGACTTGATAGAGGTCTTTAAAATGATAGGCCATCTCGACCCTTCTAGACAGAGTGGACGTGGATAAGCTTTTCCCACTGAGAGTAGGGAAGATTCAAACAAGGGGACAAGACTTGAGAATTAAGGGACAGAAGTTTAGGGGTAACATGAGGGGGAGCACTTCTTTACTCAGAGAGTGGTGGCTGTGTGGAATGAGCTTCCAGTGAAGGTGGCGGAGGCAGGTTCGTTTTTATCATTTAAAAATAAATTGGATGGTTATATGGACGGGAAGGGTATGGAGGGTTATGGTCTGAACGCAGGTGTATGGGACTAGGGGAGAATACGTGTTCGGCACGGACTAGATGGGTCGAGATGGCCTGTTTCCGTGCTGTAATTGTTATATGGTTATATTTATATGGTTATATGTATGATAACTCAAATATCTCTGTACCTTAATTGGCGCATGTGACAATAAATGTGAAAAACTTAAGCATATTGCATCAGTCTCTTTCATCATAGGGTATGGAATGTATTAGAGAAACTTTCAATCTCAGTTTAAAAAAAATTGATTCTATTTTTCAGAAATAAAATTGGACAAATAGATGTTTGTTTATTCTTGGAAGAGAATAATGTAATCCATAGCTATTCATGTGCATTTTGGGATCCATATGGTAAAGAACCATTGTTGCTTTGCCTCAAGCATGTTGAAGAGGTGATGAGCAGGGTAATTATGGACAACAACCTTAACAAATGAACATCATTGTGTCAGAATAACTCAACTATCCAATGCAAGGAATGGTAAAACATATTTGGTTTGCTAAAATGCACATCATTTTCAATAAATATTTCCATTTCCGAAGGTTTTATCTAAGACTAAAGGGTTATCTCAGCTACATTTTATTTGTTTATTTTAAGTGATAAAGGAATATTAGCTTTCTTGGAGCTGATGCAGTAAGTGGATGTTTTGTCAAAAGAATTGTGGGGGATATTTAGTTTGCTTTGCACTTTGCTGGGCACAATGCAGAAGGAAGTATTTTTGCGTCAAGTAGTCATGTTTAAAGGGAACCCCAGCTCTTGTTTAATAGGGAAATCTTGGAGGTGCTTGGAGATATATATTTTTCAGATTTGAAGGCCTTAATTCAACGGGCAGACAAATATATTTAAGCAAATACTTATCTGTAAAATTGCTAACTTGGTTGCCATAATCTGCTGTAAAATGGCCTCAATTCTAAAGTGCCTATCGTGTTCTCAACGAGCAATAGAAGAGCTCCTTGTTTAGGTAGGCTAGAGTAGCGGTGGCTTATTTTGGTTCCTGATTTATATGAATATGGCAGTATTTAATATGTAGATTGGACTTCAAGTTCTCTCATGGGAATGATAGAAATATTTCAAAATCAAATCCTGTACATTCCAGGCTAAGGTTTGGCATTCCATTTTGGAATTTGACTGACGGTGTGAATATGCAGCATTTGTAATTCAGATCCCTAAATGAGCCTTTTATTTTGCTTTGCCCTCCCAAAAAGCTCTCTTGAATCACTTAAAAAAAACAAAAACAAATGTCTCCATGCTATTTATTTTCCCTTTGGGGGTAAAAAGCAAAGTGATGGAGGAGCTCAGTGGGTCAGGCAGCAACTGTGGAGGGAATGGACAGAAGATTTATGTTGGCACTTTTCTTAAGTCTGAAGAATGGTCTGGGCCCAAAACACCATCTGTCCATTCCCTCCACAATTGATGCCCGATCGGCTGAGTTCCTCCAGTACCTTTTTGCTCAATATTCCAGCATCTGCAATTTCTTGTTGTCAACTTATTTTCAATTGTGTTCATTTTATTTCATTAGTGCATGATAAAATTAATATTTGACTAATACTTGGCACTCATTTTGGAAGGGGTTTGGGTTTTATGACCAGAGAGGATTCAGAAAATTAATTGGTGTCTGGCTTCTTCGATGGTTAATAATATTTATGTTAAGTAGCCATGTTCATTCATTATTTTCTTTTTCTTTTTAAGTAATTATTAGTTTGACAATTTTGTGCATCCTGTGATGGAAATTCCTAGAATTCTCTCCACATCTCCCACTCAATAGATGCTTTTACCTGTCCAAGGTAGACACCAAATGCTGGAGTAACAGCGGGACAGGCAGCATCTCTGGCGAGAAGGAAAGGGTGACGTTTCGGGTCGAGACGATTCAGACCTGTCCAGTTGTGATAAATTGTTCCTGGCCAGAATTATTGACCTTTTCTCTGCCCATGGGTGTTACCTGATGTAGTGTGCTGCCTTTGTTTCATGTTTCCAGTACTTGAACTCCTTAGGAGTTTTTTGTGCTCCTAAATAATTCCCCATTTTGGTTGACAAATGGGGATCTATACAAATGCAATGTACTTGGTTTAAATTTTATCTATTATCTGTATTAATACCAGAGTTGTAGAAGTGTGATCGCTATAATAAATTACACAGTTTAGATACTTGTGACACTGTTTTCTGTTGTTTTGGGATTAGTTAGATGGGGATTAGGTTTTACCAGTTCAGCAGTCATTGTTAGTTCTCAAGACATGGATAATGTGTTCATCTTGTGATCTGCTTTTATGGTGAACTATTCTAATTCTGGCATGTGAGGTTTTATATCTTCCTCTGACTTGCATTTTGGTAGGAAAACAATGCTGGAGTTTTATTCTCTCCTTGCTAATAATTAGTTTCTGGAAGATTATCCTGCTCTGTGGTTAATGTTGCCCATGAGGTTCAGTTTTCTTCCCACGTATGTGGATGTTTTGTTTCCAAAATGAGAATTAGTGTTCTCCTTGAGCTCAGCAGGATTGGGGCATTTTGGATTGGGGTGAAATATGGTTCAACGGGATATCCACAACCTGCAGAGTCAGTCAAGATCATTCTTGACAGAAACACCACTCAGTAAAGCAATATTCCTCCAATTTTTCTTGTTCTTTGAGTTGGCCATCTCTTGTCATTCGTTAACAATGGCAAAATATGTAATCCTTGTTGTAAATATTACAGCAATCTGTCATGGACCAACCACATTAAAGCGACAAACAAGAAGGAACATCAACACCTACTTCCTCAGGAGACTGATTAAATTTGACACGTCTTCAATGACTTACAAACCTTTACAAATGCGCCACATGCTTTCTGGTTTCATCATAGCTTGGTTTTGGAATAGCTCTTTCCACGATCACATGAAATTGCAGAGAGTTGTGGATATAGCTCAGTCCATCACAAGGACCAGATTCAATCTACACTTTACATTGCCTCATAATCAAAGACCCTTCACACCCCAGTCATTCCTACTCCCTGTTCTCATTGGGATGAAGATACAGAAGCTTGAAAGTGCACACCATCAGACTTGGGAACAGCTTCACCACTATTATCATACTTCTGGGTGGTTTATCCCATATGCTCGGGCACTGACCGATTTGCCACCCACCTCATTGTGGATATTGGGTCTCTAGAATTGATGTGTTACAATGCTGAAAACTATATTGTGCAATCTGTATCTTTCTCTTCATCTACCTATTGTATGTTTGGTTTGACTGTATTCATAGATAGTATTATCTGATTTGATTGAACAGGATGCAAAACAAAGTTTTTCATCATTTATCATACGTGACAATAATCTAAAGTTATTTTTTGGGGCTGTGATATTTCCACATTCAGATCTGTTTTTTGGGGAGCCTGACATTTCTAGTAGTGAACTTCATATTGAGCAGTGAGTGTTGCCTTGGCATGACAGTGTCATACAGGCCTGATTGAATTACATCTTGAGCAATATAAGTGGAGACAAGGCTTTGTAGCAGTGACATGAACACTAATATAAACAGAGAGGTTTGCAGGCAATTGTAGCATATTTGCTCTTGTGAGCTCGATTGTGTGATTGATTGGGCTCGGGCACAGATGACTTTGCATATTGCCTGCCATGGCACTGTCAAGAACATCTTCTGTTGTTTTGCTGATCCTTAGGCTTGCACATGGCCTCTGCTGTTGATATGTTACCCTGGAAGGTTACCTGGAAATACTTCTGAGAGATTACATTTAGTATGGGTAAAGGCAGGGGAGAGGAACGGTGGGGTCTGGTGATTAGTGATAAAGCATTACTAGTTTTACTTGTCCAAAGTTAATGCACACTAACATTGAGACAGTGAAAAGAAAACTGTAGATATTGAAGTCATAACACAAAAATAGAAAATGCTGGAAATACTCATTAGATCCTGCTGCGTCTGAGGGAAGAGAAAAAAATTGCAGTTTTAGTAGAATTTTGACCATATCACCCATGTCCCTTGCTGGATAGAAAGCATGCATAATAGCAGTTTATAATATTTGAGTTCTGTGAATATCTATATCTTGCCTGTCCTGAGCTCGATATTTTGCCTTGGTTAAGTGTCGGACGCCATTGTTTGCCAGATTGCTGTTCGATCCTCAACTGTTTTTTGAAAATTACTCCTAAAATATATGTTAATATATAAATTTACCTTACAATAAATTATTCTAGAAAGGTTTTGTCTCCCTTGGGATCAAATCCTCTGATTAGTCTGTCTTGATATTGTTGTTCCCGCATTCTCTGTAACAAACTGTTCCCTGCAGCTGCCCTGTCTTTGGAAAACTTCCTTATCTGTTGGTTGCTAAGCAGCACATATTTTAAACTGTCATAGCAGTTTTAAATTTAGTCTTTGTCTTTGTGTCTTTTTTTAGCTTTCCTCCCAGCTATCTCTCATTTGTTTATTCAAGATTTCTGGATCATTTTAGATTTACTGTACAGATTGTAATATTTTAACAAAACGCATCAATACCACCACCTTGGGCAATTGATATTGACACTAAAACCTTAATTTGAGTAGAATAGATTGACTGATATAGGGAAAATATTGCTTCTACCTGAAGTACCTGGCGTGTTTACTACCCAGTTCTCCACCTCACGTGCCTTTCTTTACATGTTGAAGTTGGATGGTACCATTGTATCACGTCTGCAATTGGGCAAGTCTTTCAGTGAGAAATTGGGTATAAAAATCCCATCCTTATTGATTGAATCTCTCTGACATTCCGAAGCTTTAAAACTTTAACTTTTTTTAATCGACAATAGAAACACATGGTGTTGTTTCTTTTTTTAGTCATGTATATCTATACTTGCTTAGGTGGTGCACACTGCATTTTACTTGATTGGAAGTGAATTGACATGCTCCTGAATGGGTTGAGCTTGACAAGTTCAGATGGCACATGTAAATGCTGGAGAATTTCAGACATCTGTATTCCATTGCCTAACTCAATGAAGAACTGCTGGCATTCATCCCCTGGTCTTTTGACAGTTCCTTGTCTGTCTATTTGATGTCGACACCACCTCTCGTCTCATTCCAACTTTTTAGAATCATGACGATGACTACTGAATGAATAAACATTTCCTGCAGCTAATTATAGGGGAGCCCATAGCCATTGTCTAGATATCTGTCATAGACTTCATTACCTAGCTGGTGATGAGGAACAGGTTTACGTATCTATACCTTCACATACTGAAACAGTAATTTATGGGTTAATGAGTCACTTTCTCCATACTTGTACTCTCTTCTGCCAGGCAAAACTTATCCATGCCGTGAACAACTTCCCTTTTGATTCCTCTAACTTTTTACAAATCAACGGTGTGGTCATGGGCACTGACATAGTCCCTAGCTATGCCTGCCTTTTGGAGTCTTCGAGTCATAGAATCGTAGCACAGAAAAACCTTCAGCTCAACTTGCCAATGCCAACCGAGATGCCGCACCTAAACTCGTTCCATTTGTCTGCATTTGTACCATATCCCTCTACTTTTCATTTCATGTACCTATCTAAATGTTTTTGTGCCAAACCTACTCTGGCGCAACTGCCAATGTATTGATGACTGCATTGATGCTGCCTCCTGTGCCTGTATGAGACATCAATTTCATTAACTTCACCACCAACTTCCACCCTGCCCTCAAATTCACGTGGACTATTACCAACATCTCCTTTTCCTGATATCTGTCTAAATTGTAAGAGAAAAATTATCAACTTGCTACAAACCCACTTATTTTCACAGATATATAAACTAACTCCCCTGTCTCTTGTAAGGATGTCATTTTTTTTCTCGGTGTCTCCAACTGAGATGAAGCTTTCCATTCCAGAACGTCTGAAATATTGTCCTTTTTCAGAAAACTTTGCTATCTCCTGCTATGGTTATTGGAGTCCTTACCTGTATCTCCTCCATTTCCTGCACTTCTACCCACACACTGCCTCCATCAAGAAAGAACAGGAACAGACCTCTCTTCATCCTTAACTTCCATTGCAGGAACCTCTGCATCGAACACGCCGTTCTTTGATATTTCCACCAGCTTTAATGTAATGTCACCATCAGTCATCTTCCCCTCTCTGCACACTCTGACACCTTGGTTTGTTCACCATTTACCTTCCCTCTCCAAGTACTTTTGTCCTGCAAACATAGGTGGTGTCACCTGTTCCTCCACAGTCTCCCTTGCCTTCATCCAGATACATAAACAACCTTTTCAGACGAGATAAAGATTCACATACACCTCCAATCTCTTTTATGGCATTCCATGCTCTTGATGTGGTCTCCAGACTAGGCAACGCTTTACTGAGCACCTATACTCCATCCGCAGTGACCATCTGGAGCTCCAAGTTATAACCCATTTAATTTCTCTACCCATTCCCAAACTAACCTGTCTGCCGTGTGCTTCCTCCATTGCCAACTGCAAACTAAAAGAACAGCACCTCGTATTCTGCCTACATAGCCTACAACTGAACGACATGAATAATGAATTATCCAATCTTAGATATCTCCCTCTGTCCATTTTTCTCTCTCCTGATCTACCCAGATCCTTTCACCAAATGCCCTTCTTTCCAAACCTCCATCCAATCTCCTATTACCCAATTTCACCTTGCACATGCCCCATCTTCCTATCACCCCATATTCTTTCCACTGGGTCCCCATCCCCTCTTCCCATTGTTCCCATTTAAGCACATCCCTCCTTTATTCCACTCTTCCTTTCTATTAAATTCTACAATCTGCAACCCTTCATCTCTACTAATTACCTCTCAGCCTCTGTAACTACCTTCACTCTTCTGTCCTCCATGTGACAACATCTGCTGATCACTCCTTCTCACCCAGACCCACCTATCACTTGCCCTAATCTTTCCACTCTTGCCTTTCTCCTCTCTAGTTTTTCCAGACAATTTTGTTGATTCAGATCACCCTCTGGAATATGTTTTAGATGTGTAGTTGGGGGACAAAAACATTTGTTTTTAAAAATTAAAATTGTTTTTTATCATAATTAATTGACATGGCAGATTTTAGTGAAAATGAACACCAAATTGTCTTATTGATTCTGATGGTAGAAGCTGGATGTTTATTCTTTATTCAAGGGTTTGGGGAAATCCGAAGCTGATTCTTATTGGGAAGTCAGGGAAAGGGTGAAATCAAGAATTAAGATGTAGTTTAAGATACAGATGAACATTTGATCAATTTTAAAGGTCATTATTGTTTGAAATTCTATACTCTGGGCCTAGAGAGCTGTGAATGCTGAATCATTGAGCAGTTAGACAAGATTCTAGGTTGAAAGTTGAGGGTTGTGAAGAAAATACAGTAGTAGGTTACACAAAAAAGCTGGAGAAACTCAGCGGGGGCAGCAGCATCTATGGAGCGAAGGAAATAGGCAACGTTTCGGGCCGAAACCCTTCTTCAGACTGATCGGGGGCGGGGACAAGAAAGGGAAAAGGAGGAGGAGCCCGAAGGCTGGGGGATGGGAGGAGACAGCAGGGGGGCTGAGGAAGGGGAGGAGACAGCAAGGACTAACAAAATTGGGAGAATTCGATGTTCATGCCCCCGGGATGCAGACTCCCCAAACGGAATATGAGGTGCTGTTCCTCCAATTTCCGGTGCTGCTCGCTGTGGCCATGGAGGAGACCGTGAAGAAAATAGTGTTGGTTTATTATTGCTTCCTGTACCAAGATATAATGAAAACTGTTTTGCATGTTTTGCAGTACAGATAAATAACATGCAGATGATAAAAAAGGGCAAGGGCCATTGATAAGCGTGTCAAACTTGAGCATATCACATGTTTGACATTTCATTGTGCTAGAGATTCATAATGAACTATACACAGGACCTCTAGGTAATGGGTGTTTAGAAACCAAAATCTAAATACCATAAACAATATTCAATAATTAAACACTTCAGCAAACCTGGTTCTCTACTTCTGAAAAAAAAAACTTCTATCTGGAGTAACTCAGCGGGCCAACCAGCATGTCTCGAGGGCATGGATATGCGATGTTTTGTGTCTGGACCCTTCAGACTGATTGTAGTAGAGCTTAGAAAGATGGAAGAGATTTCTATTTTTTTAAATTTCTAAACAGGGTTTTATTTAAGACTATTACATGTTGAAATGAAGGACAAGATTTAGCAGTGCTTAATGGGAATGTTCAGATGCTTAATTAAAATTATCACATAGAAACTAGTGCTATTACAAGATTTTCCAAAATGAGGAAGTCAGTAGGGTGAAAGAGGAAAAGGCTGTGCAGAATGTCCTTTTTCAAAGGAAATGTATAGATGCTACCGCTGTGCAATGGTATTTTGAGATGTTTCTGGGTGATGGAGGCCTAAAAATGTAAATCATCAAGAAAGTGGATTTGAATGAAAT